>NC_137281.1:93887500-94597500 GCF_054371585.1 Giraffa tippelskirchi
GTTTTGCATTTTAACTGAAATCCTAAAAGCAGAAATTTCTCATCTCTTTTTAAAGCCTCAGGAACTAGTTTCAGTGTTCATACTAGTACATTGTTAACATTTTAACCATTGTGGTTCAGCAAAATAAATTCTTACTTTGCTTCTTTTCCACTTATATAAAATAATTTTGAATCAGTGTTTGTAATGAAAAGTTATTTAGTGACAATAGAAGAAATCTCAAAATACTAGGATCCCATATATTAAATTTTCATGGGCAAAATCTGTTTACTTTTCATATGAAAATCAGAGACAGAGAAAAAGCAGTCTGATGATACCATTCATGAACCTTTCATATCAAATATGAATCTTATTAGTGCTTTAAAAATTACATTAAAATGGGCTTCTATGACATTAAAAAAAAAGTAACACAATAGAAATGAAATCATTAAAAGAGATGTGATCATGAAAGAAAGTAATAACCTGTCTTCACAGACTATCTAAACCAAAAGATGCCTCCCTATATAATGAACAAGAGGAGGAGAAAAAGAAAGCAAAGATGAGAACTCTTGCTTTTTACCACTTGCCTCTCTGCCTTGTTAACCTTAGTTAAGCTGTCCTACTTATTAATTCCATACTTGTCTGTCCTGGATCTATCTTGGTTGATCAGTTCAGTTGCTCAGTCATGTCCGACTCTTTGTGACTGCAGCACGCCAGGCCTCCCTGTCCATTGCTAACTCCTGGAGTTTACTCAAACTAATGTCCATTGAGTTGGGGATGCCATCCAGCCATCTCACCCTCTGTCATCCCCTTCTCCTCCTGTCTTCAATCTTTCTAAGTATCAGGGTCTTTCCAATGAGTCAGTTCTTCGCATCAGGTAGCCAAACTATTGTAGTTTCAGCTTCAGCATCATTCCTTCCAATGAATATTTAGGACTGATTTCCTTTAGGATGGACTGGTTGGATCTCCTTGCAGTCCAAGGGACCCTCAAGAGTCTTCTCCAACACCACAGTTCAAAAGCATCAATTCTTCAGTGCTCAGCTTTCTTTCTGGTCCAACTCTCACATCTATACATGACTACTGTAAAAACCATAGCATTGACTACTTTGTTGGCAAAGTAATGTCTCTGCTTTTTAATATGTTGTCTAGGTTAGTCATAACTTTTCTTCTAAGGAGCAAGCATCTTTTAATTTCATGGCTGCAGTCACCATCTGCAGTGATTTTGGAGCCCCCCAAAAGAAAGTCTCTCATTGTTTCCACTGTTTCCCCATCTATTTCCCATGAAGTGATGGGACCAGATGCCATGATGTTAGTTTTCCGAATGTTTTGTTTTAAGCCAGCTTTTTCACTCTCCTCTTTCACTTTCATCAAGAGGCTCCTTAGTTCTTCTTCACTTTCTGCCATGAATGTGGTGCCATCTGCATATCTGAGATTATTAATATTTCTCCCGGCAATCTTGATTTCACCTTGTGCTTCATCCACCCCCATGTTTCTCATGATGTACCCTGCATATAAGTTAAATAAACAGGGTGACAGTATACAGCCTTGACGTACACCTTAACTTATTTGGAACCAGTTGGTTGTTTCATGTTCAGTTCTAGCTGTTGCTTCCTGACCTGCATACAGATTTCTCAAGAGACAGGTTAGGTGGTCTGGTATTCCCATCTCTTTAAGAATTTTCTAGAGTTTGTTGTCGTCCACACAGTCAAAGGCTTTGGCATAGTCAATAAAGCAGAAGTAGATATTTTTGTGGAACTCTCTTGCTTTCTCGATGATCCAGTGGATGTTGGCAATTTGATCTTTGGTTCCCCTGCCTTTTCTAAAACCAGCTTCAACATCTGGAAGTTCACAGATCATGTACTATTGAAACCTGGCTTGGAGAATTTTGAGCATTACTTTACTAGCATGTGAGATGACTGCAATTGTGTGGTAGTTTGAGCATTCTTTGGCATTGCTTTTCTTATGGATTGAAATGAAAACTGACCTTTTCCAGTCCTGTGGCCACTGCTGAGTTTTCCAAATTTGCTGGCATATTGAGTGCAGTACTTTCACAGCATCATCTTTCAGGATTTGAAACAGCTCAACTGGAATTCCATCACCTCCACTAGCTTTGTTCACAGTGATGCTTTCTAAGGCCAACTTGACTTCACATTCCAGGATGTCTGGCTCTAGGTTGGTGATCACACAATTGAGATTCTTGGGTCATGAAGATCTTTTTTGTATAGTTCTTCTGTGTAATCTTGCAACCTTGTCTTATTATCTTCTGCTTCCGTTAGGTGCATACCATTTCTATCCTTTATTGAGCCCATCTTTGCATGAAATGTTTCTTTGGTGTCTCTAATTTTCTTGAAGAGATCTCTAGGCCTTCCCATTTTTTTTCCCTCTATTTCTTTGCATTGATACTTGAGGAAGGCTTCCTTATCTCTCCTTGCTATTCTTTGGAACTCTCCATTCAAATGGGTATATCTTTCGTTTTCTCCTTTGCCTTTTGCTTCTCTTCTATTCACAGCTATTTGTAAGGCCTTCTCAGACCACCATTTTGCCTTTTTGTGTTTCTTTTCCTTGGAGATGGTCTTGATCCCTGCCTCCTGTACAATGTCAGGAACTTCTGTCCATAGTTCTTCAGGTACTCTGTCTATCAGAGCTAAGCCCTTGAATCTATTTGTCATTTCCACTGTATAATCGTAAGGGATTTGATTTAGGTCATACCCAAATGGTCTAGTGGTTTTCCCTACTTTCTTCAATTTAAGTCTGAATTTGGCAATAAGGAGTTCATGGTCTGTGCCACAGTCAGTTCCCCGTCTTGTTTTTGCTGACTGAATAGAACTTCTCCACCTTTGGCTGCAAAGAATATAATCACTATGATTTTGGTATTGACCATCTGGTGATGTCCATGTATAGTCTTCTCTTGTGTTGTTGGAAGAGGGTGTTTGCTATGACCAGTGTGTTCTCTTGGCAAAACTCTATTAGCCTTTTCTCTGTTTCATTTTGTACTCCAAGGACAAATTTGCCTGTTACTCCAGGTATTTCTTGACTTCCTACTTTTGCATTCCATTTCCCTATAATGAAAATTACATCCTTTTGGGGTGTTAGTTCTAGAAGTTCTTGTAGGTCTTTATAGAACCATTCAACTTCAGCTTCTTCAGCATTTCTGGTTGGGGCATAGACTTGGATTACTGTGATATTGAATGGTTTGCCTTGGAAACGAAGAGAGATCATTCCGTTGTGTCTTGGCTCATCAATAGATTCAAATTCTTACTCCCGTGTATGATCTCATTTTTAAGTTAAATTTCAAACTCTTGGGGTTACCATTTCCAGCTTTGGAAACTAACCCTGAGCCTGAATTATGCCCGATGTAGGCAGCTTGGTCTTGATATCCTTGACAATGCATACACCAAAACTATGACTAACCCAAACCAACGATGTGTCAGTAGAAAGGGTTTCGGGCCCTCCCTTCTCATGCCAGTCATCCCCACTAGAAACAGAAGATTGACAGCAAATGGCTCACTTAACTGATATAATTATCACATTTGAATCAAGATTGTTTTCCAGAGAAAATATATAACATTCTAACTATACTATATAACATAACTAAATGAAGAGGAATATGATTTTTATGGATTCTTTTAAATCCACAGTTGACTAATATAAATTCATTCTCTTATACAAAGCCAGAATCAAGTGAAAGATAGATAATAGATATCAAATAAATAGCTTTTAGCTTCAAAGAGCATAATGCCACTATTCTTCTTCTTTTCTTTCATAAACTGTCACTTGAAACTCAGCTTTCAAGGGTCTCTGGTTTCTGTCAGCTTCTGAAACCCAGAACAGGATCTGCTGGAGTACCCTCAGAGAAACCCCCCAAATTAAGAACAACTGAACTATAGCAAAAATGCTTTCCAGTTGGCTACCCTCCTCCTCTTTCTCTACTGATACAAGTAATCAGTGCAGCCTTGACCTCTTACAGAATGGAGGTTTCTCTATAGCACACAGCTGGATCTGACATCCCTTTTCACTGCTGCGTTAGGCTTATCCCCAGTTACAACTTCAAAAGGGCAGCTACCTGAGCCAGACTCTCTCTCAAGGTATGAGATCAGGCCCTGCCCTCTCACTTCAAAAAACTGAATCTCTCTTGAGATTCAGCCATGATCTTGGTTCCTACTTTCCCTCTAAAACACAACCGCACATAGATATCCCCCATGAACTCACACTTATCCTCACATTTCTGTGAAGCCTTGCCTGAAATCCTCACACAGTGCTACTTTTCTGCTTTCTGTGCTTTGGTCATGCATTTGTGTGTGTGTGTGCACACATGCTCAGTTGCTCAGTTGTGTCCGACTCTTTGCGACCCCATGGACTGTAGCCCACCAGGCTCTTCTATCTGTGGGATTTTCTGGGCAAGAATACTGGAGTGGGTTGCCATTTCCTCCTCCAAGGGATCTTTGCAACCCAACAGCCCTTTCATAGTATATCTACTATAGTAGAATTATGTATTTCTGTGCTTGTCTTCATTCTCAAAGAGGGACCAAGTTTTGTTCATCTTTGTCTGTCTGTTCCTCCATACTTCACCTCTGGCTCAGAGAAGAATATATTGCCAGGTATTCACTCATTTGTTGAATAAAAAAATTACTGTACAGTTTAACTTTGTTAAACATATTTACTATCAAAAACCCACACAGATTTTTCAATTACCTATCTTTACATGAATATATACACTTTCATACATGCATATTACTTGTATATGTATAGATGAACATAATCACACAAATATACCAATAACATCATATAGCACCTCTAGCATAATAAAAATAATTATATAAATTTAAATACAAGGAAAATTAGTTCACAAATTTTAATTTCCCAAGTGATATAGGAGAGACATAAGAAAGTAGATAAGGAAAGTATTTGAATCATCTTCACTGCTAAATATGATATTAGGATGCTCTGGGCTGAGTTATGTCTTGACTTGAATAGGTAGAAACTAGGAGTGACTGGGGAAAATGAGTGCATAGTGTTTTAATCATAGAATTTAGTTCTTTTCATTCCTCCTTCCTTTCCATTGTTTCTTCCATCCATCCACCCATCCCATACATAGTAACTGTGTAGCAGTAGTATATTAATATTGTTAGTTCAAATGGAAATGTGAAAGTGAAAGTGAAGTTGCTCAGTCGTGTCTGACTCTGCGACCCCATGGACACTAGGCTCCTCTGTCCATGGGATTTTCTAGGCAAGAGTACTGGAGTGGATTGCCATTTCCTTCTCCAGGGGATCTTCCTGACCCAGGGATCGAACCCAGGTCTCCCTCATTATAGACAGTTGCTTTACCATCTGAGCCACCAGGACTCCCCTGGTGGCTCAGATGGAAATGTGGGGTTGTATCAAATACTGACATTAAAGGTGTGTTCATCAATAGCAAGAAGAAAATTATCACTTTCATTAATACAGTACTGGGACTTTAGTTTTTACTATTTTTCCCCAAAATATTGGCTCTATTTCTTGTGTTTCAATTCTTACTTTTGATATACATACATACATATTTCAAAGTAAGAAACAATAGGAAAATAGGTTTATTATTTTAGGACCTACAAATATCTTCTTCTCTTAAAGACTAAGCCATAATTCTTTTTATCAAGGCCCCTCAGGAAAAAACTCACTTTCTGATCTAAAAATTTTTATCTAGAGGTGGGTAGGCACATTGTAATTGATGTGAAAAGTATACTGTAAAATGTTCTAGTAAATTTTTTTCTACATTACTTCCAGACAAAGACTGGTATGCTAGTCTTTCCTACAAGATTTTAAAAATGTTAATTGGACTATATCTCATAATAAACTTCTAGAAAGTGAAAGTGAAAGTCACTCAGTCATGTCCAAATCTTTGTGACCCCATGGACTATACAGACCATGGAATTCTCCAAGCCAGGGATACTGGAGTGGGTAGCCTCTCCCTTTTCCAAGGGATCTTCCCAACCCAAGGATCGAACTCAGGTCTCCCAAATTGCAGGCGGATTCTTTACCAGCTGAGCCACAGGGAAGCCTAAACTTCTAGAACCACCCCCATTTGTCTAAATAACTCCATAATACAAGAGAGTTAATCTGTATTTAAAAAAAAAAATCACCCATGAAAAAGTTTATTTTTTTCTCCTGTTAGATGTAACCTCCTTTTTAACGATAAAATTTTGAATCAGAAATTTAAAAGAGGACTCCTAATAATCAACTAGTTGTATGTTAATTGTGGAAGATCACTACTATATCAAATAGAATAGGAAATAGCATAAATTTGTCTCCCAAATAAAGTCCAACTTACAGGATCCAGGATGATTAATAGTCAGTTGTTAACAAGTAGTTACCTGGTCTAAACTTATCTTTTAATTTTATCACATGGACAACTATCTCTAAGTGAAATAACTTAATTTACATAATGGTTTTAGAATGTGCAATGCTTGTTCACTCACATCATCACATTCAGTGCTTATCAGATAGGTATGGTGAGGACATTTTCTATTTTAAAGTGAAGGAAAGATTTTGTATATAGTGGGTGATATTCTTTTTCCATTCAACTACTATAACCTGTAAGTATAACTTAAGAAAGAAATGCATAAAAGCGAAATAGCATATATAAAAATAAACAATAAGTGAAATTAATTCAATGATATTCAACATTTATTAGTGCCTACTGTATGTTCTGAGAGTTCAGTTATGAAAATAGACACTCGGGGCAATAACCACCAAAGGTTTTAAAAAATGGAAGGATTTAGCAAAGTAGGGATAAATGGGAAGGCAATCTAGAGAAAAGAATTCAAATAAGAAAGCTGTGAAGCTGAGGTGAGGCAGAACATATGAAGAAAAGAAAGCAAAGAATTTGCTTAAGCATCAGATTTAGATTAGTGATTAGTTGACAAGAAAGAAATACCATCAGCACTTCCTCCTCTGTCCTTAAGGGGTGCACACTACAGTATTGCTGATTAGCCCCTTCATTCTTATAGAACTTTTACAGAGCAGGGCAGCAGCCTGCAGAGTTCCACCCACATAATTCTCCTCAAGAAATGATTACCCAGTTCAACTGAACAGCTCATTTTGGCACTAGAGGGTTCTAATACACCTCTCCTGACTTCCCTCTCTTCAACATCATGACTGACTCCCATCGTGCCATTGTCTCAGTTAGGCTGAGGTTTCCTTATCTACAAAATGATAAGGTGAAAGATTCATTTTTCAGGTCTAAAGTTTACTATGATAAACAAACCCTCTGGCTATGTAATGTAAAGCAGTATATTTCTTATAATTTTAGGTTGTCCATAAAGACTTCTAGGTGCCCCAGGACCTCAAGTTGTCAAATAAATAGGAAGAATATTATTCTTTGGCCTTTTCTCTCTTATTGTGCTTTTTATTTTTTTCCTAATTTTGTTAGTCCCATATTAATAAGTAAATATATTGCAAGTTTCCCATTATACTGTAATTTCACCCTAGCATGGAAATGCTCTTCTTGAGTAATAAAACAGTATTTTTTCATAGAAGCAATACCTAATGCACAATTCAAGCATGGATTGTTTTGTGATCGTTGAAGCCAGGAGAAATACCTCCTATTTATGAAATTTTCTTGTGACTCTTATTCTCTACCATTTTGTGTCAAATTCTATACAGATGTGTCTTCCTCCCATCATTTTGGAGACAGGAACTATGTTCAACATCAATGGTGCCCAGTAGAATGTTTCAGGCATAATAGGTAATAGGTACATATTTGCCAAATGCATTGTTATGTTGATGATTATTAATGGGAAAGAAGTTAGAAGAAACAAGAAAAGCAAGAGTGGGTAAATATTGCAAAGGATGAGGTCTTGGCTATGTTTCTGAAGATAAAGGTATTTTTTAGAAAATTCACCTCGAGTTGTCTTCACTTCTTAGAACACTCCTTCCCTCATTATTAGTATATACAAAGAAATCACCTTTCAGTGTTGAAAAATTGAAGCTGTTCATTCAATCCAAGATTCTAATCTTTCAGCAGATGAGGTTTCTGAAATCAAGCATAATTCTGACAACCTTTTCAAGAGGCTAAAGAGCTTAGGAAAAGCAAATAAAATGCTGTCTTAGCATATGAAAAGAGTGACATAAATTAAGAGTACGGGTAATGATGTAACAAACTGAAGAAAGTCCCTATCTTCTGCTACACAAATTTTTAACAATTTATGACAAAGAAATCACACTACACTCCATAAACAGAGTTCATTTTTAAGAAGTTTATATGTAAAAATAGCCCCAAATAATTGAAGAGAACTGTTTAGCATAATCATTCTAAGTTATTAAAGCCAAGAAAAAGGAAAAAGAGGACAGAGTTAATGGAACCCACAGGCTACTGATGTGGCAGTTTATCAAATGTAGCTGTAATGAAAGATAAATAATACAGGCAATTCACACTTCATGAAAGGATAAAAGTGTCACTGTGTAGGTACCAGTTTTACTGCAGGCCATAATCAGCAAGTAAACGAAAGTGGAATGTCTAAAAAGTTTATAGGCTTCTATGAAGGCCTCATCTTGTCAGGTATTGATTTAGGTATTCAGACGACTTCACTGGTATTAAACAAATTGAGTGTTTCTGAACTTGGAGGACATGTTCTATTTCTCCCCACAAAAGTTGCCTCCAGCTTAAAGTTAAGTTGCTTCCATCACTTAAATTTGAGAAAGCGGAAGAAAATGCTGAAATGGTATCTTACACAATTATTTTCTTCTTAAATAGAGGGCAATCCAAAGTGAATGTTTCATATTCTCCACCTTCTCCACAAACATGGACTCCATATTTCTTAGAAAGCTGAAAATAGAAAAGAAGAGAAAGAAACAGGAAACTTAAAATTTAGATAACAAAAATGTTCACTTAACTTATTTTGTCCTAAAAAAATATCCATGTCAGAAACTTTAATTCCAAAATAGATTGTGAGCTATAGGAAAATGACTGTATATTTCTGCTTAAAAACTGGTAAAAACCATTTGAAAAATGTTATCATAAAGCATAGCATTTTAAATAATACCCAAATCCTTATAAAAAGATATATTGGACCAACGTTTTTATGTATAATGAAAAAGCTTAAAGATTACTATAAAGTTTAGGAATGAGACTAGCTTTAGCTTCAAAAGGAGGAAAGATACTAAGTCATTAGGTACTAAATGAGAATGCATGCAGCCAAACTGTGCTTCCCCTGCCCTTTGACCTGTATGTGGAAGGGGAAAAAATGTGTTTAGAAAATTTCTCAGACAACACAACAGAATGTAATCTAAGGCCTTTCCTTGGGCCTATGAACAAAAGGAAGTAACAAACATGGTTATTATGCTTCAGGTTATTATTAGTAGTAAAGTTCTGAGGATATCAAGATCTAATGAAGTTCCAATGCTGCAGACAAGCCCTGGGAGGGTCTAACTCCAAGAAAGGTTGAAATAGCTTATAATGTTATCTGATTAAACCTGAAATTAAAAAAAAAAATAAGCAAAGAAACAACCACCCCCCACCTCGACCCCATGCTTTGCATGAAATAGAAGTTGTTATTTAAATGATGCTGATACTGAGAGTAAAATCCTCTCTTATTGGGCTGGTGCAAGGATAGAATCAGAGCTGGGGAGCACTCTCACTGGCTGTGCAACAGAATCTTTCTGGTCTTGCATGGAGGCTTTATCACTGTGATTCTATCTCCTTCATTCTGAATTTCATAGCTTTTCCTGCTTATAGCGTCTCCTAGCCCCAAATCCTCATAGCCCAAAGGAAGAGTGACTCCATTGATGTTCTCTGTTACTGCCAGTGCTGGAACTGTGGCCTGAGTTTTCAGTTTTACCTGCATAAATGTTACACATTCATTTATTTGGTTATTTTTATAGTTGTGCTACGATTCCAACTCCATTACATTTCATCTATTGACTATGTGCCCTTAGGGACTGAAAGGATGGATCTATGGAAATTCTATTCCGTCTAAGGATCAGTGGTAATGTGAATGACCTGTAAAGCAAAACAGCAAGAAAAGTGAGGGAAGAAAATGAGGTGGCATTTAGTATATGAACTTGCAAAAACTTAGTAGATAAATTTTCACCATGGTGGGTCATGAAGTAGGGGAACTGGCAAGGCAGAATTACAGCAGCCGGCCATTATGAGAGCAGATAACAGGAATAGATTACAGTAGTAAACCAAATTAAATTAATGTCTGCTTTGAAGTAAAAATGTAGGAATAATAATGGGATATGGATTTCAAGGGCGTTTCCTTGTTCTGCCAGCTAGTGCCCGACCCCTTCTGTGCTCATCTCCCTTCATTGGTCTTCTCATTCCAGTGACTTTCTGCCAAGGGAGGCTTCTACTCTAACCTTTATGGTCAGTCTTTTTTATGTGGGAATATATCTTAATAACCACAGACTTCTTTTTATTAGAAACTGTATAATTGAAGCTTTGCAAAATTTCTATAATCTACCACAAAAGCATAACTGGATTTTTTTTTTTAATTAATGTTGGCATAGCTGTTATCCTACGGAAGTAATTCCTTTAGTCCCTAAGTAAAAATAATGTAAGCTGCTATATTAAACCAACCAGCACTAGGAAATCTAAAATTTGGATGTATCCAGTGATATTTTCAATTCACATAAAATATTTCCATAATATTCATCCAGTCAGTTCTTCCACAAACATTTACTGAATAGTGATTATTGGGCAGGCTTTGCTAGGGGAAAAAGTTCCAGGAGGAAACAAACAATGTCCTTGGTCTCGGGAAGCTTACTAAACATATTGCACCCTATATTTCAATACCACAGTATGATGAAACAGTGATGTTGCTTCTGTAAATAATATGCGCAATCTCTTCCCCCTCTACCACTCATTGACCAGCATGGACACAGATTCCAAGTCAAGAAAGATTCTAGACAAGACAGATTTCAGAATTCCAGAATCCATGGGTTCCAGATTCCAAGAGTGCAGTGGATTGTATGGCTGATGAACCACAAAGTAGCCTATGAATCCTTAGCGTGTCTTTTGCAGCCCCTCTAAACTCTGTTAGCTTACGGGGAACACATGTAAACCCATGGCTGATTCATGTTAAATGTATGGCAAAAACAACTACAACATTGTAAAGTAATTAGCCCCCAACTAAAATAAATAAATTAATAAAAACAAATTAAAATAAAAACAAACAAACAAAAAAATAAACTCTATTAGCTTAAAGCTCTAGTAGACACAAGTATTCAGAAAAATTCCATCTTTTTTGGCTTACATTTGGCCAGTTCCAAGGCCCTTTGATATCCTGAGAGAACCTCCTCAAGAAGCAAAGCCTAAGCTAGCCACTTTCTTTAAGGAATCTTTAGCTAAGGCATAGCACTCTGTTAGAAACCAACAACCTGGTAGCACAAAAGCATGATGTGCGCATTTGATTGGGCTTCCCAGGTGGTGCTAGTGATAAAGCACCCGCCTGCCAACACATTCCATCCCTACATCAGGAAAATCCCTTGGAGGAGGGCATGGCAGCCCACTTCAGTATTCTTGCCTGGAGAATCCCATGTATGGAGGAGTCTGGAGTGTTATAGTCCCAGGGGCTGCAAAGAATTAGACATGACTGAAGCGACCTAGCACGCATATGTGATTTGATTTTTTAAAAAAGGGGTCAGTTAAGGTAAGTGGAGAATCAAGAGACATATTTGTGGTATGAGATGTTCAATCTGCTTTTCTAAAACATGTAAACAAGTGTTGCTCATATCTACACTACTCATAGAAAGTAGCAACTGTATTCTAACATATCTCAGGTCTGTGTCTGGGTTTCAACTTAGAATTAGTATTATTGTAGGCCAGCACCCACTCATTCCAAATATAGTTTCTGCAGTTCACTTTGATAGTTTCTCTGGTCAATATTATTGTAACTGAAAATACTGGATAGGTTTTCCTAAGGTTTAGTTCCTTACTGAATTATCGTGATTCTTTCTATAATTTAAGTGAATAAGACAGCAAACTATAATGAAAAATAAAGTGCTTTTTTTTTTAAAGTGCTTTTAAAGTTGCTTTTTTCCCACTGAAGTATGATATAAAGGATTAAGACATTTATTAAATAGTTTCAGATGGTATATAAGAAGTGGAAGCAGACAATTGTTATTACAATAACAGCAAAAATATGCTATATCAGCTACAAAACCACACCTTTGTGTTTTACATACAGAGATCTGAGAATGCAAAGACATCTCTATGAATTAATAGCAGATCAGGGTAAGCTTTTCTGAGATGAGTGAAGATTCATGGCCATTTTCCTAATGGGGGAACAGACAGAGTAGAAGCAAAGCTTCATGGATGAGGGATGTCTATCAGCATATGTAGAAAGCCAAACTCTTGTGGATCTCTGTGATGGATTATTAACAGTCCTGAAGAGACCCTGGGAGTCTGCCAATTCTTTTTCAGAGTCTTAACTAAGTGCACACAGTGGCTACCTTCAGAAAACCGCCTCTTTCCAGGGCAGGAGAGGGGAGAGACAGAGATCCCTTTGAGAACACCTGCCCATCAAGCCTTTTCTGTTGAACTTTCAAGGTATTAAGGGGTGGTGACAGGGCAGGAAGATTCAGAGATTTCAGCCAAGACTTGGAAAGCCATAGAGAAGGCAGAGAAAGGCTGAGAGTAGTAAGCCCTTGAAAAGGCACAAAAGAGTGGTGAAGGACTTTAACGCATGGAGACAGGGTAGGGGGAAGAGGGAGAGAGAGATCTCTAGACTCATTGGAGAATAGATCACATGCCCTGATAAAGGGAGAACCTTTGTCCTGCTTCTAAAACATTTCCAACAAGTAGCAAAATGAAACAAAACAAAACTCAAACCAGACTCACCTCAACTGGAGAACAGACTAAAAAGAATAAACGCCTCAGACTAGCTGCCACAGAGAGGAAGTGGTGTGACTTTTCTGGAGTAAATATTTACTTCAGTCTCTATTGTTCTTTTTTATTCATTATCTACCATAAAAATATATAAAATGAATTAAGAGATGAAAAGTGAAAAGTGTGACTATAATCAGGAGAAAAACAAACAAAATAGAAACAGACCCACACATTAACCAAATATTGATTGAACTCAACAGACAAGGACTTTAAACATAAACTATAATTATACATTAGAGATTTATTGGAAAAGATAGACAAACATTTATGAACAGAGATTAATTTGAGCAAAATTGGAAAACTAGGGGGAGCTATCTTTAGATTCATATTCTAGTTCCAACACTTATTGGGCAAAGGACCTGGGATGAATTGCTTAAGTTCTCTGAATTTCCATTTGCTTAGGGAAAGCCTGCCCTCAGGGGGATGCTGTATTAAAAGATATAATACATGTAAAACTTTTAATCCAATGCCTACTGGACAGAAAGTAGTTGACATATGTTATCCTTTCTCTATTAATTTGCCCTTCCCTGGGACCTTCTGCTCTTTATCTACATACTACCTTCTTTGAGGATCATAATTCCTACTATATCTATCATCTCTATTGCAAATGGCTCTCAAGGTGAAAACCTTAGTTGTTAACCTCTTTCCCATGTATCTCTTCCCCCCACAACTTCAAATGTTTATTGAGTGTTTTACTTGGGAGTGTTGATGGAAAAGACTAGAGATCTCTTCAAGAAAATTAGAGATACCAAGGGAACATTTCATGCAAAGATGGGCTCAATAAAGGACAGAAATGGTATGGACCTAAGAAGCAGAAGATATTAAGAAGAGGTGGCAAGAATACACAGAAGAACTGTACAAAAAAGATCTTCATGACCCAGATGATCAAGATGGTGTGATCACTCACCTAGAGCCAGACATCCGGGAATGTGAAGTCAAGTGGGCCTTAGAAAGCATCACTATGAACAAAAGCTAGTGGAGGTGATGGAATTCCAGTTGAGCTATTTCAAATCCTGAAAGATGATGCTGTGAAAGTGCTGCACTAAAGATGCCAGCAAATCTGGAAAGCTCAGCAGTGGCCACAGGACTGGAAAAGATCAGTTTTCATTCCAATCCCAAAGAAAGGCAATGCCAAACAATGCTCAAACTACCACACAATTGCACTCATCTCACACGCTAGTAAAGTAATGCTCAAAATTCTCCAAGCCAGGCTTCAACAGTACATGAACCATGAACTTCCAGATGTTCAAGCTGGTTTTAGAAAGGGCAGAGGAACAAGAGATCAAATTGCCAACATCTGCTGGATCATCAAAAAAGCAAGAGAGTTCCAGAGAAACATCTATTTCTGCTTTATTGACTATGTCAAAGCCTTTGACTGTGTGGATCACAATAAACTGTGGAAAACTCTGAAAGAGATGGGAATACCAGACCACCTAACCTGCCTCTTGAGAAATCTGTATGCAGGTCAAGAAGCAACAGTTAGAACTGGACACGGAACTGGTTCCAAATAGGGAAAGGAATACATCAAGGGTGTATACTGTCACCCTGCTTATTTAACTTATATGCAGAGTACATCATGAGAAATGCTGGGCTGGATGAAGCATAAGCTGGAATCAAGATTGTCGGGAGAAATATCAATAACCTCAGATATGCAGATGACACCACCCTTATGGCAGAAAGTGAAGAAGAACTAAAGAGCCTCTTGATGAAAGTGAAAGAGGAGAGTGAAAAAGTTGGCTTAAAGCTCAGCATTCAGAAAACTAAGATCATGGCATCTGGTCCCATCACTTCATGGCAAATAGATGGGGAAACAGTGGAAACAATGGCAGACTTTTGTTTTATGGGCTTCAAAATCACTGTAGATGGTGACTGCAGCCATGAAATTAAAAGACACTTACTCCTTGGCAGGAAAGTTATGACCAACCTAGACAGCATATTAAAAAGCAGAGACATTACTTTGCCGATAAAGGTCCATCTAGTCAAGGCTATGGTTTTTCCAGTAGTCATGTATGGATGTGAGAGTTGGACTCTAAAGAAAGCTGAGTGTTAAAGAACTGATGCTTTTGAACTGTGATGTTGAAGACTCTTGAGAGTCTCTTGGACTGCAAGGAGATCCAACCAGTCCATCCTAAAGGAGATCAGTCCTGAGTGTTCACTGGAAGGACTGATGTTGAAGCTGAAACTCCCATACTTTGGCCACCTGATGTGAAGAACTGACTCTTTTGAAAAGAACCTGATGCTGGGAAAGATTGAAGGCAGGAGGAGAAGGGGATGGCAGAGGATGAGATGGTTGGATGGCATCACCGACTCAATGGAAATTAGTTTGGGTAAACTTTGGGAGTTGGTGACGGACAGAGAGGCCTGGGGTGCTGTAGTCCATATGGTCGCAAAGAGTTGGACATGACTAAGCGACTGAACGGAACTGAATTGTTGTTTTAAATAAAACATAGTTCTTGATTTTTCTTCAAAATCTTCTCTCCCTGCTCAATTTCTATAATGGTTCAATCAAGCTTGAAATACTGGAGTGGAGCTTAACTCCTTTTCCTTCTGCCACATAACCTACATTTAAAATTTTTCTTGAATTCATTTACTGAATCAACAAATATTCACTCAGGACTTATTAAGTGCTAAATCCTATTCTATATATAAGGCATGTGGCAGTGAATGAGATAAAGTAAACACTCTCTTCCTTTCTAACACCCTTCCTGATCATTTCGGCTTGAACTATTACAGTAGTCTCATGACTCCTTCCTTTATTTTCACCCCCTCATCTACTGTACATGTTATCAACACACTGACTTTCCTTAACAATATAAGAGATGGCATTCATCCACTCAAAAACTTATGGTGTCGATCATTGCCTACTCAATAAAAATTAAGCTCTATAAACTGAGAGTCAAAAGACTTCAGCCATTTGATCCCACCCTTCACAAGAATACCAAGACCTAAAGCTAATATAAGAGGAAAATGAAATAAAGATTCAAAAGAATCTTGACTGGCTGAAAAAAAACCTGAACACTACATCTTAAAAACTGAAATAAAAAGTAATAAACATAAACCGCAACATGCAGCTTCCTTTTGGTTTACTTACAGAAATCACTATTATTGCTTGTGGAATTGTCCTGTGCTTCCTTGTGACATATTTCTGTATTGCATCACTATGAATTTCCATGTTTGTCATGAGACTATAAGTTTCTAAATTTCTTAAACCCTCTCAAACCCATAGTTCTCTCCCAGTAGTGTGTGTAGCACATGGTACTCAAAGACCAAATGACTCTCTTCTTAATGGTCGAGATATCCTGCATACTCTCAGAAAAGAGTCTAATTGGCCTTGTACTCACAGAAAGTAAGCCACCACCAAACAGAATTACCAAGTAAAAGGGAGAGAGTTACTGATTGCTTTTGATATACTCTTGGAAATAGGACAAAATGGGATCAAAATTTTCTGTTTTTGGAACTGTAAAACTGAATAAAATTTACACATGGCAGTCAATGCTTTTCTCATCTAACCCACTGAATCAAGAATGTTACTATTTATCCCCATTTTTAACCATTTGGGGAATGTTATACAGAAAAAGATTCAAATCAGATGACTATTTTATAAACTTAATATACCTACTATTTTGTCTGACATTAGTCAAGTAGTCTCATCCTTCATATAAATGAAAAAAATAAAGCTAATAAAATCAATAAAATAAAATTTTAACAGGGTCTTGACCAGCTAAAAAGAAATATGTTGCTGTTTTCTAACCAGAAGCAATAAGATCAGTTTTTACTTATGTTACAATATAATTTTCATTGTATAAAAGCATGCTCTTTGCTTCATATACATCTAAATTATGCTATGTTCTGTTTTGGATAAAATTTTTAGGGAAGGTGAACATTAATTTTCAACTGACTATTGTTAAGGTAAACTTTCTAAAACACATTTTGAACAGATGTGGCTGACTTGGGTCATTTCATGGCTTATAAGAATGCCTTGGAGTCTGAGCATTTAAAAAGTGAATTCCTAGAGTAAATGTAAAGGAAATTACTTATATGATTCTATGTTTTTTCTGGTACATTTATTCACATAAACATTCATATTCATAATAACGCCATTTGAACTCTACTGATTATTGAACTGAAAAAGTAATGGGGCATCATGATTTCCCTGTTTAATTTTCTATCCCTTTAAAAGATTGTAATAATCATAGTTGTGAGACTTTCTTATTAAATCAAAATATTTCTTCTTTTAAACCTGTCTCATTTGCTGTTAGCAATCTTAAAACTGGAAAAAATAAAAGAAGGGCCAAATGAAATTGCACTTCCTTCATCCCTCCTACCACCTAGATAAAACCATGATGTTTATAGAACTCACCGTAATTTCTTATATAAATGATGTATTTAACATATAAAATAATTTCACCCTGTATATATTCATTCATAGCAGTTATTAAAGAAGTATTTATTGAATGTCTACTATAGGTTTGGCATTGTTTTAAGTGCTGGGAATAACAATAGGAACAGACATAAATTTTGTATAAAACAGCTTACTGTCTGCAGGTACAGGCAGGAAGTCAAACAAGCAGTTACAATAAAGGGTAGGGGTTGGTTTGGTGAATGCATGAAATGCAGCGGGACTACAAAGCATGGGATCTAACTGGAAGGACCTCAAAAGGCTTCTCAAAGAATCTAAAGGATAAGTTAACCAGGAAAGTCTGGAGGGAGAGATGGAAAGAGAAAGAGGGAGGGGGAGGGGGAAGAGGATGGGAAGGCAGAGAGGGAAAAGGCAGCAGAGATGAAAACTGTTCCAAAAGGAACAGCATGTGTTAAGTCCCAGAGTACATGAAATTGTACTAGAAATTGAAATAAGTTTGGCATTTGTAGTTCAGTTGCTAAGTTGCGTCTGATTCCTCGTGACCCCATGGACTGTAGGACACCTGGTTCCTCTGTCCTCCACAGTCTCTTGGAGTTTACTCAAACTATGTCCATTGAGTCAGTGATGCTATCTAACCATCTCATTCTCTGCAACCTGCTTCTCCCTTTGCCTTCAATCTTTCCCAGCATCAGAGTCTTTTCCAGTGAGTGACCTTCCAATGCATATTCACGGTTGATTTCCTTTAGGATTGATTGGTTTGATCTCCTTTCAGTCCAAGGGATTCTCAAGAGTCTTCTTCAGAACCACCATTCAAAAGCATCAGTCCTTCAGTGCTCAGACTTCTTTATGGTTCAGTTCTCACATCTGTACACGACTACTGGAAAAATCACAGCTTTGACTATATAGACCTTTGTTGGCAAAGTGCTATCTCTGCTTTTTAACATGCTGTTTAGGTTTGTCACAGGTTTCTTTCCAAGAATCTTTTTAATTTTGGCATGGCTGAAGCATAACTAGATGAGTAATATATAGTGGAGAGATGAGGCTAAAAACCTAGAAAGAGGACAGATGTTATGGAGCTTTATAAGCCATACTGAGTTATTATCCTCAGGTCAATGAGAACCCATAGGGATGTTTTAAACAGAGAATTGACCTGATCTCATTTGTCTTTTAGAAATAACATTCTGGTTGCACATGGAGAATGGGCTGGAGGGCAGTAAGTCAAGAAGCAGGAAGAACTGAGAGGTCGCTGGAGGAATCCAGGCAGGAGGTAAAGATTTCCTGAAACAGGGAAGGAGCACTGAGGATGGAGAGGAGAGGGCAGATAGGTTGAGAGAGTTTTTGGCAGGCTGAAATAGGTGAATGGAGAAGTGAGGAAAGTTTTTTTTAAAAATTAAGAAAAATTTGCAGCTTTCTGCAATGGGAAACTGGATGGATGGTGGTTCTGTTTACTGGTATTTCAGTACAAACAGCAATGGGCTGGGACACTGTCTAATGACCTTTTTTTCAAATTTTATGTAGCATGTCATAAAACGGATGTCTCAAATCTTTGTGATTATTTTCCTGAGGCTTCTATGTTACTGTATTTTCTAAGCTACTGCTAGGCCTTTCCAACTCCTTTCCTTCCTGCTGCTCCAAAATTATAAATATCCTTCATGATTCTCTCTATGCTATATACTTTTTTATATTTATCTTTATATCTTTATATTTTATCTCCGTTTATTCCTCCTGATAGCTTATGCAGTCCATGGGTTCAGCTATCACCTTTATGTTATTCTGTTACTGCAAACTGTTGAACTGACGAACTGATGGTTCATCAGTACTGATGAACACTGTCACTACTAACTAAAGACAATTTGCTTTATACGTTGAAGTTAAGAAAATAATAAAATTACCTTACTTAATCTTCAAAATGACTTTAAAGAATAAAAAAGAGCATAGACTCTGAAATCAGATAGATTTAAAGCATAAATTCCAGTTGTGAAACTTCCCAGCTCTGTGACTTTGAAAAAGTAACTCACCTTCTAAGTGATCCCTCATTTTTAAAATGTAAAAATTAATAGGAGCAACCTCATAGGCTTGTTAGATAATTAAATAATGCATATTAGATGCATTATTAGATAATGCATAAAAAGTACTTAGGTCAGAGCTGTAATACACAGCTTAACTATAAGAGTAGGTAAAGCACATATTGTAGTGAGGCGCAGTGAAAGCAGCATTGTGTAATATATTGGTCAAAGCAGTAGCTCTGGAGGCAAATCCTTGGTTCACAACATCCTTCTTTCAAATCATAGCTCTGTCACTTTGTAGCTATGCAGTCTTAGGTCATGCAAACTCTCAGAGCTTCAGATTACTGATCTGTACAATGGAGAAGACAACAGTACCTACCTCATAGGAATGCTGTTTTCAGTAACAAAACCATGTGAAAAAAAGGTCTAATATATTACAAAGCACATAATAGATACTCGATGAAATGGTTACTAATTTTATTTTTTTTCCTTTTCCAGAGACAAAAACTAAATTGATTTACAAAGGATATGTAGCTTAGAACTAAACAAACCCATAATTTAAAGTTGTGTCCTGCCTCATAAACAATAAACCATAGTCTTTAGCCTGAACTCCTTAATTGTGTGCCAACCTCATAGTTTTAAAAAAACATGCTTTTGGTTTATAATTTAAAACTCAGTAACCAATCTTATCATGTTCCTTTCCAAACATGTTATCTGCAAACATGTGTGCTTCTTATTTCCCCAATTATTTGTGTGTGGATTAATCTTTGATTCTTCCTTTTCCATCTTCTGGCCATTTGGTGCTAATTTCTTTTTCATTCTTCCATCAGAATCTTTGTTTTGTTCTGTGTCTCCATCCCTACCGTCAGAGGTTTCATGCTTTAAGCCCTCAGACCTGTTTCAATAAGAGCATCTTAGACTCTTTTTGATTTCCAATTTCTTCTCTCCCAATCCAGGAATACTGCCACCACACTAAATTTCCTGAGATATCTTTTAATAATAAATATCCCTGTTGATGAGCCTTCTATATCTTATTTCTTATCCCAAATTGCTTGGTCCATCTCTCAAGGCCCTTAATAACTGGGGCCTAAATTCCCACCTCACCTGTGTTTTATTAATTTACCAACATGAGCTGTTAGTTTCATTTAAATCAAATTTCTTATTGTCCTTGCATGTCTTCTTGCCAAGGAATCTACAGATTGATTCACTTTGTTGCTACCACCAATACAAAAAAGGTCTTAATGATCCAGATAACCATGATAGTGTTATCACTCACCTAGAGTCAGACATCCTGGAGTGTGACGTCAAGTGAGCCATAGGAAGCATTACTACAAACAAAGCTAGTGGAGGTGATGGAATTCCAGTTGAGGTATTTCAAATCCTAAAAGATGGTGCTGTGAAAGTGCTGCACTCAATATGCCAGAAAATCTGGAAAACTGAGCAGTGGCCACAGACTGGAAAAGGTCAGTTATCATTCCAATTACAAAGAAGGGTGATGCCAAAGAATGTTCAAACTACAGCACAATTGTACTCATTTCACATGGTAACAAGTTAATGCTCAAAATCCTTCAAGCTAGGCTTGAACAGTACGTGAACTGAGAACTTCCAGATGTACAAGCTGGATTTTGAAAAGGCAGAGGAACGAGAGATGAAGTTGCCAACATCCACTGGATGACAGAAAAAGCAAGGGAATTCCAGAGACACATCTGTTTTTGCTTCATTGACTATGCTAAAGTCTTTGACTGTGTAGTTCACAATAAACTGGAAAATTCTTAAAGAGATGGGAGTACTATTCCATCTTATCTGCCACCTGAGAAACTGGTATGCAAGTCAAGAAGCAACAGTTAGAACTGGACATGGAACAACAAATTTGCTCCATTTTGGGAGAGGAGTGTGTCAAGGCTGTATATTGTCACCCTGCTTATTTAACTTATATGCAGAGTACATCATGAGAAATGCAGGGCTGAATGAAGCACAAGCTGGAATCAAGATTGCCGGGAGAAATATCAATAACCTCAGATATGCAGATGACACAACCCTTTTGGCAGAGAGCAAAAAGAAACTAAAGAGCCTCTTGATGAAAGTGAAACAGAAGAGTGAAAAAGCTGGCTTAAAACTCAACATTCAAAAAACTAAGATCATGGCATCCAGTCCCATCACTTCATGGCAACTAGATGGGGAAACAATGGAAACAGTGGCAGACTTTATTTTGGGGGGCTCCAAAATCACTGCAGATGGTGACTGCAGCCATGAAATTAAAAGACGTTTGCTTTTTGAAAGAAAAGCGATGACAAACCTAGACAGTGTATTAAAAAGAGACATCACTTTGCCCACAAAAGTCCATATAGTCAAAGTTATGGTTTTTCAAGTCATCATTTATGGATGTGAGAGTTGGACGACAAAGGAGGCTGACCGCCAAAGCACTGATGCTCTCAAATTGTGTTGGAAAAGACTCTTGAGAGTCCCTTGGACTGCAAAGAGATCAAACCAGTCAATCCTAAAGGAAATCAACCCTGAATATTCATTGGAAGGACTGATGCTGAAGCTGAAGCTCCAATACTTTGGCCACCTGATGCAAAAAGCCGACTCAGTGGTAAAGACCCTGATGCTGGGAAACATTGAGGGCAGGAGAAGAGGGCAACAGAGGATGAAATATTTGGATGGCATCATCGACTCAATGAACATGAGTTTGAGAAAGCTCCATGAGATACTGAAGGACAGGGAGACCTGGTGTGCTGCAGTCCATGGGGTACAAAGAGTTGGAGATGACTGGGAGACTGAACAACAAAGCACAAGTTTCATCCATCCTTTAGACCAATTTAAGTGCTGAGACTCCCATGACATTGCTTTCAACTATTCCAGGTCAGGTGGTCATCTTCTATTTTTAGCTTCCAATTACATTTATAGGAAGTACCAACTGGGCTTTATCTGATCCAAATTATTAGGATCCCTCCTCACAAGACTCTAAATTTAATGCAAAAATAACTTTTTTACTTATTTTACAATACACACTCAATGAAATGTGAGGAACATGTTCATGATCATATATTGGAACAGCCACTAACTATGGAGGACCTTCATCTCTTCTCTTTAAAGGCAAATATTAATGGGCTTTACTGCTGAGTCAAATTCCTTACAGTACGCCTTTCAGAATTTTCCTCCCTTCCTCTAAAACCTTCGGTTGCTCATTGCTTAGATAATTAAATCCTCAATTCAGTATTCAAAATTTCTCACAATATGGCTTCTAAATTTTTTCTCAGTTTCCTCTCCAAGTACTTAAGATATATTCCAAACAAGCCAGTCAGTCAAAAGTTCTATCCCCATTCTTAAAGTCCAGTATGGCTGTCAATTTACCTCTCAATTTATTCAGAATTCTCTCAACAACATACAATGTTTTCTTTGAAATTCTTTGGTACATATTTTATACTATCTTAGAGTACATTTTTTAATTTAACAATTTTCATTATATTTTTAATTGGAGGATAATTGCTTTAAAATATTGTGTTAGTTTCTGCCATATATCAACATGAATCAGTCATAGGTATACATATGTCCTCTTCTTCTTAAACCTAGACTATGGCCTCACTGACTCAATGAACATGAGTTTGAGCAAACTCTAGGAGATAGTGAAGGACAGGGAAGCCTGGCATGCTGCAGTTCATGGGACAACAAAGAGTCGGACATGACTTAGTGACTGAACAACATTTTAATACTTCTTGTAAATTATAAGAGTCACTGAACATCTCAGCCATAAAGTTCCACATATCCTTCCAACTCTGCTATATTCAAAATTTAAAATTTCCTCTCAAGGATATTCTACCTTCCTCTTAACTTTCAAGGTCAGTTATAGGTTTTCCTTTCCATAAATTCAGCAGTGTAGGGAATAAGGCTTAAAGTTCCATCTCTCACCCACAACATCAAATCAACTTTAGTGAAATTCTTTGTCTTTTGCGTTGTTAAGTGATAGGTAGCTGGGACTGTAAATTGTTCTTTTGTCAAACTCATAAGGAAGACAAGTTAACTCATAAAAGAGAACTTGAAATAGAGCTTTAAGCTTGAAGTCAGCATTACAAGTATCCTGCTTTAGCTATTATAGCAGCCAGCTGAGCAGTATACTCCTTAGTCAATACATATCTGCTTACCTTTGACTCAAGACTAGAAGTCAGATTTCCCAATGCTATGTGAATATTTCTGGAAAAAGCAACCAGATCTACATATTCACCATTTTTATATAATATGATTTCATCTTCCATTTAGCAAACAGCTTTTACTTGGATGATCTTAATAAATCTCTTGATTAAAGAGTAACCACTGCTGGTAAAGATAGTGAACTGAATCCACGCACCTACTCCCATCCCCATCTAAAACTTCCATGGAAGGTATTTCATAAAAAGGCATAAACTCAAAAAAGATGGAGAAAATCAGAGAGCAAGCAACAGAATCAAGAATACTGGAACCCAAGCCAACAGAGGAGCATGCAAAGGACTGACCCAATTTACACAGGAAATTAACTCTTTAATCTAAAGCAATAAAGTAAGGGATTGATGGCACCAGTTACTTCTGGAAGTAAAGGGAAAATGTGGAAAGGACACCAAAATAAGAGGGATAGATTGGCAGTCTATTTAACAAGCAGTCAGATTCCCTAGATACTTTCCCTATAGGCTGACAACCACTTCTACTTGACCCTGTCAGAACACTGAAGGTTTATTCTCTGCAAAGGGAAAACAAAGGAACTAACCTGGGAGAAACAAGACACAGCTGAAGAGAGGTACTATAAGAAAAATAGAGGGATTCAGTTAATGTATGCACACAAGATTCTAAGACCTCTAGCCATTTTCCTTGTCAACTCCAACAACAAAGACAATAACAAAAACCTGCAGCATGTCTTCACATTAAGAGGAGGCTGGAGAATAATTTTCTTTGGAATATAAACAGCTCAAATTAAATGACCCATATATACTCCCTTCCAGTAAAACTCAAGGTCACAAAGCTCCATCCACACACTTAGTGCTTGCAATAAAACTTTTATGTCTCCACTCATAAACATGAGTAGAACACCAAAGATTGGCAGAAACATCTATAAGATGAAAGATAGAGATCAAAATAAACAAAGGAAAAGACTGACTATGAAGGAGAGAAGAAAAATTATTTAAGGATAAAGTACTACAGATCAAAAAAAAGAGAACATTCAGAGAACAAAAATGTGCTTTTAGAAATTAAAAATAAGATATGAAAAAATTTAGCAAAAGTTTAAGTGGAAAATTGAGAAAATCTCTCAGAAAGAGTAAAGTGATGTAGGTGAAAATTAAGAGAAAAGTTAGAAATTCAAGGAACATCTAAATAAGAATCCAAAGAAGCAAAATTGGGACTGGTTCAAAATTGGGAAAGGAGTATGTCAAGGCTGTATATTGTCACCCTGCTTATTTAACTTATATGCAGATTACATCATGCAAAATGCTGGGCTAGATGAAGCACAAGCTGGAATAAAGACTGCAGGAGTCAACAGGTTATATCAATAACCTCAGATATACAGATGATACTACCCTCTTTGCAGATTATGAAGAAGAACTAAAGAGACTCTTGTTGAAGGTGAAAGAGGAGAGTGAAAAAGCTGGCTTAAAACTCAACATTCAGAAAACTAAGATCATGGCATCTGATCCCATCACTTCATGGCAACTAGATGGGGAAACAATGCAAACAGTGGCAGACTTTATTTTCTTGGGTTCCAAAATCACTGCAGGTGGTGACCGCAGCCGTGAAATTAAAAGATGTTTGCTCCTTGGAAGAAAAGCGATGACAAAGCCACACAGTATTAAAAAGCAGAGACATTACTTTGTCCACAGAGGTCTGTATAGTCAAAGCTATGGTTTTTCCAGTAGTCATGTACAGATGTGCGAGTTGGACCATGAAGAAGGCCGAGTGCCGAAGAATTGATGCTTTTGAACTGTGGTGTTGGAGAAGACCCTTGAGAGTCCCTTGAACTGCAAGGAGATCAAACCAGTCAATCCTAAAGGAAATCAACCTTGAATATTCATTGGAAGGACTGATGCTGAAGCTCCAATACTTTGGCCAGCTGATGTGAAGAGCTGACTCATTGGAAAAGACCCTGATGCTGGGAAAAATAGAAGACAGGAGGAGAAGGGAATGACCGAGGACTAGATGGTTGGATGGCATCATGGGTTCAATGGACATGAATTTGAGCAAACTCTGGGAGATGGTGAGGGACAGGGAAGCCTGGGCATGCTGCAGTCCATGCAGTCATAAAGAGTTGGACATGACTGAGTGACTGAACCGCAAAAAGAAATAAAAAGAAAGAGTAGGTAAACACCAGTGAAATAATTCAAGAAAATTTCCCAGAACTGAAATTTTCAAGCTGAAAACTCTACCTGTCTCAGCACAATGGATAAAAATATTCATGCCTAAGACACAGCACATAAGCTTAATAATTCTTGGGGCAAAAGAAGTATCTTACATACTCTTACACAGAGGAGATGGACAGAGAAATAAATAAGGTTGCATACAAATACTCAGGAATCAGAATGACTTTGGGCTTCTCAACAGCATGCCAAGCTGCGAGGGAATGAAGCAATACTATCAAGATCTGGAAGGGAAAATATTCCTAAAACAGAATTTATGACTTGCTAAAGAACCAATCAAATGAAAGGAAAGAATGAAGACATTTATAGATATGCATACTGTCTCAAAGAGTCCTGTGGACTCTTCCTTAAAAAAAATGTGCTTCACAAAAATGAGATGGAAACAAAGATAAAGAAAGACACTGGATCCAGGAAACAAGGGATCTAACAAAGAAGAACATTGTACAAACATTGTAAAATATCACAAAAATAGGAATACCCTTAAAAAACATTTAAAGAGCAGTCCAAGGCTTTCAAAATTTGATGCAATTTTATATTAAAATTCATCTCCTTTTATGAACAATCAGAAAATAGTACTGGGGGGAAAAAGCACAAAAGATCAAATAATTTTTTAATCCATTGTTCATGTATCAGATAATAATTTTAGGAACTTGCAGAAATTTAAGAAGCAATGGCTAAAATGATTCCATAGTTAATTTAGAGGAATAAATGTATAAGCCTTGAAGTTTTATTTTTTGATCCAGAAATTACAATTCCTAGGAATTTATCTAAAGAAAGTAATAATCAGAAATATACATGAAGATTTGCTAGGAAAGATAATAATCAGAATATTGTTTATAATCATTTAAAAAGAAACAGCTTTTTAATAACTTATTAGATTTTTGAAAAAGTAACTGTGGTTTCAGACCATGAATTTTAAATCATTATAACTAGACTCAAACACATCTTTATTAATCAAAATAGAAACGATTACAATCAACACATTTTTGCTAATGAGGTATAACTTTGTTTATTCCTGTAGCATAAAAAGCCATGCTTTGGGATTTGATAAACTCTTGGAAAGCATTTTCTGCCTCCTGTTGGTTGTGGAAGCATTTTCCCTACAAAAAGTGGTGGAGATGCTTGAAGAAGTGGTAGCTGGTTGGTGAGAGGTCAGGTGAATATGGCGGATGAGGCAAAACTTCTTAGCCCAATTTGTTCAACTTTTGAAGCATTGGTTGTGTGACATGCGCTCAGGCATTGTTGTGGAGAAGAATTGGGCCCATTCTGTTGACCAACAGAATGCTGCAGGTATTGCAGTTTTCAGCGCATCTCATTGGATCTGTTGAGCATACTTCTCAGATGTAATGGTTTCGCCAGGATTCAGAAAGCTGTAGTGGATCAGATGGGCAGCAGATCACCAAACAGTGACCATGACCTTGTTTTGGTGCAAGTTTGGCTTTGGGAAGTGCTTTGGAGCTTCTTCTTGGTCCAAGCACTGAGGTGGTTATCGTCATCTGTTGTATAAAATCTACTCTTCATCGCACATCACAATCCAATTGCGAAATGGTTCATTGTTGTTGCATAGAATAAGAGAAGATGACTTTTCAAAACAACAATTTTTTGATTTATGTTCAGCTCATGAGGCACCCACTTACTGAGCTTTTTCACTTTTCCAGTTTGCTTCAAATACCAAATGACCTTAGAATGGTTGACGAGAGTTCTTGGGCAATTTATCCTGTAGTTGTAAGAGGATCAGCTTTGATGACTCCATTCAATTGGTAGTTGTCAATTTCTGATGGCCAGCCACTATGCTCCTCATCTTCGAGGCTCTCATCTCCTTTGCAAAACTTTTTGAACCACCATTACTTGGTATGTTCATTAGCAGTTTCTGGGCCAAATGCATTGATATCGAGAGTTGCCTCCCTGCTTTATGAACTTGAATAAAAAAATCACTTGTATTTGCTTTTTGTCTAACATCATTTCTATAGTCCAAAGTAAATATAAAATAAACATCAAGTAATAAGTCATTAGCAAAAAAACATAAAGTAAGACGTGTATGAAAATGATGTATAATATAATCACATTTAAGAAGTATTCCAATCAAATGGAAAAGTTCAACAATGCAAAACCACAATTACTTTTGTACCAACCAAATAGAGACAAATATTCCCAATAAGAATATATTCACGTGTAGACTCATGGCTGATTCATGTCAATGTATGACAAAAACTATTACAATATTGTAAAGTAATTAGCCCCCAACTAAAATAAATAAATTTATTAAAAAAAAAAAGAATATATTCATATGTAGAATATGAATATGATGGAATCTACACAGCCATTAATTAATGTATTTTCAAAGCAGATTTAGTTATGTGGGAAAGTAAACACATCATAATATTATGAGAAGAAAAGGAGACAAACTATATGTATAGTTGAACAAAATTGTGCAAATACAATATGTACAAATATTTAATGATATGAACTTGAGTGTACAACAAAAGCTCAGGAAATAAAAATCAGGGAATACACCAACATGTTAGCAACATGAATCATGGGGCAGAAGAACTATGCTTTTTTTGCTACCTTATACTTTATCATATTGCAAATTTGCAGCAATAGTCAGGTATTCTTATGTCTTATTAAAAATATTTATTTTGTTTATTTGTTTGTTTGGCTGTGCCAGGTCTTGGTTGTGGCACACAGAATTTTGATCTTCGGTATGGCATGCAGGAACTTAAGTTGCAGCATCTAATTACCTGACCAGGGCCTGAACCTGAGCCCTCTGTACTGGGTGTGCAGTCTTAGCCACTGAACCCCAGAGAAGTCCCTTATGTTGTTATTTTAAAAATTTCCATTTATTTAACAATGAGAAAAGGGATGGGGGGATGGGCAACATAGCAGTGGAGAATTAAGAGCTACAAACTATCATACAAAATAAGCTATGGGATATATTATAAAGTACAAGAAATATAGTCAATATTATTTAGAATAACTGTAAATAGAGTATAACTTTTAAAAACTGTGAATCACTATATTCTACATCTGTAACATATAATACTGCACATCAACTGTACTTCAATAAATAAAAAATAAAAATTCCCATTTATCTCTATTCCTTATCCCCTTTTCCTTATTACAGGCAAATATTTAAAAGTATTCCATGTGTATCTTTTGTCTATGTCCTTGCAAATGTATTATTATTTTGTGTCCCTGTATTTTTAATTTATTTCAATGTTGCTTTTATTCATTCAGCACTTTGCTATCATATGTACATTGACAGTAAAATATGGAGGGATTTGAAACTTGAGGAGCAGAGAGGGAATAAAACGGTTATTATGGAGAATGGGTAGAGAATTTTTCTAGTGAAATGTAAGACTGACAGGTCTTGTGAAGACCTTGCTGAAGTAGAATAAAATAACTTCTGTGTTTAAACATCTTAATGTTAATTCACAATCAACACCATGGTAATCCTAAAGCTTTACTTGCCTTTTCTAAAAATAATCTACACATGCTTGAAATCTGACCTCACAACTTCAAGTTTTAGAAGCATCTTTTGCCAAAACTCCAGTCTCCTATCTCTGAAGATCCCTTTCTTTCACCCTCATAAGTTTAATTACATTATTTATTTACACTGCTTTTGTAGAAGCAAAATTTAGCCCGATGGTAGTGAATAGATGTGAACATAGATATGCTGGGCATAGAACAAATTACTGTGAAAAGAGTCTATCAGAGAGGCATGGAAAGCAACCATGTCCATCAGATAGACTTAAATGATATCAAACTATGTAGAAATCAAAATAATTTGCCACAATTTTACAATCATTTCAATTTTAATCTTTTACTATTTTCCTAGCTCATTTTCAAATATTTTCCTAGCTCATTTCCAAATCTTTTACTATTTATGTCACTCACTGGAAAAGACCCTGATGCTGGGAAAGATTGAAGGCGGGAGGAGAAAGGGATGACAGAGGATGAGATGGTTGGATGGCATCACTGACTCAATGGACATGAGTTTGAGTAAGCTCCTGGAGTTGGTGGTGGACAGGGAGGCCTGGTGTGCTGCAGTCCATGGGGTCACAAAGAGTCAGACATGACTGAGTGACTGAACTGACCTGAACTGATTTTCCTAGCACATATTAAATGCTTAAATATGCTTAATAAAGGGCTTCCCTGATGGGCTTCCATGGTAGCTCAGCTGGGTAAAGAATCTACCTGTAATGCAGGAGAGCCTGGTTCAATTCCTAGGTCAGGAAGATCCCCTGGAGAAGGGATAGCCTACCCACCCTAGTATTCTTGGGCTTTCCTGGTGGCTCAGACAGTCAAGAATTTGCCTGCAATGCGGGAGACCTGGGTTTGATCCCTGGGTGGGAAGATTCCCTTGAGGAGGGCATGGAAACTCACTCCAGTATTCTTGCCCGGAAAATTCCATGGACAGAGGAGCCTGGTGGGCTACAGTCTATGGGGTTGCAAAGAGTCAGACACAACTGAGTGACTAAGTACAAGCATGCTGCTGCTGCTGCTGCTAAGTCGCTTCAGTCGTGTCTGACTGTGCGACCCCATAGACGGCAGCCCACCAGGCTCCGCCGTCCCTGGGATTCTCCAGGCAAGAACACTGGAGTGGGTTGCCATTTCCTTCTTCAATGCATGAAAGTGAAAAGTGAAAGTGAAGTCTCTCAGTTGTGTCCAACTCTTCGCGACCCCATGGACTGCAGCCCACCAGGCTCCTCTGTCCATGGGATTGTCCAGGCAAGAGTACTGGAGTGGGCTGCCATTGCCTTCTCCAAAGTACAAGCATAATGCTTAAGAAAACAAGAAATGAGCATTTTAGGGATTTCTAAGCATTTGGTACATATTGATAAGCCATAAAATGATCAAATATCTGAAAGAAAATGTGAAACACATACAGTTACTAAAGAGTATAACTGCTAACAGTTCATATTACAGCACTGGCATTAACAGTGTCCAGAGAGAATTTGATGAAGAACATGGGAGGGAAAAATGGTAACTTAATAGAGGAGTTTACTTCTTTCACAGAAGTAGGGTGATTTTCTTTTTCATTTTTGTAACTGTAAAATTTCAAAAATCCAGTAGTTACACTATTCTCGTTAATTTAGAATTGCCATACTAATCCTAACATTTGACTCCTAATTCTAATAGAATATAATACAGTTAATAGAGAAAAAATAATAAGATCTTTAATATTTAAAACACATTTAGACTTTGACAATGATAAACAGTTGTAACCTGAAGCCTTGGGATAATTTGTTTACTACTCAGCAAGTTAATTTCCTAATTGGTAAAAGAAAAGAGGTTACATTAGATAATCTCTAAAGGAAATTTTCTCTTCCATTTCTGATGGAAATGCACCTGATCATGGAGACCGTCAGGGACTGTACTTTGAAAGTGAAAGTGTCAGACGCTCAGTGGTATCCAACTCTTTTCAATCCCATGGACTGTAGCCTGCCAGGCTCCTCTGTCCATGGAATTTTCCAGGCAAGACTAATGGAGTGGGCTGCCATTCCCTTCTCCAGGGGATCTTCTTGGCTCAGGGATTAAACCCAGGTCTCTTGCATTGCAGGCAGATTCTTCACTGTCTGAGTTACCAGGGAAAATAAAACTAAACTTTTTGACAAACAATTTCCTTTTTAACATAGCTTACTTAATTATTCTGTTAGTGAGCTCAATAAAGTAGTCATAACTTTTGTAATTAATTTTAAACACTTTCATACACATCAGAGGTTTAATTTTTTCACAAAGCTGTATCATCAATGTATATGAGTATTTCTAAAAATTGATTGTATAACCAGCATATCATGGCATTGTTTATTTTCCTCCTTTAGATGCCTGTACTTTGAGAAATACTCTAAATTCTTACCTCTAGGAGATAGGGCTCCATTTGATCCAAGGTTTTTCCAAGATGCTTATCTGGATCTAAACCTGCCAAGAAAGGTCAAATATTTTTTACATAACTATTAAATTGGAGGTTTAAAAACACATTTCCATTCCCTTGGTTCCTGTTTGCCTAGGAAACTAGTGTACGTATATTTTAAAATTGCTCTCATCCTAAAGCAAAATTTACTTTGCTAGTATTTATTTTTCTATTCCCCTTGGGTAACTGCTTTTCTTGCTCCTGGAAAATAAGTTTCATTCCAATTCATTTTAATTGCACTTCATCAACTACCAGATGCATTGTTTCAATCCCTTTTTCATTTTTGAGGAACTGCAATTAGGATAGGAAAAAAACTATCATTTCAAAGATATGAAATTTAAATCCAAGGCATTTTAATTATTATAATTTGTTTTTACTCATGGAGACAACAGCGAGAATTTTTCTGACACACCTATTTTGTGACAGTGTTTTTTAAGAAAAAAGAAACACTCTGAAAAATCATTACAGTACCAGTAGCATATGCATAATCTCTGATGAAAGTGTTCCAACTGATAATAACAGAGTTTTTGTGAGTGATGGGGTATAGGTAGACTACTGTGGACAACATGAACTCTTCCCACATTCCAAAACTAATCTTCCAGGGGAAAAAAATCACATGCCACAGTTCAGGTATGAAATGAATGAATTCATTTTAGATATTTACACCCATAATATTTGCAGTAGCTTAAGTTTATTTAAATATGCTATTTTTACTTTTTTATTTGTTTAAACCATTTAGCTTATTGAGTATACAAACTGAGGAACAATTTTCTGCTTCTAGTTAGATGCTTGTTTTAGTAACATGATATTTGTTATAATCACATACATAATAATAAAAGGGAAGTCAGATAAAGATTAAGGATTCTTATATAGAAAAGCCAAAGCAAACATCTCAAACTAGTAGCACTCGGTAGATTGAGTCAACTCCGTTCATGGCATCCTTATTCTTGTGGTGTATTCACTAAAAGCAAAATCTCAGTTGGCTGGGTAAGCATATTGATGAAGTAATCACTGACTTATTCTAGTCTCTATTCATGTAGACCACTTTTCAAAGTTGCAGGATATAAAATTAATACACATTCCTTGCATTCCTATACACTAACAATGAGAAAACAGAAAGAGAAATTAAGGAAACAATACCATTCACCATCGCAATGAAACAAATAAAATATTTAGGAATATATCTACCTAAAGAAACAAAAGACCTATATATAGAAAACTATAAAACACTGGTGAAAGAAATCAAAGAGGACTCAAATAGATGGAGAAATATACCGTGTTCATGGATCAGAAGAATCAATATAGTGAAAATGAGTATACTACCCAAAGCAATCTATAGATTCAATGCAATCCCTATCAAGCTACCAACAGTATTCTTCAGAGAACTAGAACAAATAATTTCACAATTTGTATGGAAATACAAAAAACCTCAAATAGCCAAAGCAATCTTGAGAAAGAAGAATGGAACTGGAGGAATCAACCTGCCTGACTTCAGGCTCTACTACAAAGCCACAGTCATCAAGACAGTATGGTACTGGCACAAGGACAGAAATATAGATCAATAGAACAAAATAGAAAGCCCAGAGATAAATCCACGCACCTATGGACACCTTATCTTTGACAAAGGAGGTAAGAATATCCAATGGAGAAAAGACAATCTCTTTAACAAGTGGTGCTGGGAAAACTAGTCAACCACTTGTAAAAGAATGAAACTAGAACACTTTCTAACACCATACACAAAAATAAACTCAAAATGGATTAAAGATCTAAACGTAAGACCAGAAACTATAAAACTCCTAGAGGAAAACATAGGCAAAACACTCTCCGACATAAACCACAGCAGGATCCTCTATAACCCACCCCCAGAACATTGGAAATAAAAGCAAAAATAAACAAATGGGACCTAATTAAAATTAAAAGCTTTTGCACAACAAAGGAAACTATAAGCAAGGTGAAAAGACAGCCCTCGGAATAGGAGAAAATAATAGCAAATGAAACAATGGACAAAGAATTAATCTCAGAAATATCCAAGCAACTTCTGCAGCTCAATTCCAGAAAAATAAACGACCCAATCAAAAAGTGGGCCAAGAACTAAACAGACACTTCTCCAAGGAAGACATAGAGATGGCTAACAAACACTTGAAAAGATGCTCAACATCACTCATTATCAGAGAAACGCAAATCAAAACCACAATGAGATACCATTTCACGCACGTCAGAAATGGCTGCTATCCAAAAGACTACAAGCAATAAATGCTGGAGAGGGTGTGGAGAAAAGGGAACCCTCTTACACTGTTGGTGGGAATGCAAACTAGTACAGCCACTATGGAGAACAGTGTGGAGATTCCGTAAAAAACTGGACATAGAACTGCCATATGACCCAGCAATCCCACTGCTGGGCATACACACTGAGGAAACCAGAATGGAAAGAGACACGTGTACCCCAATGTTCATCGCAGCACTGTTTATAATAACCAGGACATGGAAGCAGCCTAGATGCCCTTCAGCAGACGAATGGATAAGGAAGCTGTGGTACATATACACAATGGAATATTACTCAGCCATTAAAAACAATACATTCAAATCAGTTCTAATGAGGTGGATGAAACTGGAGCCTATTATACAGAGTCAAGTAAGCCAGAAAGAAAAACACCAATACAGTATACTAACACATATATATGGTATTTAGTTAATTGGTAAAGATAACCCTGTATGCGAGACATCAAAAGAGACACAGATAAATAGAACAGTGTTATGGACTCTACGGGAGAGGGCGAGGGTGGGACGATATGGGAGAATGGCATTGAAGCATGTAAATTATCATATGTGAAACAAATCGCCAGTCCAGGTTTGATGCATGATACAGGGCGCTCGGGGCTGGTGCACTGGGATGACCCGGAGGGATGGGATGGGGAGGGAGGTTCTGGAAGGGGAAAACATGTACACCCATGGTGGATTCATGGCAATGTATGGCAAAACAAATACAATATTGTAAAGTTAAAAAATAGATAAATACACTAATTTAAAAAAAATAAAATAAAATGAATAAGTAAATGAAATATTTTGAGACAAACACCTATGTAATCACCACTCAGATGTAATAAACATCAATATCTTGCCATATTTCCCTCACAACTTCAAGAAATAAACACCACCAACATAATAGAATTTCACAGTATATCTACCTCTAATTAATCTATTTTCCCTAGTCTTTCAACATGAATAACCACTCTTATCAAGTATTTCCCAAATACGCTTTTATAATTTTATTACAAGTATACATATCCAAAACAATATTTGATGTTGCTCATGTATATCAAATTTTAACATGAATGATAACTTTTGTTTTTTTCCAGTTCCCATTGTTAATGAGAGATTTATTTATATTGATTACTGTGGCTCTGGTCCCTCCATCTTTACTGTTCTATTTCATTATGGAATTTACATGTCCATTTTCCAGTAGGTGGACAGCTGGACAATGACTTAATTCTAATGTCTGTTTTTCTACTAGGAAGAACTTTCTATGCTGCAGTAAATATGCATTTATGTAAAATTACCATGATAGTGTAGAAAAACTATTATATAATTGCTGTTTTATATATATATTTATACCTATATATATAATTTTCAAGTCTACTATATATTGCCAAATTGCTCTCCAAAGCACTATTGTTACTTTGTACTTTCACCATCATGGAAATAAATCCCTAGTTCCCATAATATGAAAGCAGTTTAATATCAGATTTTTCATCTTTGCCAATCTGATATACATATACATGTAAAAAATGTTTTGGATACTTGTATTGATTTTCACCTTATGATTACTATTAAAAATAAGCACTTTTCCATATTTCATTGCCCATTCATCCAGGTTTTCACTTCTGTGAATTGCTTATTAAAATCATTTACTTTTTTAAGTGCTGTTTTACCTTTTATTTGATGATTCATTGTTGTTGATATATTCTGAATGCTAGTCCTTCATTATTGTGGGCACAGGAAATGTTTTGCTAACCAGGGGCTTGTTATTACACTTTTTTATTGGGGGAAGGTCTTTTGATAAACATAAAAATTTTAACCTTATAGTAGTCAAAAGAACTGTTACTTAAAAATGTTTTTATTTGTATTGTAATAAATTCTTTCCTTCCCCAAGGAAATAATGTGAGTCTCTTATATTTTCCTTTCAAAGCTTTAAAACTTGGTATTCACATTTAGATATTGAACTTACGTAGAATTTGCTTTCAGTTATCATAGATGGAGTGTTATACTATTTTATCTCTTATTATGGGTAAAGTATTGTTTATGGAATCCTTTCCCTACCTCTGCCAAACACAGCATCTCAATCAGTTCAGTTCAGTCCCTCAGTCGTGTCTGATTCTTAGCAACCCCATGAACCGCAGCATGCCAGGCCTCCCTGTCCATCACCAACTGCCGGAGTCTACCCAAACCCATGTCCATTGAGTTGGTGATGCCATCCAACCATCTCATCCTCTGTCGTCCCCTTCTCCTCCTGCCCTCAATCTTTCCCAGAAGCAGGATCTTTTCAAATGAGTCACCTGAGTCACCTCTTCGCATGAGGTGGCCAAAGTATTGGAGTTTCAGCTTCAACATCAGTCCTTCCAATAAACACCCAGGACTGATCTCCTTTAGGACGGACTGGTTGGATCTCCTTGCAGTCCCAGGAACTCTCAAGAGTCTTCTCCAACACCACAGTTCAAAAGCATCAATTCATCGGCGCTCAGCTTTCTTTTTGGTCCAACTCTCACATCCATATGTGACTACTGGCAAAACCATAGCATTGACTAGACGGACATTTGTTGACAAAGTAATGTCTCTGCTTTTTACTATGCTGTATAGGTTGGTCATAACTTTCCAGCCAAGGAATAAGTGTCTTTAATTTCATGGCTGCAATCACCATCTGCAGTGATTTTGGAGCCCCCAAAAATAAAGTCAGCCACTGTTTCCATTGTTTCCCCATCTATTTGCCAGGAAGTGATGGGACTGGATGCCATGATCTTAGTTTTCTGAATGTTGAGCTTTAAGCCAACTTTTTCACTCTCCTCTTTCACTTTCATCAAGAGGCTCTTTAGTTCTTCTTCACTTTCTCCCATAAGGGTGGTGTCATCTGCCTATTTGAGATTATTGATATTTCTCCCGGAAATCTTGATTCCAGCTTGTGCTTCCTCCAGCCCAGGGTTTCTCATGGGGTACTCTGCACATAAGTTAAATAAGCAGGGTGACAATATACAGCCTTGACGTACTCCTTTTCCTCTTTGGAACCAGTCTGTTGTTCCATGTCCAGTTCTAACTGTTGCTTCCTGACCTGCATACAGGTTTCTCAAGAGGCAGGTCAGGTGGTCTGGTATTCCCATCTCTTTCAGAATTTTGCACAGTTTATTGTGATCCACACAGTCAAAGGCTTTGGCATGGTCAATAAAGCAGAAATAGATGTTTTTCTGGAACTCTCTTGTTTTTTGATGATCCAGCAGATGTTGGCAATTTGATCTCTTGTTCCTCTGCCTTTTATAAAACCAGCTTGAACATCTGGACGTTCACGGTTCACGTATTGCTGAAGCCTGCCTTGGAGAATTTTGAGCATTACTTTACTAGCGTGTGAGATGAGTGCAATTGTGCGGTAGTTTGAGCATTTTTTGGCATTGCCTTTCTTAGGGCTTGGAATGGAAACTGACTGTTTCCAGTCCTGTGGCACTGCTGAGTTTTCCAAATTTGCTTGACATATTTAGTGCGGCACTTTCACAGCATCATCTTTGAGGATTTGCATGCATCTCCATACATATGCAAATTTGTCATATTGCCTACAAGTTACTTTAAAATATTTTGCAAAACCAGTGAAATACAGAAGTGTCTGTCTTAGTCTGCACTGGAGTGGGTTGCCATGCCCTCCTCCAGGGGATATTCGCAACCCAGGGATTGAACTCAGGTCTCCTGCATTGCAGGTGGATTTTTTTAGGTCTTGAGCCACCAGGGAAGCCCCAGAGATGGTTAGTTGGCAACTAAATGACTCTAATCAGAACCCATAACTCCAGAGGCTGTAACTTCTAGTGGTATAATTATATTTATCTTAGATCATCAAGAGAAAGTTTGTTAATTAACACATGCTAGAAAAGATTTTTCCTTGTGAAATTTATTTTAAATTTATATATTTATTTATTTTGGGCTGTGCTGGGTCTTTGCTGCTTTACAGAGCGTTTCTCTAGTTACAGCAAGAGGGGCTACTCTTTGTTGCAGTGCTCGGGCTTCTCACTGTGGTGGCTTGTCTTGTCGCTGAGCCCTTGCATTAGCTCCTGCATTAGCAGGCAGATTGTAACCCACTGCACATATTTTTAAATATATAAATTATATAGTACTATGTGCAAGTGCTTTACTGAATTCTCATAGTGCAATAAGGGGTATTATTATGGTCCCTGTTTAACATACAAGAAAATTGAGGCACAGAGAAGCTTAATGACTCTCTAAGATCACCCACTACCAACAGATAAATATCAAGATTCAAACATAGGCAATCTGGCTGTAAGGTCCAGGCTTTCAATTGCCAGACTATAGTGCTTCCCTAAGTTGGGTTAAGGATGTTTACATCTATACTTCATTGGCAAAGATTTCTTTGTTGTTTTCATGATTATACTTTAACTCTGATGTTATATAGCATGAAAAGACACCAAATTTTATATATATTTTGTCCATATCTACTGAGCTGTGTTCTCCAACATCTTCACCAATATTCGATATTATTAAATTTAAGACTTTTGCTATTTTGATACAAAAATATTTATTTCATAGGTATTTTTCATTGTGTACCTTTCAAAGAAGACTCCTGAGAGTCCCTTGGACTTCAAGGAAATCCAACCAGTCAATCTTAAAGGAAATCAACCCTGAATATTCACTGGAAGGACTGATGCTGAAGCTGAAGCTCCAATACTTTGGCCACCTGATTCAAAGAGCCAACTCACTGGAAAAGACCCTGATGCTGGGAAAGATTGAGGGCAGGAGGAGAAGGGGACGACAGAGGATGAGATGGTGGATGGCATCACTGACTCAATGGACATGAGTCTGAGCAAGTTCCAAGAAATGGTGAAGGACAGGGAAGCCTGACATGCTGCAGTACAGAGGTCACGAAGAGTCGGACATGACTGAGTAACTCAACAACAACAATTCTGGTATGTAAGAGTAAATGGGAGATGGAGAGTGAAAAAGCCACCTTAAAACTAAATATTAAAATAACTAAGATCATAGCATCCAGCCCCATTACTTCACGGCAAATAGAAGGAGAAAACGTGGAAGCAGTGACAGATTTCTTCTTCTTGGGCTCTAAAATCACTGCAGATGGTGACTACAGCCATGAAAACAGAAGATGATTGGTTCTTGGCAGGAAAGCTATGACAAAACTAGACAGTGTGTTAAAAAGCAAAGATATCACTTTGCTGACAAAGGTCCATATAGTAAAGGCTATGGTCTTTCCAGTAGTCATGTACAGATTTGAGAGTCGGACCATAAAGAAGGCAGAGTGCCGAAGAATTGATGCTTTCAAACTGTAGTGCTGGAGAAGACTCCAGAGAGTCCCTTGGACAGCAAGGAGATCAAATCAGTCAATCCTAAAGGAAATCAACCCTGAATACTTATTGGAAGCACTGATGCTGAAGCTGAAGCTCCAATACTTTGGCCACCTGATGTGAACAGGTGGGAAAGACCTATTGGGAAAGACCCTGATGCTGGGGAAGACTGAAGGCAGGAGGAGAAAAGAAAAACAGGATGAGTGGTTGGATGGCATCACTGATGCAATGGACATGATTTGGGCAAACTCCAGGAGATGATGAGGGACAGGGAAGCCTGGCGTGCTACAGTCCATGGGGTTGCAAAGAGTTGGACACTAACTGGCAACTGAATATCAACTCTTGTATGATTGCAGTGGAACGTTTTTCAGAAATTTGCAGCCAGATTTATAATTTTTATTTTTTACTGTGAAATGACTCTTCATATTCTTTGACCATTTTTCTAATAGACTACTCATCATCTTTTCTTAATAATACTGAAACATCTCTAAACAAAGCCTATTTATTTCACGAATTCACATAGGGTAGAAAACTTTATTGGTGATTGGTCTTTTTACTTTAGATAGATTTTGTCACATATTTGGCAACTTGGGGAGTTTCATCAAGGCCCCAGTTTTTTGCTGTTTTTAATATTTTCTCTGACTTTCAATTTCATAAACTTTACTCTTCCTTTATTACTTCCTTGCTTCTACTTACATTTATTCAGTAGTTTATTTATTTCTAGATTCTTGCTTTGAACACTGGATTCATTTATATTTACACATTTCTTATTTTTTAAATAGAAATATTTTAAGTACCAATTTAGCTGCATCCCAAAAGATTTGAAAGTGGCACATGTGCTGTCATTCAGTTGTCAATATTTTGTAATTTTTATTGTTATTTAAGATTATTCTTGTGTCAAACACGTTTGTTTACTTCTACTACTTTTTTCTTTCTAATTTGACTGCATATGGTCAAGACTATAATCTTTATACAATAATTCTCCAAAATTTGGTAAAGTTCCTTCATGACTTATAGATAATTAAATATTATAAATGCCCCATCTGTGCTTGGAAAGTGGATATGTTGAGAGCAAGTTCAGTTCAGTCACTCAGTCATGTCCGACTCTTTGTGACCCCATGGACTGCAGCACCCTAGGTTTCCCTGTCCATCACTAACTCTAGGAGCTTGCTCAAACTCATGTTCATCGAGTCAGTGATGCCATCCAACCATCTCATCCTCTGTCATCCCCTTCTCCTCCTGCCTTCAGTCTTTCCCAGAATCAGGGTCTTTTCCAATGAGTCAGTTCTTCAGCTTCAGCATCAGTCCTTCCAATGAATATTCAGGACTGATTTCCTTTAGGATTGCCTGATTGGATCTCCTTGCTGTCCAAGGGACTCTCAAGAGTCTTCTCCAACACCACAGTTCAAAAGCATCAGTTCTTCGGCACTCAGCATTCTTTATAGTCCAACTCTCACAACCATCCATGACTACTGGAAAAACCATAGCCTTGACTAGACAGACCTTTGTTGGCAAAGTAACGTCTCTGCTTTTTAATATGCTGTCTAGGTTGGTCACAGTTTTTCTTCCAAGGAGCAAGCGTCTTCTAATTTCATGGCTGCAGTCACCATCTGCAGTGATTTTGGAGCCCATCAAAATAAAGTCTCTCACTGTTTCCATTGTTTTCCCATCTATTTGCCATGAAGTGATGGGACCAGATGCCATGATCTTAGTTTTGCAAAGTAAGATTTTATACTTAAACACACAAAATCATGACCTTAATTGTTAATTCTGCTGTTCAAATCTTCTATGACCTTACTAATATTTTATTTACATGAACTATTATTTCAAATAAAGGGGTGGTATAACCTCTCAGTATGATTTTGGTTTTAATAGTTTGTTATAATTCTGTCAGTTTTGTTTTATACAATTGAGAAGTAAGTTGTTACATATACAAATTCATAATTTCTAAAACTTCTTAAGAATATTATTCCTTTATCAAGAAGTGGTGAGTTTTCATCTCCACATATGACTTTTATCATATATTCTATTTATCAACATTATAATATCAGCTTTCTTTTGTTAATATTTTTCTGATTTACACATAACCAGGGTTTGAAAAATTTTATCCTATCTTATAAATACAAGTTCACAGAATTGAGCTTAAATATTTTATATTTTTTTATATTCTACATTTTTTTTTCTGGACCTGTTTCTGTCACTTTATTGTTGACTTCTTGTTATATTAAACTTTATATATCATTTTTCCTTTGCCATTTTCTGCCTCATACCAAAAAAAATAAAAAAAGATTAATTCAGTGTTTTGTCTGTTTTCTCCGCTGATTAGAAAGCTGTATACTGGACTTCTACTTTTTCAGTAATCACTGGTAATTTTTAACACACATTCAAAACCACAGAAACCGTTAGTCACTCAGTCATGTCCAGCTCTTGCGACCTCCATAGACTGCAGCCCTCCAGGCTCCTCTGTCCATGGAACTTTCTAGGCAGAATACTGGAGTGGCTATCCATTCCCTTTTCCAGGGGATCTTTCCAACCTAGGAATTGCCTTCTGGGTGAATTAATTTTTTCTGCTTCACTCATTCTCTCTTTGACTTGGTTCATCTAGCGTTCATTCTACCCACTGAATATTTTGTTTTTTAAATGACTATATTTCACTGCCAAAATTTCTAATTGTTTACTTTTCACATCATACTGTTGCTGTTTCATTTTGAGTGATTTAGTTTTCTAACTGATTGCTTTTTCTTTAATGGATGCTTTATTTTTATATTTTTCAGGTTCTCCTCACAGAGGGCACCTTCAGTCTGTTTTTCCAAAGGGCTACGATTGTCCAATTACCTTTGCCTATTTCCTGACCCTTGGTAGTACAGCCTCACAACTTCAGTTCTGAACTATTTTGTATTCTATGCATTCCTAATTCACAGTGATGCTTATAATGCTTTCAGTCTCTCATGACTGAATCTATGAATTTATGTTTTGTGTTCTCAATAAGGATCTAGGAGTAAATAAATGCCTATTTAGAATGCATTAAAGGTATTTTAAGAGCACATGGTTTTATGTAGGTGGGTACTGAAAGATGAAATCCAAAGTCTTCCCATTTTCTTTGCAATCTTTTAATTCACTGCAAAATCATCAGGCCCCATGTCTAAACTATTTGAGAAATATCTGTTATATCTCATTTCAAAGATGGTTGTATTCCATGACATACCAGTAAAGTGATTTGGCTTGCCTTTAGATAAGAGAGTCAGTAAAATATGTAAACATAAGTCACATTGGGAACATTTTTTCCAGATGAACCCATATTCACTATAGAAGCATACCATGGTAAAAATTAGTTGATTATTTGAAGATTTTTGTGTATTCAGAGAAATATTTTCAATTTATTTATTGTTAGGATAAGCACTGAAAATGCTATGGAGCTGAAACAATTAGAATAAATAAAACTTTAAAGCTTTGGGGGTGGTCCTAAGATGGCAGAGGAATAGGACAGGGAGACCACTTTCTTCCCCACATATTCATCGAAAGATCATTTGAATGCAGAGCAAATACCACAAAACAACTTCTGAAGGCTCACGGAGGACACCAGGCACCCAGAAAGAGCAGCCCATTGTCTTTGAAAGGAGGTAGGACAAAATATAAAAGATAAAAAGAGAGACAAAAGAGTTAGGGAAGGAGACTGTCCTGGGCAGGGAGTCTTAAAAGAGGAGAAGTTTCCAAATACCAGGAAACCCTCTCACTGGCGGGGAGTTTTGGAATCTCAGAGGGCAACATAACCGGGAGGAAAAAATAAATAAAACCCACAGGTTATGCACCTAACTGCAACTCCCAGCAGAGACGCAGCCCAGACGCTTGCGTCTGCCACCAGCAAGCTGGGGCTGAACAGGGAGGTACGGGCTGAACAGGGAGGTACGGGCTGCACTGCTTAGGGTAAGGACCGGGCCTGAATGCCCTGAGGGCAATCTGAAGAAGCTAAGGTGAGACAGCAACCCAAACTGTGGGATAGCCAGAGAGGAAAAAAAAAATAGAGGAGAGAGAGAGAACTTTTCCATGACAAGCTCTAACCTAAGGCACTGCTGCGCCGCTCACAGAGCAAAGGACTGAGTAAACACCAGAGGAGAGCTAGCCAGCTGTGGACGGGCCCATCCCCTGCCAGAGGCAGGGAGGCAGGCGGGTGACAGCCAGAGCCGGAGGGAGAGAGGCAAACTTGGCCCCAGAGACAGCATCCCCCACCAAACTGTGAGCAGGCTCCCAGTTGCTAACCAAGTCTTCCTGGGATCCTGGACGGTTGATATCCGACAGGAGGGTCGCAGCCAGAGATCAGTGCCCAGAAGAGACAAAGGCACACCCGAGACGGTGTTCCTGCTGTGCACCCAGGACACCGAATGGCTGGGACTAGGGTGGTGATAATACTCACCGCCCAGCTGGGAAGTGTGTGCTTGCCAAGCATCTCACCACCTGAGCTGCTTGGACCTGGGAAGGGCACAAAACGCAGGCATAACTGAGCCTGTGCCTTTGTGGAGTAACTGAGAATTTGAACCTGAGCGGCGTAGATCTGGAAAGTGCACGCAATCCAGGGCCTGCTTTAGACAGTTCCCCAGCAGAGCAACGTGGAGCCTGAGCAGTGTAGACTGGGAAAGCACACACGCTGTGAGCAGGGGGCAAACCCAGTGTGGCCCAGACGCTGCGAGCACTCCCCACACATGCCAGTGATACTTGACTGCAGTGTTCCTCCCTCCCTGCAGCACAACTGAACAAGTGAGCCTAAATAAATGACAACCTTTGCCCCCTTGTGTCAGGGTGGAAGTTAGACACTGAAGAGACTTGCAAACAGAGGAAGCCAAAATAAACAAAGAAGGGGGAACCACTTTGGAAGTGACAAATGCAACAGATTAAAACCCTGTAGTTAGCACTGGCTACATTGGAAGGGACCTATAGACCTTGAGAAGAAGTATAAGGTGGAACAAGGAACTATCTGAAATGGAGCTGACCACACATTGCCCTCAACAGTTCCAGAGAAATTCCTAGATATATTTTAGTATTATCATTTTAAAATTAAAAAAAAAATTAAGTTCTTTATTACTCCTTTAATTTTCATTTTTAAAACCTACTATAACCTTGAAAAAAAAGACCCTAATTTTAAAGCAAATTTCATATTTTTTATATATCTTTTGTGATTTTTTTAATATTACATTTTTGAGAGTATAACCTCTACTCTAAATTTTTAATATTTGCTTTTTGGTATTTGGTATCAATTCCTTGGAAGGAAGGTTATGGCCAATCTAGATAGCATATTTAAAAGCAGAGACATTACTTTGCCAACAAAAGTCCATCTAGTCAAGGCTATGGTTTTTCCAGTGGTCATGTATGGATGTGAGAGTTGGACGGTGAAGAAAGCTGAGCGCCACAGAGTTGATGCTTTTGAACTGTGGTGTTGGAGAAGACTCTTGAGAGTTCCTGGGACTGCAAGGAGATCCAATTAATCCATCCTAAAGGAGATCAATCCTGGGTGTTCATTGGAAGGACTGATGTTGAAGCTGAAACTCCAATACTTTGGCCACCTCATGCAAAGAGTTGACTCATTGGAAAAGACCCTAATGCTGGGTAGGATTGGGGGCAGGAGGAGAAGGGGACAACAGAGGATGAGATGGTTGGATGGGATCACTGACTCGATGGACATGGGTTTGGGTAGACTCTGGGAGTTGGTGATGGACAGAGAGGCCTGGCGTGCTGCAGTTCATGGGGTTGCAAAGAATCAGACATGACTGAGTGACTGAGCTGAACTGTACCTTTAAGAATCCAAAATCAGTACCCATTTTTACTTAGGAGTGTGATTACTGGCTTGATTTCTCTCTCCTCTTTTGACTCTCTTTTTTCTCCCCCAGGTCACCTCTATCTCCTCCCTCCCCTTTCTCTTCTCTACTTAACTCTGTGATCTCTTTGGGTGTTCCAAGCTGTGGAGAAAACATAGGGAACTGACCACAGCCTAGATTGGTCTCTCTCTTTTGACTGCCCCTCCTCTCCTCCTGGTTACTTCTATCTCCTTCCTCCCTCTTCTCTTCTCTGGAACTCCATGAATCTCTCTGAGTGTTCCAGACGGTGGACAGCAAATAGGGAATTGATCACTGGCTAGACTGCTCTCTCCGCTTTTGATTTCTGCTCTTCTCTGCCTGGTCACCTTTATCTCCCTCCTCCCTCTTCTCTTCTTCATGTAACTCTGTGAACCTCTCTGGGTGTCCATCCCTATGGAGAATCTTTTAACCATTAACGTAGATGTTTTATCATTGGAGTTGTATGGATAGAAAAGTCTTGAGGCTACTAATAAGAAAAAGACTGGAAGCCAGAGGCAGGAGGCTTAAATCCAAAACTTGAGAACACCAGAAAACTTCTGACTCCAGGGACTATTAATAGAAAAGAGCTCATCCAAAAGCCTCCATGCCTATAATAAAACCAAGCTCCACCCAAGAGCCAACAGGTTCCAGAACAAGACATACTAAGCTAACTCGCCAACAACACAGGAACATAACCCTGAGCACAAAGATACAGGTGGCCAAAAGTCACACCAAACACACAGACACCTCAAAACTCACTACTGGACACTTCATTGCACTCCAGAGAGAAGAAATCCAGTTCCACCCATCAGAACACCGACCCAAGCTTCCCTAACTAGGAAACCTTCATAAGCCACTCATCTAACCCTACTCAGAAGGAGGAACCTCCACAATAAAGAGGAACCTCCACAATAAAGAGGAACCTCCACAATAAAGAGGAACCACAAACTTCCAGCATACAGAAAGGCCACCGCAAACACAGCAATCTAAACAAGAGGAAAAGGCAGAGAAACATTCAGCAGGTAAAGGAACATGATAAAAGCCCACCAAACCAAACCAAACAAAAGAGGAGGAGATAGGGAGTCTAACTGAAAAAGAATTTAGAATAATGATAGTAAAAATGATCCAAAATCTTGAAAACAAAATGGAGTTACAGATAAATAGTCTGGAGATAAGGATTGAGAAGATGCAAGAAAAGTTTAACAAGGACCTAGAAGAAATAAAAGTCAATCAATAATAAATAATGCAAATCTGAGATCAAAAGCACTCTGGAGGGAACAAACAGTAGAGTAACTGAGATAGAAGATATGATAAGTGAGGTGGAAGATAGAATGGTGGAAATAAATGAAGCAGAGAGGAAAAAAGAATTAAAAGAAATGAGGACAACCTCAGTGACCTCTGGGGCAATGTAAAACGCCCCAACATTCGAATCATAGGAATGCTAGAAGACAAAAAGCAAGGCCATGAGAAAATACTTGAGGAGATAATACTTGAAAACTTCCCTAAAATGGGGAAGGAAATAGCCACCCAAGTCCAAGAAACCCAGAGTGTCCCAAACAGGATAAACTCAAGGCGAAACACCCCAAGACACATATTTATCAAATTAACGAAGATCAAACACAAAGAACAAATATTAAAAGCAGCAAGGGAAAAACAACAAATACCTACAAGTGGATTCACATAAGGATAACAGCTGATCTTTCGTAGAAACTCTTTAGGCCAGAAGGAAATGGCAGGACATACTTAAAGTGATGAAAGACAAAAACCTACAACCTACATTACTGTACACAGCAAAAATCTCTTTCAAATATGAAGGAGAAATCAAAGGCTTTACAGACAAGCAATAGCGCAGAGAATTCAGCACCACCAAACCAGCTCTTTAACAAATGCTAAAGGATCTTCTCTAGAAAAGAAACACAGAAAAGGTGTAGAAACTTGAACCCAAAACAACAAAGAAAATGTCAATGGGATCATACTTATCGATAATTACCTTAAATGTAAATGGGTTGAATGCCCCAGCCAAAAGACACAGACGGGCTGAATGGATACAAAAACAAGACCCCTATATATGCTGTCTACAAGAGACCCACCTCTAAACAAGGGACACATATAGACTGAAATTGAAAGGCTGGAAAAAGATATTTCACATAAATGAAGACCAAAAGAAAGCAGAAGTAGCAATACTCTTATCAGATAAAATAGACTTTGAAATAAAGGCTGTGAAAAGAGACAAAGAAGGACACTACATACTGATCAAAGGATCAATCCAAGAAGAAGATATGACAATTATAAATACATATGCACCAACATAGGAGCAGCGCAATATCTAAGGCAAATGCTAACAAGTATGAAAGGGGAAATTAACAGTAACACAATAATAGTGGGAGATATTAATACCCCACTCAAACCTATGAGTAGATCAACTAAACAGAAAATTAGCAAGGTATCACAGACGTTAAATGATACAATCGACCAGTTAGACCTAACTGATATCTACAGGACATTTCACCCTAAAAAATGAATTTCATCTTTTTCTCAAGTGCACATGGAACCTTCTTCAGGACAGATCACATCCTAGGTCATAAATCTAGCCCTGGTAAATTCAAAAACACTGAAATCATCTCAAGCATCTATTCTGATTAAAATGCTGTAAGGTTACATGTCAACTACAGGAAAAAAACTATAAAAATTCCAACATATGGAGGCTAAACAACATGCTTCTGAATCATCAAGAAATCACAGCAGAAGAAATACAAGAAATATTCATAGAAACGAATGAAAATGAAAACACAACAACCCCAAACCTATGGGATTCAGTGAAAACAGTGCTAAGGGGAAGTTTTATAGCAATACAAGCCTACCTCAAGAAGCAGGAGAGAAATCAAATAAATAACCTAATGCTACACCTAAAGCAAACACAAAAGGAAGAAATGAAGAACCGCAGGGTTAGTAGAAGGAAAGAAATCATAAAAATTAGGGCAGAAATAAATGCAAAAGAAACAAAAGAGACCATAGCAAAAATCAACAAAGCTAAAAGCTGGTTCTTTGAGAAGATAAATAAAATAGACAAACCATTAGCCAGACTCATCAAGAAACAAAGGGAGAAGAATCAAATCAACAAAATTAGAAATGAAAATGGAGAAATCACAACAGACAACAGAGAAATACAAAGGATCATAAGAGACTACTATCAGCAACTAGATGCCAATTAAATGGACAACTTGGAAGAAATGGACAAATTCCAAGAGAAGTATAACTTTCCAAAACTGAACCAAGAAGAAATAGAAAATCTTAACAGACCCATCACAAGTATGGAAATCAAAACTGTAATCAGAAATCTTCCAGCAAATAAAAGCCCTGGACCAGATGGCTTCACAGCTGAATTCTACCACAAATTTAGAGAAGAGCTAACACCTATCCTACTCAAACTCTTCCAGAAAATTGAAGAGGAAGGTAAACTTCCAAACTCATTCTATGAGGACACCATCACCCTAATACCAAAACCAGACAAAGATGCCACAAAAAAAGAAAAATACAGGCTGATATGACTGATGAACATAGATGCAAAAATCCTTAACAAAATTCTAAGCAAACAGAATCCAACAACATATTAAAAAGATCATACATCATGACCAAGTGGGCTTTATCCCAGGGATGCAAGGATTCTTTAATATTCGCAAATCAATCAATGTGATACACCACATTAACATATTAAAAGATAAAAACCAAATGATTATTTCAGTAGAGGCAGAGAAAGCCTTTGACAAAATTCTACATCCATTTTTGGTATAAACCCGCCAGAACACAAGCATTGAAGGAACATACCTTAACATAATAAAAGCCATATTTGACAAACCCCCAGCAAACATTATCCTCAATGGTGAAACATTGAAAGCATTTCCCCTAAAGTCAGGAACAAGACAAGGGTGTGCACTCTCACCACTACTATTCAACATAGTTTTGGAAGTTTTGCCCACAGCAGTCAGAGAAGAAAAAGAAATAAAAGGAATCCAGACAGGAAAAGAAGAAGTAAAACTCTCACTGTTGGCAGATGACATGATCCTCTACATAGAAAACCCGAAAGACTCCACCAGAAAATTCCTAGAGCTAATCAATGAATATAGTAAAGTTACAGGATGTAAAATTAACACACAGAAATCCCTTGCATTCCTATACACTAACAATGAGAAAACAGAAAGGGAAATTAAGGAAACAATTCCATTTACCATTGCAATAAAAAGAATAAAATACTTATGAATAAATCTACCTAAAGAAACAAAAGACCTATATATATGAAACTATAAAACATTGATGAAAGAAATTAAAGATGACACAAATAGATGGAGAAATATACCATGTTCATGGATTGGAAGACTCAATATAGTGAAAATGAGTGTACTACCCAAAGCAATCTATAGATTCAGTGAAATTCCTATCAAGCTACAAATGGCATTTTTCAGAGAGTTAGAACCAATAATTTCACAACTTGTATGGAATTACAAAAAACCTCGAATAGCCAAAGCAATCTTGAGAAAGAAGAATGGAACTGGAGGAATCAATCTGCCTGACTTCAGGCTATACTACATAGCTATAGTCATCAAGACAGGATGGTACTGGTACAAAGACAGAAACAGAGATCAATGGGACAAAACAGAAAGCCCAGAGATAAATCCACGCACCTGTGGACACCTTACCTTTGACACAGAAGGCAAGAATATCCAATGGAGAAAAGACAATCTCTTTAACAAGTGGTTCTGGGAAAACTAGTCAACCACTTGTAAAAGAACGAAACTAGATCACTTTCTAACACCATACACAAAAATAAACTCAAAATGGATTAAAGATCTAAACGTAAGACCAGAAACTATAAAACTCCTAGAGGAAAACATAGGCAAAACACCCTCTGACATGAATCACAGCAGGATCCTCTATGACCCACCTCCCAGAGTAATGGAAACAAAAGCAAAAATAAACAAATGGGACCTAATTAAACTTAAAAGCTTTTGCACAATGAAGGAGACTATAAGCAAGGTGAAAAGACAGCCTTTAGAATGGGAGAAAATAATAGCAAACGAAGCAACTGACAAAGAATTAATCTCAAAAATATACAAGCAACTCCTGCAGCTCAATTCCAGAAAAATAAACGACTCAATCACAAAATGGGCCAAAGAACTAAACAGACATTTCTCCAGAGGAGACATACAGATGGCTAACAAACACATGAAAAGATGCTCAACACCACTCATTATCAGAGAAATGCAAATCAAAACCACAATGAGGTACCATCTCACGCTGGTCAGAATGGCTGCTATCCAAAAGTCTACAAACAATAAACGCTGGAGAGGGTGAGGAGAAAAAGGAGCCCTCTTACACTGTTGGTGGGAATGCAAACTAGTACAGCCACTATGGAGAACAGTGTGACGATTCCTTAAAAAATGGAAATAGAAGTGCCATATGACTAAGCAATACCACTGCTAGGCATATACACCGAGGAAACCAGAATTGAAAGAGACACGTGTACCCCAATGTTCATTGCAGCACTGTTTATAATAGCCAGGACATGGAGGCAACCTAGATGTCCATCAGCAGATGAATGGCATAGAAAGCTGTGGTACATTTACACAACGGAATATTACTCAGCTATTAAAAAGAATGCATTTGAATCAGTTCTAATGAGGTGGGTGAAACTGGAGCCTATTACACAGAGCAAAGTAAATCAGAAAGAAAAACACCAATACAGTATATTAGCGCATATATATGGAATTGAGAAAGATGGTAACGATGACCCTATATGTGAGACAGCAAAAGAGACAAAGATGTAAACAACAGACTGTTGGACTCTGTGGGAGAAGGCAAAGGTGGGATGATTTGAGAGAATAGCATTGAAACATGTATATTATCATATGTGAAATAAATCACCAGTCCAGGTTTGATGCATGAGGCAGGGTGCTCAGGGCTCGTGCACTGGGATGATCCTGAGGCATGGGATGGGGAGGGAGGTAGGTGGGAGGGTCACGATGAGGAACACATGTACACCCATGACTGATTCTTGTGAACGTATGGCAAAAAACACTACAATATTGTAAAGTAATTAGCCTCCAATTAAAATTAAAAAAAAACACAAACTTTAAGGAAGATTTTCAAATATTTTTCTGAAACACATTACACATCATTTCACTGGGAAAAATAGCTAAAATAAAAGCAGTACATTTTCCCTCAAAGTTAATAATGAAATAAGTCTTTCTGCATGTTAAAGTCTTTATAGTTTGGTAATAGGTTCCTCATCATGTTTGGTGAGGATGGTAGGTGCTATTTCCAGCCACAGTCTGATGATTTAGATATTTCACACAGGGCAGACCAATCAATAATGACACTCCACATACACACATCAATAGATTATTCCAATGGACATGTAATCCCAAGGAAATATGGGACCTGAGAAAAAATAATTTTGACACATCATAAATTTATAGGGATTATGTCCGGTGAGTTTGACAGGCATCCTTGGCCTACCAATTGATTTAGCAATTTTTATTTTATCTCATGAGATGATACTATTTAAATAGACTAAATTTCATTTACAAAAAAATCTAAGTTTTAATAATGAAACGGCTTATCTAGATTTCACAGAATAGTGTACATATTTATCTCAAATAATCTTTCTCCTTTAAATCAACACTATATATAATACACATTTGTTACTGTGGTTGATAATGTCTACTCAAGTCCTTTTCTCCTGATTCTGGGTACTCAGCCCAAGTGCAATCTCTCTTTCCTTTCATTTTTCTGTTTATCATCAGTTCAGTTCACTTTAGTTCAGTCGCTCAGTCGTGTCCGACTCTTTGCAACCCTATGAATTGCAGCACGCCAGGCCTCTCTGTCCATCACCAACTCCCAGAGTCTACCCAAACCCATGTCCATTGAGTCAGTGATCCCATCCAACCATCTCATCCTCCGTCGTCCCCTTCTCCTCCTGCCCCCAATCCTTCCCAGCATTAGGGTCTTTTCCAATGAGTCAAGTCTTCGCATGAAGAGGCCAAAGTATTGGAGTTTCAGCTTCAACATCAGTCCTTCCAATGAACACCCAGGACTGATCTCCTTTAGGATGGATTGATTGGATCTCCTTGCAGTCCAAGGGACTCTCAAGAGTCTTCTCCAACACCACAGTTCAAAAGCATCAATTCTGCGGCGCTCAGTTTTCTTCACCGTCCAACTCTCACATCCATACATGACCACTGGAAAAACCATAGCCTTGACTAGATGGACTTTTGTTGGCAAAGTAATGTCTCTGCTTTTAAATATGCTGTCTAGGTTGGCCATAACCTTCCTTCCAAGGAGTAAGCGTCTTTTAATTTCATGGCTGCAATCACCATCAGCAGTGATTTTGGAGCCCCCCAAAATAAAGTCAGCCACTGTTTCCACTGTTTCCCCATCTATTTCCCATGAAGTGATGGGACCAGATGCCATGATCTTAGTTTTCTGAATGTTGAGCTTTAAGCCAACTTTTTCACTCTCCTCTTTCACTTTCATGAAGAGGCTCTTTAGTTCTTCTTCACATTCTGCCATAAGGGTGGTGTCATCTGCATATCTGAGGTTACTGATATTTCTCCCAGCAATCTTGATTTCAGCTTGTGTTTCTTCCAGCCCAGCGTTTCTCATGATGTACTCTGCATATAAGTTAAATAAGCAGGGTGACAATATACACCCTTGATGTACACCTTTTCCTATTTGGAACCAGTCTGTTGTTCCATGTCCAGTTCTAACTGTTGCTTCCTGACCTGCATACAGGTTTCTCAAGAGACAGGTCAGATGGTCTGATATTTCCATCTCTTTCAGAATTTTGCACAGTTTATTGTGATCCACACAGTCGAAGGCTTTGACATTGTCAATAAAGCAGAAATAGATGTTTCTCTGGAACTCTCTTGCTTTTTCGATGATCCAGCGGATGTTGGCAATTTGATCTCTGGTTTCTCTGCCTTTTCTAAAACCAGCTTGAACATCTGGAAGTTCATGGTTCACGTATTGTTGAAGCCTGGCTTGGAGAATTTTGAGCATTACTTTACTAGCATGTGAGATGAGTGCAATTGTGCAGTAGCTTGAGCATTCTTTGGCATTGCCTTTCTTTGGGATTGGAACAAAAACTGACTTTTTCCAGTCCTGTGGCCATTGCTGAGTTTTCCAAATTTGCTGACATATTGAATGCAGCACTTTCACAGCATCATCTTTCAGGATTTGAAATAGCTTAACTGGAATTCCATCATCTCCACTAGCTTTGTTCATAGTGATGCTTTCTAAGGCCCACTTGACTTCACATTCCAGGATGTCTGGCTCTAGGTGAGTGATCACACCATCGTGATTATCTGAGTTGTGAAGATCTTTTTTGTATAGTTCATCTGTGTATTCTTGCCACCTCTTCTTAATATCTTCTGCTAGGTCCATACCATTTCTGTCGTTTATCGAGCCTATCTTTGCATGAAATGTTCCTTTTGTATCTCTAATTTTCTTGAAGAGATCTCTAGTCTTTCCCAATCTGTTGTTTTCCTCTATTTCTTTGCATTGATCATCATAAAGTGACAAATTACTGGGGATCTGATGATCACTACCCATAAGACATGCACTCAAATTGTTTTTATAAAATATTTTCTTGGATTAGCTCCAGAGATCCCTAGCAATTCAATCTCCTGACCTTAAGAAATCAACAGCCTAAAGCCACCCTGATCTCTGAGATCTCTTCTAAATTGGTATACCATCACATGTGGGATGATGATAGTCAGGGATGTAGTAGGAAGATTATTCATACTACCCTGGAATATACGCAGATATAGAACTTTTCTGAAGAACTTTTTTACTGCCTAAAACACTGATGTTTCCATAAATACTAAACTATATACAAATGAAAACTCTTTGTAACTTATTTTTATAAATATAATAAATGAATATTTAATTTTCTTACACTTACACATTTTTTTCACAAGCTTCTTCATGTAGAAACATCTTAGCATTGTATGTACAATAATCTTTATGATATTTAATTTCTCTAAATGGAAGAACACAGTTATTAAGATAATTTTAAAACAAGGATCTGGAGAGACAGATCACTTCAACATAAAAAACAAACCTGTTAGCTTATCTATAATTATGAAGCTCAAAGATGTTAATCTTTATCTCATGTATTTTGGTTTTGGTATTTTCTAACTAGATAATATGCACAGAGAATTCTGACATTTAAGATCCTTCATAAGTGAGAATGGAAGGGCAGGGTCATATTAGTATCAATAAAATATATTTATCACTGGATTTATGCTTTAAGCACTTTAGAGAAAAATATTTTAAATAATAAAGTGAATGTTTGAGTTAACATTTAACACAAAGCTTAACAAAATAAATAACTTCTTAGTTTAATTTACTTGTTTTATCAACAAGAATTCATTTATATTTCTAAGCTCAGCTATAGAAAGATGCTAATACACCAATATATTTGCTCTCAAATGACTCTACTATATAGAACCATTTTAGAATATATGAATATATAACAATACCTCAGTAATTGTTAAGATTCATCTTATATATTCATTCTATTTTCAATTTTTAAGCAGTAGGCATTTAACTGATAAGTGTAGCCAGTTCAAAGTCATAATCTTCTCTTCCTTTGAATAAAAGCTAGTATCTAGACCCAATACAATTTCAGTATAATTTGAAATCTCTATCCTAATCTTTGTAATGTCATCATTCCCATTTTATTTTATACAATGTTAGAAATTTTTGAGAGACTGTGAAAAGCCTATGAAAAAGCCACAACGGTTCACGGGCTTTTTCAATGCAATTAAACGTTATCTAAAAGCTTCAATTTATCCTAGTTTTTGAAAAAAAATATTTCTTTTTCAGATTCATTCAATTTAGGTGTCTCTTTTCTAGTGAAGGCTGGGTCATGAAAGGACATAAACTGTGCTTCACCAAAACCCTAACAGTCTGTTCAATTTACCTCCTGAATCAGTCAGTTGTGGAATGTTTTTCAGTGTTTCTAGTTCCCTTATGAAAACCTTTATAATCATTGAGATAGTAATACTTAATAGCATTTATATAAATGCAAACATCAAAATATTAATATTAATAAAAATGAAAGTGAAAATGAAATTCACTCAGTCATGTCCAACTCTTTGTGATCCCTGGACTATACAGTCCACAGAATTCTCTAGGCCAGAATATTGTAGTGGGTAGCCTTTCCCTTCTCCAGGGGATCTTCCCAACCCAGGAACTGAACTGGGTCTCCTGCATTGCAGGCGGATTCTTTACCAACTGAGCTATCAGGGAAGCCCAATATTAATAAAGATTACTACAATCCACAGGACCCAGGATGATGCTATATTTAAAGTACATTTTAACTCAAATACATAAATAAGTTAAAGTTATTAACAAAATTTTCTCCAAAGTGGAGAAAAATTTACCATAAATCCTGACACCTAAGCATTTAATCATGTATTATAGACATTCCTTGATGGAAGCTGAATGGATGAATAAACCTACAACAAGACCTAGGCACTGGATAACTCCATGCAGAATTAAGAAATTAATTAGGAGGAAGAGCCATAATTTGCAGAGCTGACATCTATTTTACTTTACTTGCATGTATCAATGAGAAGCAATTACAATTCAATTAAAATATTCAATTTTATTACTTTACTGACTGACCTTGAAGTTAATGCCTGTTTTATTTAATTGCATCATCTATGAATAAATGTTAACCCTACAATGTTATGCCCCATTATTTTCAATGCATTTTTCAACTTCTCAACTGAATTATATCAGTCAATTTATTGTCTACTGTCATGAGAGCAAGTGGAGGTTTATTTCTTTGCGACAGCCCAATATACGAGAGAAACATTACAAAATGTTTGATAATGCTATTTTTAACCGAGTCAAGTAAAATGAATTGTGTTCTCATCTCAACTTTTGTAGCCTAGACTTTTACTATAAAATCAGTAGGTGATATTAGAAAAGGTATAATCACTCTTAGAAGCAATTTTTAGTCTCACTATAATTCTTGATAAATTTCATTGCAGGCAGAAATGGAACATCCCATGTATCTTCAAAAGTTAAACACACACACACACACACACACACACACACACACACCCCTAATAATCTCTTCCTATTTATACCAGGCTCTCTGGCTATCAGAATAAGTGGATTTCATCTAAAAAGCTCTAATGTTTTTGTTAGGGCTTCCTTAGTGTCTCAGTGGTAAAGAATCTGCCTGCAATGCAGGAGAGGATAGGTTTGGTCCCAAGGTCTGGAAGATCCCCTGGAGGAGGAAATAGCAGACCACTACAGTATTCTTGCCTGGAAAATCTCATGGACAGAGGAGCCTGGTGGGTTACACCTCATGAGGTCTCAAAAGTCAGACACAACTTAGTGGCTAAACCACCATCACCACCAATTTTTTGTTTCCAGACTTCAATTGAGCATACCATTATTCTACAATTGAGAATTAATGAAATAACTATATCCATGTCAAAAAGAACAAATAAGACTGATTGTGTGATCTCTAAAGCAAAAATTAGCTCACATGTTTTGAAAGTTGACTATTTGGAGAAGGATCTTATTTCAATTTCCAGATTTTCCACTTCTAAAAGATGCTTACTCCTTGGAAGAAAGGTTATGGCCAACCTAGACAGCATATTTAAAAGCAGAGACATTACTTTGCCAACAAAAGTCCGTCTAGTAAGGGCTATAGTTTTTCCACTGGTCATGTATGGATGTGAGAGTTGGACGGTGAAGAAAGCTGAGCACCGCAGAATTGATGCTTTTGAATTGTGGTGTTGGAGAAGACTCTTGAGAGTCCCTTGGACTGCAAGGAGATCCAACCAGTCCATCCTAAAGGAGATCAGTCCTGGGTGTTCATTGGAAGGACTGATGTTGAAGCTGAGACTCCAATACTTTGGCCACCTCATGCGAAGTGTTGACTCATTGGAAAAGACCCTAATGCTGGGTAGGATTGGGGGCAGGAGGAGAAGGGGACGACAGAAGATGAGATGGTTGGATGGGATCACTGACTCGATGGACATGGGTTTGGGTAGACCCCAGGAGTTGGTGATGGACAGAGGCCTGGCGTGCTGCAATTCATGGGGTCGCAAAGAGTCGGACACGACTGAGCGACTGAACTGAACTGAACTGAGATTAGATAACTAAAAGCTTAGCTATCTTAGAGGTTATGTTAGGATTCATCTCAACATGTAACTTCTTTTTGAAATCTATGAACTGATAGCTTACTTCAATGGACGTCACATAAAGGAGACTCAGATACTTTATGGATTCACTTTTGAGATCCACAGAACCCATGAAATGAATGATCAAAAAATCACGTTAAATATAATTATGCAGTTAATGATAATCAATACTTGCTGATGATAGCCTAACTGGTTCTTTGTCTATTTGTAAAATACTATAAAGTTTTAATATGTAAAAAATGAATAAAAAGTGAAAGATATGCAAATTAAAGAAATTTTTAAAGTGAAGATTTGAAATACTTATTAAAAATATTTAAGATATTTAACATAAATATCTTCCTAATTTTTCATATTAATTTTTGACATAATGAGGGCTAGAAAGTGAAAGAAGCCTGATAATGAGTAGAGATTGTTTAAAGGGGTGAAAGTTGAAGTTAAAAAAGTAGACAAAAGCCAAATCCTATGGATCTTTGTGTTTAATTTTAAAGAGTTTATATTTGAATGTAAGGTCAGAGAGAAGACAGAAGAATTCTAAGCCGAGGATGGCATGATCCAATTTAACCTTTAGAAAGATCACTCTAGCTTCAGTCAAATTCATTGACAGGAAACAAGACTGACGGTAAGAAGGCAACTGCTGCAATAATTAGTGAGGCAGGATCTAATAGCCAAAAGCAATAGGTATGGAAGGAAGAGAACAGATTTGAGAGCAACATATAGTAGGCAGGATACGTATTACTTGCTGATGAATTGGGTCTGGCGATTAATGCAGGAAAAAGAAAAGGCAAAGATAGGGGCATTCCTTAGATGGCAGAGGAATAGGACAGGGAGACCAGTTTTTCCCCCACAAATTCATCGAAAGAACACTTGAACGCTGAGCAAATACCACAAAACAACTTCTGAATGCTGACAGAGGACACCAGACACCCAGAAAGGCAGCCCATTGTCTTCAAAAGGAGGTAGGAAAAATATAAAAGATAAAAAGAGAGACAAAGAGTTAGGGACGGATCCATTCCAGGCAGGAGTCATAAAAGAGAATAAGTTTCCAAACACCAGGAAACCCTCTCACCAGCAGGTCTGTGGGGAGTATTGGAATCTCAGAGGGCAACATAACTGGGAGGAAAAATACATAAATAAAACCCAAAGATTACGTGCCTAACGGCAACTCCCAGTGGAGAAGTAGCCCAGACGCTCGCGTCTGCCACCAGCAAGCAGGGGCTGAATAGGGAGGCGCAGGCTGCATTGCTTGGGAGCTAACGTGAGATAGCAAGCCAAACTATGGGATAGCCAGAGAGAGAGAGAGAGGAAAAAAAGAGAGAGAGGAAAAAAAAGAGAGAGAGATTTCCCATGAAAAGCCCTAACCTAAGGCACTGCTTGGGGGCCCGCTCACAGAACAAAGGACTGAGCGAATACCAGAGGAGAGCTAGCCAGCTGTGGACTGGCCCTTCACCCGCAGGAGACAGGGAGGCAGGCGGGTGGCAGCCAGAGCCGGAAAAGGGCAATCTAGGCCCCAGAGACGGCATCCTCTACTGAACTGTGAGCAGGGTCCCAGTTGCTAATCAAGTCTTCCTGGGATCCTGGATGGTTGACATCCACCGGGAGGGTCACAGCCAGAGATCAGCTCCCAAGAAGAGACACATGGCACATCTGAGATGGTGCTCCCACGAAACCGAGCGGCTGGGACAGGGAGGGGATAAGATGCACTGCACCTGGGGAGTATGTGCCCACCAAGCACCTCGTCGCCTTAACTTCTTGGACCAGGGAAGGGCACAAAATGCAGGCACAACTGAGTCTGTGCCTTTGTGGAGTACCCGAGAACCTGAACTTGAGAGGCATAGATCTGGGAAGAGCACGCAATCCAGGGCCTGCTTTAGATAGTTCCCTGGCAGAGCAACCTGGAGCCTCAGCAGTGTAGACTGGGAAAGCACACACGCTGTGAGCGGGGGCAAACCCAGTGTGGCCGAGACTGCAAGCACTCCCCACACACACCAGTGATATTTGTTTGCAGTGCTCCTCCCTCCCTGCAGCACAACTGAACAAGTGAGACTAAATAAATGACCACCTTCACCTCCTTGTGTCAAGGCGGATATTAGACACTGAAGAGATCTGCAAACAGAAGAAGCCAAAATAAACAGAGGGAACGGCTTTGGAAGTGACAGGTGCAACAAATTAAACCCTGTAGTTAGCCCTGACTATATTGGAAGGGGCCAACAGATCTTGAGAAGTAAAAGCTGGAACAAGGAACTATCTGAAACTGAACTGAACCCACAATGCCCACAACAGCTCCAGAGAAATTCCTAGATATATTTTACTATTATCATTTTGTAAATTAAAAAATATATTTTTTATATTTTTAAGTCCTCTATTACTCTTTTAATTTTCATTTTTATAACCTACTATTACCTAGCAGAAAAAGAAAAGACCCTATTTTAAAGCAAACTTCATATATATTTTTTTATAATTTTTGTGATTTGGTTTTGTTTTTTTAATATTGTATTTTTGAGAGTATAACCTCTACTCTAGATTTTTAATCTTTGCTTTTTGGTATTTGTTGTCAATTTTGTACCGTTAAGAATCTGATCTTCAGTACCCATTTTTACTTGGGAGTGTGATTACTGGTTTGATTGCCCTCTCCCCCTTATGACTCTTTTTCTCCCCTAGGTCACCTCTATCTCCTCCCTCCCCTTTCTCTTCTCTATCCAACTCTGTGAATCTCTTTGGGTATTCCAGGCTGTGGAGAACACTTAGGGAACTGATTACTGGCCAGATTTGTCTCTCTCCTCTTCTCCTCCTGGTCACCTCTATCTCCTCCTCCCTCTTCCTCCCTCTTCTCTATGGAACTCCTCTCTAAGGAACTTCCTCCCTCTTCTATATGGAACTCCATGAACCTTTCTGGGTGTTCCAGGCTGTGGAGAGCACATAGGGAATTGATTACTGGCTAGATTGCTCTCGCCCCTTTTGATCCCCCCTCTTTTCCTCCTGGTCACCTCTATCTCCCTCTTCTCTTCTTCATGTAACTCAGCGAACCTTTCTGGGTTTCCCACATTGTGGAGAATCTTTTCTCCATTAACCTAGATGTTTTCTCATTGGTGCTGTATGGATGGAGAACACTTGGACTACTGTGAGGTAAGACTGAAAACCAGAGGCAAGAGGCTAAAATCCAAAACCTGAGAACACCAGAGAACTCCTTACATCAAGGAACATTGGTTGATAAGAGCTCATGCAAAAGCTTCCATACCTATAGTGAAACCAAGCTCCACCCAAGAGCCAACAGGTTCCAGAGCAAGACATATCATGCAAATCCTCCAGCAATGCAGAAACATAGCCCTGAGCGTTAACATACAGGCTGCCCAAACTCACACCAAACACACAGACATCTCAAAACTCACTACTGGACATTTCATTGCACTCCAGAGAGAAGAAATCCAGCTCCACCCACCAGAACACCAACCCAAGTTTCCGTAACCAGGAAACCCTGACAAATCACTCTTCCAACTCCACCCACAGAGAGGAATCTCCACAATAAAGAGGAACCACAAACTGCCAAAATACAGAAAGGCCACGCCTAACACAGCAATCTAAACAAGATGAAAAGGCAGAGAAATGTTCAGCAGGTAGAGGAACATGATAAATGCCCACCAAACCAAACAAAAGAGGAGGAGATAGGGAGTCTAACTGAAAAAGAATTCAGAATAATGATAGGAAAAATGATCCAAAATCTTGAAAACAAAATGGAGTTACAGATAAATAGTCTGGAGACAAGGATTGAGAAGATGCAAGAAAAGATTAACAAGGACATAGAAGAAATAAAAAAGAGTCAATCAATAATGAATAATGCAATAACTGAGATAAAAAACACTCTGGAGGGAACCAACAAGAGAATAACTGAGGCAGAAGATAGGATAAGTGAGGTGGAAGATAAAATGGTGGAAATAAATGAAGCAGAGAGGAAAACAGAAAAAAAGAATTAAAAGAAATGAGGACAACCTCAGAGACCTCTGGGGCAATGTCAAACGCCCCAATATTCGAATCATAGGAGTCCCAGAAGAAGAAGACAAAAAGAAAGGCCATGAGAAAATACTTGAGGAGATAATACTTGAAAACTTCCCTAAAATGGGGAAGGAAATAGCCACCCAAGTCCAAGAAACCCAGAGAGTCCCAAATAGGATAAACCCAAGGTGAAACACCCCAAGACACATATTAATCAAATTAACGAAGATCAAACACGAAGAACAAATATTAAAAGCAGCAAGAGAAAAACAACAAAGAGCACACAAGGGGATTTCCATAAGGATAACAGCTGATCTTTCAATAGAAACTCTTCAGGCCAGAAGGAAATGGCAGGACATACTTAAAGTGATGAAAGACAAAAACCTACAACCTAGATTACTGTACACAGCAGGAATCTCATTCAAATATGAAAGAGAAATCAAAAGCTTTACAGACAAGCAATAGCTCAAAGAATTCAGCACCATCAAAGCAGCTCTTCGAGAAATGCTAAAGGAACTTCTGTAGACAGGAAACACAGAAAAGGTGTAGAAACTTGAACCCAAAACAACAAAGAAAATGGCAACAGGATCATACTTATCAATAATTACCTTAAATGTAAATGTAAATGGGTTGAATGCCCCAACCAAAAGACAAAAACCAGCTGAATGGATACAAAAACAAGACCCCTATATATGCTGTCTACAAGAGACTCACCTCAAAACAAGGGACACATACACACTGAAACTGAAGGGCTGGAAAAAGATATTTCATGCAAATGGAGACCAAAATAAAGCAGGAGTAGCAATACTCATATCAGATAAAAATAGACTTTAAAATAAAGTCCATGAAAAGAGACAAAGAAGGACACTACATACTGATCAAAAGAGCAATCCAAGAAGAAGATATAACAATTATAAATATATATGCACCCAACATAGGAGCACCACAATATGTAAGGCAAATACTAACAAGTATGAAAGGGGAAATTATCAGTAACACAATAATAGTGGGAGATGTTAATACCCCACTCAAACCTATGGATAGATCAACTAAACAGAAAATTGGCAAGGAAACACAAACTTTAAATGATACAAATGACCATTAATATCTCTAGGACATTTCACCCTAAAACAATAAATTTCACCTTTTTCTCAAGTGTTCTCAGAATCCTCTCCAGGACAGATCACATTCTGGGCCATAAGTCTAGCCTTGGTAAATTCAAAAACATTGAAATCATTTCAAGCATCTTTTCTGATCACAATGCTATAAGATTAAATGTCAACAACAGGAAAAAAAAACTATTAAAAATTCCAACCTATGGAGGCTAAACAACACGCTTCTGAATAGTCAACAAATCACAGAAGAAATAATAAAAGAAATAAAAATATGCATAGAAACGAATGAAAATGAAAACACAACAACCCAAAACCTATGGGATACCTAAAAGCAGTGCTAAGGGGAAGGTTCATAGTAATACAGGCTTACCTCAAGAAATAAGAAAAAAGTCAAATAAATAACCTAACTCTACACCTAAAGCAACTAGAAAAGGAAGAAATGAAGAACCGCAGGGTTAGTAGAAGGAATGAAATCATAAAAATTAGGGCAGAAATAAATGCAAAAGAAACAAAAGAGACCATAGCAAAAATCAACAAAGCTAAAAGCTGGTTCTTTGAGAAGATAAATAAAATAGACAAACCATTAGCCAGACTCATCAAGAAACAAAGGGAGAAGAATCAAATCAACAAAATTAGAAATGAAAATGGAGAAATCACAACAGACAACAGAGAAATACAAAGGATCATAAGAGACTACTATCAGCAACTAGATGCCAATTAAATGGACAACTTGGAAGAAATGGACAAATTCCAAGAGAAGTATAACTTTCCAAAACTGAACCAAGAAGAAATAGAAAATCTTAACAGACCCATCACAAGTATGGAAATCAAAACTGTAATCAGAAATCTTCCAGCAAATAAAAGCCCTGGACCAGATGGCTTCACAGCTGAATTCTACCACAAATTTAGAGAAGAGCTAACACCTATCCTACTCAAACTCTTCCAGAAAATTGAAGAGGAAGGTAAACTTCCAAACTCATTCTATGAGGACACCATCACCCTAATACCAAAACCAGACAAAGATGCCACAAAAAAAGAAAAATACAGGCTGATATGACTGATGAACATAGATGCAAAAATCCTTAACAAAATTCTAAGCAAACAGAATCCAACAACATATTAAAAAGATCATACATCATGACCAAGTGGGCTTTATCCCAGGGATGCAAGGATTCTTTAATATTCGCAAATCAATCAATGTGATACACCACATTAACATATTAAAAGATAAAAACCAAATGATTATTTCAGTAGAGGCAGAGAAAGCCTTTGACAAAATTCTACATCCATTTTTGGTATAAACCCGCCAGAACACAAGCATTGAAGGAACATACCTTAACATAATAAAAGCCATATTTGACAAACCCCCAGCAAACATTATCCTCAATGGTGAAACATTGAAAGCATTTCCCCTAAAGTCAGGAACAAGACAAGGGTGTGCACTCTCACCACTACTATTCAACATATAGTTTTGGAAGTTTTGGCCACAGCAATCAGAGAAGAAAAAGAAATAAAAGGAATCCAGACAGGAAAAGAAGAAGTAAAACTCTCACTGTTGGCAGATGACATGATCCTCTACATAGAAAATCCAAAAGACTGCACCAGAAAATTACTAGAGCTAATCAATGAATATAGTAAAGTTGCAGGATATAAAATTAACACACAGAAATCCCTTGTATTCCTATACACTAACAATGAGAAAACAGAAAGAGAAATTAAGGAAACAATTTCATTCACCATTGTAACGAAAAGAATAAAATACTTATGAATAAATCCACCTAAAGAAACAAAAGACCTATATATATGAAACTATAAAACACTGATGAAGGAAATTAAAGATGACACAAATAGATGGAGAAATATACCATGTTCATGGATTGGAAGACTCAATATAGTGAAAATGAGTGTACTACCCAAAGCAATCTATAGATTCAGTAAAATTCCTATCAAGCTACCAACGGTATTTTTCACAGAACTAGAACAAATCATTTCACAATTTGTATGGAAATACAAAAAAAGTCGAATAGCCAAAGCAATCTTGAGAAAGAAGAATGGAACTGGAGGAATCAACCTGCCTGACTTCAGGCTATACTGCATAGCTACAGTCATCAAGACAGGATGGTACTGGTACAAAGACAGAAACAGAGATCAATGGAACAAAACAGAAAGCCCAGAGATAAATCCATGCACCTCTGGACACCTTACCTTTGACACGGGAGGCAAGAATATCCAATGGAGAAAAGACAATCTCTTTAACAAGTGGTGCTGGGAAAACTCGTTAACCACTTGTAAAAGAACGAAACTAGAACACTTTCTAACACCATACACAATAAAGTCAAAATGGATTAAAGATCTAAATTTAAGACTAGAAACTATAAAACTCCTAGAGGAAAACATAGGCAAAACACCCTCTGACATGGATTACAGCAGGATCCTCTATGACCCACCTCCCAGAGTAAAGGAAACAAAAGCAAAAATAAACAAATGGGACCTAATTAAACTTAAAAGCTTTTGCACAATGAAGGAAACTATAAGCAAGGTGAAAAGACAGCCTTTAGAATGGGAGAATATAGCAAACGAAACAACTGACAAAGAATTAATCTCAAAAATATACAAGCAACTCCTGCAGCTCAATTCCAGAACAATAAACGACTCAATCAAAATATGCGCCAAAGAGCTAAACAGACATTTCTCCAAAGGAGACATACAGATGGCTAACAAACACATGAAAAGATGCTCAACATCACTCATTATCAGAGAAATGCAAATCAAAACCACAATGAGGTACCATCTCATGCTGGTCAGAATGGCTGCTATCCAAAATTCTACAAACAATAAATGCTGGAGAGGGTGTGGAGAAAAGGGAATCCTCCTACACTGTTGGTGAGAATGCAAACTAGTACAGTCACTATGGAGAACAGTGTGAAGATTCCTTAAAAATGGAAATATAAGTGCCATATGACTGAGCAATACCACTGCTAGGCATACACATCAAGGAAACCAGAATTGAAAGAGACACATGTACCTCAATGTTCATCTCAGCACTGTTTATAATAGCCAGGACATGGAAGCAACCTAGATGTCCATCAGCAGATTAATGGATAAGAAAGCTGTGGTACATATACACAATGGAATATTACTCAGCTATTAAAAAGAATGCATTTGAATCAGTTCTAATGAAATGGATGAATCTGGAGCCTGTTATAGAGAGTGAAGTAAGTCAGAAACAAAAACACCAATACGGTATACTAATGCATATATATGGAATTTAGAAAGATGGTAACTATGACCCTATATGCGAGACAGCAAAAGAGACTCAAATGTATTGAACAGTCTTTTGGACTCTGTGGGAGAAGGCAAGGGTGGGATGATTTGAGAGAATAGCATTGAAACATGTATAATATCATATGTGATACAGATCGCCAGTCCAGGTTTGATGCATGAGACAGGGTGCTCAGGGCTGGTGCACTGGGATGACCCTGAGAGATGGTATGGGAGGGACGTGGGAGGGGGGTTCAGCATGGGGAACACATGTATACCCATGGCTGATTCATGTCAACGCATGGCATAAACCACTACAATATTGTAAAGTAATTAGTCTCCAATTAAAATTAAAAACAATTTGCATTTCACTCGAAAACACACACACACACACAAATATAAGGCAAAGATAATTCACAGGTTTCTGACTTGTCAAATTAAAACATGGTGGTGCAAAACACTATTTACTTCAGATATAAAACAGAACACAAGAAAGCTTGGGAAGTAAAAAAAAGGCCAAATTCAATTTTAGACATGAGTTTGAGGTTTCAGGGAATCAACCAAGAAGAGGTATTTAATTGTCAATTAGGTAAATGGAGTGAGACCCTAGTACAGAAGTCTGGGCTGAGGATACTAATACAGAAACAGATGCCATGAGATGAAATCACTCAAGGAGAATTTGTAGAGTGAGAAGTTAAAATATAGTTAAGAGCTTGGAGGAATGTCAAACTTTGATGGCCACAACAGTCAGAGAACTATCCAAAATACAGATTTTATCTGATTATCTTCATTTTAAAATCCTTCTTCATACTTCTGGGCAAGATAGTTATATGAACACTAGCATTCGATTCTTTCTTTTTCTTCCTGTGATGGTTAATTTTACATGTTAACCTGAGTTGACCATGGGGTGCCCAGATGAAACATTTTTTCTGAATGTGTCTGTGGATGACACTGGCATTTGAATCAGTGTTCTCAGTAAATTGCCCTCTCCAACGTGGGTGAGCAATACTCAATCTGTTGAGGGCCTGAATAGAGCAAGGGGCAAAGGAAAGAGGAATTGACCCCCTTTTTATTGCCTCACTGCTTGAACTGGGACATTCATCTCCTCTTCTGCTTTCAGACTGGAATGTACATTATTGGCTCCTCTGGTTCCGAAGCCTTTGAACTGAACTGAGTTATACTACTGGCTTTCCTGGATCTCCAATTTACAGACAGTAGACTGTGGGAGTTCACAGCCTCCAAAATTATGTGAGCCAGCGCCTCATAACCTCTTTTTATATCATGTTGGTTTTGTTTCTCTGGAGAATAGTGACTAACACACGTCCTCTCCATTCCAAACTCCACTTAAAACATCACTGAATAAAGAAAGAGGAAAGTAACAGCACTGAAATTGCCCAAAATTTGAACTAAATTTGTTTGCTTGAGTGAAGTTGGAATCAAATTCAGAAGAATCTCTGTCCTAAGACATTTCCAGTAAAGGAATAACTCGACACAAAGAGAGTACAGGTGACTCCAGAGAACCCTGATTATTGTCCATACCTTAGATCTTACACTGTGAGATGCAAATGTCACCTGGCTTTTATGTAAATTTACAGTCTCTGATCCATAAATATTTAAATAGCTAATTTTACCTACATATGTTTGAGATATCAACCAATACCTTAGTACCTTTCTGAAAGAGAATTTGTCAGAGGCCAAAACCCAACAAACTTCATAACATATTCTTGTTCCAAGCAGTTTTAATACATAAATGTTGGGCCTACATCTGAGATGGAAAAGTTTCACTTGCCAACCACTGCAAACATAGAATGATATTGGAATATTCCGATACACAAGTATCTGCTCAGGCAATACACTTATTAAATAGTCTTACCACTAAATAGAAAAACAGAAGAAGACTCAAAGACTTAATCTTTCCAGGAGGAATTTTCAGTTAATTGTTACATATTAACATGAAAGTTGTTCTACTGTAAACTGACTAACACAGTCATAAAGGTTACTATAGAGGGACAAGTTTTATAACAGTATGCGATAAAATAAGATCTTATTTATTTGTGAATATTGTGTTTCGTATATTTTAAATAATAAAGGGAATTGTAGAGTTGAAGGCAGAAAGACAGGTTCTAGAATTATAATACGGTACATACTTCTTGGAAGGCTATACACACACACATATACGTATACATATAGAGAAGCTTGGGACGAATAGAACCTTAATGTATTCAAAAATTCAAAGATTATATCCATACTAGAACCAACCATTCAGATGAGTAACATTTTCAGACCAGCCTGCCCTACCTGGTGAAGAAAAGATGGGCTTTTCAGCCATAAAATGAACAAAATCAGCATTTATTTTCTCTGCTGTTATATATGTGCTGCCTAAGCCAGTACTCCTCTGTTGTAATCTGCTACTTCCCTTTACAGATTGAGCAAAAGGCACTCTATTCAGAGATGGGGACTAGTAGTATTTGTATTTGAACCTTAAAGAAAGATTCTATTGCATATACTCAAAATCTGATATTTAAGTCTTGTTTTTTTTCTTTCAGTTTAAAATCGTATTTACAACACATTTGCAGGATACACACAAGATGGTGGAGTAGAAGGACATGCACTCATCTTCTCCTGAGAGAACTCCAAAACTACAACTTGCTGCTAAACAACCATTGACAGGAAAATGTTGGATCCCACCAAAAAAAAGTACCCCACATCCAAGGGCAAAGGAGAGGCCCCAGCACAACCCGCCAGAGATGCTCGGACAGTTCAAACAAAACCTTGTGTGCACCAGGACCCAGATATCTCATAGAGACTGAGTCAGACCTGACTTTGAGTGTGTGAGTGATTCCTGCAGAGGCACAGGTCAGCAGTGGCCTGCCACAGGGACAGGGGATCTGAGTGCAGCAGACCTGGAACATGCAGCATGTGGCATAAGCCCTCTTTCCTGGAGGAGGTTGTCATTAGCCCCACCATAGAGCCACCAGGCAGACGACGCACAAACTGCAGAACAATTATACCAAAGAAATTCTCACACTGTTAAGAAAGTTCTAGGTCCCACAACAGATTTGCAAACCTGGGGATCTGGCAAAGGGACTGAGAACCCCCAAGGAATTTGACTTTGGAGGCCAGTGGAACTTGATTTCTCATGAGAAATGCTGGGCTGGAGGAAGCACAAGCTGGAATCAAAATTGCCGAGAGAAATATCAATAACTTCAGATATGCAGATGACACCACCCTTATGGCAGAACGTGAAGAAGAACTAAAAGAGCTTCTTGATGAAAATGAAAGAGGAGAGTGAAAAAGTTCGCTTAAAGCTCAACATTCAGAAAACTAAGATCATGGCATCTGGTCCCATCACTTCATGGCAAATAGATGGGGAAACAGTGAAAACAGTGTCAGACTTTATTTTTCTGGGCTCCAAAATCACTGTAGATGGTGACTGCAGCAATGAAATTAAAGACACTTACTCCATGGAAGGAAAGTTATGACCAACCTAGAGAGCATATTAAAAAGCAGAGACATTACTTTGTCAACAAAGGTCCGTCTAGTCAAGGCTATGGTTTTTCCAGTAGCCACATATGGATGTGAGAGTTGGACTATAAAGAAAGCTGAGCACCGAAGAATTGATGCTTTTGAACTGTGGTGTTGGAGATGACTCTTGAGAGTCCCTTGGACTGCAAGGAGATCCAACCAGTCCATCCTAAAAGATCAGTCCTGGGTGTTCATCGAAAGACTGATGTTGAAGCTGAAACTCCAACACTTTGGCCACCTGATGCGAAGAGCTGACTCACTGGAAAAGATCCTGATGCTGGGAAAGATTGAGGAGAGGAGGAGAAGGGGACGACAGAGATGAGATGGTTGGATGGCATCATTGACTCAATGGATGTGGGTCTGGGTGGACTCCGGGAGTTGTTGATGGACAGGGAGGCCTGGCATGCTGTGATTCATGGGGTCGCAAGGAGTCGGTCGACACGACTGAGCAACTGAACTGAACTGGAACTTGATTACAGAACTTCCATAGGATTGGGGAAACAGATTCTGCGAGGGCACAAACAAAACCTTGGGTATACCAGGATACAGGAGAACGGAAGAGTGTTCCCACAAGAGATTGAGCCAGACTTGCCTGTGAGTGTCCAGGAGTCTTAGGCAGAGGCATGGGTTGACAGTGGCCTGATATGGGGTCAGGAGTACTGAATACAACAGTGCAGGCATAAATTCTTTTGAAAGAGGTCACCATTACCATTGCCACCATTACCCCTACCATAGTTAGGCCTTAGGACAAACAACAGGGAGGGAACACTGCCCCACCCATCAATAGAGAACTGGTTTAAAGATTCACTGGCCCCACCCATCAAAATAAGACCCAGACTCCCCCACAATCTCTCCCATCAGGAAGCTTCCACAAGCCTCTTATCCTTATCCATCAGAGGGCAGACAGAATGAAAACCACAGTCACAAAAAACTAACCAAACAGATCACATGGAGCACAGCCTTGCCTAACTCAATGAAACTATGAGCCATGCTGCACAGCGCCACCCAAGACAGGCAGGTCATGGTGGAGAGCTCTAAGAAAACGTGATCCACTGGAGAAGGCAATGGCAAACCACTTCAGTATTCTTGCCTTGAGAAACCAAGAACTAAATAAAGGCAGAAAGATATGACACTGAAAGGTGAACTGTGCAGGTCGGTAAGTGCCCAATGTGCTACTCGAGAAGAGTGGAAAAATAACTCCAGAAAGAATGACGAGACAAGACAAAGCGAAAACAGCTCCCAGTTGTGGATGTGACTAGTGATGAAAGTAAAGTCTGATGCTGTAAAGAACAATACTGCATAGGAACCTAGAATGTTATGTCCATGTATCAAGGTAAATTAGAAGTGATCAAACAGGAGATGAAAAGAGTGAACATCGATGTTATAAGAATTAGTGAACTAAAATGGACTGGAATGGCCAAATTTAATTCAGATGACCATTATATCTACTACTGTGGGCAAGAATCCCTTAGAAGAAATGGAGTAGCCCTCACAGTCAACAAAAAGAGTCCAAAATGTAGTATTTGGGTGCAATCTCAAAAATGACAGAATGATCTCTGTTCGTTTCCAAGGTAAACCATTCAATATCACAGTAGTCCATGTCTATGCCCTAACTCTAATGCTGAAGAAGCTGAAGTTGAATGGTTTTATGATGATGTACAAGACCTTCTAGAACTAACACCCAAAAAAGATGTCCTTTTCACCATAGGGGACTGGAATGCAAAAGTAGGAAGTCAAGAGATATCTGGAGTAACAGGCAAGTTTGCCTTGGAGTACAATATGAAGCAGGGCAAAGGCTAACAGAATTTTGCCAGGAGAACGCACTGGTCATAGCAAATACCCTCTTCCAACAACACAAGAGACGACTCTACACATGGACATCACCAGATGGTCAATACCAATTTCAGACTGATTGTATTCTTTACAGCCAAAAATGGAAAAGCTCTAAACAGTAAGCAAAAACAAGACCGGGAGCTGACTGTGGCTCAGATCATGAACTCCTTATTGCCAAATTCAGACTTAAATTGAAGAAAGTAGGGAAAACCACTAGACCATGCAGTTCAGTTCAGTTCAGTCGCTTAGTCATGTCCGACTCTTTGCGACCCCATGGACTGCAGCAAGCCAGGCCTCCCTGTCCATCACCAACTCCTGGAGTTTACTCAAACTTATGTCCACTGAGTTGGTGATGCCATCCAACCATCTCATCCTCTGCTGTCCCCTTCTCCTCCCACTTTCAATCTTTTCCAGCATCAAATGAGTCAGTTCTTTGCATCAGGTGGCCAAAGCATTGGAGTTTCAGCTTCAGCATCAGTCCTTCCAATGAATATTCAGGACTGATTCAGGTATGACCCAAATCAAATCCCTTACAGGGGAAGTGACAAATAGATTCAAGAGATTAGATCTGATAGACAGAGTGTCTGAAAAACTATGGATATGGTTCTGAGATTGGACAGGAGGCAGTGATCAAGACCATCCCCAAGAAAAAGAAATGCAAAAAGGCAAAATGGTTGTCTGAGGAGGCCTTACAAATAGCTGAGAAAAGAAGAGAAGTTAAAGGCAAAGTAGAAAAGGAAAGATATACCCATTTGAATGCCAAGTTCCAAAGAATAGCAGAGAGAGATAAGAAAGCCTTCCTGAGTGGTTAATGCAAAGAAATAGAGGAAAACAATAGAAAGGGAAAGACTAGAGAGAAATCTCTTCAATAAAATTAGAGATACCAAGGGAACATTTCATGCAAAAATGGGCACAAGAAAGGACAGAGACGATATAGACCTAACAGAAGCAGAAGATATTCAGAAGAGGTGGCAAGAAGACACAGAAGAACTATACAAAACAGATATCAGTGACTCAGGTAACCATGATGGTTTGATCACTGACCTAGAGCCAGATATCCTGGAATGCAAAGTCAATGGGCCTTAGGAAGCATCACCATGAACAAAGCTAGTGGAAGTGATGGAATTCTAGCTGAGCTATTTCAAATCCTAAAAGATGATGCTTTGAAAGTGTTGAACTCAATATGCCTGCAAATTTGGAAAACTCAGCAGTGGCCACAGGGCTGGAAAATGTCAGTTCTCATTCCAATCCAAAAGAAAGGAAATGCCAAAGAATGTTCAAACTACTGCACAATTGTACTCATTGTACACACGCTAGCAAAGTAATGCTCCAAATTCTCCAAGCGAGACTTCAATAGTACATGAACTGAGAACATTCAGATGTTCAAGATGGATTTAGAAAAGCAGAGAAACCAGAGATCAAATTGCCAACATCTGTTGGATCATAGAAAAAGCAAGAGTGTTCCACAAAACATCTACTTCTGCTTTATTGACTACGCCAGAGACTTTGACTGTGTGGATCACAACAAACTGTGGAAAATTCTGAAATAAATGGGAATTACATACCACCTTACCTGCCCTTGAGAAATCTGTATGCAGGTCAAGAAGCAACAGTTAGAATCCAACATGGAACAACGAACTGGTTCCAAACTGGGAAAGGAGTATGTCAAGTTTGTATATTGTCACCCTGCTTATTCAACTTATATGCAGAGTACATAATGCAAAATGCCAGGCTGGATGAAGCACAAGCTGGAATCAAGATTGCTGGGAGAAATAACAATAACCTCAGATATGCAGATGATACCACCTTTATGGCAGAAGCTGAAGTGGAACTAAAGAGCCTCTTGATGAAAGTGAGAGAGTGAAAAGGCCGGCTTAAAGCTCAACATTCAAAGAATAACGATCATGGCACATGGTCCGAACACTTCAAGTCAAGTAGATGGGGAAACAATGGAAACAGTGACAGACGTTACTTTCTTTGGCTCCAAAAATCACTGTAGATAGTGACTGCAGCCATGAAATTAAAAGATGCTTGCTCTCTGGAAGAAAAACTGTGACCAACCTAGACAGCATATTAAAAAGCTGAGACATTACTTTGTCAACAAAGGTCCATCTAGTCAAAGCTATGGTTTTTACACTAGTCATGTATGGATGTGAGATTTGGACTACAAAGAAAGCTGAGTCCTGAAGAATCGATGCTTTTGAACTGTGGTGTTGGAGAAGACTCCTTAGCATCCCTTGAACTGCAAGGAGATCAAACCAATCAAGGTTTGATTTCCTAAAGGAAATCCGTCCTGAATATTCATCGGAAGGACTCCAATACTGAAACTCCAATACTTTGGTCACTTGATGCAAAGGACTGACTCATTGCAAAAGACCCTGGTGCTGAGAAAGATTGAAGGCAGGAAGAGAAGGGGATGACAGAGGATAAGATGGCTGGATGGCATCATCGACTTGACAGACATGAGTTTAAGTAAGCTCTTGGAGTTGGTGATGGATAGGGAAGCCTGGTGTGCTGTAGTCCATGGGAATGCAAAGATTCAGACGTGATTAAGCATTGAAGTGATGATAACACATTTGGGAGATATTAAAAGTTTCAACTTCTGATGCTTCAATACTTGAGCTAAAAATTCTATGCTAAAGTACTTTGCATCAAGGTAAAAATATACTTCTAGTAGCAATTAACCAAGCTTGAATGCACATTAAGTAACCTTTTTAAACAAAATAATTATTTGAACAAAGTTCAGGTGTAAAAAACGTTATGTTAACCACAGAATATGAAAGAATAATGGAATCTGCTTTTAACCTTCACCGTTCAGCATTATTTTCTAGGAAGACTATTGCTTGTGAATGATTTTAATTATGTCCATTATTATCCAGATAAATGACAGAAGAGTGCAATGTGTAGAAGCAATAATTAATATGCCTTATCTTGGCTTATTTGGGCATTTATAAAAGAAGCAGATTAATGCATCATATAGGAAATTACTGTAGGTGAGTATGTGTAGGAGTACAATTCAGCAGTTAGGACATTTGCACAATTACAGCTTATTTTCTAATTAATATAGGCATCTCTTAATGTTAACCCAATGAGTGAAACTTTAAAATGAATATGTTAAAAACTTGAAGAGGAGAAATGATTAGCAGCTTTCTGAGAGGCAAGTAAGGGAGTTAAAAATAATCCAGGCTGCTTGGAAGACATAAAAGGACTGTAGCAATAAGAGATATGTAGTGTGCCCATTATTTGAAAGGTCAAAGGGAAATCTATGGATAGTTTAAAAAAAAACCTGGAAATAATTTCATAGAGTCACTTATGAATACATTGAAATTATTTAGAATTCTTTTGTGCTTTTTTGTTCTTAGTTAAATACCAAAAATATATTGTCGGGGAAAAAAGAATTTGAAAGTTAAAAGGACAAAAAAAATGACAACACGAAGACGAAGTAGCCAACATGAGTGGCTGGACTAACTGCTGAGTTTCTCCCCATTAGTGAGGACTTGCAATAAGGACAAGTAAGAGGATAAGAAGCAGCAGAGAAGTTTAATTCAGTTTTATTTGACATTGACCTTTGCTGCACAGCATAGTGGGGAAACGACTATTCCAAGGACACTTTCTGAGAAAATCAGTGGGGCAGTAGCAGAGAGCAATCTCCTAGGAGGAAATAATAGAGCAACTTGAGAAATTCTACACTAATAAATCACCACGGCCAGATGGTATTCAACTGAGAGTTTCTGAAGGAAATAAAGTGTGAAATGGCTCCGCTACAGATGAGAATATGCAATGTATTCAGAAAATCACAACTGTTTTCAAATACTGCAATTTTTCTAATATGGTAGTTTTTCTGTAAGTAATAAAAACAATCAAATTACAATTTTTAGAAGTACAGACCAGTGTCTCTCCTGGTGATAATGGAGAAACTGATAGAGTCTAATTAAGGATAGCTTCCTTCAACATCAGGATAAGGTTAACCTGCTAAGGTCAAATCACCCACTGAGTCTATAAAGAGAACACTGTTTCTCTCCATCCTATTAAACTTATCTGGAAATGTCAATAAAATACTAGATAGAAGTAAACCAGTAAATGTAATTTATTTGGGAATTACACATGAAGCTTTTAACAAGGTCACATGAGACTACTGGGAAAAATAAATAAGCACAGTCTTTGGGAAGAGAGGCCACAAGAGAAACTTCAGTCATTAATTTTAAAACTTGCTAAGTAATGAAAACAAAGTTTCAGGGACAATTTCTCTTTTCTTCCCTAACACTGTGTTACCTCTTCCAGACACATATAGATCACCTTCGGTTTAAAAAAATAATAATAATTTCACTATAGACAAGATGTGGAGTAACAGTAGGGAAGGACATGTGTACATGCTTAGTTGCTTAGTCGTGTCCGACTCTGCAATCTTATGGACTGTAGCCCACCAGGCTTCTCTGTCCATTGGATTTTCTAGGCAAGACTACTGGAGTGCTTTGCCATGCCCTCCTCCAGGGGATCTTCCTGACCTAGGGATCGAACCCAGGTCTCCTGTATAGCAGTTGAATTCTTTACCATCTGAGACACCAGGGAAGCCCAAGAATACTGGAGTGGATAGACTATCCCTTCTCCAGGGGATCTTCCAGACTCAGGAATCAAACTAGGGTCTCCTGAATTGCAGGCAGATTCTTTACCAGTTGAGCTACCAGGGAAGCCTGTAGGGAAATGTCCTTCCAAATCAGGTGCTTCCAATCAAGAAAAACAAACAAACATACAGTAAGAAACCAACAGGCAAGGGTAAAATAAGCATGTAACAAAATTTTTACCTAATAAGTGGAATCGGAAAGCCATAACTATTTTAAATTTCTCATCATGTTCCATGTACACTTCAGATTTTAATGAAAACTAAGAAGTCATAATGAGACTGATTTTTATGTATTTAAATTAGGGCTGTCACCTTCACAGTGGCCACCTGTGCACACTACATATGCTTATTCTAGTAGAATACATATTCGCCTTTAATCAATCCATATCCAAAATTCTCTCTATAGAACTGCCCTCAGAGCCAGTAGCATATTGTTCTAAAGTTACCTAATGGGGGCAAACATTTACCCTTCATGAATAGAGCCATAAGTCTTTGGGGAAGGATGGAATTTCCTCCCCAAAGCAACCTTAGTCAGCTCAGTTCTACAACCTCAGATTACTTCTGTTTCAGCTTGAGGGGACAGGTTTACATAAGAAAGAGCAAGGGCATGCAGTAGAAGCTTTAAGAAAGTCACACAAGGGCCTATGGCAACCTCCTAATGCCACTATTTGAGAGCTCCAAATGTCAAAAAGTTCTGATACCAAACCAAGATTTGCTTCACTATATAGCTTCCACTTTCTCTTAGAATTGTTCTCTGAAGCCACAGAAAGTATCAGCAGACTTTCAAATACAATGGACTGCTATGAAAATTGCCATTCTCCTTGGTCCAGTAACCTGATGCCTTCACTTCAGCCTAAATATATGGCTCCTTTAAATAGTCTTCGAGAAAGCAAAAGAATCCCAGAAAAACGTCTACTTCTACTTTATTGACGATGCCAAAGCCTTTGACTATGTGGATCACAACAAACTAGAAAATTCTTCAAGAGATGATGATAACAGATCATCTTACCTGCCTCCTGAGAAATCTGTATGCAGGTCAAGGAGCAACAGTTAGAACTGGACATGGAACAGCCTGGTTCCAAACTGGGAAAGGAGTACGTCAAGACTGTATATTGTCACCCTGCTTATTTAACTTATATGCAGAGTACATCATGTGAAATGCTGGGCTGCATGAAGTACAAGCTGGAAACAAGATTTCCGGGAGAAATATTAATAACCTCAGATATGCAGATGATACCACCCTTATGGCAGAAACCGAAGAGGAACTCTTAATGAAAGTGAAAGAGGAGAGTGAAAAAGTTGGCTTAAAACTCAACATTCAGAAAACCAAGATCATAGTATCCAGTCCCATCACTTCATGGCAAATAGATGGGGAAACAATGGAAACAGTGACAGACTTTATTTTTTTGGGCTCCAAAATCACTGCAGATGGTGACTGCAGCCATGAAATTAAAAGACTCTTGCTCCTTGGAAGAAAAGCTATGACCAATCTAGACAGCATATTAAAAAGCAGAGACATCACTTTGCCAACAAAGGTCCATTTAGTCAAAGCTATGGTTTTTCCAGTAGTCATGTAGGGATGTGAGAGTTGGATTATAAGGAAAGCTGAGTGCCGAATAACTGATGCTTTTGAACTATGGTGTTGGAGAAGACTCTTGAGAGTCCCTTGGACTACAATGAGATCCAACCAGTCTATCCTAAAGGAAATCAGTCCTGAATATTCATTGCAAGGACTGACACTGAAGCTGAGATTCCAACACTTTGGCCACCGGATGGGAAGAACTGACTCATTGGAAAAGACCCTGATGCTGGAAAAGATTGAAGGCCAGAGGAGAAGGGAATGACAGAGCATGAGATGGTTGGATGGCATCACTGACTTGATGGACATGAGTTTGAGTAAGCTCCGGGAGTTGGTGATGGATAGGGAAGGCTGGCATGCTGTGCTTCATGGGGTCGCAAAGAGTCAGACACAACTGAGCGACTGAACTGAACTGAACTAAATGGTCCTCCTCTGGCACCATTTCTTGTCCCTTCAATGTTCTGGTCACTCACCACTCACTGAATTATAGGTGTTTCTGTGTTCCAACTTACTCCAATCTTTGGTCTGGTTTAAAAAGCAATTTCCATTCCTTAAGGGAAATACAAGAAACATAAAACAAAATTTTTAATTTTTTCATATTTAACACTTTCTGGAGATATCTGCTGCTAATCCATCATTGGTTTTATTTTCAGGTTTTTTTTTTTTTTTTCCAAGGAATACATTTTCCCTAGTCTGAAGACTCAAATATTTATCCTGTTTGTTAATGCAACCCCTCAGATTTCCTTAGCTGCTGTAGGTACTTTGTACCTACAATGTACACATGTAAGTGTAAAATCAAAACCTCAAAGATTTTTCTCTCAAGTCCTAGTGTTAAGCAATATCGCACCCATTCTATGTTTTGAAGTTGGTTTTAGGGATTAAAAATCAGAACTCTGCATATTTACCTCTATTACATTTCACCTGGTCAGATTTAGTCTCTAGTTCCAGCCAATAATGTGAGTCAGTATTCTGATTGTATCATTCAAAGTATTAGTGATCCCAAGAAGCTCTGTGTCACAAATTTAATCAGCATACCATGCAAGTGCTCATTCAAATAATTGTTTAAAAGAATGAAAGAGCAGGATAGAGAAAGAATGATGTGATACATCAACATGGGCCTTCCTACATGTTGATACTAACCTATTATCAACTTCCTATGAGGTTTGTTTAATTAAACATGAATTAATTATTAAGTCATCTGTTTTATCTTTACTTACAGACATATAGTCTTACATGCTCATACTCTGGTTCTTTATACAAAAGATGTCTTTGAAAAACTGTAAGTTAAATCTCATTTTAAATACCAACAGAACTCAATATTGTAAGGATTTCTGTAATGAGAAAAAAACTATCCCTGATATGAGTAATATTTTAGTAATGATATTTTATTTTAACTGAGTGTTGGTGTGTAGTTTTTACGAGTGAGGAGTGGCAAAATCAGAATAGTGATTAGCAGGAGCTAGATTCCAGGAGATTTTGTACAGAAGAGATAAACCTACACTTTGGGGGGGGGGAGGAAAAAATAATTTGTTATTGTGGATCTATGTCTTAGAAAAACATTAAACCTTTTTAATTTGTAAAGATTGAATTAAAAAGGGAAGTATCCAAATATAATATTTACTTGTTCAAATATATATTGTTTAAGTAAACCTTGAATTTTTTTAGTGACAGTAAACAGAATGAAGGACAACAAAGGATGGAAGTAGTCTTAAGTCATGTTAATGCTACTGAATTAGGGAAATAGAATAACTGCATACCACCAGCAACATTCATTTCTGACTGTAGTCTACTACTTGTTAATGCATTCATTGCTTCTTTGCTTATAAAGTACATATAGTTATTTACCTAAAAGATAAATGGACACCCTATACTTTAACATTTTTGCCACTGATATGTTAAACAACCTTCATACTTGAAAAAAAAAAGAAAAGTTGCAATTATTGAAGCACAGCTGAATGGCCCCAGAGCACACAGACTCCATTAAATTTGCTTATATCTAATTACTCCTGCCTAAAGCAGGTGACAAATTTATTCTTATAAAATGTTTCTTTATCCAGTACCCCAAAAATAAAATGAAATAAAATCAGTCATTTTCAATCTAATCACTATCTAAAACTATTTATAGTATAGCATTTGCACTTGAAGACCTTATAAAGATGGGCTTTGTGCAATAATCATTATAATTATGTTTTTAATTGCTTAATACAAACATTTTCTCCCAGAAAAACTGGTGTAAGTCAATTATGAAATCATCTATTATCTTTCAAATTAAACCATTTGAATCACTTAAAAACAGTTATTTTGAAATTGTGATACTATTCTAGTATCCCAAATCATAACTATATCACATCTGAAATACCTGAAATATCTTTAACAAAGCAGATAAAAATGTGAGATTAAAAGTATAATACAGGAAGTCAAAAAGTCCCAAGATTTAACCACAATTTAGACACTGACTTTTCTGAGCCTGTCAAAAAAGAAAAATACATCTCCTAGCTCCACTGAAAACCACAGGCTTAATTGTCTTGCCTATATTCCATCTGCTGCATGGAAAACTTCCAGTGATTTCTAGAGGTGGAGAGAGAGAGGTGGATTGGATTTATGTTGCAGCACAATTATACAACATTGTGCTAAGTCTCTCTTTCTGCATAACAAGAAAACAAAACAGTACAGGAAATATATGAAAAACAAACAAACAAGCAAGCAAGTTACTTACAAAAGAAGAAAACTCAAATTATCCATAAACATTTGTTGACTTTCATATGTTAAAGCAAAAGAAAGACAACATGAGCTCAAGAAAAAAAATGTTTGAAATACATACAATTCCTGAATAGGTATTGAAGACATATTTCACCAGAACAAATTAAGCAAAAAACAAAACAAAACAAAACAGTTAAGAGAAGGGACATAAAATAACTGGTGTCAAGAACCAAACCCAATCAGATATACAATTGTGTCAAAGTTCCATAAATCAGATCATGAAATGCAAATGTTGATTCTAGAAAACACTGAGGGCAAGAGGAGAAGGGGGTGACAGAGGATGAGACAGTTAGATAGCATCACTGACTCAATGGACATGAGTTTGAGCAAACTCCTCTGGGAGACAGTGAAGGACAGGGAAGCCAGGCGTGCTGTAGTTGATGGGGTCACAAACAGCCAGACACAACTTAGTGACTGGACAACAACAACAACATATATATGCATTGCAGGCAGATTCTTTACTGTCTGAGCCACCAGGAAAGCCCTTATGTGTGTGTGTGTGTGTGTGTATAGATAGATAGATAATAACTACATATATAGTAACAATAATGTGTGTTCAAACTTCAGGAGTAGAAACTGGGGGAGAAATGTTATTGGAAAAAGGAAAGTATGTATACCAAACACATACAGGGAAAGGATTCAAGTTCCTTTAAATTAGAAGAAATAAAAATTGAATAAAGATAACTTGTCAACACAAAGAATCAGTAGCATTCTCCCAGGAGAATGCTTTCTAGGCAGGATTCTGAGTCTCAAATCCCCTCAAAGATACCTAGTTACCAGTAAAATTGTCTGACTGGAGTGAAATTCCATCAGGTCTCTCTAGACTGGAATTGGTAAACATTTTCTACAAGCCAAACAGTAAACACTTTGGGTTCTGTGGGCCATATGGTCTTTTTTGCAATTACTCAACTCTTACATTGTAACAAGAAAGCATCCACAGACAATATGTAAACAAATATGCATGGCTATACTCTAATAAAATTTCTTTTCTATTCATCTTTATTTTCAGCTTATAAAATAGAACATACAAGGCCCATCATGTTAAACATATTACTGAAAAAAATACAGCAAGCCATTTTGAATCAAAGGTCAATCCTTTGTATCATTGGGATATAATGATCCCAAATAGGACTGTTTCTGGCCTGTCTATGGGTTAGTCCACTAAATTCCTTATATTGATTAGGAAGGACTGAAAAGGTTTTATTGCATTTTTTGTAAAAATATTTTAAAAATTATAAGCTGAAAATGATTTTGAAAAGATTAAAGCTAATTATAATCAAAGCTAATGAATCCCTCTTAGAACAATGTGAAACATTAAAATATCCCACAGAGCAAAAGATAGAAATTTTTTAAAAAAATCATGAAAAATAGTTAACATCAAATGTACAAAATGAAAATGGATAAGAAGAAAAATTAAGAAATTAGTTATTGACTCACCAATCTTACAGAGACTTTCTCAGACCACAGAAAAAGAGGAAACACTTCTAAGTTTTACGAGGCCAGGGTAACCTTATTACCCGTATATGTCATTACTAGGAAAGAAAATTATATGCTTCTTTTCAACATGCATGCAAAATTCCTAAACAGAGTATGAGCAAACTGAATCAGGCAATAAAGAAAGGGACAATTCATTATGGAGTGTTGTATGGCAATAAAAAGACATCAAAAACTGATCCAGGCTATAATATAGATAAACCTTGAAAACACTATTTCAGATGAAAGAAGCCAGTCATGAAAGACAACATACTGTAGGATTCCACTCATAGGAAATGTCCAGAATAGCAAATATATAAAGACATAAAGATGGGAATATACTGTGAATATACTAATAATTGTACACTTTAAATGGGTGAACTGCATGGCACATTAATTATATTTCCATAAAACTGTTACAAATAGTGTACAGTATATAATAGTTATATGCTCAGACAAGACAGATATAGAACTTTAAAGAGATTGAAATTCAGGAGAGCACATGTAAAAAATTATTTTTAACTGTTTTCAACAATTACAGTGATGGTAGGGGTATTAGCATTGTGATTCTCAAACTGTTTCACACATTGCTAAAATTTTAATATCCATATTTATTAACATGCTGAAAGTCAACATGAGTTTATTGGAGCAGAACAGATAATACTTGTACACACAGTAAGTAGATAATACCATTCTGGTTCTTCTTGGTGCCAGCTCTTTACCCAGGAGCAAGATGATGAGAATGAGATGCAATCTTTCAAGTAGTTGCATCCTCTGTAGGTAAGGTATAAAGCTGCATATTTACTTAGGAAAAAGGGGACAGTTGTTTCCCCTCTCCTTCTGAGAGATTTTTTGGAAAAGTAAAAGCAAAGACCTGTGTCTTCATTTTGTAATGTAAAAAAATCTTTCTGGGGAGGAATAAAACTAGTGTCTCCAGTTTTACAACCCAGGAGATGTCTCCAAGGTCCAGGTCTCATCCCTCCACCCTTGAAATGTAAACACAGACCTCCAGAGAAGTCTCTCTGGAGTCCTCTCTGTCTATTCCATCATACATTAAATTCTAATGCTTGCTTTTAACGGAGGTCCCAAGTTGCTGTAAAATTTGCTCAGAAAGCCCTAATTGTGCAGAAACATAAACGCATTTTCGCTACAACCCTACTTATATAATATGGTACAAAATAAATGAGAAATTGAGTTAAACCAAAAGATTGGATTGTCAAGTCAGATTCAAACAAATCTGAGACCTTATTCAGCACTAATCTTTACTGATAATTTAAAGAATAGAAGTAAACAAACAACACAGCAAATCAAGCAGAGGTCAAGAACCATCAGAACAACTCTCCATGTCCTTCACTGTCATACTGATTATGCTCTGGCACAGGAGGGGATAAAGAGTCAATTAGAATTACAGCACCATTCTTCATTTCTTGTCCATCAAAATCAACTTTCTTTCGCGTACATTCACTTTCACTGTGACCAAGGTGGTGCGACCAGAGATATCACTGTTCAATTAAACTGTGGATTCCATCTGGTTTGAGGATTTACCTGTATCCCAGACATCACAGTATAGGTTTTAGCAGCCATTGGTTTCCAGATGTCATTGTGTAACATGCTCTCTTCAGGTCAACATCTCCACCAATCTCCACCAATGCACCAATCTCCAATGCACCATGAAAAGACAAATCTCATTTATATCTGTGGTACTTGGGCCATTAGAAAACAAGCATAAAGGTCACAGGTTCAGTAATGTCCTACCATAATCTATGCTAATGGTAGTATGATAATTGGCATCCTTAGCTTGGTTTCTGATACTCCTGATTGTTGATCTTTAAACATAGCAACTTCCATAATGATTAGAATATTCCATAGTCTCCTCTGGGTAAGTATTTAGGCCTTCTTCCAATACTGTTGACTGACACAATGTTCCATGAGAGTAAATACTCTATTAGTCCAGTTATTTAGAGCTCTGTTGTCCCTCCAGGGCCATTTCTAGATGTAGTCAGTCTCCTGGAAAAGAGCTCCCTCTAGTGTATATATTTGGACTAGCAAGTTCTTTTCATCATGATGAGCTTTCAGGAATATTACGTATTTTGATCTGATATAGAACTGAAAAGTCAGGATCAAAAATCCATACAGAACATCTAGCACAGTAGAGGAAATAGTAATCAAGCCACAACGTGTGTTATTACCATGGTACATTAGTGACATTTGTATAGTTTAGAAAAATGGTTTGTACACAAAATGTAAATCTCATGAGATTATCAATTAGTATATTATACCAAACACAGCTCTGCCTGGCTATCACAGGTTTTCCATAAATGTACTTCACATAACTACAGAGAATTGTTACCAGTAATAACAATTCATTGTATCTCTAGTAAGTCCATCTCCCTCAAGAGTGGTGTTCCAATTTCCTTAAATGAAGTCCATTCAGTCCAGTTCAGTCACTCAGTTGTGTCTGATCTTTGCGACCCCATGGACTGCAGTATGCCAGGCCTTCCTGTCCATCACCAGCTCCTGGATACTGCTCAAACTCATGTCCATCGAGTCAATGAAGCCATCCAACCATCACATCCTCTATCGTCCCCTTCTCCTCCTGCCTTCAACCTTTCCCAGCTTCAGGGTATTTTCCAATGAGTCAGTTCTTCCCATCAGGTGGACAAAGTATTGGAGCTTTAGCTTCAGCATCAGTCCTTCCAATGAATATTCAGGACTGATTTCCTTTAGGATGGACTGGTTGGATCTCCTTACAGTCCAAGGACTCTCAAGAGTCTTTTCCAACGCCATAGTTCAAAAGCATCAGTTCTTCAGGGCTCAGCTTTCTTTATGGTCCAACTCTCACATTCATATATGACTACTGGAAAAACCATAGCTTTGACTAAATGGACCTTTGTTGACAAAGTAATGTCTGCTTTTCAATATGCTGTCTAGGTTTGTCATAGCTTTTCTTCCAAGGAGGAAGCATCTTTTAATTTCATGGCTGCAGTTATCATCTGCAGTGATTTTGGGGTTGACACTGTAGTGATTCTGCAGTGATTTAAATGAAGTCCATTACATTCACATATTCTGTATTTGAAGGACTAGATCAGGCTATAGTATTAATCGCTCAGTCATGTCCGACTCTTTGTGACTCCCATGGACTGTGGCCTGCCAGGCATCTCTGTCCATGGAATTTTCCAGGCAAGAATATTGGAGTGGGTTGATGTTTCCTTCTCTAAGATCAAGCTATGACAGGTGGTAAAAATCTGCTTTCCATTATACCTAGGTAGGTGTCTTAGCAACATACTATTTTGTTTTATGCCCACAAAGAATGCAAAAGCTCTATTGTTTGGAATTTTTCACCTACATAATTCATTAGTAATTATTATCGGAAAATGATCAGAATGGTAACTATAGACAATAAATCAATAACTGAGTGGTAACTATGGTAAATAAACTACCCCTATACTGAACCATCAACTGGAACTTTGTCATTCTGTTGCTTCAGATTGCCCAGGTAAAATCTTCAGGTAGAGCTCATATATCAGCAACTTCCATTCTCTGTAGAAAAGAGGTCTGGAGTTTCCTCTCAACATAAGTAGTCAGTATTAGATCTGAGAGGGATGCCTTAAGTGTATTATTCTCTAGCTCAGAGGGGCTGGCATGAAGGTCACATGACTGCACTCTGCTAGAACTGTAATCTACTTATAAGTGCTTTCCCAACTCCTCTGATACCCTCCATTTCCATTTACAACCTGTTTTGATCCACACCCTTTCCCCTATGATTGGCCTTTCTGGCTCAGTAGATGTATTATAAAACCATGGGGGCAGTAAGAACAGCAGCCTTGTTAACACTTCTCCTTGGACTCACTCCAAGGTTGATATCACAGATTGCGACAGATAAAGAATCACAGGACACATGGCCCTGTGTTTAGACATAAGCCTTAATTTACCTCCGTGGGTGAAACTGTGATATATTCCCAAGAGTCTTTAAGGATACACACTGTCAAATTTAGTAGTATTAATATTGTGTTTTCTGCGCTGATAACATTTCCTTTTGGTACATGAAACTTTAAGCTCAGGCCTGGGGCCAAGAGATCAGGCAAAACAAAAGAAAAAACTTGTAAAATGGGAAAAATAGATAGTTGTATACTTCAACTGTCCCCCATCACCTCATTCTTACTTTCCAATCCCAGAAGCATTCCCAGTAGAATCTTGGCATTACTTGCTACCATAGTCAAAGTTAGCATAAAATAATTTAATTAAGCTAATCATTATATCCTTTTTTCCTTTCTAGCCATTTTAATTAACTAGTGCATCAATTTCCCGTTTCAGTCTTCAATTATATTGCTGCTCTATGGATGTTAACAAATGTAGCACGCCTGTGAGATATTTCTTGTCCATTTCTGTGTATTTATAGCAGTGAAATGTATACAATGGTCAGATTAAACTGAAGTGGGCCAAAGGATGGGGAATTGGCTGCTCCAAACTTTAACCATATTTCCCAATGTTGCCTAAGTTAAATCCGGCTTAGTGTTAAACAGGTATCATCCCAGTTAACACTCATTTGCAGCCTCTTGGGGCTTTTGGTAAAGGTCCAATATAATCTATTTGACAGCTAATATTCCAGTTCTTGGGTTTGGGAAATTTTATTCACTGCCATGTTTGTTGTCATTTTTAAAATTGGCTTTAAAATAAAATCCACCAATTTTAAATTTTAGTAAATATATACAGGCATGCAAGCATCAACATAATTACACAGAATATTTCCACCACTCGAAAAAAGTTAACGAGAAAAGTTGGATGCTGTCATTTTCCCACTCTGCAGTCAGTCCTTTCTCCAACTCCCAGCACCTGGCATCCAGTTACTTACCATGTATCTATCATTTTCTATTTTTAAAATGTCACATAAATGGAATTATATCATATGAGCTTACTTGTATCTCACAACTCTCAAATACTTTCTTCTTTGATTAGTGGGTTAATAGAAGTATGTTGGTTAATTTCAAAATGTGGGGTGGGGATTCTCTAGATACATCTCTGTTAATTTTGTATATTCGGAGAACACATACATATCTTTTCTCCTATCTTTTTATTTCCCTGCTTTTTGCCTTTCTTTTGGATGGCTTGGAATTTTTTTTTTTTTTAACTAGGTGCCCTATGCAAGGTAACTAAGTTGGAAGATCTGTTACTTCCCCCTGAATAGTTTCTTCACTTCCCAAGAGCAAGGTTTTCATGAGCTACTCACATGACATTATCATTTATGCCAATGGATCTGTGTTTAACTTAATGAATTTAAAAAAAATCAGACATATTTATGTAATCAAAACCCAAATCCAGATTTAGATCATTGTCAGTATCTCCCTAGTCAATACTTGCCCTCCTGGAGATAATAGCTCTTCAGATTCTTAACACTGTAGATTCATTTTTTTCTATTCTTGAATTTTATATGGTTGAATCATACAGAATATGCTCCATATATGTGTGTGTATGTTAGTCGCTTAGTTGTGTCTGACTCTTTACGACCCTATAGACTATAGCCTGCCAGGCTCCTCTGTCCATAGAATTCTCTAAGCAAGAGTACTGGAGTGGGTTGCCATTCCCTTCTCCAGGGGTTCTCTCTGACCCAGTGATTGAACTGGGTCTCCCACATTGTAGGCACATTCCTTACCATTTGATCCACCAGGGAAGTCCCAATATTATATATACACATACCAAAAAAAGATGATCATTATCACTCCAGTGGTATCTCTGGGAAAGGGAATGATTGGCAAGAGAAGAGTTGATAGAAAATACAACAAATTTTTTCTGTATTGTGAAAATTTACCATATATGGCAAGAATGTTTTCATGTAATACTTATACAATTAAAAATAAACATTTCTAAATGGCAGGATTGTTCTGAAATACAATATGGAAATAGTGTTTAAATAAGTCTAAAAACCAGAAACGTCAATAAATACTAAGTCATTAATATGAAAATTTCATGAGTTCACGCACACCTGTAAGACACTGAGGTTATGTAACACAATTATTAGAAATATGTTTCTATACATCCATATAGAGCCAACCCTCATATAAGACCATTCCATAATTTCATGGCCACAAAACTTTGCTGACACCTTCTCCACATGGTAAGGTCCTATTGTCCCATTGTTTTGCTTAAAACTTTTTCTGAAAATTAAAGTGTGTGTGTGTTGGGAGGGGAAGCCTGAAAACCTACATTGCATCATTTACATCTGTGTCTTTAGAAGGAATGTGCCACTCAGCAAATCTTTCTTTAATAGTGTTCTAGAGAATAATTTCTGTCTCTGTACACCTATAGGCAATCAATAGAAACTATGTGCTACAAATGTTAAAATCAGATCTAGATCTATACTTTTCGTCACTGCAATGTCAAGGACAAATCAACTTGGTTTTATACTTTACCCAAAAGTTTAATACTGTTTATCACCATCTCCAACCTTTACAGAGAGGTGCACACATACACACACACAAATGGAAAGTAATATCAGTCACAGTAAGGTCATATTCTATAGCTCTGTTTTTCTAACAGGGCAGGTTCTCTCAGGGTTATAATCTATTCCATTTTCTAGCAGTATTAGGGGTAGAATATGTACTGTCCAGTGAAGGGTCACATGAACTTCAATATGGAACTATGCAATCTTAGAAAGTCTGCAAGTAAGCAACAAAGAAAGTGAGCATACTTTGTGTACATTCATAGGGAAACTCAAGACAAATACATCTGTAGTGAGAATTTCAATCATAAGAGTTGCTGAGCAACATTTTCTCAAAAATGAGAACACAAAACCACCTCATTTTTTTCTTTTTAACAGCTAAGGAGATCAACTGCATGTTCTCTAAATAAGGCTTTCCATTAAAGATAACACCTTGATTTCCATAAGAAGAGAGTAACTTGGTGTTTACCAAGAAGAAATACTTTGGAATCTTCCTTTTAATGCTGTTTAAAATGTGAATTTATTTGTAACATCTTCCACAGCTTGAGACCTTGTTATTTCAGAGATCAGCAAGGTATACACTATCAAATGAGGTACATGTTTAGGCTTTGAGAACCCTGAGGCTCCAGGGCATTTACTGTAATAGGCTCATGAAATAAATGAATTGGGCTCAAACCCCATGGTTTCTTGAAAATGAATATAATTATAAAAATTCAAAACAACAAATTAAATGTGTTCACATGTAATATCCATATTTGAATCAGATTACCACCTGCCTGTTGTATCTATGCTAACTGATCAAATGACAGTCTCAAACATGAATTTCTCATTGTCCTCAACAAAAATCCACTACCCAGCATATTTCTGATACCAGAGAGTCAATCATTGTACTGACACTTAGCATTATTCAAGGTGTGTTAAAAAAAAAAAGATAAAAATATGTGTTGTGCCAAATACAGATTTTAAAAAGCTTCAAAAAATAATCAATCTATACTTTTTGTTCCCTATGAATCTGAATTCCATATCTTATAAATGGAACTTAAACTGAAGGACTACAATATAATAATAGTTTAGAGGCAGTTATATATTTAGGGACAAAAAAGAAAGCCAAAAAAGACTCACTATTAATCACTTTGGTAAATAATCAAAAGCCCATTCTAAAACTTCCCCTTACTCAATTCCTTTAGCTTATAACTCCACGTTTTTATATTCTAAGTCAATGTTCCTTTTGAGTTGTAACTGTTTATTAGTGAACTCAGATTATCTGAGTGGTAACAGACAGCTCCCTTGAAAGTCTGGCTACATACCTAGAGCTGCTACTTTGATGATGATTGCTTGAATGTTAGATGATATCATCTCTTGGAGCAAATCTTCCTGGTTTCTCTGCCAAAGGTAAGCTAAAGGCTGGAGATTAAGCCTTTTACACCTATAAAATAATTTAAAAAAAAATCACGTAACATCTTAATGTTCTATACTTAGATCCATAGCAATTACTTTGATTTTAAACATACTGCTTCTCTCAAGGATTTTAGCATATAAAATACTTTAAAAAGCACGTTTTGCATAATGAAGTTTATGTATACAACATAAACATATTTAATTTCCACAAGCTATGCCTAAACAGATAAAAATGAAATTTCCAGGCAGATTAGAAATATTAATTTTAGTAAGACTCTAAGTTTAGAAATCTATTTAAAAAAGCTTCCAAATGCTAATGGATGATTATTCTTGTTTTTAGAACTTCCTTAGGAGTCAAAATTGCAAAGCTTATGCAAAATAGGCAAATAAATTTATCCTAATAAAATAATCATACTAATTAGGATAAATTTATATCCTAATAAATAGGAAATTATCATATCAATAAAATAACCATATACTGATTAAATGTATAATATCTGTGGCTATATGAACTATTCTTATCTAACTTTGAAACTTTTTTTAAAGAATTTGACTCTGAGGGGGTAGAGATAAATTAGAAGTATTAGAGTTAACAGATAAAAATTATCTATTATATATATAAAATAGACAAACAACAAGGGTTTACTGTGTAGTACAGGGAACTGGAACTATATTCAATATTTTATAATAACCTATAATGGAAAATAATCTGGAAAAAATATATTACTTTGCTATATACTGAAACTTTGCTATACACTTTGTTATACTTTGCTATATATATTTTGCTATACACTTTGCTATACACTTGAAACTAACATAATATTGTAAATCAACTATACTTCAATACAAAAGAGAAAAAAGGTGAAAAGATATTTTAATAAAAACAAGCAAAAAGAATTAAGAATAAGCATGACTATAATGACAGCAAAAAAAAAAAGAATTCAAGTCTGAGTGAAAGAAAGAAAACAGTAATAACAGAAAGTGCATACACTGACACCTAATATGCTGCAGGTACTGTAATACAAATTTCACATTATGGTGCTAGAAGAAGAACTTAGATTTTAGAGTCCAGACAAATCTGAGTTTGAAACCTCCTCCTAAACTCACTAGCTGAATGACTTTAACAAGTCAGAGCTAAGCTTTAGTTTTCTAGTTCATATATAGGGACAAAAATATTTCTTTCCAAAGTTCTTGAGAAGATTACAATATTAGAAAGTGAAGTCAGCCTTTATTCCTTTTTTCTTCACATTCTACATCTAATCTACCACAATGCAGAATATAATCACTTCTCACCAGTACCACTGGTAACATGCTGGTCGGAGCCACCACTATCTTTCGGCATACAGGATCCTAGTTCCCCGACCAGGGACTGAACCCACACTCCCTGCAGTGGAAGCACAGAGTCTTAACCGCTGGACTGCCAGAGAAGTTTCCATTTTTGCCCTTTTAAAATAATTTTCAATACAATAGTTGGTGTGATACTTTTAAAACATATTAAAACATAGATGGATCATGGGATACCTCTGCTCTAAACCCTCCCTTGTCACTCCTAATAAGCCCTGCAGGGACCCACCCTGGTTGGCTCTCATACCTCACCTCCCACTACACTCCAACCTGCCCCCACCCCTGGCCTGCTCACTCTTGTGTAACATACTTGCCATGTTCCTTACCTTCCTCACTTGCTTCATGCTTTTAGTTAGATATAACTTCCTCAGGGAGGATTAATTAATTAAAATTAATATAGATTAACTGATAATCAATTAAAAGTAATACAGATAAAAATGTTGTACAATGCCTGGATAAAATAGGTATTCAATAAACGGTAGAGACAAGTGATTCACTCAAGTCACACTGTAAGTGGCTGAGCTCAAATTTCAAGTAAAAAATATAGCTCTAAGCTCCACCATCCCTAGTGTCAGTAAGGTTTCCTGGATGACTACTCCAGCATACATGGGACTCTGTCTGGCAGAAAATCCCAATATTTATTAAATGTACCACATATTTGGTCATTTACTCACACAGGGTCTTAAGAAATATTAATACCACTTTTTTTTTCTTGCACATATACCTTGACTTTCAAAGAAATCAAGATCTTCCTTAATGTTGAGACTGTTTTATATAATTTTCCTTTGTAAAATGTTCTAAGCATCTAAATCAATGCTGAGACAATGCTGAGGCAGTTAATAAACATAAAATAATAAAACTATAACTAACCACGTAACACAAGAATTACAGATTTTGCTGTCCTATCACCAATATTTAATGTCTACTAACCAAATTTTTCTCTCCATATTTTTGAGGTAAAGATTTTTTGGTTGTTTTTTTGAAGAAAATTTTATTCCTTCCTGGCCTTACTGGAAAATTCTTGGTTGTTTCTTTGGTATCCCTGATCTTTTGAGTATTTTTAGACTAAGTCATATTTCTTTGGGGTCTTCCCTGGTGGTGCAGTGGTAAAGAATCTGCCTGCCAATGCAGGAGATTCAGGTTTGATCCCTGGGTGGGGAAGATGCCCTGGAGAAGGTAACGGCAACCCACTCCAGTATTCTTGCCTGGAGAATCCCATGGACAGAGGAGACTGGTGAGCTACAGCCCATGGGATGCAAAAGAGTTGAACATGAGGAGCCTGGTAGGCTACAGTCCATGGGGTTGCAAAGAGTCGGACACGACTGAGAGACTTCACTTCACCTCACTTCACTAGTGACTAAACAACAATGTATTTCTTTACCTATTTAAATTCTTTAACAGTATAAAATATCATGGTTGAAATAAGTTTCCTCTGTAAATCACTACTGTATTTGAGCTTGTGGCATCTATTAAACTCTTTATATCTTGAAAATACAATGAAGAAATTACAAATTGGAGATTGGCTAATTCAAAACTGAGTTTGTAGACCAATGGCTCCCAATAAAGAAAATTAAGTCGCTCAGTCGTGTCCGCCTCTTTGCGACCCCATGGACTGTAGCCCACCACGCTCCATGGGATTTTCTGTCCATGGGATTTTCCAGGCAAGAGTACCTGATTGGGTTGCCATTTCCTTCTCCAGAGGATCTTCCCAACCCAGGGATCAAACCTGGGTCTCCCGAATTGTAGACAAACACTTTACCATTTGCGTCACCAGGGAAGATAAAAAAATACTGCAGATGTGCTTTTTTTTTCTTTTCTTTTTTGGTGCCAAAACCCAGAAATGAACAGATGTGCCTTATGGTATACAATATGGTTAAACTATTTGTTGACGTGTACCTGAGATTGCATTTTGAGAAACAGTTTGCCTCCACTTTTGAGTATACAGTGGGCCCCTCTCTAATGTAGAAATAAAGTGGCTTCCCAACAGGAGCACATTTTTATTGTCTCCTTAAAGCTTTCATAAATAGATGTCAGCCCTACCTAAAGTTTGGCTACCCATTAAATCACATACATTTGAATTTATTCAAAGCAAAGATTTTTACACGAAATATTCTCAGAGAATATGACTTAAAACTGGATGAGAATATTATTTTTAACATTTGGCTAAGGGATATGCAATCCATTTCCATCTATAAATCAGCTGTTTTCAAATGCAGGCAGACAGAACACAAGGAAAATTTTTTTCAAAATAGACTATATCAAATGGGAGGTGAGGGAGATGGGAGGAGTAATAATCTAATAACTCCTTTAAAGTTGAATGGGTTTTTGTAGAAGTATTTCAATCTCATGAATATTCTTTTGCAAGAACTGAGTTGGAAGGATCAAAGAAGACATTTCTTAATATATTTTTTCCTTTAAAATATTACTATACTACTTCTATTTGCTCCTGATTTTTATTACAAATGATAATGAGTTAAAAAATATTAAAAAGTTGCACTATTTCAAATAAGTGGAATTTGAGAATACTACTTCAAAAAAACCTTTGCTTCAATTTTTATTATAATTTTTCCTTATGGTAAGTAAGTAAGTAAGTTTTCTCATGCATAGATATATAGAAAAAAAGTAAAAATGCAGCTTTTGTTACTTAGGGCAATACATTTAGTTTCATGGGACACGTGGTGGTGGTGGTTTAGTCACTAAGTCGTGTCTGACTCTGTGATCCCATGGACTATAGCCCACCAGGCTCCTCTGTCCATGGGACATATAGAATACTATATTTATTTATTATTTGGGTACAATTATTTGTTTTTCATTAATTCACATTCTTAAATTACTACATTTAAAAAATATAAAACAAATTAATGTTCTCTTACACATTTTCTACTCGAACACGCTGATAGTCAGAGAGTATAGCACCTACTGATATTCCTTCTACTTCTTCTTTTTCCTGAAAATAAAGCAAAACATGTTTGAAAATATAATAAACATGTGGCTCTGTATCATGTTCTGAAAATTATAAATGAATTGTTTCATTTAGAAAACCACCTTGAAACTGAATAATTTACTGAAAATACAATCCACATTCGGGGAAAAAAGTATATTAAAAAATATATATTTAACTCACCCTCTCAGTTCTGGGGAGAAATAATTATTCTTTTTACCAAAAACCCCAATAACTAGAGACCATTTTCAAGGAGAAGATAAAGGCAGCATTTCCAAAATGTTTTCTCATTTGATATCCCTTTAAAGACTCACTGATGTTTGACAGAAATTTCTAAGAAATTTCTATTTAAGGACAATGTTTTCCCAGATTGAATAACTTTAAAAAAAATTTAACCAATGGTTCAGTTCAGTCACTCAGTCGTGTCTGACTCTTTGCGACCCCATGGGCTGCAGCACACCAAGCCTCCCTGCCTATCACCAACTTCCAGAGTTTACTAAAACTCATGTGCATCGAGTCGGTGATGCCATCCAACCATCTCATCCTCTGTCATCCATTCCCCTCCCGCCTTCAATCTTTCCCAGCATCAGGGTCTTTTCAAATGAGTCAGTTCTGCGCAGCAGGTAGCCAAACTATTGGAGTTTCAGCTTCAGCATCTGTCCTTCCAATGAACAACCAGGACTGATCTCCTTTAGAATGGACTGGTTGGATCTCCTTGCAGTCCAAGGGACTCTCAAGAGTCTTCTCTAACACCACAGTTCAAAAGCATCAGTTCTTTGGTGCTCAGCTTTCTTCACAGTCCAACTCTCACATCCATACATGACTACTGGAAAAACCATAGCTTTGACTAGATGGACCTTTGTTGGCAAAGTAATGTTCCTGCTTTTTCATATGCTGTCTAGGTTTGTCATAACTTTCCTTCCAATGAGCAAGTGTCTTTTAATTTCATGGCTGCAATCACCATCTGCAGTGATTCTGGAGTCCCCAAAATAAAGTCTGCCACTGTTTCCATTGTTTTCCCATCTATTTGCCATGAAGTGATGGGACTGGATACCATGATCCTAGTTTTCTGAATGTTGAGTTTTAAGCCAACTTTTTCTCTCTCCTCTTTCACTTTCATCAAGAGGCTCTTCAGTTCTTCTTTGCTTTCTGCCATAAGGGTGGTGTTACCTGCATATCTGAGGTTATTGATATTTCTCCCCCAAATCCTGTTTCCAGCTTGTGTTTCATCCAGTCCAGCATTTCTCATGATGTAATCTGCATATAAGTTAAATAAGCAGAGTGACACAACACATCCTTGACGTACTCCTTTCCCGATTTGGAACCAGTCCATTGTTCCATGTCTAGTTCTAACTGTTGCTTCTTGACCTGCATACAGGTTTCTCAGGAGGCAGGTCAGGTGGTCTGGTATTCCCACCTCTTGAAAAATTTCCCACAGTTTGTTGTGATCCACACGGTCAAAGGCTTTGGCATAGTCAATAAAGCAGAAATAGATGTTTTTCCGGAACTCTCTTGCTTTTTTAATGATCCAATGGATGTTGGCAATTTGATCTCTGGTTCCTCTGCCTTCTCTAAATCCAGCTTCAACATCTGGAAGTTCACAGTTCACATACTGTTGAAGCCTGGATTGAGAATTTTGAGCATTACTTTGCTAGGATGTGAGAAGAGTGCAATTGTGCGGTAGTTTGAGCATTCTTTGGCATTGCCTTTCTTTGGGATTAGAAGGAAAACTGATCTTTTCCAGTCCTGTGGCCACTGCTGAGTTTTCCAAATCTGCTGGCATATTGAATGCAGCACTTTCACAGGATCATCTTTTAGGATTTGAAATACCTCAACTGGAATTCCATCACCTCCACCAGCTTTGTTCATAGTGATGCTTCCTAAGGTCCAGTTGACTTCACATTCCAGGATGTCTGGCTCTAGGTGAGTGTTCACACCATCATGATCATCTGGGTTGTGAAGATCTTTTTTATACAGTTCTTCTGTGTATTCTTGCCACCTCTTCTCAATATCTTCTGCTTCTATTAGGTCCCTATCATTTCTAGGTTTCTACCATTTCTGTCCTTTATTGTGCCCATCTTTGCATGAAATGTTCCCTTGGTATTTCTAATTTTCTTGAAGAGATCTCTAGTCTTTGCCATTCTATTGTTTTCCTCTATTTGTTTGCATTGATCACTGAGGAAGACTCTTATCTCTCCTTGCTATCCTTTGGAAATCTGCCTTCAAATGGGTATATCTTTCCTTTTCTATTTGCCTTTCACTTCTCTTCTTTTCACAGCTCTTTGTAAGACCACCTCAGCAAACATTTTGCCTTTCTGCATTTCTTTTTCTTAGAGATGGTCTTGATTACCGCCTCCTGTACAATGTCATGAACCTCTGTCCATAGTTCATCAGGCACTCTGTCTATCAGATTTAATCCCTTGAATCTATATGTCACTTCCACTGTATAACTGTAAGGGATTCCACTGTATAATCGTAAGCAATGGTATAAGTAGATAAAGGAATACAATGATTTTAACCCATATCTTAAAAGAAAAACGACTGGCATAGGGACATCCAGGAAGTAGAGATGATAGAGGATAAAGAAATCTCAGATGAGAAGGACACAATGAATTCTTGTCAACAGAGTTACAAATCAGAACACTCAACAGTATATTCAGCAGTATCCCTTAGGGATGAGGGCTAACCTATCTATCTAGCATACCCGTTAAAAATGTAATTTCAAATATGATCAAGTTTGCAGATGAAAGCTAGAATGGATTAAAAAGAAAAGAAAATCAATCAAGTACCTGGATGGATATGGACAACACAGGGATTTGGAAGGACAGGCCCAAATGAGATTTAATGAAAGGAAGTATAAAATAATACACTAAGGGAAGAATCATACACAACACTGGTATAAATTAGGGAAATGTTATCTAGAAAACAGATATGAAAAATGTGATGAGGGGTGATTACTAATAACAAACTGAATAGAAATCCTCTGAATAGGCATAAAAGAAAAGGCATCCTAGACATATGGAGCACAGAAGAAACTACTTCAGAGAGATGACTTCTTTATTAACACTCTGGTCTTTCCAAACTTGAAAACCTACAAAGCACAACAACAGCATTTCACATAAAAATAAATGTAATACTATGCCATAATAAATAAATAAAAATGAACAATAGGAATCTCTCATGTCTTTGAAGATTAAAGCCAATTTAAAATTTCTACTCTAACATGATAGAGAAATATTTTCCCAAATTTCCTCAAAATAAATAGATTCTCCAGGAAAAGAGCTATTTCCTTTGTTTTCTTATTTCAGCAACTTTGTGAGAACATTTGCTTGTAACCTTTCTCTAACCTTCCTAGCCACTTTATTTTCATAAAAGTCATTGTATTAGTAGAAAAGAGGCAAAGTGTAGTATTTCTCGTTACATGCAAGTATGGCATAGATCACAGAGTAGTGAGTGATATTATCAACAAGATCAAAATTTCAGTTATATTCTTATACCATATATTGTTTATCTGAAGTTCTGCCAAAAGAAAATATAAGGTCTTGAATATTATATATACATGTGTGTCTGTGTGTGTTTCTTAATAGATCATGAAAACAAATAACAGTCATTGAAGTTTTTCTTTGCACACTAAGTCAAGTCACTTTAAACTAATAATTGACATTTATTATCTATTTAAAATGGGTTAATGTTCTATAATTCTCATTTATTATTCACCATAACCCCAAAATAATTATTTAATTCCTTTTAGTCTACATAATTCTCTTCTATTTCTATCTCTCATTTTCTATTTCATAATATTGAACTAATCAGTTCTAGAATTATATACCCAGCTAAATTTGGCTGTTCTTCAATACTAAGCTTACCTAAATAAAGATTATTAGTTACATTTTTTTCAACAATCATCATTACTACTACCCATTAGAAATTCAGTCCTATTACCTATTTAGCTCTGTGATTTTGAACAAGTTATATAATTTCTCTGTGTCTCAGTTTCCTTGTCTATATAGTGAAGATAATTATAGCTTTGTTTCCTAGGGTTATTATGAACACTGAGTAAAATAATACAGAAAAATAACAGTGACGAGCATCTAGTAAGCACTTAGTAAATACTTTCTTCTGTCACTATAAATCTTCTTCATTATTACTAATATTATTCTATAACTACTTCAGTTACTACTTCTACTATTACTACTACTAACTACCACCACCACCACCACTACTGTTACTACTACTACAACTAGATAAAGGCCTAACTTGACAGACAAAGCCCTTCATTCCTGGGCTTTAATCTCTTGCTTATTATTACTTTTTAACAAAGGTTCCCCAACTTGTAATAGTTAATTTTATGTGTCAATTCGACTGGGCTAAGGAGCACCTAGATTGCTGATAAAACATCATTTCTGTGAGGATGTTTCTGGAAGAGATTATGATTTGAAGTGGTAGACTGGGTAAGGAAGATAGCCCTAACCAATGCAGGTGAGCATCGTTCAATCTCTTGGATGATGAATAGAACAAAAAAGGAGAGGAAGGGCATATTTACTTGCTTGAGCTGGGACATCCACCTTCTGTCCTCAGATATCAGTGTTCCTGGTTCTAGGACTTTTGGACTCAGACTGAGATTTACAACATTGGCCCCTTGTTCTCAGGCTTTTGGGTTTGGATTGGAACTATATCACTAGTTTTTTAGGCCCCCAGCCTGCCAGTGGCACAGCATGGAACTTCTCAGCCTCCATAATCAGATGAACTAATCCCTCAAAACAAATCTCTTTCCATATATCTTTATACATTCTATTGGTCCTGTTTCTCTGGCGAATCCTGACTAATACACAACCCTTGACAAGCAACTCTACAGTCCAGTTACGAACTTTTCAAACCTAGTGAGCCCTGAATAATCCAAAGATTAAGTAAGACTTTTGTTGAATCCTTATTATTCAGAACATACTACTAATTCTGAAGAAAGGCCAAACAGATCTTTAAAAGGTAAAAATCTAGCAGATAGTCAATCTACTCTGTAGAAAATACAGAGCCATGCTCAGGTCCTAATCTGTGACTCATATCATTTGGGGGAAAAGTTGGTAAATTAACAATGTGCATGTGCTTCCTACAAGTCACTGCACCCTCAGCGTCATACACTGAGTCCTCTTCTCACTCTGCGCCCTGCTTCTTGAGGTTTTTGTTTGTTTCTGTGGCTTCAAGTTCTCCTACATGCTGATAGCACCTCCACCTTTCTCTAAATTCTCTTGAGTACCAGAGTACAGCTGTTTCTTGGTATGTGAGGAGGATTGATTCCAGGACCCCACTGTGGATACCAAAATCCTAGGACACTCAAGTCTCTTATATAAAATGGTGCAGCATTTAGATATAACACACATACATTCTCTCTAAAGACAGAATACCTTAATAAAACAATGTACATGTGATGTAATAGTTATAAATACAATGACTAGATTAGCCAAGCAGACATCACAAGCTTATTTGTTGCTTAGATCACTGTTTTCCACAGTTTTGTCAATATGAAGCACAACCGCAAGACTGCTGGGGAGCTAGTTCAGGCAGCTCTCTGACCTACCTCACCAATTGTAACAATAGAGAGAGTAAAAATGTTAATTGCTCAGTAATGTCCAGACTTTTTGTGACCCCATGGACTACAGCCCTACAGAATTACCAGTTCTCTGTCCATGTAATTCTCCAGGCAAGAATACTGGAGCGGGTTGCCATTTGCTTCTCCAGGGGATCTTCCTGACCCAGGGATCGAACCCAAGTCTCCCACATTAAAGGCAGATTCTTTACTCTCTGAGCCAACAGGGAAGGGTACAACAGAGAGGTCACTTGCAAAAACAGACACATACACATAAACTGGTACAAAACATAGCTTCATTATTACTATTTGTACACCTAACTTGTATGTTCAGAAAGGACAAATATATCAAAATATCAACACTCTTGTTTAAGAATCCAATATCTGATTACAGAGGGTCAAATGTGCTTCTCAGAATATATTTTTAAATTCTAGAGACCAGAAATATACCAAATCATAATAATGCTTAATTCTGAATAATAATTCATTTTTGCTATTTTATTTCTAACTTTATATTTCCTCAAACATTTTTACAATGTATTGACCTTTTCAATTAGGGGAAAATTTATTAAAACCCATATATGTACTCATCCTATGAGCTGGTAAGCTGGCAGACAAAATTATTCATCTGTTTATTATGCAGGAATTTATAAAGGCTTATTGTGTGACAGGTCCTACACCAGGAAGGCTGAAACACATTTGAAAAAAGCACAGATGTTAACCTTAAGAAATTAAAATCTAGTGGTGAGGGATGCAGGAGAATGGACACACTGAGAAATTAAGTAAAATAAATGACATAAGTCCATACAGAGTATAATGGAACACAAATAATAGAATCTTTCTGGGGGGATGAGATCAGAAAATACTTAAAAAAAAACGTAATTGAAAGAGATGCATGTATCCCAATGTTCGTTGCAGCACTTTTTACAATACCTAGGACATGGAAGCAACCTAGATGCCCATTGACAGATGAATGGATACAGAAATTGTGGTACATATACACAGTAGAATATTATTTAGCTATAAAAAAGAATGCATTTGAATCAGCCCTAATGAGGTGGATGAATCTAGAGCCTATTATACATAGTGAAGTAAGTTAGAAAGAGAAAGACAAATATTGTATATTAATGCATGCATATGGAATCTAGAAAGGAGTACTGATGAACCCATTTTCAGGAAAACAATGGAGATGCTGATATAGAGAACAGACTTGTGGACTTCCTTGAGGGAAGGAGAGGGTGGGACAAATTGATAGGTAAGTATGGAAACATATACAAAACTATATTTTAAATAGATAGCAAGTGGGAATTTTCTGTGTGACACAGGAAGCTCAACCCAGTGCTCTGTGACAACCTTAGAGGGGTGAGATAGGGTGGGAGATTGGAGGGGGTTCAGGAGGGAGGGAACATATGTATACCTGTGGCTGATTCAAGTTGATGTGTGGCAGAAACCAACATAATATTGTAAAGCAATTATCCTCCAAAAAAAAAATTATATTCCAAACATGAAAGTCAGAAATGTTGATTCTTTGCCCTTTATGATTATAAGAAAATAGATAACAGCTTCTGCTGTCTTCCTCCTTCAAATAGGATTTGTGTACAAAATCTACCAAATTTTTTTCTTCAAAGAAACAAACCTGGTTCTAAAAAGAAATGTATATAATTTATCAGCTAACAAATTGACATACACCTATTTATCTCCATTTGGTATCTGATTGTGTGGTCAAATCTTCTATAGCAAACAGTAATCAATAATCATAAAAAAAAAAGAACACGTCAATCTGCCTTAGGGTGTTGATTTTAAAAAGACATAGATAAGTCTTAATAGTTAATAAGACTTTAGGACTAGGTTATACATGGACACGTCTAGTAATTTTATACAGCCCAAACCTGATATAAAACCTTGGACCAGGCCTGAACTGGGCCCATTGAAGCTACCTGGAGCCCTCAGGGCAGCTCTTCACCCAGCAGAGGACTGTTACTTTCCAGAGAACTAGGTCCAGGCCAAAAGCAGTAAGCATCCCAGGAGCCACAGAAGAAAGGTGCCAGGGTGGCACAGTACCCACCCTAAGGCATCAGGAACACAAGACACACAAGGAGAGAAATGGACTTTTACTATGAAATGTATCTAGTGTGTCCTCATTTACATGCAAAGCTCTACCATGCAACAGTTAAAAGGCACCCAATTCAGAGACTGGGATGAAGACAGCATACCCTCAGTCATATAGTAGCAGTGAAAATTACAAGTTTAGAAGGAGAGTTTAAAGGTAGAAATCTAGACCCAAATTAGATTTATTCACTCAATATTCACTTATCTTCACACTGAGAAGTTGATTCACAAAGCCAACAACATAAATTTTTCAACCAACTTTTAAAATGCAACTTCTATAAATGAGGATTATTATTTTTTATGTTTTTTAAACAGTTTCAGCTTTATTGAGATATAATTGACAAATAAAATTGTAAGATATTTAAAATGTGCAATGTGATGAAAACAAGCTGTCCCTTTTTTATAAATGAAAACTAGGCCTATTTATTCCAAAGACGAGAAGATATGCAGCTTGCATTTATCGGGGATACTATTTTCTTTGAAAAATGCTTCAGTTACCAGTATTATTCTGTTAATGAGTTCCTGCCTGTTGAGAAAAAATGATCTGCTGAATTTAAAATGTTTTTCATCTGAAAGGCATTCTAACATTTTTAATATGAACCATTCATTAAAGAAGCACACTTGCATTATAGCTCTGAGTGGTGATATTTGGACTTCTGGCAACATGACATTATTAAATAAGAAACATTTGTGAATGCCAATGATATTCTGGGGACTGGATAATGAAACGAGAAATTTATGTGGCCAGTAAAGCACTAGATGATTTTTCCTTAAACTTTTAATTCTTCACTTCAGTAGAATTACAGAAGTCCAGGTTAAGAAAAATAGCCACAGAAATGAATACTCTTTTACATGAAATAATTCTGAAAGTGACACTGAGAATTGCCAAGAGATATATTCAAGCATCTGACTAAAATTTTTGTTCGACTTATTATTGTTTTTCTTAGTATCATCAATAAAAAGCATTTCCAAAATGGGAAATGATCACCATCTGGAGTTCTGCCATTAAACAGTAAGCTCATGATGGAGTACTAGGTCACTAATTTGTAACATTATCATCTCCCTTTGTGAGCTTTCTCAATTAAACAGGGAAAAAGTTGTTAAGGAAATCATTTGACAAAGAAACTGTAGATTATCATAATCATTTGTCATTTATTTCCATTTTAAAACTAAAGTGATTTCTTTTACTTTTGAGTTTCCATCTTAGTTGTAACAGTATGAGACTCCTAGTTTGGAATAAATCTGTCATTTGCTACCTGGAGTGTCTTCCAACCTCAATGGACAAATTCATACATTGCTAGTCAACCTAGGCCAAATTCAACCTGAAATAAAACTGAACTCTGGAACAATTCTTCCCTCCTTGGGTTTCCAAGAATATTCATCCTGCTAAGAAGATGACATTTTGAGGACTTCCATGAAACTCTTTAACAACAACAACAACATGAATAAAGGATTAAGCTGTTACTCTTTGTGGGAAGAATAAAGAAACAATCAAGAAGTATTCATTTCTAAACAAATCAGTTTGGTAGCAAGTGTTTAACCTGTTTAAAAGCTGCTTTCTAAACTCATTTTCTAAGCTCCTAAGAAATCATTCTTTGATTAGAGATAATGTTTAAAATGCAACTTATATAAATGGAGATTATTGTATTTTATGTTTTTTAATTACTCCAGCTTCACTGAGGAATTATTAATAGGCAAAATTGTAACATGTTTAAAATGTTCAACATAAAGATCCATACGACCTAGACAGTGTGTTAAAAAGCAGAGACATTACTTTGCTGACAAAGGTCCATATAGTCAAAGCTATGGTTTCTCCAGTAGTCACCTACAGATGTAGGTGAGAGTTGGACTATAAAGAAGGCTGAGCACCGAAAAATAGATGCTTTTTAACTGTGTTGTTGGAGAAGACTCTTGAGAGTCCCTTGGACAGCAAGGAGATCAAACCAGTCCATCCTAAAGGAAATCAACCCTGAATTCACTGGAAGGACTGATGCTGAAGCTGAAGCTCCACTACCTTGGCCATCTGATGCAAAAAACCGACTCAGTGGAAAACACCCTGATGCTGGGAAAGATTGAAAGCAGGAGGAGAAGGGGATGACAGAGAAGGAGATAGTGAAGGAGAGGGAAGCCTGGCATGCTGCAATCCATGGGGTTGCAAAGAGTAAGACATGACTGAGTGACTGAACAACAATCAACAATACTTAGGTTGTTTCCATACCTTAGTTATTCTGAATAAAACTGCAACGAACTTGAGAGTACAGATATCTTTCAGAGATAATGATTTCACTTCCTTTGGATTTATACCTGGAAGCAGAATTGCTGGATCATATGACAGTTCTATATTTAATTTTTTGAGATACTTCCATATTGCTTTTCACAGTGGCTGTCTAACGTACAAGACCATCAACACTGTACAAGTTTCCATATTCTCCGTATCCTTTCCCACATTTCTTATCTTTTTGATAGTAGATAATCCTAACAGGTGTGAAGTGATATTTCATAGTGATTTTGGTTTGTATTTCCCTGACAATTAGTGATTTTGAGCACCTTTTCATATATTGCTTGCCATTCATGTCTTCTTGAAAAATGTTTCTTCAGGTCCTTTGCCTATTTTTTAAATTGGGTTATTGTTTTTTTTTTCCCTTTTCTTTCTTTTTTAGCTTTTTTTTTTGGCTATTGAGTTGCTTGAGTTCCTTGTATACTTCAGATATTAACCCCTTATAATAAATATAGTTTGCATATTTTTTTCCCTATTTCAAAGAATGTCTTTTTACATCATGTCTTTGATGATTTCTGAGGTTGAACAGATCTTTTTAGCTACACAAGTAGACCCATGTGTTTAGTTTTGCTTTTGTTGTCTTTGCTTTTTGTGTCAAGTCCAAAAAAATCATTGCTAAGATGAGTGTCTAGGAATTTATCCCCTATGTTTTTGTCTAGGAATTTAACCAGTTTCAGATCTTACATTCAAGTCTTTAATACATTTTGAGTTGATTTTTTTGTATGGTGTAACACAGGGGCCAGTTTCATCCTGTTGCATGTGGCTAACTAGTTTTCTCATTGTTATTTATTGAAGAGATTATTCTTTGCCCATTGTACATTCTTGGCTCTTTTGTCAAAAATTAATTGACGATATATGCACAAGTTTATTTCTGAGTTTCCTATTCTGTTCTATTAATCTGTGTCTATTTTATGCCAACACCATATTGTTTTGATTACTACTATTTTGCAATATAGTTTGCCTCCATCTTTGTTCTTTCTCAAGGCTGCTTTGTCTATTTGGGAAATTTTTGTGGTTCAATACAAATTTTAGTATTTTGTTCCTACTTCTACAAAAATCACCACTGAATTTTGATAGGGCTGCACTGAATCTATAAATTGCTTTGAGTAGTATGATCATTTTAACAATATTAATCTTGCCAATTGAGTGCCAAATGCTAAATACTTAACATTCTTGCACAACTGGCTTTACATTATTAAATGACTATGTAGGAATATTGATTGGAAAAGTGTACAGACGCAAAATAACTACTGAGGGAACCCTAAAGAAATCTACATAAGAAATGATGGAAGTCTAAAGTAATGCAGTGTTTATGATGATAATAAAAAGGCATATTTGTGATATAAGAAAAGATTAACAGTTTTTGGTGGCATGTGGCTGAGAAAGAAATCCAGAAAGCTCTCGATATTTTGGCTTGGTCACTTGATGGAGAGCAATGGCATTACTTTTATAAGAAATACACAAATTTGAGGAGGAATATGATGTATACTATTTTGGACATTAAGCTTTACGTGTCTTTGGTCAATCAATGAGACCTGCTCAGCAGGCATTTGAGTATGGAGTTCAAAGAAGATATAATTGGGTGATATAAATGTGTATATCAGTGGTAACTGAAGCCAGAAGAAGAGATGATGAGATGAGGTCAAATGGAAGTGTAGACTAAAAGAGGGTGAAAAATGAAGCCATAAGGAACCATAACATTTATAAAGTGGGTAGAGAAAGAAGGATCTTGAAAGACAACTAAGGACAGAAAAACAGATGGAAAACTAAGACAGAAGGAAATCATAGAAGCCATGGTCAAAGAAGAAAAGTTTACTAGCTCCTAAAGAGATCAAATGGGAAAGGAGTATGTCAAGGTGGTATATTGTCACCTTGCTTATTTAACTTTTATGCAGAGTACATCATGTGAAATGATGGACTGGATGAAGCACAATCTGGAATCAATATGGCCGGGAGAAATATCAATAACCTCAGATATGCAGATGACACCACCCTTATGACAGAAAGCAAACGAGAACTAAAGATCCTTGTGATGAAAGTGAAAGAGGAGAGTGAAAAAGCTAGCTTAAAACTCAACATTCAAATAATGAAGATCATGACATCTGGGCCCATCATTTCATGGCAAATAGATGGGGAAACAGTGGAAAGGGTGAAAGACTTTTATTTTATTGGGCTCCAAAATGACTGAAGATGGTGACTAAAGCCATGAAATTAAAAGACACTTGCTCCTTGGAAAAAAAGCTATGACAAACCTAGACAGCATATTAAAAAGCAGAGACATTACTTTGCCAACAAAAGCCCATATAGTCAAAGCTATGGTTTTTCCAGTAGTCATGTATGGATGTGAGAGCTGGATCATAAAGAAAGCTGAGTGCCAAAGAATTGATACTTTTGAACTGTGGTGTTGGAGAAGACTCTTGACCAGTCTCTTGGACAACAAGGAGATCAAACCAGTCAATCCTAAAGGAAATCAGTCCTGAATATTCATTGGAAGGAATGATGCTGAAGCTGAAACTCCAATCCTTTGGCCTCCTGATGTGAAAAACTGACTCAGTGGAAAAGACCGTGATGCTGGGAAAGACTGACGTCCGGAGGAGATGGTTGGATGGTATCACTGTCTCAATGGACATGAGTTTCAGCAAACTCTGGGAGATGGTGAAGGACAGGGAAACCTAGCGTGTTGCAATCCATGGGGTTGCAAAGAGTTGGACATGACTGAGTGACTGAACAACAACCAACAATACTTAGGTTGTTTCCATACCTTAGTTATCCTGCATAAAACTGCAATGAACATGAGAGTACAGATGTCTCAGAGATAATGATTTCACTTCCTTTGGATTTGCAAAAAAAAACAGCCAGATCTGACTGAGAGATTGAATTGAACTGAAGTGAAAGAGGTCAAAGAAAGGAAAGACTGAAGTGAAAATGAATAAAACAAGGATTTAGTTGTCACTGACTTTAAGAAGACAAGTTTTAATGTACTGGGGTTGAGAAGAAAAAAATTGAAGCAGCATATGAGAATGTGCAATGAGGAAGAAAATAAACATAAATAAATATTCCAAAAAGATCTCTTGTAGAGAGATGATACAATTGCTAGGAGAGAATGTAGGATTAAGCGGGAATGCATAATTTTTAGTATTACATGATCATAAAATATAGTGGTGGCGCCACCATGAAAAAAAATAACATGTCTGAGTTCAGTCTTACTTCTACTAACATACAGAAACATTATCTAGGTCAAGAATGACCATAAGAAAATGTATGTAGCTTCATAATCTAAAAACACAAGTTGTCCTCCAAAAAGCAAAAGAAAATGAGAGAAAATTTCTTACTTTTATCTCAAATTGTATTCTCAGAAGAAAAACTTTAAAAATATTTCTAACTTAGGCATTTCACTACAGTCCTGCTAGTTTAGATCTTCTCAGCTCTCCTTAGAATAATATCAATGGAATCATCCTTGCTCTCTCCATCTGTAATTTCTTCTCCCTCTAGCTGATCAACTAGCAGATTTGTCTTCCTAAAAGCAATCCCTTCACACTTCCCTACTGGCCAAATTCATTTCTCTCTCTAATCCAGACTTGTTTACATAAATCCTTTATGTAAGTATCTTCTATTTAGACTGAATGTACTAATTTCCTATCTTACTTTTCCTTCCATTTGTCATTGTCTACCAATCCTCTGACCACAATCTCCGCTAAATGCAATCCTACTCATTCTTCACAACCCATGAAACTTTGTCGATCCCTCTGATCAGAGGTGATTTCTACTGCCTTTCAATCCTTTCTAACTCTTACTTTATACACTTCTTGAGTCACATTACAAATACTATTATATATATATATATAAAATACATTTTACATGTATGCTTATATATATACATATGTATAAAATAACAAAAAACTCTATCTGATTCTGTTGGCATTCACAGGCACCCAGTACCATGTTTTACATTCACTTACCAAAAAAACACTTAAGAAGAATTCAGTCATTACTATAGATATTACAATGATAAAAGTGAAGGGATGAGCAATTTATTTAATAATATTAAAGTTACACTTTATAAAATTATCACTTTGATGACTGTACCAGTCAAAGTACAACTAGAGGAGAAAAGAAAAAAAAAGAAAGAAAGAAACCACTCTAAGAATTTAAAGAAAAGTTCTTATTTAGTCGCAGAGTCATGTCTGAACCTTTGTGACCCCAAGGACTGCAACACACCAGGCTTCCCTGTCCTTCACTATCTCCCGGAGTTTGCTAAATTCATGTACATTGAGTCAGTGATGCTATGCAACCATCTCATCCTCTATTGCTTCCCTTCTCCTCCTGCCCCCAACCTTTCCCAGCATCAGGGTCTTTTCCAGTGAGTCAGCTCTTCGTATCAGTGGCCAAAACACTAGAGCTCCAGCTTCAGCATCAGTCTTTCTAATGAATATTCAGGAATGATTTCCTTTAGGATTGACTGGTTTGATCTCCTTGCAATCCAAGGAACTCTCAAAGAGTCTTCTCCAGCACCACACTTTAAAAGCATGAATTCTTCAGTGCTCAGTCTTTTTTATGGTCCAACTCTCATATCCATACATGACTACTGAAAAAATCACAGCTTGACTATACAGACCTTTGACAGCAAAGTGATGTCTCTTCTTTTTGATACTCTGTCTAGCTTTGTCATAGATTTCCTTCCAAGGAGCAAGTGTCTTTTAATTTTGTGGCTGCAGTCACTGTCCACAGTGATTTTGGAAACTAAGAAAAGAAAATCTGTCCCTGTTTCTACTTTTCCCCCATCCATTTGCCATGAAGTGACAGGGCTGGGAATTAATTACATAGGTTATAGAACTGAGAAGCCTAAAGAACACTGAGAGAGAACTCAGGGGCCAGAAATTGCAGAAAGCAGTTATTATCCATAGTTTGGGTTTCTCCTTTACTCTACACTACTACCACACTCACAACACTTTTGACTACAAATGTCAGGGGAAGGTTGTCCCACATCAAGCAATTCTGCAACATCTGCTTAATGTCCTACAATTTTAATTCAACTCTACACTACCTGCCTGGAAATAGCACCCCACAGGTTAAGGGCTCAGTCTTACAAGATCGTTCTTACAACTCTTTCAGATGCCAATCTAAAGTAGTGAGTTTCCAAATGCTTACAACTTTTTGTCCAATTGTCTACAAATCAGAGAGCCTTGAACATTTTGAACATTTTGAATTTTTAACCAGGTGAATACACTGCCTATTCAATAAATAAATAAAATTAACGGCAACTTCAATAGCAAAATCCTCTGAATCTTTTTGCCCTTAGCAAATTTGGCAGGAAACTGATTTCCAAACCAATTTAATTTTTTCCCCCTCTCTTTAAGAGAGAGAAAAATTCAAGGGAAAAATTCCAATTAGCCTTGATCTACATATTATTGCCTGAAGTGTTGTTACAACTATACAGTTACTAGGTTTAAGACTCTAGCAGAATGTTGCTGCATAAACATATGGAACTACAAAAAGGAGAAGCAAATACTGAGGACCAGTTACATTCTTAACTCTTCTTTGCCCCTGATAAACTCAAAATAAAGAAAGCACCAACAGACATAACATTAAAGTTTCAAAGCAGAGACTGCAGTTTTCAGATTTCTTCTAAAGTTAACCTGCTAATAGTCTGCACATGGTTAGAATAATTAAGTTAAAACACAGATTTATTTGCCAGTTTCTCTTGGTAGATCATCTTTTAGTTATTCATTTTAGCACTCCTGAGGAAAAAGAATGCTGACCACAAGCCAAACAGTGTTCCTCTCAAACCATACTGGAATACTATGTAAATGTAAAGTGTTAAATAAATAAATATTTTCAGATGTTTAGTATTAGTCAACAATAAGGTTCAGTTTAGTTCATAGCTCAGTCGTGTCTGACTCTTTGCAACCCCATGGACTGCAGCACGCCAGGCCTCCCTGTCCATCACCAACTCCCGGAGTCTACCCAAACCCATGTCCATTGAGTCGGTGATGCCATCCAACCATCTCATCCTCTGTCATCCCTTTCTCCTACTGCATTCAATCTTTCCCAGCATCAGGGTCTTTCCCAATGAGTTAGTTCCTCCCGTCAGGTGGCCAAAGTATTGGAGTTTCAGCTTCAGCATCAGTCCTTCCAATGAACACTCAGTACTGATCTCCTTTAGGATGGACTGGTTGGATCTCCTTGCAGTCCAAGGGACTCTCAAGAGTCTTCTCCAACACCACAGTTCAAAAGCATTTATTCTTCGGGGTTCAGCTTTCTTTATAGTCCAACTCTCACATCCATACATGACTACTGGAAAAACCATAGGCTTGACTTGACGGACTTTTCTTGGCAAAGTAATGTCTCTGCTTTTTAATATGCTGTCTAGGTTGGTCATAACTTTCCTTCCAACGAGTAAGCATCTTTAAATTTCATGGCGACAGCCACCATCTGCAGTGATTATGGAGTCCAAAAGAATAAAGTCTGCCAGTGTATCCACTGTTTCCCTGTCTATTTGCCATGAAGTGCCCAAATCACTGCAGATGGTGATTGCAGTCATGAAGTTAAAAGACACTTACTCCTTGGAAGGAAAGTTATGACCAACCTAGACAGCATATTAAAAAGCAGAGACATTACTTTGCCAACAAAGGTCTATCTAGTCAAGGCTATGGTTTTTCCAGTAGTCATGTATGGATGTGAGAGTAAGACTATAAAGAAAGCTGAGCACCAAAGCAGATGCTTTTCAACTGTGGTGTTGGAGACGATTCTTGAGAGTCCTTTGGATTGCAAGGAGATCCAACCAGTCTAACCTAAAGGAGATCAGTCCTGGTTGTTCATTGGAAGGATTGATGCTGAAGCTGAAACTCCAATACTTTGTCCACCTCATGCGAAGAGCTGACTCATTTGAAAAGATCCTGAGGCTGGGAAAGATTGAGGGCAGGAGGAGAAGGGGACGACAGAGGATGAGATGGTTGGATGGCATCACTGACTCAACGGACATGAGTTTGGGTAGGCTCCAGGAGTTGGTGGTGGACAGGGAGGCCTGGTATGCTGCATTTCATGCGGTCGCAAACAGCCGAACATGACTGAGCAACAGAACTGAACTGAACTGATGGGACCAGATATCATGATCTTAGTTTTCAGAATGTTGAGATTTAAGCCAACTTTTGCACTCTCCTCTTTCACTTTCATCAAGAGGCTCTTTAGTTCTTCTTTGCTTTCTGCCATAAGGGTGGTATCATTTGCATATCTGAGGTGATTGATATTTCTCCCGGCAATCTTGATTCTAGCTTATGCTTCTTTCAGCCCAGCGTTTCTCATGGTATACTCTGCATATAAGTTAAATAAGCAGGGTGACAATATACAGCCTTGACGTACTCCTTTTCCTATTTGGAACCAGTCTGTTGTTCCATGTCCAGTTCTAACTGTTGCTTCCTGAACTGCATACAGGTTTCTCAAGAAGCAGGTCAGATGGTCTGGTATTCCAATCTCTTTCAGAATTTTCTACAGTTTGTTGTGATCCACAAAGTCAAAGGGTTTAGCATAGTCAATAAAGCAGAAGTTGATGCTTTTCTGGAACTCTCTTGCTTTTTCGATGATGAAGCGGATGTTGGCAATTTCATCTCTGGTTCCTCTGCCTTTTCTAAAACCAGCTTGAACATCTGGAAGTTCATGGTTCACGTATTGCTGAAGCCTGGCTTGGAGAATGTTGAGCATTACTTTACTAGTGTGTGGGATGAGTGCAATTGTGAGGTAGTTTGAACATTTTTTGGCATTGCCTTTCTATGGGATTGGAATGAAAACTGACCTTTTCCAGTCCATTGGACACTGCTGAGTTTTCCAAATTTGCTGGCATATTGAGTGTGGCACTTTCACAGCATCATCTTTTAGGATTTAATATAACTCAACTGGAATTCCATCACCTCCTCTAGCTTTGTTTGTAGTGATGCTTCCTAAGGCCCACTTGACTTCACATTCCAGGATGCCTGGCTCTAGGTGAGTGTTCACACCATTGTGATCATCTGCGTCGTGAAGATCTTTTTTGCACAGTTCTTTTGTGTTTTTGCCACTTCTTCTGAATATCTTCTGCCTCTGTTAAGTCCCTACCATTTCTGTCCTTTATTGAGCCCATCTTTGCATGAAATGTTCCCTTGGTATCTCTAATTTCCTTGAAGAGATCTCTAGTCTTTCCCATTCTGCTGTTTTCCTCTATTTCTTTGCTCTGATCACTGAGGGAGGCTTTCTTATGTCTCCTTTCCATTATTTGGAACTCTGCATTCAAATGGATACAGCTTTCCTTTTCTCCTTTGCTTTTCACTTCTCTTCTTTTCACGGCTATTTGTAAGGGCTCCTCAGACAGCTGTTTTGCTTTTTTGCATTTCTTTTTCTTGGGGATGGTCTTGATCCCTGTCTCCTGCACAATGTCATGAACCTCTGTTCATAGTTCATCAGGCACTCTGTCTATCAGATCTAGTCCCTTAAATCTATTTCCCACTTCCACTGTATAATTGTAAGGGGTTTGATTTAGGTCCACCATTCTTGATTTTCTCTCTCCTTCCAGTTTCATCCCTGTAACTGGATAATAAAGTACTGCAATATAGGACTTAGTAAAGTATATTATCCTGGAGGTGGTGGTGGTTGTTGTTCAGTCGGTAAGTTGTGTCTGACTCTTTGTGACCCCATGAACTGCAGCACACCAGGCTTCCCTGTCCTTCACCATCTCCTGGAGTTTACTCACATTCATAACCATTGAGTCAGTGATGCCATCCAACTATCTCATCCTCTGCTGCCCCCTTCTCTTCTGCTGTCGTCAATTTTTCCCAGAATAAGGGTCTTTTCTGATGATTCGGCTCTTCAGAAAAGGAGGTGGCCAAAGGATCTTCAGCTTCAGCATCAGTCCTTCCAATGAATATTCAGCATTGACTTCCTTTAGGATTGACTGGTTTGATCTCCTTGCAGTCATAGGGACCCTCAAACAGTCTTCTTCAGCACAATTCAAAAGTATCAGTTCTTCAGTTCTCAGGCTTCTTTATGGTCCAGCTCTCATACCTGTACATGACTACTGGAAAAATCACAGCTTTGACTATACACCTTTGTCAGCAAAGTGACGTCTCTGTTTTGAATATGCTGTCCAGGTTTGTCATAGCTTTCCTTCCAAGGAGCAGGCCTTTTTAATTTCATGACTGCAGTCACCATCTGCAGTGATTTTGAAGCACAAGAGAATAAAATCTGTCACTGCTTCCACTTTTTCCCCTTTTTCTTATCCTGGTACCAGCTGTCAAACATTAAATATTGCATAGAATGAAGATAGGATGAGAGTGAGAGTTAAAACATAGAGATGGTCTTTTATAAGTCTTCTTTCCATATATACATCCAAGAGACTGCTGGTGTGATTTTGTATTTTCAGGGTATCAGTTGTAGGACAGATTTGGAAATAAATCCAAATATCAGTAGTGGATTCAGAAGCTATAGACATCATGTTTATTTAGTTTCTCTGAACCTTCTGTAATTGAAGGCCCTCAGAAATCATAAGTCTCGAGAACTTAATCAGAACCAGTATTCCAAACTTATCAAGGTCTTTCCAGACAAAGTATTGACAAAGATGACATCCAATTACAATTAAGGAGACTGCAGTGCTATTGAAGACATATTAAGTTGAATTATGTACTTCTTACATCAAGTCTTTGATATTCTGTAGTTATTTACAGATAAGCAAATTTTTTGATCCTTTTGGTGAAAAAAAAGTTGAATGTTGCTTTGAAGCATTTCATTATTTTGCCAGTTGTAAACATGTCAACATTTTAATAGCATTGATTTCTGGAGTAAAAACATTAGAGTAACCTGAAATTAATACATACCAGAAAAAAAAGATAGTCAAGAAGAGGGGTAAGAGTAGCAGAGCAGAAATAATAATAAATTACAGCAGGAACAAGAAAGAAAAAGGACAGAATATTAAAAAGCAAAGTAAGCCACAGTATCGGCCCTCAAGAAGCTTATTGTAGCTGGAGAAAAAGATATATGAATAGAGAATTAATAATACAAAACAATAAATGAAAAGAACAAAATAGAAATTTTTATAAAACAAAGCAGCAAAACATCATTGCAAGTGGCTACAGAGGTTATTAAGATTTAAGACAACTGAAGGCTTACAACAGCATGAAAAGGCAAAAAGATATGACACTGAAAGATGAACTCCCTAAGTTGGTGGTGCCCAGTATTCTACTGGAGAAGAACAGAGAAACAGCTCCAGAAGGAATGAAGAGGCTGAGCCAAAGTGGAAACACACTCAGTTGTGGATGTGTCTGGTGGTGAAAGTAAAGTCCGATGCTGTAAACAGCAATACTGCATAGGAACCTGGCATGTTAGGTCCATTAATCAAGGTAAACTGCAAGTGGTCAAACAGGAGATGGCAAGAGTGAACATTGATATTTTAGGAATCAGTGAACTAAAATGGACCAGAATGGGCAAATTTAATTCAGATGCCCATTATATCTACTACTGTGGGCAAGAGAAATGATGTAGTCCTCGAAGTTAACAAAAGAATCCAAAATGCAGTACTTGGGTGCAAATTCAAAAATGACAGAATGAGCTCTGTTTATATTCAAGGCAAACCATTCGATATCACATTAATCCATCTATGCTCCAAACACTAATGCTGAAGAAGCTGAAGTTGAATGGTTCTATGAAGACCTAAAAGACCTTCTAGAACTAACACCAAAAAAGATGTCCTTTTCACCACAGGGGACTGGAATGCTAAAGTAGGAAGTTAAGATATACCTGGAGTAACAGGCAAGTTTGGCCTTGGGGACAAAATGAAGCAGGGCAAAGGCTAATAGAGTTTTGCCAAGAGAATGCACTGGTCATAGAAAACACCCTCTTTCAACAACATGAGACGACACTACACATGGACATAACCAGATGGTCAATATCAAAATCAGATTGATTATATTCTTTGCAGCCAAAGATGGAGAGGCTCTATACAGTTAGCAAAAACAAGACCAGGAGCTGACTGTGGCTCAGATCATGAACTCCTTATTGCCTAATTCAGACTTAAATTGAAAAAAGTAGGGAAAACCACTAGACCATTCAGGTATGACCTAAATCAAATCCCTTACAATTATACAAGAGAAGTGCCAAATAGATTCAAGAGATTAGATCTGATAGGGTGCCTGAAGAACTATGGACGAAGTTTCGTAGCACTGTATAGGAGGCTCTGATCAAAACCATCCCCAAGAAAAAGAAATGCAAAAAGGCAAAAATGGTTGTCTGAGGAGGCCTTAAAAATAGCTGAGTAAAGAGAAATAAAAGGCAAAGGAGAATAGGAAAGATATACCCACCTGAATGCAGAGTTCCAAAGAATAGCAAGGAGAGATAAGAAAGCCTTCATAAATGAACAATGCAAAGAAATAGAGGAAAACAACAGAATGGGAAAGACTAGAGATCTCTTCAAGAGAATTAGTGATACCAAGGGAATATTTCATGCAAAGATAGGCACAATAAAGGATAGAAAAAGTACAGACCTAACAGAAGTAGCAGATATTAGGTAACATCATTAAAGCTAGTGGAGGTGATGGAATTCCAGCTGAGCTATTTCAAATCCTAAAAGATGATGCTGTGAAAGTGCCACACTCAATATGCCAGCAAATTTCGAAAACTCAGCAGTGGCCATAGAATTAGAATTCCAGTCCCAAAGAAGGGCAATGCCAAAGAATGTTCAAACTACTGCACAACTGCACTCATTTCACATGCTAGCAAACAATGCTCAAAATTCTCCAAGTCAGACTTCAACAGTATGTGAATTGAGAACTTCCAGATATTCAAGCAGGATTTAGAAAAGGCAGAAGACACAGAGATCAAATTGCCAACAACTGTTGAACCATAGAAAAAGCTAGAGAGTTCCAGAAAAACATCTACTTTTGCTTCATTGAGTACACCAAAGCCTTTGACTGTGTGGATCACAACAAACTGTGGAAAATTCTGAAAGAGATGGGAATATCAGACCACCTTACCTACCTCCTGCAAAACCTTTTTGCCTGTTAAGAAGCAAGTTAGAATTGGACATAGAATAACAAACTGGTTCCAAATTGGGAAACGAGTACATCAAGGCTATATATTATCACTCTGTTTATTTAACTTATATGCAGAGTACATCATGAGAAATGCCAGACTGGATGAAGCAAAAGCTGGAAACAAGATTTTGGGGAGAAATATCAATAACCTCAGATACGCAGATGACACCACCCTTATGACAGAAAGCGAAGAGGTACTGAAGAGCATCTTGATGAAGGTGAAAGAGGAGAGTGAAAACCTGGCTAAAAATTCAACATTCAAAAAACTAAGATTATGGCATCTGATCCCATCTCTTCATGGCAAATAGATGGGGAAACAATGGAAACAGTGAGAGACTTTATTTGGGGGGCTCCAAAATCACTGCAGATGGTGACTGCAGCCATGAAATTAAAAGACACTTGCTTCTTGGAAGAAAAGCATGACCAACCCTGACAGCATATTAAAAAGCAGAGACATTAGTACGCCAACAAAGGTCCATCTAGTCAAAGCTATGGTTTTTTAACTAGTCATGTTTGGATATTGAAAATTGGACTATAAAGAAAGCTGAGCACCGAAGAATTGATGCTTTTGAACTGTGGTGTTGGGGAAGCCTCTTGAGAGTCCCTTGGACTGCAAGGGGATCAAACCAGTCAATTCTAAAGGAAATCAGTCCTAAATATCCATTGGAAGGACTGATACTGAAGCTGAACCTCTGCTACTTTGGCCACTTGATGTGAAGAACTAACTCACTGGAAAAAACCCTGATGCTGGGAAAGATTGGAGGCAGGAGGAGAAGGGGACCACAGAGGATGAGATGGTTGGATGGCATCACCGACTTGATGGACATGAGTGTGAGGAGAACTTGGGCGTTGGCGATGGACAGGGAAGCCTGGCATGCTGCAGTCTATGGCGTCACAAAGAGTTGGACACATCAGAGAGACTGAACTGAACTGAACACTGTATTCAAGGTATAGAAGAAAAACTGAATTAAAGGAAACAAACCCATTCACTATTACATCAACAAGAATAAAACATGTAGGAATAAACTTATCTAAACAGGCAAAAAACTTGTACTGTGAATACCATGAGAAGCTCAGGAAAGAAATCAAAGATGACACACACAGATGGAAAGATATACTATGTTCTTGCATTGGAACAATCAATACTGTCAAAAAGACTATACTACCCAAGGCGATATACAGATTTCATTCAATCTCTATCAAATTACCAATGGCATTTTTTACAGAACTAAATGAAAAAAATTTGAAAATTTAAAAATCTTTACAGAAGCCCAAAGATCCCAAATAGCAAAGCAATTCTAAGAAAGAAAAATGGAGCTGAAAGAACCAGGCATCCTGACTTCAAGCTACACTAAAAGTTACAGTCATCAAAATAGCTTTGTACTGTAACAAAAACAAATATAGATCAATGAAATAGGACAGAAAGTCCAGAAATAAATCCACACACCTTTGGTCAATTAATCTATGACAAAGAATTCAAGAATATATCATGAAGCAAAGATTGTATTCAAGAAGTGTTGTTGAGAAAACTGGGCAGCTACATGTAAAAGAGTGAAATTAGAACATTTTCTAATATTATATACAAAAGTAAGCTCAAAATGGGTTAAAGACCTAAAGGTAAGACCAGATACTATAAAACTCTTAGAGGAAAATGGTCAGAACACTTTTTGAAATAAATCACACCAACAGCTTTTTGGATCTACCTCCTAGAGTAATGACAATAAAAATAAACAAATGAGACATAATTAAACTTAAAAGCTTTTGCACAGGAAAGGAAATCATAAACAAAATGAAAAGACAACTCACAGGATGGGAGAAAATATTTGCAAAGGAAATGGTCAACAAGAAATTAATCTCCAAAATATACAAACAGCTCATGCAGCTCAATTAAAAAAAAAAAAAAAAAACCAATCAAAAACTGGGCAGGAAACCTAAACAGACATTTCTCCAAAGAAGTCATAGAAATGGCCAAGAGGAACATAAAAAGATGCTCAATGTGGCTAATTATTAGAGAAATGCAAATCACAACTAAAATGAGGTATCACCTCACACAAGTCAGAATGGCTATCATCAAGAAGTCTACCAAAAATAAATGCTGGAGGTGATATGGAGAAAAGGGAAACCTCCTACACTGTTGGTGGGGATATAAATTAGCACAGCCACTACAGAGAACAGTATGCTGCTGCTGCTGCTGCTGCTAAGTCGCTTCAGTCATGTCCGACTCTGTGCGACCCCATAGACGGCAGCTCACCAGGCTCCGCCGTCCCTAGGATTCTCCAGGCAAGAATACTGGAGTGGGTTGCCATTTCCTTCTCCAGTGCATGAAAGGGAAAAGTGAAAGTGAAGTCGCTCAGTCGTGTCTGACTCTTAGCGACCCCATGGACTGTAGCCTACCAGGCTCCTCCATCCATGGGATTTTCCAGGCAAGAGTACTGGAGTGGGGTGCCATTGCCTTCTCCAGAGAACAGTATGAAAGATCCTTAAAAAAACTAAAACCAGAACTATTGTGTTGCCCAAAAGTCTTGTTTAGCTTTCACAAGCTCTAACATCTTACAGAAAAACACTAGCAAACTTTTTGCCCAACCCAATACCATATGACCGAAAAATCCCACTCCTGAGCATTTATTAAAGAGAAAACCATAAGTCAAAAAGATAAATGCATCTCATGGTTCATTGAAGCACTATTTTCAATAGCCAAGACATGGAAGCAGACTAAATGTCCATTGACAGATGAATGAATAAAGAAGATGAGGTAAATATATATAATGGTATATTACTCAGCCATAAAAAGAATGAAATAGTGGCATCTGCAGCAACATGAATAGACCTAGAAATTATTATACTAAGTGAAATATGTCAGAGAAAGACAAATATCATATGATATCACTTATATGTAGAATCTAAAATGATACAAATGAACCTACTCACAGAACAGAGACAGATTTCACAGACTTTGAAAACAAATTTATGGTTATCAAAGGTGAAATGTGTAGGGAGGGTTAAATTAGGAGCTTGAAATTTATATATACACAATATTATATATAAAATAGATAATGAACAAGGACCTACTGTATAGCACAGGGGACTCTATTCTATATTCTGTAATAACTTATATGGGAAAAGATCTGAAAAAGAATGGATATATGTACATGCATAACAATCACTCTGCTGTAAACTTGAAACCAACACAACACTGTAAATTAATCATATCCCAACATAAAATAAAAATTAAACAAAACTCTAATTATAAAGCCGTCAAGTTCTTTCCTATGGTATTACTTAGAGGTGAAACTTCTTTAAAACAAGGTCCTGTGATTGACCAGGTACAAGAGAGACTGACTTTAGATTGAGTTCCACTTACTAGTAACAATGTATATTATAGAGAAATCCTAATGCATTATTTAGCCTTCAGAGTATTCACTATAGAATAGTTAACATTTAGTGTTAAGAAAAATAACCCAGGAAATATAGGTAGCAAAAGACTATGCAGATTTAGAGTTAACAAAGCTTTTCATTTTTTGTAACATTTTCCTTCTATGGAAACTACTAAACTTTTCTGTTATAAAAACAATCACAACATGAGACTCTCAAAAACCAAACCAAACCAAACCAAATAAAAACAAATACATTTGACATTTGTGACAAAAGACATTTAGAGGTAGCACAATATTATATTTACAAAGATAAGACTTCTTACCTATAGGTTTTATTTTTCATACAGGCTGAAACGATTAGGCTATTTTCATTTTTATTATACCCTATGCATATCATTAATGAAAGTTGGAAAAAACCCTGGAGGCTTACCGCTAGATTAAAATATACAATTATACAATAACTATATATCAAAGTATAACATTTATTGTCTAAATTACATAATACTTTAAATCTTTTTTTAGTTTTTTTTTGTTTTGTCAAGGAATACTAGGTGGGGGGGTAGATTTTCTCTTAAATATTAACATGGAGTTACTGTACTTTGTTATACATTATGTAATATTTTTCCAAGTGAAAAATGAATCATTTTATGAAGTGTTAAGAGCTATATAACAAACAAAGGCACTGCAAAAGCTCCATACCATCAGTGTATTCCATCAATCCAGCATATTCATTCATTAGAGTAGTACCATCATACACGTGGACGGTAGTGATGCATTAGTTCCCGGTAACATATTACTTTTACAGGTTAGACCAGTGCAATATTTTATAAACTTACAGTACATAATGATTTCATTCATTTAGAAATTTCATTTTCTTGTCACAGCCTAAAATGAGTTTTCTGAACATCCATAGTAGTTTCATTGTCTATCTCCAAAATGTTTTAACTGGACAACTAACCAATTGTTTAAATTAGTGTGTGACTACATGGGTTTTCTTCAATTTCACATTCTCACTTCTTATCTAGCCATCTTAGGGTTCAGCAAAAAGAAAATTAGTGATAATGCTTTCAATTTAATTAGTATATTACATGCACTGTAATTATTAGCGGGAAATGTTATATTAATGAATGTAAAAGTTAGCAGTAAATTACCTTGTAGCTATTATCAATTTCCCAAGCTACTGCTCCTTAAGATAACCCTCTCCCTATGGTCCTTCCAGTAATTTTTCTTTGCCTGATAAACATGATGATTAAATAGCACACAGAGCAAACCTTTGATACTTTTTAAATTAAATCCATGCCCAGCCTAAGGGCTGCGTCTGATTTCAACTAAATGTGTCAGTTAATCAGATAAAAAATTATCAGTAACTGAAAGAAATGGCAGCCTTAGGCTTCATCAGTGCCAGAGAAAGCTGAACAAAATAAGACATTCAGACAATATCACATTATGTGTAAAGGTTACTGATAAGCTTATAAGTAAACAGAACTGCTTACCATTGTAACAATGTCTGTCTGGGAAGAAATGTTATAGTCAACATTTGAATTACCTCTAAATTTTTTAAGAAAAAAAAAATTTAGAGAAAAGACCAGAGGTATTTTATCTATACAGACACACACAAAAAAACATGTGTGCAAACTTAAATATAAACAAAACCACATAAAGATAGTAAAAATATGCAGTGGATTAGGGAAATGGAATTCTTAAAACTAGATTCTGAGAGATTTTATTGAAAAAGTGCTTATTACTATCAATACTACTTCTAGGAAACTTGAATTACACCAAGTAGACCAAATATTTAATGGTTAAGGGAAGGTATATATGAATTCCAGATCATCTATTCACACAATTCATTAAAATGATATCATTTCATCAATTTTTAAAAAATCTAAGGTATATTAAACTACAGCAAGATCCTAAATTAATTAAGGAGGGGGGCTTCCCCAGTGTCTTAGTGGTAAAAAAAAATCAGATAATTTTTAACCTGTAACAATGAGCACCAACAGTCATTTGCAATATTACCAATTAAAATAATACATATCATCAGGGCCTGATTATTAATAAGAGAATTTAAAAGCTCCTATAATTATGGCAAACCTTTAAACTTTCAGAGCATATTATGATTTTCAAAGCATTCTCAGATTCCTAATTAAGATTGCTTTAACTAGAGAAGAGGGCTATCTTATAAACAGATATATCAGTAACAAGTGCTAGAAGAAACTAAATCTGAAAAGAATGGAAAATTATCTTTGAAAGACATAATAGGCAGTCGTTATGAAAAATCCATTTATAAACCAGAGCAAGAGTCCCAAACCCTCTAACAAGGAAAATTTCAAATTAATACTCCATCATCTTTATTTTTCTCTTCTACTATGATCAGATAATATATTCAACATTAACGAGATTCTCATATTCTTTTTATCAAAGGCAACTTTTCAGTTAAGTAGACCATTGACAGGATGAGAACTGAGCTGATCCTACACAAATATAAGCTGCTAAGTATCAGAGGCCCAATACTACCCACATATGGATAGAGGATCAATGTAACATAAAGTTGTATTTCCCAACACATTAAAAAGCTTAATACAGACCCTCTGAAATCACTGTTTTTGTCAAGAATTACCTGAAGTGCAGAGGAAATGGTTCTGCTTTCCTAACTGCTACAAGCAGCAATGTATACCTTTCAGGAAAACACTTGGATGATGGGCATCCATCAAGGACTAACATTGCTTATAACCAGGTTAAAGCTTCTCCAAGATGTCTACACATCTTGGAGTTCACCAAGAGCAGTTGAAAAATTATCTTAGGGTTACAGGATGAAATTCAAACCAGTCACCAAGACGTGACTTAATTTAGCAGCTTCCAGCAATCCCCAGGGCTTTTTGGTCTCCTCTCATATCACAGAGTTTATTGATGCATGCTTCCCGACCTCCGTCTGTCTCACTTTAACAGTCACAACACTGTCCTTCTGAACGCTCCACAACTTCAAGTCCACACAAGAGTATTACTTAACAGCTTGTTTAAATAAAAAGCATAATGATTCATAAGTATTAAAAATTCTAATTGAAAAGAAAATTATCCAAAGTTTTAGTTGAAACTATAATTACAACACTGGGTCCATCCTTAAAAAGTAACTGCAAGGAAAATTATAATAATGTCGTTTATTAAAATAATGTCTTTATTACTGTTCTAAATACTATTTTCTATATTTTCAAATGTATTTTCCTGAACAGTGAAAATGTTACTCTTTAAAAAATTACTCTAATAATAATTTATTTGGGTGTGTGATTACAGATATAAACTTGAGGTCAATATGTAAGATATAAATATGACACATTAACTTTGATGAAAACAAAATAAAAAATAATCTTGAATTAAAAAAATTATAGTAACAATCCAATTTTGTTTCTGAGACGAGTTCAAGTCAATCAGAAAACTTCATAACAATATTAGCTAAAGAAATGTTAACATTAGGTAGATGCTTTTCACAGTGAAATATGTATGAATTTTGTGGTTTCTTTACTTGAAAAGCTAAAATATATATGCAGCATTTACCTGTAGACATTTCCTTCAGGAAATCCTATCTATAAGGATGACCTCCATTACAGACCTGAGGATGACTTATATTTAAGTCATGTCAAAACTGAATTTGATATAAACAAGTTTCCCCAAATTTAATACACTAAACTTACTTTGCAGTGATGAGGTGACAGTGAACAACCACAACAAATTAAGTCTAAAAGCGATGTACGTTTCTATCCAATACCAATTATAAAAATATCAAATACAACTGTGGCACTTTGCACAGAATGCCTGTAAGACCTATAGTAGTTTTATGTGTTTATTCTTAAATAAAATGTTTAAAACAAGCATTATAATATTTTATATATAGAATGCTAATATTTAACCTAAGAATTCTATTAAAATAATTTAATAAGAGAAATTAAACCACCTTATATTTAGATTGGGTATTATCTTTAAGAAAATATTATTTTCAAGTAAGTTAAGAATTAATAATTTGTCCTGTCTTTCTTATATATTACTGGGTAGCTGCTGTGTGTGCTCAGTCACACAGTCATGTCCAACTCTTTGTAACCCATGGACTGTAGCCCACCAGGCTCCTTTATTCATGGAATTTTCCAGGCATGAACACTGGAGCAGGTTGCCATTTCCTAGTCAAGGGGAAATTCCTGATCCAGGGATCAAGCCTGAGTCTCTTGCGTGCCCTGCACTGTAGGTGGATACTTTACCGGTGAGCCACCAGGGAAGCCTTAGGTAGCTGCTAAGTAACTAAATAAAGGTGAAGAGAAGTCTTTTTTCAATAGACTGTTCCAACTAATAAATGAAGCATGAACAGTAGAATCATTAATATCACCATTTTGCAACCTCCTTTTAAATAATAAATCTATGGAACAATCACTGGCAGCTGCTGCTGCTAAGTCGCTTCAGTTGTGTCCGACTCTGTGCGACCCCATAGACGGCAGCTCACCAGGCTCCCCCGTCCCTGGGATTCTCCAGGCAAGAATACTGGAGTGGGTTGCCATTTCCTTCTCCAGTGCATGAAAGGGAAAAGTGAAAGTGAAGTTGCTCAGTCGTGTCCGACTCTTAGCGACCCTAACATCATAAAAAAGAGAATTAGATGTTACGCCTCCTATTGGAAGAACATAAAATCATTTGTGAAGTAGTCTTAAAAAAAAAAATTCAAACCTCAGTTTCATGAAACTTCTAGATTAGTGATTTTCATTGAGCTTTCAGCAGTGATGGAAATGTTCTATCTGTCCATCCGATATGGAAACTATGACCCACATGTGGCTACTGAGCATCTGAAATGTGGCTACTGACACAGAGGTAGTAATTTTTAAATTTTACTTTGCTTTAATTAATTAAAATTTTAATTTATTTAATGACATGTATCTCACGGCTATCAAACTAGACAGCAAAGCTTTAGATCCAATAATGAATTGGTAGGAAATCAGAGAACAAAGAAATACACTGCACTACACTGTGGGGTTTTTGTCAGTCTGTGGTAAACCCTACTGGACAAGTGACCTAGTTTATTCAATGAAGAAGTTTAAAGAGAGACAAAACATAGATTATGTACAAGGGAGTTAAAAGATATGCCAGCCAATTACAATCTGTAAAACTTACTTGGATCCTGATTTAAACAAAACAAAACAAACAATGTAAAACATTATGAAACAACTGAAGATTTGAACACTGACTGGGATGTACAATAAGTTAAGAAACTAGTATGAATTATTTTAATCTGTGATTATGGTATACCATTATACTTAAAAAGAAAATCTTATCTCTTAGAGATAGATGTTAAAATATTTGCGAATGATACATGATATCAGGCGTTTGCTTTAAAACAATAATGGAGGGAGGGAAGTGGGTGTATACATGAAACAAGATAGGTTATGGTTTAATTGTTGTTGAAGTCTCTACTAGGTACCAGCATATTTATTACGTTATATTATTTTACCTTCTTTTTAAATGTTTAACATTTTGGAAAAGGAAAAAAAAAAAACAACAAAAACTTTCAAAAAGAGAAAATAAGGCATGGTGATTTTACCACCAGCAAATCCTGTCCATAAACAGTTTCTTGACAAACTGTCAGAAACAACTATCTCAGGGCTCTGGAAACTGATCAAAAGTATATACTAAATTAAGAAGTGGTTATACATGAAAAACTACTGAACTTTGGGAGTCTGTGGCATTCTTGCCTGGAGCGGCTCTCATATCAAGGGAGGGGAAGCTGTGAAAAACAGTAGTTTTATTCCTAGAGGAGGCTGACTCGATTTGGAATGAGACATGGAAAAACGTCTCATTGTCAAATGTCTCAGTGTCAGTTGTTACTAACAATGCCACACCCAGTAGCATTCTCAGTAACTGTGATCTCCTTGACAAATGAAGTGAGAGAAGACCAGTGACTTACGGCCTGTGGTTACAACCCTGGTTGGATTAAGCAATGGACTCTTAGACTAACTAGCCAGATATTTAACAGTGAGACCCAGAAAATGAAGCAGCATAGAACAAATTAGTCAGTTCTACACACATACAATCGCACTCATCTCACATGCTAGTAAAGTAATGCTCAAAATTCTCCAAGCCAGACTTCAGCAATACATGAACCGTGAACTTTCAGATGTTGAAGCTGGTTTTAGAAAAGGCAGAGGAAACAGAGATCAAATTGCCAATATCTGCTGGATCATCAAAAAAGCAAGAGAGTTCCAGAAAAACATCTATTTCTGCTTTATTGACTATGCCAAGCCTTTGACTGCGTGGATCACAATAAACTGTGGAAAATTCTGAAAGAGATGGAAATACCAGACCATCTGACCTGTCTCTTGAGAAACCTGTATGCAGGTCAGGAAGCAACAGTTAGAACTGGACATGGAACAACAGACTGGTTCCAAAGAGGAAAAGGAGTACGTCAAGGCTGTATATTGTCACCCTGCTTATTTAACTTATCTGCAGAGTACATCATGAGAAAAGCTGGGTTGGAGGAAGCACAAGCTGGAATCAAGATTGCTGGGAGAAATATCAATAACCTCAGATATGCAGATGACACCACCCTTATGGCAGAAAGTGAAGAAGAACTAAAGAGCCTCTTGATGAAAGTGAAAGAGGAGAGTGAAAAAGTTGGCTTAAAGCTCAACATTCAGAAAACTAAGATCATGGCATCTGGTCCCATCACTTCATGGCAAATAGATGGGGAAACAGTAGAAACAGTGGCTGACCTTATTTTCCTGGGCTCCCAGGATGGTGATGGTGATTGCAGCCATGAAATTAAAAGACTCTTCCTCCTTGGAAGGAAAGTTATGACCAATCTAGATAGCATATTAAAAAGCAGAGACATCACTTTGCCAACAAAGGTCCATCTAGTCAAGGCTATGGTTTTTCCAGTGGTCATGTGTGGATGTGAGAGTTGGACTATAAAGAAAGCTGAGCACTGAAGAATTGATGCTTTTGAACTGTGGTGTTGGAGAAGACTCTTGAGAGTCCCTTGGACTGCAAGGAGATCCAACCAGTCCATCCTAATGGAGATCAGTCCTGAGTATTCCTTGGAAGGACTGATGTTGAAGCTGAAACTCCAATACTTTGGCCACCTCATGCGAGGAGCTGACTCATTGGAAAAGACCCTGATGCTGGGAAAGGTTGAGGGAAGGAGGAGAAGGGGACGACAGAGGATGAGATGGTTAGATGGCATCACCGACTCAATGGACATGGGTTTGGGTGGACTCCAGGAGTTGGTGATGGATAGGGAGGCCTGGCGTGCTGCAGTTCATAGCGTTGCAAAGATTCAGATGCGACTGAGCGGCTGAACTGAACTGAGCACACATATATGTAAGATACACCAGAGAGGGCCCAAGCTAGCTACACATTCCTGACAATAGTAAGCCTATGTGGATAGGACATAAGAGAGAGCAGCACCTGATCATTAAACATTGTAAATTTAGTATAAAACCAAATAATCGAGATAATGGTAATTAAGTAAGAATAGGCATAAAGGTCAATGAAACAGAATTGAGAGTCTAGAAATAAACCTTCACGTTTATGGCCAACTGATTTTGAGTCAGTCATTCTGTCAGCCAGGGATATGGTGTCATCTGAAGACTGGACTTGAGTTTGAGTAAGCTCCAGGAGTTGGTGATGGACAGAGAAGCCTGGCATGCTGCAGTCCATGGGGTCACAAAGAGTCAGACACAACTGAGCGACTGAACTGAACTGAAGACTCAAATGGGGTAAGATCTGCTTTCAAACTCATTTATATCATTGTAGCAAAATTCAGTTCTTCCTGGACTATTGGACTGAGAGTGTCAGTTTCTCACTGGCTTTGAACCAGAGATCACCTCTAGTTTGCTGCTATGTAACCTTCATGGGGCAGCTCAGACATGGCAGCCAACTTTCTCTCCGAGTGATTGAGTAAGGGAGCAGGAAAGGAAGGACACAAAATAAAGTCTCTTTGTAACCTCCCCTTGGAGTAACACCCTATCACTTTTGCTGTATTCTGTTGGTAAATGTAAGTCAATAGGTCCAGGCTGCATGCAAAAGGAGAAGATTACAAAAGGGCAGGAACACCAAAAAACAAAGATCATTGAGGATGATCTTAGAGGCTGCCAAACCCAATAGGAGATGGGTAATTGGGTTAGTTATATATTCCTTCTACTTTTGTGTATGTTTGAAATTTTTCCTAATAAAAAGTTCAAGAAGAGAAAGTATCATCTGCAGAAACTAAATTAAAGTAAATGTTTCTTATGTTTAACAAAATTTCAGAAGTTTCTGTGCCTTCCCTGATAGCTCAGCAGGTAAAGAATCTGCCTGCAGTGCAGGAGACACAGGATATGTGGTTTGATCCCTAGATCAGGAAGATCTCCTGGAGGAGGAAATGACAACCCACTCCAGTATTCCTGCCTGAAATCCCACGGACAGAGGAGCCTGGCAGGCTACAGTCCCCTGGGTCACAAAGAGCCGGACACAACTGAGCGACTGAGCACAGAAGTTTCTACGAAGTAGCAAAATAATGAAAATGTCATTAAGGGAAAAAAACAATAAGATGATTAATTTAACATTTTCTGACTACTTACCAAATACCAGCATGCATGCTAAATCACTTCAGTCATGTCTGACTTTGCAACGCTATAGACTGTAGCCCACCAGGCTCCTCTGTCCATGGGATTCTCTAGCCAAGAATACTGGAGTGGGTTGCCAGGCCCTTCTCCAAACCAGACACTGTTCTAAACATTTAACACGTATTAGTGTAATTTAGTTTTTACAACAATCCTTTGTAGTAGGTATTACTATATCTTCAGATGAAAAAACTAAGGCACATGGAGTTAGATAACTTGTCCAAGGTCACATAGCTAGTAAGTAGTAGAGCCAGAAAGTTCCATGGGTGGCAGGGAGGAGACTGAGGATTGAACAGCATATGGGGAACACATCAAAAGTTTAGCATGAGGAATTCTTGGAGAAGGGGATTAAGATTTTTTGTATTGCTATGTATTGTCTTAATAATGTTTAAATCATTACTATACAATCTGTGTGTCAGGATATGTTATTATGTCAAAATAACTAAATGGTCTTGCTCTCCTTTGTCAACCCCATTACATGATCAGGTCATTACAAAGACAAGTTTATTCTATGGTTCACTCTCTGCTCCAAAGATCAGCATGGATTATTTTTAAATATAAGCAATCTTTAATAGCTAATGTAATTTCTCATTTATACAAATCATAAATGTAGCCAGCTGTTCTTTTCAACTCTCTTTTGTTCTTCTAACAAATCATATGTCTTCATCAGTCTCGATCAGTTGGTGGGACAAGATTTCCTTTTCTTTCTCTCTGTCAAAATCAAATGTGTAATAACTGTTTGGGTAGACTAATTCTGAATTTATGAAGCAATCTCATATATATTATCTTGTTTGACCCTTCTCACAACTAGCCTGTAATGAAATTGACAGTTTATAGTATTGCTGTTTTTAGATTATAATAATATGACGAGTAGGAGAGAAATTCACAATTCACACCCAGACCTCTGCTTCTGAGTCCAGAGCCCTTCCTAGTACCCACTATCCCTCCCCAAATGGTGCTGGAGTTTAGCAGAACACTAATCACTAGTTAAAGTAGTTAAATATTAGTTTGAAAGGAACAAAAAAGGAACAAACTATACATTATGTAAAATAAAGTTCTATGGGCTATGAAAAAGATAAAAATGATGAGGAAAGGAAATTATAATCAGGCAAATGGAATTTAAAAATCTGGTCTTGACGGCCATAGACATTTTAATTAAGAAATAATGAGACTTTGAATTTTTCTAAATTTCTTAAAAATGCAAGACTGATACTGCAACTTTGTGGACAGAAAGCTATAGAAAGCTATAAAATCACCTAGCACCTTGTCATTTCAATGGAAACAGTAGATACATACTTTGTTGTCTGTCTAGCATCTCTTTTGAGGAAAATGTCCACCCATCACTCATTTGGTAACCACAACTATTTTTCACAAGATGATTTGGTCCCTGAGGCAATAATTAATTGGTCTAAAGTGGGTATCCCAAGCTGGGCAATAGTCTTCTTCTCAGAAATCTGAAATTGAAACTAACAGATTTTAAAATCAGGCTAAGACAGACTCTTAAAAATAGAGTTATAACCTTGAAAACTATGAGCATCCATGTTTTCTACTACATAATCTGGGGAATCTGAGAAAACCTGTGTTTTTAGGGAAAACAGAGTAGATGCTTAAAGAGAAGCAGAAGTAATAGATAAGTTTTGAAAGTACTTGAATCCTTTGTTCCAGTTTCATGACGTTCCCTTCTGTTTCTAACATTTTTTCTAGCTTAAAAGAGATCCAACTAACGCATCATAAAAAGAATATGATACATATTAATAAATAGTAACTAGAATTACAACCAAAACTTACTCACCAAACTTTTGCAAGAAAAGGGCCTATATCTTTCTTATGTTCATATCATAGTGTACATAGAATAAGATCCTTTCTGTTTACACAATAAAACATTAAATATAAAAATAATTTTTCCTGGTACAATATATAAAATCTATTAAATGTTTTGCTTTGTGGGGATGGAAGACGAGTTCTATACTTTCATGTACAATTTTATTTGTCTAATAATGCACTATTTTTTCAAATATTAGTTTAAGTTATCTGGGTACAGGATTACAAGATGTTTTAAAATATTTTTTCTGAATTAAAAACCTAATAATGATTAGCTTTAAAAAGCAGCAAAAAGCAATAGACTATTTTTGGTAAACAATTAGACAAAACTACTGAAAATGCAGCTATAAAATTAAGATGATTTGCTCCTTTGAAGAAAAGCTATGACAAACCTAGACAGCATATTAAAAAGTAGAGACATCACTTTGCCAACAAAGGTCCATATAGTCAAAACCATGGTTTTTCCAGTAGTCATGTATGGGTGTAAGAGTTGAGTGCCAAAGAACTGAGGTGCTGGAGAAGATTCTTGAGGGTCCCTTGGACAGCATGCAGATCAAATCAGTCAATCCTAAAGGAAATCAACCCTGAATATTCACTGAATGGACTAATGCTGAAGCTGAAATTTCAATACTATGGCTACCTAATGTAAAAAGCCAACTCACTAGAAAAGACACAGATTCTGGGAAGGGTTGAGGGAAGGAGGAGAGGGGGAGACAGAGGATGAGATGGTTGGATGGCATCATCTGCTCAATGGACATGAGTTTGAGCAAATTCCAGGAGATAACAAAGGACGAAGAAGCCTGAGATGCTGCAGTCCATGGGGTCGCAAAGAGTTGGACATGACTGAGCAACTGAACAAGAACAACAACAACAACAACTGAAAATGCATAAGCCCTAGAGTTGGATTAAAGCAAATACCAGATGGAAATTTAAATATATCATAATTAACTTGGTAACCATGAATAACAGAGAAGAGACCATAGGTTCTCCTTAGGAAAGGAATTAGGTGACAATTCTCCTTAGGAAAGGAATCATGAGGTGTTTGTGTAGTAGTAAATGCCCTGATGACAGGAGAAAGGTTTGAATTGTAAACAGTTTAAATATGTAATCAATAAACTTTTGGACAAGAACAAAAATTAAAAAATTGTTTTGTAAGACCTGAAGCGAATGTTCTTCATGCAGCAGGGGCACCTAAACTTAAAGGACACACAAGGCTAAAAGAAGACTGAACATTTATCTCTGTGTCTGTCTAAAACTACTCAAGGATCACTGGCCCTTTTTCAGCTGCACCTCAATTCCTGGGTTAATTTGCACTTCACTAAGTAAAGTCTGAGATTTCTTTGGCTCCCACTTAGTCCCTCTTAAAGAAAAACATATCCCCCTAAACCAGAAAAGAAGGCAGCCTGAATTGTCAGTTATAAAGACAGATTTGTAGTGGATCAAGTGAATGTGGAATATTGTTAATAAATGAACTATGCTCCATCAATGTAAAACAAAATACCTTCAGTCTATTTGACTAGAAAAGGAAAAAAATGACAAATTATTATGAGTATGTGACCACATAGAGTCATATAATGATAGCAATCTGTTGTGCCAACATTTCATTTTCTTTAGGTCCAGGATTATACAAAAGAATATTTTCTTATAACAAATTCTTGTGTGTCTCTTCATTCATTCCATTTAATTTAGAATTTTTCTTTTCTGAGATAGCCTCCTGGGACACGCATCTCATTTCCATGAGGGTCCCTGAGAGACTGGAGCATACAGTATTTACTTCAGTACAATGTCAACAACATATTGCAGAACATTTCATCTAAAATAATAATAGAAAATGTTGAACCATCTTTCCATTTGGAAAATATATCTGGAAGAATGTGATGTCTGATGAAATCCACATTGCTTAAATATACTGTGCCATCTCAGCTTGTTTTGAGAACTTAAAGATACATATATGTGTTGTGTGTGTGTGTGTGTGTGTGTGTGTGTGTGTGTGTGTATTTATTTATTTATTTATTAAAGAATGGAACAGTGAAGAGAGATAAAAGGTTATTCCCTTAGGGAAGAAAAGATCAATGGATATCATATACAGTGCCTGGCACAGAGTAAACAAGAATGCCATAAAGTGAGCTGACTACCTTATGAGGTCAAAAGTAAAATTACTGAATTTGTAGATAAAGAAAATTTTTCTACAAAGTAAACTGTTACTGAAATTAATGTCCTAAAATACGTTCTTTCAAATTCCTATAATCACTTTCTCAGCAGCATTTTTAATTAATCCTTTGAACTGCATGGTCAACATCAAACACGAGGCCAATGAAGGAAGATAATTAAATTTACCTATTATGTTATTCAAGTTTTTCATTCAGACATGAGAATATTATTTATCAACTAAAAAATGAAAATTGTTTGTCATGTGGATGCTGCTGCTGCTGCTGCTGCTGCTAAGTCGCTTCAGTCATGTCCGACTCTGTGCGACCCCATAGACGGCAGCCCACCAGGCTCTGCCATCCCTGGGATTCTCCAAGCAAGAACACTGTAGTGGATTGCCATTTCCTTCTCCAGTGCATGAAAGGGAAAAGTGAAAGTGAAGTCGCTCAGTCGTGTCTGACTCTTAGTGACCCCATGGACTGTAGCCTACCAGGCTCCTCCGTCCATGGGATTTTCCAGGCAAGAGTACTGGAGTGGGGTGCCATTGCCTTCTCCTGTCATGTGGATGCTAGATAGTAATCCACCAAATTTCCCTCCCCCTTTATCAATGATAGCAATCTATAGGAATAAGATTTCCTAAGATTCAGAAACATTTTTCTTGTTAAGCATTATCTTTCCTGGCCTCCACTAACTGAGATTTTCAAGGCTGAGAGTATTGCTAACAATCAGTGAGGTGTTAAATAAGTGCATGCTCTCTGCTAAGGGTTTACATGTATTATCTTATTCAATCTTCATTATAACTTCATAAGGCATGTTCCTTTATTTTTTATTTTACTAATAAGAAAACTGAAGTACAGAGGGATTAAGGAACTTGTTGAAGAACATATAACTACTAGTGCAGTTTGGCTCCAGAGATTGGGCTTGTAACCACTATGCTTAAACATCAGGCAGAGGTATTGAAAGAAATGAATAATGAATTCCACTATTTTGGTTTACTAGATAGAAGATAAAACTTTACAAATAGATCCTAATGTACAAACTACTTTTATCTGATTCTGAGTGTCATCCTTAACATGGGTCTACTTCCTACCTCAGGAAGACCACTAACTTTTAAGTTCTTTATTCAAGAGTAGTATAGTCATGCTGATCTTCCAACATTCTCTTGCCTGCAGTCAAAATAAAATGTGTGAAGTCATTTGGTTTAGGAAGTGGAGTATTAGGCAGAGAATTAGACAAATGGTTTAATAGTAACAGGTGGGAGAGGAACTATGTACTCAGTACATGTACAGGGACAATTAATGAAGCCATAATGTGGAGAACTCTTGTATTTCAGGTGAGATATTTGAATTACATTTTTGTTGCTTCTGCTGTATTTTTTGAGTCTGAGATTAAAATGTATTACTACCCATCTATTTTAAGATTCTGTTTTAAAAATTAAAGATTTATATATCAGCCTAATATAACACAGACTTCAAAAGAAAGCTTTGGAGCAAATTGCCTGGGTTCAAATCATGATTCCATCATTTATTAGCTTTGTGGCCTGGAGAAAGTTCCTTATCTTTCTGTGCCTCAGTCTCCTTAATAGTATAAACGAAGGATGAAATTATTGTATGAGAGTTAAATAACTTAGAAAAGTGTCTGATCAAAAGTAAGAAATTTTTAATTGCTCAAAAAATATTACTTTTACTTATTATTACTACTACTATCTTTAGCTATTATTACTAACAATTACTATTATTATTAGCATTATCACCATGACTATTTTTTGTCATCCATCTATTTCTGAATAGCATACTTTTTAATGATTTCCAGATATCTACAAAATGACAGCTATTTGTGCAATGCACAATTTAACTTTTGCACACACTCACTGTTTTGGAGAACCAAACTCCAAAATACCAAAACAAAGAAACCAGAGCAGTTATTTCCATTATTAACTGGAAATATACTAGATAACAACATTAGTTGGCAAGAATTTTAAAAAAATCATGTTAGAATATTCAAGTGCTGATGATTATAAATATCTGAATCTTCAGAAATACTAGATGGCTGAATTTTTAACTTCTTCAAAAAAACTTCATATTTTGAACAAGAAATTTCTCTTTTCTATCATTCTTCATATCAAAAATTATCCACCAGTAAATTCAACCAACTTGTCTCCATTATAACAATTTCATATAGTCTAAGAGTTTCAAACTCAGTTCATGATTACAACAAACAAAGCAAAAAAAAATAAACAAACACAGCAGCAACAGAAAGAAAGCTACCGTAATTTGATAAAAGTGTTTACAAAAAGCCCATAGCAAGTTTCTTCTTAATGGATGGACACGACTGAGCAACTGAACTGAACTGAAAAAGTGTTCTAATGGCATAAAAAGAAACAAATGAACCAATAAAATAGAGAATTCAGAAATAGATCCACATATATAAGGTCACTGATTTTATATCAAAGATGACAATGTGATATAGTGAGGTCTTTTCAAAACACAATACTGGGACACATGGATATCCGTTTGGAACAATAACAACAAAAATGAATCTTTACTCTAGTTCACATCATACTCAAATCAAGTTCAAGTGTATATCTAAATGCGTAAGTAAACAATAGCTTCTAAAAGACTGTATAGAATATTTTTCTGACTTTTGGGTAGGTAAAGATTCCATTAACAAGGTATAGAGATGCTTTGCATGTGTGCTAAGTCATTTCAGTCGTGTCCAACTCTTTGCAACCTTATGGACCATAGCCTGTGAGGCTCTGCTGTCTATAGGATTCTCCAGGCAAGAAAACTGGAGTGGGTTGCTATTTCCTCCTCCAGGGGGGCTTCCCTACCCAGGGATCAAATCTGCATCTCTTGCGTCTCCTGCACTGGCAGGCAGGTTCTTTACCACTAGCACCACCTCGGAAGCCCACAGAAATGTCTAATCTAATCATAAAAGAAAAACTGTTAATCTGAATTTTTTAAGCAGCAGAGTAGAAGATATGTTTCTACCACAAATTAAAAGATATTTGTATTATAAAACCTCTATCTGATAAAGGGCTTATATCAAAAACATAAAGAACTCCTAAATTAATACGAGAGAGAGAGAATCAAATAGAAAAGTTGTGAACAGACTTGGCTGGGCACTACCCAAAAAAGAATATCAAAATGGGCAGAAAAAACATGTAAAAATTTTCAATCTCAGCAGAGAAATGCAAATTAAAATCATAATGTATAACATTATATGCCACCAGAATGACTAACATTTTTTAAAGTGGTAATGCCATGTGCAATCAATCCTGGGTGTTTATTGGAAGGACTGATGTTGAAGCTGAAACTCCAATACTTTGGCCACCTCATGTGAAGAGTTGACTCACTGGAAAAGACCCTAATGCTGGGTAGGATTGGGGGCAGGAGGAGAAGGGGACGACAGAGGATGAGATGGTTGGATGGCATCACTGACTCGATGGACATGGGTTTGGGTGGACTCCGGGAATTGGTGATGGACAGAGAGGCCTGGCGTGCTGCAATTCATGGGGTCGCAAAGAGTTGCACACGACTGAGCGACTGAACTGAACTGAACTGAACTGAATGACATGTGCTGACAAAGACACAGAGCAACTGGACCTCTCATACATTACTGGCGGGAGTATAAACTGTCACAACCATTCTGGAAAACTATATAGTAATATCTACTAAAGTTGAACATATGCATACCCTATAACCTAGCAATCTGACTCCAATATACATTTCTAATAGAAATGAGTCTACAAGCACACCAAAAGATATCTACAAAATAGTCATAGCAGCAATTCCTGTAATAGCCCCAAACTAGAAAGTGCCCAAATGACTATCCACAGCAGAATGAATAAACAAAATATAGTATTTTTATAAATTGGGTTACTATGCTACAATAAAAGTGCACAAGTTACTGCTCTGTGCAAATACAGAAGTATCTCAGAGACATAAAAGGGATCAATAGAACCCAGATATAAACTCATAAATACTGTGATTCTAATTATTTCATGTTTAACAATAGACAAAAATAACCCATGGTGACTGAAGCCAGGGTAGTGGCTACCTTTAGTGAAGAGAGAGTGGTAAATGGGAGAGGATAGAAGAGAATTACTAGGGTGCTCTTTTGTTTGCCTTAAAATATTCTTTGGAGCCTTAAAATAGTCACTGAAGTAAATCTAAATTTTAATCAAAATTTTTAATTGAAGTAGAATGCATATATAGAAGAGTGTATCAAAGTGGACAGCTTGATGAGAACTTACAAATAAAACCACCCACATAACTGCTACCCAAATCTACCCACTTCAGCCTCTTCACATATCACTTTCAACATTCACTCTCAGCACTGCAGCTATAATACCTTTCTCTCAGCCTCATAACATTCACCAGGTTGATGTCCTATGTGCTAGGGACCTTTGCTCATGCCCATATGTGGAACACAAAAGCTCTTCCCTGTCAGCACTTAATCAGATACCATTCAGATAGAGAAATTTCTTACACTCAAATTTCACTTCAAGGAAGCCTTTCATAACCTTGGGCCAGTTTAAATTCCTTCTCACCGCCTCTTGTACTTCTCCTTTGTAGAACTTGTTACAGCTGCAATTCTATGTTTTAGGTGGTTTATTTGATTAATATCTATAGATGCTAATAACTATTTATGTAATTAATTAGTAATTAACATAGACATTAATTACAAGATGCTAAGCAGATGCTCACCATTATACTCCTAGCGGTAAGCATAGGGTCTGTCACACAGTAAGTACTCAATAAAAATTTGTTAAATAAATGAATGAAAAGAAATTTGATAAAATCAGACAATAAAATAGTATGGAATCAAGAAATATATATTAGTGACTTTTCCCTTATACAGCAGTTTTTATTTTTGCTGTTGCTCAGGAGTCAATTTACAAACATTTACACATTTTGGAAACCATCACTGACACCATGATACAAAGTTTTCCAATTGAGGTATAATCAATTCTAAAATTGTGCTCTAAAATGTGTTCCTTTTTCATATAGCAAATTTTCTTGTACTGGGAAGGGTTCAGTTCAGTTCAGTTGCTCAGTCGTGCCCGACTCTTTGCAACCCCATGAATTGCAGCACGCCAGGCCTCCCTGTCCATCACCAACTCCCGGAGTCCACCCAAACCCATGTTCATCGAGTCGGTGATGCCATCTAACCATCTCATCCTCTGTCGTCCCCTTCTCCTCCTGCACCCAATCCTACCCAGCATTAGGGTCTTTTCCAATGAGTCAACTCTTCGCATGAGGTGGTCAAAGTATTGGAGTTTCAGCTTCAACATCAGTCCTTCCAATGAACACCCAGGATTGATCTCCTTTAGGATGGATTGACTGGATCTCCTTGCAGTCCAAGGGACTCACAAGAGTCTTCTCCAACACCACAGTTCAAAGCATCAATTCTGCAGCGCTCAGCTTTCTTCACCGTCCAACTCTCACATCCATACATGACCACTGGAAAAACCATAGCCTTGACTAGACGGACCTTTGTTGGCAAAGTAATGTCTCTGCTTTTAAATATGCTATCTAGGTTGGCCATATCCTTCCTTCCAAGGAGTAAGCGTCTTTTAATTTCATGGCTGCAATCGCCATCTGCAGTGATTTTGGAGCCCAAAAAAATAAAGTCTGACATTGTTTCCACTGTTTCTCCATCTATTTTCCATGAAGTGATAGGACCAGATGCCACAATCCTAGTTTTCTGAATGTTGAGCTTTAAGCCAACTTTTTCACTCTCCTCTTTCACTTTCATCAAGAGGCTCTTTAGTTCTTCACTTTCTGCCATAAGGGTGGTGTCATCTGCATATCTGAGGTTATTGATATTTCTCCCGGCAATCTTGATTCCAGATTGTGTTTCTTCCAGCCCAGCGTTTCTCATGATGTACTCTGCATATAAGTTAAATAAATAAGCAGGGTGACAATATACAGCCTTGACGTACTCCTTTTCCTATTTGGAACCAGTCTGTTGTTCCATGTCCAGTTCTAACTGTTGCTTCCTGAGCTGCATACAGGTTTCTCAAGAGACAGGTCAGATGGTCTGGTATTTCCATCTCTTTCAGAATTTTCCAGTTTATTGTGATCCACACAGTCAAAGGCTTTGGCATAGTCAATAAAGCAGAAATAGATATTTTTCTGGAACTCTCTTGCTTTTTCGATGATCCAGCAGATATTGGCAATTTGATCTCTGGTTCCTCTGCCTTTTCTAAAAAAAGCTTGAACATCTGCAATTTCACAGTTCACGTATTGCTGAAGTCTGGCTTGGAGAATTTTTAGCATTACTTTACTAGCATGTGAGATGAGTGTATTTGTGCAGTAGTTTGAGCATTCTTTGGCATTGCCTTTCTTTGGGATTGGAACGAAAACTGACCTTTTCCAGTCCTATGGCCACTGCTGAGTTTTCCAAATTTGCTGGCATATTGACTGCAGCACTTTCACAGCATCACATCATCTTTGAGGATTTGAAATAGCTCAACTGGAATTCCCACCTCCACTAGCTTTGTTCATAGTGATGCTTTCTAAGGCCCACTTGACTTCACATTCCAGGATGTCTGGCTCTAGGTGAGTGATCACACTGGGAAGGGTAGGTACTTCTAAATTTTTCATAATTATATCCATAGTCAGAAGTTGAGAAAACAGAGCTACACAACATGGGTAACTATTGATAGTAAAACCAAAACAAACAAAATCTCAAAACCTCTTTTTTAATCAGTCTCTATATTCTATGGGGGAGGGTGGGAGGCAGGAAAAAAAAGAATACTAACCCTATCAATCCATCAAAATTTTAATCAACTCTCAATATGATGGAGAGAAAAAGATGACTTAAAATCATAGTTAGAAATAATAAAACCAAGACACAAAACTGACTGTCTTCAAATTTCAGTTAACATTATCCAATGTTATTCCAAAGCTATTTATTCAAAGTACAAGGTATTTAAAAAAAAATGACTATTCTACTAACGTTACCCAATAGTGTAAAAATAATAAAACAGTTTAGAAACACCAAATACCACACAAATGGAATACAGACCAAAAACTTGCCATCAGTTAAAATGGCCTATTGTTGACTGGTACAGAGCTGTATTCTTTTTTCAATACTAGAAGGAAGCCTATGCAACATGAGTTCATCACTCTGCAAACTATCCTTTTTACTTGCTATAGGTTGAGCAGATACAAGACTCTTTAAACCCAACACATGGAAGATCATAGTTTAAGAGTTAGTGCCTTCTCTCTCCTGAGTTTAGAGGGGCTTAAAAAAAAAATGGGGCTTCCCTGGTGGCTCAGCTGGTAAAGAATCCACCTGCAATACGGGAGACCTGGGTTTGACCCCTGGGTTGGGAAGATCCTTTGGAGAAGGGAAAGGCTACCCACTCCAGTATTCTGGCCTGGAGAATTCCATAGAGTGTATAGTCCATGGGGTCACAAAGAGTCAAACATGACTGAGTGACTTTCACTTCAGTTCACAAGTTAAAAAGCCCTGGCCCTTAATACTATCTCATATGTCTTTCTGACCATGCTCTTGGATGTTTGTAAGGTCACAGAGAGGCTTGTCACAAATATATCTAGAATGATAAAATGTTTAAAATACAAAAAAAAAACCCAAAAATCTTCCAGTCTGAGTTCCCTCATTTTTAACAGCAAAGTCATGAGCTTACATGAATACTAGTTTCTTTCTACCCTATCCCTCATTCAACCCTTCTTCCCTACTCTCAGTTTTAAAAATAAAATCACCTCTTGGGAGAAAATTAGACAATCCTTTTATTCCTTGTCTGCCATAAGAAACAGATTTTTGCACAGGCTGTCACGTGGTTATCAGAGCATACGGTTCAAGTTATTTAGAACTTTTCTACTCATTCCCCTTAATTCATCCCACATTCCGCCACTTCCCAGGACATACAGTTAAGAAATGGCTGCCAGTGGGAAGTACATGCTTCACTGTTAATGGGAAAGGGCCATCCTACTGTGGGAGTAAATAACATCTGATCCTTAATGATTCCTATGTAATTCCAAACAACAGACACTTCTTAATACATTGTAACTTTTTTCTGCACTATGCCAAGTCTAGCATTACAATCTAGCAGTCCAACTAATGCAGTGGAAATTATTCCATTTTTGTTATACTCACTTTTAGTCTCAATTTGTACAGTTGTTTTTATATAGATGTTGTCAAAGTAAATGTAATTTTCTATCTTGTTATAATATACGCATTTTTATGTGTTAATATATAAGGCTTTAGCACTGAAATATCCTATTGGAATATTTAATGGGGTATACTATGGCACAAAATATCTCTTTTAATGGGATAATTTTGTTTAACCATTCCCATAATGTTGTACCTCTTAATTAGAGTAGCAAGTTCTAGTAGTTTGCTCTTCCCTGAGAAAGCTCAATACTTTTCTGTTTTCCTAAATTTGTCTCTTGCCAGTTCTAGAACACTAAATAAAGAATAAGCTTGTTATTCTCATACTCGTTTCCAATTCCCTTTGCTCTGACAAATTTTATCTAAAGATGATATGACCAGACTCTAATGAAATAGTCTAAGGGCAGGGCTTATAGAACTTGCATTAAATAGAAAGGCAGGATGCTCTCCTTTCCTCCCTTCCTCCTTCTCACCCCATCCTTCAATTCCTCTCTCCCTTCCCTTTCTTTTGCCACCCAAGTTATTTTTCTGATGATTATGAGATTTAACTTACCTTTTTGGTTACAAATACATTTTATGCTGATGTGCATATCTCCTCTGTTTCAACTACCAAATTTGGACCTAGTGCAAATTTTATGAATGGCACAGAATATAGGAATATCTGTCCCCTATTCTATGCCCATGGTAATCTGGGAAAAGGTTTAGATACGAGATAGTAATTTTTCCACTGTGTGTTTTAGGAGGAAAGTAGGAAAGGAAAGAGTTAAGCGAGAAGAATCTGCTATAAGGATAGAGACCCCAGTGTCTTAATGTCAACAGCATGGTTGTCATAGCCAAAATCATTTTATCAATAACTGAATTTAGGTATTAAAGGTGGCACTTACCAGGTGACACTAGTGGTAAAGAATTTGCCTGCCAATGCAGGAGTTGTAAGAGATGTGGGTTTGATCCCTGGGTGGGGAAGATTCCCTGGAAGAGCACATGGCAACCCACTCCAGTATTCTTGCCTGGGGAATGCCATGGACAGAGGAACCTGGCAGGCTACAGTCCATGAGGTCACACAGAGTCAGACAGGACTGAAGTGACTTAGCAGGCACGCACACAAGTATCAAAGAAAATAACTAGTCACAGAAGCAAATGGAAGTCACAAGTTTGTAGGTCTAGCAGATTCTTGCTCCATTACTTTCTGGCCACTGGGTATTTGGCAGGTGTGCCTGGGAGGAGGTGTCATGCTGGGGAGCTTCCCATTTAACTCAGGAAATACCTTGCCAAGAGCTGCAGCAGTGTCAATATAAGCAGGAATAAGGTTCCTGCAATAACATACCCGTAACAACCAGCTTGCTAAAGCAACCATTTGGTCTTCTGAATGTCAACAATGTCACAGACTATAATGTGGTTTCTTGACCTTGTGCAAAAAGGTCAAGAAGTTGATAAGAGGTGAAGCTAATAATTTTAAAGTTGTCATATTTTTCTAGGTTCACCCCTATCATGGATATGAGGAACATTTTGGTCTTACTCTTTAAGTAAGTCCTCTATTTTCCAGGATGATGAATGTATCAGTGCATGCCACAACATAACCAATATCATAACCGCTCCATATGATGCTGATGGATCTCAAACTAGGAAGATAGTGATGGGCTCTCCCTTGATCAGAAACTTTGTATTCTCAATCCCGAATCTTATACTTTCCATGAGTCAAATCATATTGTTACAGTCAATGAACAGATCACTGATGGCTAAGCTCTCCATTTTGCAAATGTTTTCAGCATACTAACATAGAGCTCAATATGATCCAACTCAATTTAATTTAATATTCACTACCCTTTCTCAGAACTGCATTTGCTGGCAATACAATACAGTGATCAAGGAGAATGAGAGTGCAAGGGTTATTTTTATGAACAAGTATATATTGATCTAGGGGTCCTTGTCATGATTTAAATAATAACTCAACCTACCATTCTGTAAGCAGTCTTGGTTATTTCACTACATATTTGTTCACATGAAGGCTAAACTCCCACTGCTTTGCTTACTGACATTTGCTTGTTCACTTAACAAATAACTGAGGTACCCAAATATGGACAAGGCACCATGCCTACTCAAATTGTCCAGCATTTTGTTTGTATTAGGAATAAACTGTAAGCCACCATATTTTAACATGTACTCTCTTTTCATGATAATTTTTAATATTAAATAAAACAAGCTTAGTTTGATTATGTATTATATGTATTTCTCCATTCAAAAGACTGTCTACTTAATTCTTCCTTTTTTTTTTCCCTGTCTTATTGCCCATTCTCTTTCCAAAAGTTATTTACCCTAATTACATAATGACAGTCAACAACAAGGGGCTTCCCAGGTGGTGCTAGTGGTAAAGAATACACTTGTCAAAGCAGGAGACGTAAGAGATGTGAGTTCAATCCCTGGGTCAGGAAGATCCGCTGGAGTAGGAAATGACACCTCACTCCAGTATTCTTGCCTGAAAAATTCCATGGGCAGAGGAGCCTGGCAGGCTACAGTCCATGGAACGGCAAAGAGTTGGAGACAACTGAGCAACTGACCATACACACACAATTAACAACAATCATAATAATAACCTAAAATATGGAAAAACATTAGAAGCTTGGTCACCTGCTGAGGCCTCACAACTTTTCTGTTGAAAACCACGCCCTCTTTTCTTTTGAACGAAGTGAGTCTCATTAATGCCAGAGCAGCCTTCCTGTTAGCATGAGTATTTAGCTTAGTCAAAAACTCAATTAGTTCTCTAAACTGCTAACATGGGTTAATTTCTAGCAAGTGATATTCTTCCTAGAAATTTTCATCATGTTTCACGTAAAAGACAAAAAATACAGAAAAGTTGGTTGTACATTACAACTTTTTTTCAGCTTCCTGGTGAAAAACAAAGGCTCAGTCTCTGTTATATACAAAGAAAAATTTTTAGGAACCATTGAGTTGATTTGTGTACTGGAAAAGTCAGTCTAGTTGTTTGTTCTGTTGTTTTTTTAATACATAGAGTAAATATGTTCCTGAAAAATTAACTCTAAAATAAAACTCCGTGCATATTTTTCTTCCTTCATTAAGAAACTTCTGAAACTCGAGTTTTTACATTTGTCTTATGGAGAAAAAGCAAAAAGCCATGCTGGTTTTAATTCTATTCATATACTTTTAGGGGTGGCTATATTTTAAAATAGCTCTCTGTGATTTCTTAATCAAGGTAAAAAGGACTATTCAATGGGTCAAAGACATTCTTAAGCCAGACCTTAACTCATCCAATTTAAGTTTAGCATGTAACATTTTCAAGGTCAGTTCAATCCTTACACCTAGGCAGCAAATATTCTTTACTTCAATCTCTCATTTGATAACCTGAAGTTATGCTTTAATTTTCCTAACTGGAAAACAATAAAAACAATGGCTTTAAAATGCTCACTTAGAGAAAAAACTTACTTCTTCAAACTCTTCTTATGAAACTTAACAATTTTAAATGTTACTTTACAGTTTTTTATATTTATAATTAAGATACAGCTAATTATTGATATATTGGCACCAAGACATCATATGAATCCGTATACCTAAATGAAACAGTCCATGAGTGGAAAATTACTGAATTCGGAAGATAGCTATATGGGTATTCATAACATTATTCTCTCTACTTTTATATATGTTTGAAAATTTTCCTCATTTCAAAGTTAAAAAAGAAAAAGAAAAGCATTAAATAGCTACCAAAATACCACTAGAATCTCTACATTACTATTTCCAACCACTGTTCTATCAACAAATAATCGCCCATTCAGTTTGTTTTAAATTGGTGAACCCAAACTGTAAGTTGTTGATTTCTCAACAGTTAAAGAACAGTAAGTAGTTGACATTGGGATATTTACTCATCCTTTGTAATATAAATTAATGTAAACTAAGTGACAATATTTTAAAGATTATTCTCTATTATTAAAAATAGGAAAACTGCTTTATAAATTAAATATAGGATAGCATTTAAAAAGGAATATTTGAAAAAATAAAATATTTATTTGGAATAACTCTTGAAGCAACTTATACATAAAACAGAAAAACTGCAACACTATGTTGCAATGCAGACATTTATTTAACTTATACATTGATACCTCATTTTGTTTTTAATTCATTTAATAAGGCCTTCCAGGCACCTATTTCTATTTAGGATCATTATTAATACTAGAGTGGGGGGACTATTTGTTTGAATCTATGAATTGTTTTCTGATATGTGATTCTTTCATCACTGACATGGCCAAGTGACCACTGTAAAATGACTGCATCATCTGTTGTTTGTTGCCAAAAGGAAATAATCTTTGAGCAACTGCATTAATTTAAATTCATACTAATATTGCATTCTTCCCTCTGAAGCATGAAAGGTCATTCTCACTTTTTACTTAGCAATTGCTATCTGCCATGGTTTCTGGAATGCTTTATTTATTTATTACTTAGATTTAAGTAAAAAAGAAATCTGCTTCCTAAAACGTGATCTTACCTACTAAATATCCCTAATTCTTCTCAGTTTAAGTGAAGTTAAATTTTAAAAACTGTCCCCTTATCAAATTTCTGATTTCTAACCACACATGGCTCTGGGTGGTTTGGCAATCCTCAGTCCCCTTTTCTGTTCTCCAAAAGGAGCATTACAAATATTTAAAATTCTCCTCAAATCCCTTAATAACTTCCATCATCTCCACCCACTAGAGGTAAATGGTCTTGCCTCCAAGACAACAGAGAAAAATAGCAAACGACAGATAGTCAATTATCATTCCATTTCTCCTTTCTAAACATATCTATATCCTTCTGTCCAGAGCTAACCTACAAACATGTGCTCTTCACACCATCACCCTCCTATATCTTCCTGTATTTCTTTCAGTTGCTTGACCTTCAATAACTTCTGAATAGACTTCTTTTTCTTAACTTATAAAAATATCCCAATCTCTCTCATCTTACAAAACTCAGTCCTTCTACTGAAAAGCCATTTTTTTTTCTTTCTTATCAAAACACTTCATGGGGGGAAAAATGACTCTCAATTCTATATAATAGGATAATATTAATACTTAACACTACATTAACTCATTTGGTCCTCACCACAACTCTATAAGCTAGGCAGTATTTATCTCCATTTTATGGGAAAGTAAATTGAGGCACAAAGAGGTAAAGTGACCTGCCTAAAGTCATCCAGCTAGTAAGTGATAGCTGGGAAACCAAGTACCAGAGACCACGTTCTTTCCCACTATGCAACACTTCATCCCTTGGATAAGCATATTTACTCACGTGACTTTATTAGTTACACACTAATTATCACTACCATCAATCTATCCAGTTTTAATTTTTCCCTAGTTTCATTGCCTTTCACTTTGAGATACCTTGATTTCAATATAATCAAAAGACCTAGCCTCCATCTCTTTCCCCGCCATGCTTTCTCTGGACTGCTATAAAATAAAAATCTACCCAATTTGCTTTTTAACTTACAAACCTTCAACGACTCTCCATCACTTACAGAATAGGGTCTCCAAACTCTTTAGCAAGACACGGGAGACTCTTTATAACCTGCTCCAAAATTAGCTTCCCGCTTCTGCTCCTGCAATTACTTATATATATTCTCTAACCATCACACTCTGAGATGCTGTTACCATGCTTGGTCACATCTGTTGCACATCGAGAACCTTCTCTATGTTCCAGAACAACTTGGGAAGTCATTTCTTCATTCTCCCTTGATGAATCATTAGTGTATTTTCTGAACTGCCTCTCCTGCACCTTCCCCAGCTAAAGCTAATCTCTCTCTCCTACTTCTATATTACCAAAATATTTGTTTTTTTTTTTTTTAAAAAACCTCTATCATCAAAATATAACACTGTACTGTCATCAGTAATATAGACTATGAGCCCTTAGAGAACTAGAACTTTCTCTTATTGATATTTGTAACCAGTACCCAGAACAGAGCAGTCGCTCAGAACGTATTTGATAAATGAATAGATGTAGCTCTTCTTTACTATTCAAAATCAATGTGCTCTGGACATAGGAATATAAATGAATATGTCATAGGAGACATCATAATCTTAATCATTATTTACCTATAAAATGCCTAAAAACCTAACAATATGCAGAGAATATCTTTGTTCAAATAGTAATACAAGTATAGACTCTTTCTTGAAGTGCCAGTGAACAAAGAACTCTACCATTTACACAAGCAATCTTTAAGAGATAAAAAAATACATGAAGGCAAAAGAAGTCGGAAATGTTAGGCCTATCTAAAAGTCACAAAACTTGATCATGAATGACCATCATATTATAAATATTATAAGCTACCCACATGAAACAAACAAACACTGAAGTTTTAGTCTCAATAGTTTTTCTTGCTACTCTAACTCCTGCGTGTATAATATAAAATATTTTGGCACTTGTATGATACACCATGGCATTTATTAAATGGTTTACTAAATTACATTTATAAATCACAGAGGCATCAGTTTACATGCCAAATGCTTACAAGTTGTGAGGTGGATTGAAGCTGCTTCACTCAGCCTTAAGTGGAGGAAACTCATGGCACAGTTTTTGCTTATATGAGTAAACTGTTGCAAGTAGATCTTAAAAGAAAAATTCAGCCAGAAAGCAATGTGATTTCCACTATGTTTTAAATAGCAATTTCCTCTGCAGGCAGTTCCTTTTATTTTTACTGAGAGAAAAAAAATACAAAGGTTACAAAATAAGGTGATGAGAGAAATGCAAAGTAGCACAAACAGAACAATAATGAAATACTCAGAGTAGTTTAGTTACTTACGCTACAATGAAGTCAACTTAATGTGTCTTATTTCTTTAAACACTATTGAGTATCTTCACTGAGAGCTTTTTCCTAATTTATAATACATTCTAATATCAACAGTCTCTGATGGCATTTAATAGTATGAGTGGTCTTGAGTGATTCGGATCCTGAAGTGACTTCCTTATACACTAAGGTTCACACATAGGCTGGTCTAAAGTTCAGAGTTCAAAATAATTCAACTTTTAATACATACAATGAAAAATTACACCTAAGTCACTCACCGGAACACAAAAGCAACATTAATATTGCTGTTGTAGACTAAACAAAAGCAGGAGTAGGCAGTCTTTAAAACTTTTACTGTTTTTCTAGCCTCCAACAGGAAGAGCATTTTGGAAATACAGGGCTCATTAAAGAAGCCCTTTAAACTACTGTTGGAACTCAGAATTTTTGCCTTATAGAGGGAACTCTAAGCAGAGATTTAATGATCGTTCTTATTTATACTTGTCAGTATTTTAAAATTTTATACTCTACAAAGAACAGCTGATGTTTGACATTGCAACTTCATTATTAAAAGCATAGTATGTCAAAGCCCAAGACACAAAAAGAGAAATAAAACTGATTTGTAAGTAAAAACCTTATCATGTACAGTTTCCTTTGCTTCTTGCATCACCAAGTCTGTATTTTTATTTTACTTGCAATTTATGGACTAAAAATCAAATGAATTAAGATTAATTAATTTAAAAAACCAAATGCAAATATTAAATCATCAAAATAAGAGTACAAAAACAAATCTCTAGGAACGCTTAAACAAAAATTCTGGAACTTAAAAAGAGAGCTATTGCAAGCTTTCCTGAATTAACAAAAGGGCAGGTAATAATGATGGCTTGTATGACAATATTGTCTTTGTTAGTTTAGCCTCAACAGAACTAAAGATTTCCTGATTACAACTTGGTAATCTAAGTCAACTGAAAAGATTTCTGGGGAAGGGAAACAAAGAGGAGTCTGAGTGCTAGCATTTAAGTGGAATATATTACCTAAGTTTATACTCTTCAGTGTGGGACACTGTAAATAAGAGGGGCTCCTACTTTGACAGCCCATGCTAGGTCATGACCTGAACTCACTGTACTGGTGTAAAAGAGAAAGTTCTGGGGGACTCTCAGATTTGCATGCTTCTCTGCTTCACCTTCACATAGGGCCTTACAATGAAGTGTTCACTCTGTACTCTATCTCATTGTCAAGATTTTTAAACAGTTGCTTTTTTATTGTAATGAGCCAATTATGAGCCAGTCACTCACGCAGTCATTAACAATAGATTTTTTTAATTGCATTTTTAATGAATTTTATTTTGGATAAAAGCCCTTAGAAGTACCTATGGCAAAGGGTAATCAAACGCTGAATTAACAGCAAAATCTGTTTAATAATTACTTGTCTTTTATTTACTACAACAAAATAAATTCCAGTGAGAATGCTAAAAAATTGACAGTGTCAGGGAAGAAAGGTTGCAGGGCTAGAGAGAGAGGCGTATTCTATGCTGCTAAAAAATAAAACTGAAAACATGACTTTTTCCTTTCCTAACTTTAATACAAATAAAATAACATCTTATCAATATAGACCTTGCTCTATATTTAGAAAATGTTATTAATATGTTATCCATAAGCTGTTGAAAATGCTTAGCATAATTATAAAACAAGCTAAATTGAAAAGGGAAAAGAGGCTCATTTCAAATTTAATGTGCTCATTTCTGAAGATGAATATCCAGATATTAGTTTTTTTTTTAAATATGTTGTTTAAACAAAATCTATAGTATAAAAAACTTCATTCATCTCAAAATACTTTCTATGCATGTATGAATGGAAATGTCCTTGCTGAAGATAAAAAAAATGATCTTAATGATCTTATTGTCTGTGATCAGTCAGATACATAAATGTATTTTTTTAGGTTCACGCTATTGAAACCCCTTAAGTCTTAATCATAACGAACAGCTCACTACCCAATGTGATTTAATAAATCATTAATCAGTTTTAAAGATGTACAGTGACACTAGAAAAATCTTCTCATTGGGGGCTATAAATGTCATACTTTGGATAGATTAAAAAATAATTTATTCAAATCACTCATTGGTGCAAAGAGACAAAAATTATATATATGTTCATATGTACATATATATATATATATGTATAAGTAAAAGTATTCCCAGAAAAACTGTCACTATACACTGATTTTGTTAAGAAAATAAAAACTTTTTTGAATGTTCAAGGTTTTAAAAACCTTGCATTTTCTGCCTCAAGAATGGGCTGACTGAAAGCATGAGGCTCTGCAGCCACTGGTTAATTAATCTGCGGCTGAATGACAGCGCGCCTAGGGGCATGGCGCTGGCATCCCACACAGGGTCCCAATGTGCTTTAAGCCTTGGATAGCTACATACCGCACGCCAAGACTTTGCCCAACAAATAGCAGAGAGGCGTTCAGAGCCTTTCTTCAGCTGTCTGAGACATTCCATTAATTAATGTAATCCCTCTTTATCTTAAAGTTTTAATAAATTTAGGTGAGGCAAAATCAACACATCTATTGCACTGAATGCTATAACTAGTTGCCCTAAAACTTTTCTTATGTACTCCGAAGGCTTCTTCACAGAGCATAAAGAAAATGAAAGCAAAAAAAATGTTATAACAGGTTTAGAAATTTTCAAACATGCTACTTGATGTATAAAAAATATAAATATTTGTACAACCCAATGTTTAAAAATTCAATTAAATGAATCTGGTAATTTCCATTCTACCAGACTTAAAGATTTTGTGTTATAAAAATATAAATCATATATCCACCCCAAAATACTTTGAAAATTACTAATACCTAGTTTTGAGCAAGGTGAGGCTGTTTTTTTAGCAACAGGATACAAAGGACATTCTTCTAATCCTTTTTACTGCCAGAACAAAGCATCTTTCAAATCAAGACAAAATCACTGCATCATGAATGTTAATATCATTCTGAGAAAAAATAATACCTTATGACTAGAAAAGACCATCCCTTTAGGGAGAAATGTTGTGTTAAAGTGGATTATTCTCTTAGTAGTATAATAGAATAGCTTCTACCTAGTCTCAGACGGAAAATCAAAATCTGCATTTAAATGGAAATATTTTAAAACAGATAGGACAAAAGGCTAAAACCATAAGGAATATCTCCATCCCTACATTTCAAAAATCCAAAATGCTTCATGAGAACTTTTCTGTATGGTACAGCTCTAAGATTTTGTTTGTACGTTTGTTTCATTTTTATGAAGAGCTTGTAGAGTAACATAATTTCACAGTTCTGTGATTAACACATACTATTTGTGCATATTATATCAAATTCACAAATTGGTGCAAGAAGTAGGGCCGCAAAATTTTTACTATTACAAGAAACAGATTTATGGTTTAGGTTTATGCAGAGTTAAGAATGAGTCCTCTATTTTCTTCCTATTTTTAACCATGTTGTTTTATATGTAATTCTTACAAGGCAATAGCAGTTTGCTGAAATCAAATAAAATCTGAGTTTCTTCAGCATTGACTCAAATCACCACCATGGTTAGAGTAAAAAGAAAGCAAAGTGCTAGGCAATATTATAACAACTGCTCTTTGCGACCTAAAAGATTATTTTCAGCTCTTCAATAGTTGGGGCAATTTTCTTAAATCCTGAAGGAGCCTGACAGCATTGCACATTTCTTAAAGCTTGCATTTACTTTTACATTATAAAACAATAAAACAGCAGGGTAATGTTCATGCAGTTTAGAGACTTGTAACATTACCACAAATAATTCTACTGTATTACGGCAAAACATAAGCTTTTTAAATGTAAGGCTGACTAAAGAAACGGCAATCTATATTCATTGAAGGTACACAGACAAATAAGGTTGAAAATGTAACATAAATGTTGTATCTAGTTCTAAAATAATATTTGCAAAGGGTTGAAAAAGCAAAATCCATGCTGGATGAAATTTTTTGTCATAAATTAAAATACAATTAATTTCAAGGGTAGTGCTTATTGGCAAGGGAAAGGCTTCTCTCCTTTCTTTGAGTTACAATAGACTACATGGCTCTGCCGCCTCAGAAACCGACTATATTAGGTAATTTGAGCCTTTTTCTCAACACTGTTGTAAACCAAGATACTCTACAATTACCAGCTTCAAAGATGCAGGCGTTCTGACGATAGTCACATTTGACTACCGGAGACCAAACAATAGGCCAACCTGCAAAACTTGGCCATATCATCTCCTTTCTAAAATCAGCCCATCAGTTCTGAAATGTTTTTATTGCTAGAAGCTGCTGGCTTTTGTACAGGAAACTGTGGATCTCTTTACTTAAAAGACACCTTATTAAAAAGTGTAATGAGAACAAAAACTCTTGCATATGTACTGAACGTTTTTCTCACTTTCAACAGGTAATTCATTTCAATCCAGTTGTCTGTGATTCTCCTAAGGGATAACCATAGGGATGAAAAGAATAAGAGCATTTATCTGCTGCTGCTGCTGCTAAGTCGCTTCAGTCGTGTCCGACTCTGTGCGACCCCATAGATGGCACCCCACCAGGCTCCACCGTCCCTGGGATTCTCCAGGCAAGAACACTGGAGTGGGTTGCCATTTCCTTTTCCAATGCATGAAAGTGAAAAGTGAAATGAAGTCGCTCAGTCGTGTCCAACTCTTTGGGACCCCAGGGACTGTAGCCTACCAGGCTCCTCCGTCCATGGGATTTTCCAGGCAAGAGTACTGGAGTGGGGTGCCATTTCCTTCTCCAGCATTTATCTACAGCAACCTAATTCTCAATTACACTAGAGCCTCCATGCCTGCTCCCAATTCCCCACCTCTAGTTCTCATTCCCAAACCTTCCAGCAGAAAACTTTCAACTATCAGTGGGAAATGATACAACAAAATCTAATCATAAAAAGTAACCCTTGATACATATCATCATTAATCTAACTGAGCAGCTAACTAAATTTGGGAAGCAGTATATGGGACATCACAGAAGATCTAAGACTCATGGATATTTTAAATCATCTGTTTTACAATTGCCTAGAGAAGAATTGGAGAAACGTAGCAAATTATGATTTAAAAGAAACTACCTCTCCAACCTTGTAGACATTAGGCTTGTAGAGCTAATGCTTGAAGAAACTGATGTTTAAACTCAAATACTCCTATCCTAGATGAATGGTACTCTCAGTTAGCAGAGAAGCAGAGTCTAAAATCTCACAATTCTAAGTGTGGCCTCACACCAGCAGCAATGGCATCACCCAGGCACTTGTTAGAAAATCTTAAGCTCTTCCCAGGCCAACTGAATCAAAACATGAATCTTTAATAATTCATCCAGATGATTTATCTGTAGTTTGAGAAGCTCTGGTTTTAAGTTTTTCTCATTCTACCATTTACTATTCACTGAGAGACGTAAAAGAACAGAACAGCTTGTACCCATGAAAACACATGAATATGAGAGATGACCACAATTTAAATAATTAAAGAGAAAATGGGGAAAATGCAAGTAAAACAAATAATTAAATTAGATCTAGAATCTGCACTCATTGCTTTTAACACCTGAATATTCACTTATATGTGTGGATGTGCATGCACAGACACATGTGAGAGGAGAAAGAGAAAGAGAGAAAGGAAAGGGAAAATGAGAATGACAGAAAAAAGAACAGGGAAAGAATGGAACCGAAAGAGCATACATAGGGTGCAGTTGTAGATGTATTCAGGGCTGAAAAGTAGACGAAACAAAGTGAGAACCCAGCAGGTTGGAGAACCGCAGCAATGCCGCCTTCTTAACCACTTCCCCACACACTCCCTCTTACACATGCCCAAGACAGGGTGGTGGGAATGCTTTTCATCCCAGTAGCAAGAAACTGTCAATAAATTAGCATTAAAAACCAAAATATGTCACAAAACCCAGGATTCCCCAACTATATTAAAAACAATGCAGGTAAACATGGAAAGAATTAGTTCTGAGAAAGTAAAGAGACCAACACCACAAGGTAACTATAATACTAAAAAGGTGATTTAATATTCTTTTTCCAAAGTCTAAATAATCATTCAGAAATAAGTACCATAAAATAAACATTATTTTGTTTTATTCTTACAAATGAATGCACTATTGTTACTATTACTATTTCTATATAAAAGACTAAATTTAAAGTAGTAGCACTATAATTTTTATTGTTCCTAATCACATAATAAAAACAGTGTACAATTAATAACACAAGTTCTAAAAGAAAGAGAAACATATTTTCTATCAGACATAAAGTAATGGCTTAAACCTGCAGTAATAATTTGCAGAGTGTGAAGTTTACCGAAAATATTACATTTGATTTTAATGTATTTATGTATATATATATACATCTAAAAGACTAATCTACTATGATTAATCCAATATTTTATCATTTATTTAATGAGAGAAAATACTGACAAACTTGATGATATCAATAGCAAATAAACCAGTTGATATCCAGGAGAACATAATGGTTAGAAAACAGAATTTACTGGGAAAAAAATGTGTTATAATTAATGTTACACTGTACCTGTTAAAAATAATGTATATGTCTACATCTGTGTCTGTATTCATCCATATGGTACATTATTAGTAAACGGTGTACTAAAATTCAGCTCACTTTGCAGCTGATCATCTATCGAATATAGCCCCACTAAATCACTGAGACCGACTTCTCACAATAATAGAGGGAAAAAAATCACCCTATGTGTTGCATTTCATGACTGAGCTGCCCTAACACATATCTCTCCGGTTTTGCTCCAAGAAAAAAAAATGCAGTAAAAGATGGGCAGGATGCTACTCCCTGCTTGTATTCACCAAATGCCAGGAACTGTAAAGACTGGATTCCAAGTTGAGGTTTCAAATACTTATTAAACAAAGGCTCAGAATTTCCAAATATAAATAATACATGTACACACAGGTATATTATTTATAAAATCAACTAGGCAATTTATATCAATGGCTTTAGAAATAATCACATACTTTGATCCATTAATTCTATGTCTGAAAATCTATCCTAAGGAATTAATTTTTTAATGTAGACAATAATTGATGTACCCACATCAAAGTGCTATTATTTATAGTAAAAATTAGATTCAATCTAATTTACAAAATTAGGGAATCATTACGGAAATTATTATACAGCCACATGATGGAATGTTAAGTAGTCATTAAATTATATTCATAAAGAGGTTTTAGTGACATGAAAAATCCTCCTGATATTTTAAGTTAAAAAAAAAAAGTGTTGTAAAGTTATCCACAGAAAGTGGACGTGCATATATCTGTATATGCGTGTTATCTGTATGGGTGTGGAAAATATGTCAAAATATTAACTCTGAATGACTAAATTTTGAGTAAGATCTTTTCTATACTTTTATATGTGTGTATTAGTTGCTCGATCGTATCTGACTTTTTGCGACCCCACAGACTGCAGCCCGCCAGGCTCTGCTGTCCATGGGATTCTCCAGGCAAGAATACTGGAGTGGATTGCCATTCCCTTCTTCAGAGATATTTTAAATATATTTTTTTTAATTTAATAATCAATTGTCTTAAATATCAAAGAAAATTAAGTAATAATTTAGATTAAAAAGCAAGGTATGAAGAGTAAGGGTGGGACACTACAAGGTTACTATGAAGCTATTCCACTGAATAAAGAAACGGTGTGATTATCTGAAAGAGAAGTACCAAGAACCTAGTCTCAGAAGCTCTTTCTTCTGGACTACCCAGAGGTAAAAGACAGATGAAACAGACAAAAAAATAATAAAAAATAAAAGAATGTAGAAAAGTCAGGTCTATTAGAATCTAATAACTAGACAAAGAAAGCACAGGGGATATCATCGATGCCAATGCAATTTTTACTCTATAAAACAATCAAAATAGTTCCAGCAAGTAAGTTAAAAAACTAAATTATAATAACGCTTAGTTTGATCATTCTTATTCCAAGTCTTGAACTGAATACAAGAAAAGAATCTAACTACTATTAAATCATAACAAAACAAATTTCTAGAACCTCATTTTGTTTTCTACAAAGATGATAGGTCCAAAGACTGCTTTTTTACAAAAAAACAGAATATGACTTTAAACTGTCCAAGTAATAAAAATTATACACTGAAACATATATTAATACTCAAGCTACATCTTTTATAAAATAATATTTTAGCTACTATGTTAATTAGTAACAGTAAATTGTAACTTACTATGTTTTCTCTTAAACTTTTCTTGGCTGTAAATGCTTCATAATCATTTTCATTTCAGATTGCTTGACTGATCTATTGATTCCAAGTCAATTAAAACATGGAGTAAAGAGTAGTCACACTAAATCATTATATAAAATAGGGAATTCAGTATATATACTGAATTTATACATAGTAGGGAATCAGCAGTTATCAGTTAACCATAAAGCAGAAAGTATCAACATGTTTGACATCTTATAACTCTGCCAACTCTTCACACAACTAGATTAGTTTTACCTATATACATCATTGTTTTGTCTAAAATATACACAAGTAACAATCTGAGAAGAAAGTATATATGCTCAACAGCAGGAAGGATCAAGCTACTCAAAGCTGAAGACAAAATTTCTATATAAGTATAAACGTTCAAGACCTTCACCTGAAAAACAAAGCCCTTGATATTAACGTAAAATTAAGGTTTAAATGACCTAGTCTTTGTCAGAATCTAGCCTATGAGAGCCCTGAAGAATACCTAAAATTAATGAGATGATGCTTCCATAAATAAAGGGAAGAGGTAGTTTCTGGCTTTCCAAAGTAACTAATTTAAAACAGTACATAGTGTTGAATTAATGACCCCAGGATACACTGAATTGGAAGTCAGATCTAATTTTAGTATAAAATCACCCTTGACTTTGGCAAAACTAGTACTGTGGTAGAAGCTGTTAACATGTAATTATCTGGTCTCCATTGTGGAGTACCAGGACAGGTAGGAAACTTAGAGATTCTAAATTGGTTAAAAAGAAATGACTAAATTATAATCAAAATTATAAGTTAAATCAAGATTCATAAGTATAACCCACAAACAGGCCCAGTTAGAGCAATACTGAGCCTTAAAGACCACAGGACTCTTAGGTGAAACTAAGTGACAATGGCAGACAAGGAAAGATGAATGCCAACTCATGGAACAAAGGTACATTACAAAGAATATGAAATGTTTTTTAAAAAGCTAAGAATTCATCACAGATAATAATTCTGATGAATACATAACAGTAACTTTTTCCCTTAAAACTCAAAGTGCCAAGTCCTGAGACAGGTACTGTGTCTTAATCATCTACATGTCTGGCAACTAGAAAAAAATCTGGAAAAACAAGAGAAAAAACAAATGTGTGTTACTGTTCTACAATTCATATGTATAAACATTATGAATAATGGTTATATAGTATGTGACTTCTTATCTTTGTATCTCTTGCATCTGTCATTTTATTGAAGCTCAGAGAAAAAGAGAATAAAATCATCTGAAGAATTCCTCCTCATATTGTTTTCTCATATAAAGTTTCCAAATTCTAGTGATGTGACCATTTTCTGTTTACAAATCTGTCCAGGCAATTAGTTTTTAGCAGCTGGGCACATGGAAGACTCTTTAGAAAAACTGAACCCTGGAAAACATTCAATCAATTCCAGTGGTATCAAGCTAAAGGAAAGTGAAAAACAGACACAATGAAATGCATACGTTTTGACATCATATTCACCAAGGTCAAAGCAATTCATACCTAACACATAAAGAGGAAAGACAATTAAAGACAAAATAAAGAGTAGCAGAATTTCTACTACACTATACCTAAAGACACAGAACAGCATGGTTAACTTCTCTAAGAACAAGATCAACAGATAAACCACAACAGATAACAATGATCTTAAGTTAGTTAAGAGCAATGCTCTAAAGCAAAAAAAAAAAAGAAACATTATACTTACTGATGAATAATAATGATAATAATGTAACAGTTAACATTTATTGAGGTTTCCTCTATGATACGTTTTAATGTCCCATTAATGTTCACGGCAACCCTATGATGGTACTATTGCTAGCCCCACTTTACAAATGTGAAAGCCAAAGTGTAGAAAAATTAACTAAACCAAGGTCATACAGCTAGCATGTGGCAGAGCCTGGAACACAGACAAGTCTGACTACAGGTCTTCACTTAGCCTTTGGAAACAAAACATCCCCTAACATTTCTTGTTACACACAACCTTAGCTTTCTGAAATATATGTAATTATGAAGATATCACCGGTTATCAATAAAGCAAAAAGGGAAAATATACAAGGTTAGGGTTAGGGGTTAGCGTTTAGGGGTTAGGGTTTAGGGTTAGGGTATAGGGTTGGTAAGTTGCTTCAGTCATGTCCAACTCTTTGCTAACCCATGGACTATAGCCCACCAGGCTCCTCTGTCCATGGGATTCTCCAGGCAAGAATATTGGAGTGGGTTCCCATGCCCTCCTCCAGGGGACCTTCCCGATCTAGGGATCAAACCTGTGTCTCTTATGTCTCCTGCTTTGGCAAGCAGGTTCTTTACCACTAGCGTCACCTGGGAAGCCCATACAGCATAACAGGGGCTGTCAACTTCTTTTTGATCTCCAAACACGTTCACAACATATTATCCTTCATCACAATCCAGTGAGGAGCTGAGGAGGAAATAGCACGCAGCTAATCCTGATATACCCACCTTGAGAATTCCACAGTATACATACACATCTTTTTTTGTAAGCAACAGTACTTATGGTACCATCCAGATCTTGCTGAGGTTCTTAAAGATTTTTTAAATAAAATGTATATTCAAAGATTTTGGCCACATTCCTCTCACATAAGACTCATATTAAAAAAAAAACTCCATCACATACTTCAATATCCACTTATAATAAAGAAAACTGAATTAATAAAAATAACAAAAATGCTATTTTGTCTCAGGTTTAATCTTCATTCAGCAATGGCAATGATCTCGTCTCACATTCTACCACCTTGAAGAAATTTAAAGAAGGATATTTTTTAAAGAGGACTGTTATACAATTATCATTGACATTTTAATTAAAAAAAGAAATGTATGTAGAATAAACAGGACATTTCTTCTAACAGTCTGCAGTGGCTGCGCCATTGCTTCTTTGTACAGTCTGGGTAAATTATGCAGGCTCTCACTAGACAGAGCAGCTGTATTTCACTGTCTTCAGTAATGTAATCTACATTTATCATTATTTTAATTAAGCGGATTCTTAATTTGGTACTTCCATTGCAAAGAAAAAATACCTTACTCATTCCTTCTTGGTAGACAGCAGTTTGTCAGTCTTGTAAAGCAGAATTTAATTTTAAACGTGTTTCCTACTGCAACTGGCCATTTTTAAAAAGAACTACCATATTTGGTTTATTAAGAGCTTGCTCATTTTCAATCTACAGGCTTAAACATTGGTTGCTTCTTTAGAATGATTAAAAAAAAATGCTTTTGTAGTTATCAATGTTAACCTAAATTATATACTAAAACCAATATATGCTTTATTATAATATTAAATTTAAGGTTATTCAAAATCAGTATGAAGCACAAATAAGAACTTTACAAGAAAAACAGCACTTTACAGAGTGTTGAGAAAATTCAATTCAGTAATTCTTTGAGAAAGATTATGTTTATAATCAGGTTATTTGAAATGCCCAAATCTTTAGTTAAATCTGTCACTGGGGAATACAACAGCTTTTAATCATTTTGAAGACAAGTTTTGAATTTTTAAAAATTCATTTATGATTATTATTTGTAGTTATCACAATTTGACTTTAAAGAATTACAGTTTGACTTTAATGAATTACTCTGGAGGTGTGCTTATTTTAAGTGGTTCACAGAGAAATAGTTACTGTAATATTATGTCACTACATAAAATTGTGTATTTTAATACATATATCTTGAATCGTATGTATCAATGAAAAAAGGCTTGATGCTAATTTTTTTTTATTCAGCACACATTAATTGAGCACCTTTTATGTGTCAGGTAAAGAATTAAGTGCTTAATATTCAAACCAAAATAGAACAAAGCTTTTGCACAAAAAAGGAGGGTGTGTGTGTGTGTGTGTGTACACACACATATACATTTATGGTATAGTACCAAGTGATTTTTAAACTTTGTTCTTTCGAAGGGGAGGGTTCTTAGTCCCCCAAGTCCACTTTAACCAGAAAAGCTCCATTTTCATCTATTTTTGCACATCTTTTTTGTAGTTGGGTAAAGAGAGCAAAAGCCATTTACTACAAAATAGAATAAGGGCTCTAGACTACCACTAAGAGCACAGGTATATGAAAAGTATCCTAAGTGCTCCCAGATACACTGAATGGAAAAAAGAAATTCCTTTTTTTGAGTTTCATTTATTATCAGCTTTCGCATGTTGCCAATATCAGTTTGTGGGTAAATGTCTACTAAAGTAAAGTTTATAAACATGGCCTATTTAAGAAGTTTGGGGATGAGGTCTGCAGGGAATTGAAAGTTAATGCACATCTCACTTGGTCAGTCCACATTACCAAGGAATACTATGCCAACTTTCAGATTTACATAAATCATCAGAAGTTATGAGATCAGAATTTTTAAAGAAATCTATAGTACATTAAATGTGTTCTAGATTTATATTAAAACTTCTCCAGGTAAGACAATACTACTTACCTTCACACTGTGATTTTTGGACCATGGCTACCATTTGAGCACGTATAACGCCTTGTCCAATTAATATACATTACCTCTCATCTGTTACAAAACCCTCAAAAGATAAACTATTTTCACTCCCATCTGGCAGATGAGAAAGCAGGCTCAGAGGTTAAGAAATGTGTTCAAAATTACATAGTAAATATAGGAGAAGCTATGATTTGGGTCCATGCTTTTTTAATTAAAACACTTTCAAAAGCTAAACTTTGCACATGTAATTTTTCTCTTCTAATCACAGCTAAATGTGATGCCTTCTTTCACTATCATTTAACAGCTTCATGTATAGTTGTTTCACAATAAAAAATTTAGCTATCAACCTATATGATCAAATAGGTAACCAAAAAAGAAAAAGGAAAATCTAAAATTTAAATTAATGCTAATGAATGAGAAATAATTTAGTCATTGTGTAACTCCTTTAGCTTGAATTTAAATAATGTCATGTATAAAGTCTGGGTAACCCAATTCTGGAAATTGTAAAAGTTCTAGGCAGCCCACTCAGGCTCTAATTAAATAGAAGAAATGAGTAAAAAGGAACTATATTATTTTCTAAAATACTCCTATTGGAACTCAACTTCAAAAAGATATTTCATGAAGAGATGGTACAGCTTGTAAGATTCCTTCTATCTCAGATTACTCTGATGAATGTCTGATAAAACTTGATATTTACCACTGGGTAACAACAAGAGGTAGCCAATAATTCTAAATGAAAACTCAGAATGGTTTTTTGTTTCCTTTGTTTAAAGTAAAGCCGCTAGTGAAAAACAAGAATGTCTGCTTAGGAAAAAGGAGTCTCTTGACTGAGCAAAAACTAAATTTAAATATCCTGCTTCTTACCTGAATATTCAAAGTCATCTACATTTCTCTACTGTTCACTAAAAGACTACAGAGGGCACTGTTGCATCAACTTTGAAGCTCTACAACAGAATCCGAGAAAAACGTCTAAAATGTGTAATTTCTTTAAAGGGTCAAATGCATGGAAATCTACTAAGCCTAAAAAAGGGAAAAGGCCAAAATGTATGTTTTTCTAAAATAGGCTAGACTTCAATGGGGCAAAAAACTTAACAAAAACAACTGTCAAATTGAGAACACCACATTGCACACATTTTGCATTTCCCTTTGTAGTGCTTTCATGAGAAAGGTAACTAATCATGGCACCTCCTTATCCAATGGAAACAGCACCCCATTGCAGAGTCCTCCTCACAATCAATAGGAAAATGAATGTGGCACCTCACGCAATCCTTCCAGAATTCTATCAACAGAAAGAATGCAGTCTGTTTGCATACTTTTGTCTAAAAGGCCAGTTCCATTTGTCGCCTCTTTGGGAAAAATGATAGGTACAGATCAATTACTCTCACATGAAAGTAAACACACTGCAAAAACAAAACAAACAAACAAAAGGATAAAAATTGAAATCCTCACCTTTTTAAAATGAAATCCTATTATATGTAAAAACTCCAAGAAAAATAGAAAAAACAAGTTTTCACTCAGAGATAGGGATTTTGTTGCTATTAAGCACAGTTCTGGTATAGAAAAGAAATGTTATATATAACAATATTCACTAATCTCATAATTACATATGGACAACATTCACTTAAACTTCCATGTATTTTCTGCCCTGTCATATCATTCCTGTTATAATTCTTTGAAACTAAATTCAATTAAGTACATGGCCAAAGATCTCTTTAAATACATATGTTTGCAATGTATTACAATAAGACCAGTATATAAAATACAAAGCTTCTTATTATACTACCACCTAAACTTTTCCACTTGTTTATTCACCAAAAATTAAAATCTTTGACAATATGAATAGTATAAAAGGGTAAGAGAAATCAAATTATTTCATTTTGGTAATTTAAAAATAATGTCCTGAATTGCTGAACCTCTGTAGAAATACTAACATTAGCTCTAAGAATTAAAACATCATGACCAGGCAACTACCGATAACATGTAAAATGAGAAATGCATTAATGCATATCAGGTCACAACATCACATCAGAAGTTAGATGAATCAACATTAATAAAAATATCATCATAAAACTAAGGTCTTGGAATTCCCTGGCAGTACAGTGGTTAGGACTCCTTGCTTTCACTGCCAAAGCCAAGAGCCCAGGTTCAATCCCCGGTCGGGGTACTAAGATCCCACAAGCCACATAGTGCAACCCCAAAAATAAAAACAATAATAAAACAAAACTAAGGCTTCAAATAAAGAATCCAAAATTTCCTAGAAAAACAGTATACAACTCATTTTGTCACTCTCAAAGTTCCAGAGAGATTAGCACCTTCTCTGAAATCAAAGTGCAGAACTGTGAAAGTGTTAAAAATTCTTTAATAATGTGTCAACCTACTCATAAATCAAAAAGAGGGGAAGGGGCTTCAGATGGTATGTTAGATTTCATTTTATTACAAAAGCTCTAGTTTAACAAGTTATTTTCTGCCAATAAAAGTCAGAAGTAAAGCATTGTTAAAGTGGCCAGTACTGACTCTAAAGCTTAAACTTATTAACTTAGCCAAAATGCTACTTGAGTATTGCTCCCTTAAATTATTAATTTATGAGTTTTGCTTAGTCTCCTCCTGAGGCAAGGCAGTTTGTAGGTATGCTGAGTGCATGTAAATAAACAGAAAGCTTCTATAATAGTCTAATGATACACTAAACATAATAAAACAACCTTTTTAAATCAACACTGAATGCACAATCCTATGAACTAAGTTTATACAAATGGTCCATATACGATCTCTAGTAAGTCAATGCACAAAACCAGAAAAATTAAATACAAGCCCATGGCTTTTCACTGATCTAATAAAATGTGTTCAGTACAATCAAAGTGCTGCTGTGACTATGAAGAGTATGCCACATGCAATGTCAAAGAAATCTAAGAAATGCCGTGAACTGTGAGAAAAATTGCTTTCTGTCTACCACAAGGATGACTGCAAAAAAGGAAAACAGGTAATGTCTTTAGTATTAAGGATATTTATGTAGATATTTTAGTTTCCTATTATAAAAAGAAATGTAGCATATTAAAATCAATTTTGTTTAACTTGAATTTATGCAGAGCTTGATTGTGAGCAATAGCTGCTAAAAGGATGCAGCATTGTTGATTCATATACAAGCATTTTACTTAACTACATTGGATAATAGCAGTGCTTCTAAGGAGTATAAAAAGCAAAGTGATTAGCAGTCATTACTGTTAATTAGTGCTCACATTACATTCCTTGGGATGAATCTCCTTTAACTTGAATACATGGAAAGTTTATTTTTGAAGGATTGCCAAACCTTGCTTAGGTAAGTAGTGGAATAAGCCGTCAACTACCAGTAAGCAAAATAAAAAACAGGGACAGATCAGTATCTAATTAGTATGTCTAAGTTTTTAAACAGGAAAAGGGCTGAGGGGAATGAGTAAAACTGGAAACTCATACTTCACATTCTGCAATCTCACTGATAAAAGGAGGAAATGTGTGTTTATCAAACTTGCTGTGAGCACACAGTTCATTGAGAGTCCTGTAAACAATCGCCTGGCTGCCCACTTCCAAACGCATGTGAAAATCTTGGAGATTCAGAGCATCATATTCAGCAAGCAAGGTCATTCAAGTAATGCCCTGGAAATGGGAAATTAGGAAAACGTGGCAATCAGAGGATTCTGGCTGACCAGAAAAAGCCCCAGGGCTGGCTCACCATCTTTCACCACCAGTCAGGCTGTCTCTGCCTATTCAGTATTAACACAACAGTGCTGCAAATGAATGAAAAGAACTCCACACACCTAACTGGGACATTGGCTTTCTTGTTTAGAAAATGATAGGCATTTGTCACAGAAGGAAAAAAAAACAACTCTCACACACAGCTTTCAAGAGCTCTAAAAGAAAAGAAAACAGGCTCCTGGTGAACCTTCAGAATAGGACCTGGGGAATGGCGACATCCTGTTAATTACCAGGTATCCTTCACTCCTATACTATTCCGTGCATTTTAAGATGGAGGCTACATCTTCAACAAAAAAGCTTCAAAAGCAATACATGCTCATTAGAGGAAAGAATCAAAAATTCAAATGAGCAAAAATTATATAAATGCTCTTAATACTTTCCACAGACTTAAAATTTATCTTTCAGATCTTTTTTTATGCATGTATTTGTACAAATACTTCTAGAAAATGTAATTATACCAAAAAGAATATTTGGTAATCCATTTCCTTCTCTTCATAATACATGCAAATGTATTTGTGCAACTTCATTTTTGATCTATACATTATTCCATTGTGTAGATAAATCATAATTTAGTTTGCCAGTCATTTCTAAATCTTTGAGTCAACTTAATTTCCTTAGAATATAGCCTCGAAAGTGGAAGGGCTGGATAAAGAGATGCTGTATTTTTTGTTTTCTGATGAGTTCTGCCAACTTACCTTTAAAAAGGCTAAACCAACTTATAGGACTACATGCAGCACATAACAGTATTCACTTCTCCAAAACCAATATCATTTCTTAATCCTGCCCAAATGATGGGCTTCTCAGGTGGAGAGAGTGGTAAAGAACCCATCTGCCAATGCAAGAGACATAAGAGACACGGGTTCAGTCCCTGAGTTGGGAAGATCCCCTAGAAGAAGGCATGGCAACCCATTTCAGCATTCATGCTGGGATAATCCCATGGAAGAGGAGGCTGGCAGGCTACAGCCAGAGGGTCACAACGAGTCTGACACCACTGAAGCGACTTAGCACGCTGACATACCCAAGTGATGGCTGCAGTTTTGGATTACTGAGATTGAACACTGGCTATTTCAATTTCTTTTTCTATGAAATGCCTGTTCATACCCTCAGCCCATTTCTCTATTTGGAGGCCAACTTTTAAACATCCAAAAAAATGGTGATGAAAAGAACTCATCAAATGCTGCTTTAGGGGATCACCGAAAAGAGATTATTTTAAAGAGGAGATGGTAATCGTATGAACATTAAAAGACTCTATTAGGATTAATAACTGAGCATGTAATTATTTTACAACATTATATTATAGAAGGCTCCCCAATCCACTTAAAAAGAAAAATTAGGAACTGAACTGGCTTTGCAAATATTAATTTAGTGAAGCTATCTTTGCTTTCCATAAACGTAAAAGCTATTATGCCAACATAGCATCATCTGCACTGTCTTGGAGCTATCTTTTTTCTTTTCTGTTATTCCAGTAAACAATTTGAACACACAAAAAAATTCAAAGTACCTTATAAGCTACTTTGATAAGTCAAGGAAGGAAGCTATAACTATAAATGATAGACACGTCCCTCGTGCTACTATATTGTATCAAGGACTAAATTAAAATGTGCCATTCTTGAGAATAATACTAAGTATAAGGGGGGGGGGTCTTCCCGCCCTAAAAAGTCCATTCAATTTAAGGCCTTTTCTCACAGGATCAAGAAACTGACCAAGCAGCCAAATATACCAATTCCTAATTCATCTGCAGAGTCAAGTTTAGATTAGAATGTAATTTCAAACTCTAGATCATGTCTTGTCTTCTTCAGAAAAACAATAGCCTAAAACTTGATGCTTTTGAATATGGTGCTGGAGAGTCTTGAGAGTCCCTTGGACTGCAAGGAGATCCAACCAGTCCATCCTAAAGGAAATCAATCTTGAATATTCACTGGAAGGACTGATGCTGAAGCTGAAGCTCCAATACTTTGGTTACCTGATAAGAAGAGACAACACATTGGAAAAGACCCTGATGCTGGGAAAGGTTGAAGACAGGAGGAGAGGGGGTGAAAGAGGGCGAGATTGTTGGATGGCATCATTGACTCAATGGACATGAGTTTGAACAAGCTCTGGAAGATAGTGAAGGACAGGGAAACCTGGCATGCTGCAGTTCACGGGGTTGCAAAGAGTCGGACATGACTGAGCAGCTGAACAACAGGACCAGTGCTTCTCCAGCTGTGTTAAAGATCACTTTAAGAAAAGAAAATTGCAAACCTTCAAAGACCACAACTTTTGCAAAATACAATTAAAATGAATTACCAAAAAAAATTTAAAAGATACAAGCCAAATTATCATTATTAGAGTCAATAAATATAAAATTATTCTCAAATAACTATAAAAGTTTCTAAATACTTATTTTCAATTGCTATAAATAGCTGACCTTAAACCAATGGAAAACACTTCTTGGACTAGCACCAGCCCCTAGACCAAACTTGAGTAGCAATAATCTAAAACTATTCTGAGAGCTTTGAAACGAGATGAGATCATAGATATATCATTTTAATCCATGATTTAATAATTTCTTGTCCTTATCAAACCACATATCTGTCCCTCTGTCTCACTGTTAATTCATATATGCCTTATTGGTCTATATGCCTTATTGGTCTAACATATATGGTGTTATATATGTACTGTTATATGGTAGTATCTGCATGAGTTAACACATATGTATTGCTGGGAGACAGCAGAACACAGAGATTAAAAGTACATGTCCTACTTTCTAGCTGTATAACCTTGGACAAGTTATTTGTCCTGTATTTCAATGACTTTCTGCAAAACAGGGATAATAAATAGGTAAAAATAAATAAAAATATAATGTGGAGAGATTAGGGCAGGGCCTGGCAGGTAGTGCTACATGAACAATAGCAATTATAATTACAAAAATAACTGAAAAAAATCACATGGGTCAGAACTAATGATCAATATAGAGAGGAAACTAAAATGAGTTGCATGATTTAGTGTTCATACAATAAAAACTAATAGTTGGAGTAAGGCAAACTGATATAAAGACTAAGTCCTGAGAGAAATTTCACCCTTGGATTGTTATAAAGTTGAATATGTAATATGGGAAAAAAACTCAGCAGCATCCCTAGGGAAAATATATAATGAAAAATTCTGTGTATTTCTTATGGACAGGGCACCATGATGAGCACTGCAGAGTATCCAAAATGAAAAAACACAAAGTCGTGCCTTCAAGAGGTCATAAACTAGCAAAGAAGATATAACATATAAGCAAATAAGGGTACACAAAAAGCATAATGTAAACAACCCAAAAGAGTAACTAAACACAACAGACATTCAGAAGAGGAAATTGGCACTTGAGGAAATCAGGAACCGCATTTATATCCTTGTCCTTTTCTCCGCCAACAGGAAATCCAAAGGCCGATGAAGAACCATCCTGAACACACACAGGACCCAAGCCTACGGGTCCTTCTCTGGTCAGTATCATTTTTTACATGAAATAATAAGATGGCATTTTTCACTTTATCATCTTTCAGTTCAGTTCAGTTGCTCAGTCATGTATGACTCTGCGACCCCAGGGACTGCAGCACACCACACTCCCCTGTCCATCACCGACTCCCAGAGCTTCCTCAAACTCACGTCCATTAAGTCGGTGTTGCCATCCAACCATCTCATTCTCTGTCGTCCCCTTCTCCTGCCTTCAGTCTTTCCCTGCATCAGGGTCTTTTCAAATGAGTCAGTTCTTCCCACCAGGTGGCCAAAGTTTGGAGCTTCAGCTAAGCATCAGTCTTTTCAGGATAGATATTTCAGGACTGATTTCAGGACTATTTCAGGATGGATATTCAGGACTGATTTCCTTTAGAGTTGACTAGTTGGATCTCCGTGCAGTCCAAGGGACTCTCAAGAGTCTTCTCCAACACCACATTCAAAAGAATCAATTCTTTGGTGCTCAGCTTTCTTTACTGTCCAATTCTCGCATCCATATGTAACTACTGGAAAAACCATACCTTTCACTAGATGGAACTTTGTCAGCAAAGTAACGTCTCTGCTTTTTAATATGCTGTCTAGGTTTATTATACCTTTTCTTCCAAGGAGCAAGTGTCTTTTAAGTTTCATGGCTGTAGTCACCATATGCAGTGATTTTTGGAGCCTGAGAAAATAAAGTCTCTCACTGTTTCCATTGTTTCCCCAGCTATTTGCCATGAAGTGATGGAACTGGATGCCATGATTTTAGTTCTTTGAATTTGAGTTTTAAGCTTTTTGACTCTCCTCATTAACTATAATCAAGACCTCTTGAGTTCCTCTTCACTTTCTGCCATAAGGGTGGTGTCATCTGCATATCTGAGGTATTTGATATTTCTCCCAGCAATCTTGATTGCAGCTTGTGCTTCATCCAGACCGGCATTTCACAGGATGTACTGTGCATATAATTAAATAAGCAGGGTGGATAAATATAAGCAGGGTGGTTAAATAAGTTAAATATACAGCCTTGACGTACTCCTTTCCCGATTTGGAACTAGTCTGTTGTTTCATGTCCAGTACTAACTGTTGTTTCTTGACCTGCACACAGATTTCTCAGGTGACAAGAGAGGTGGTCTGGTATTCCCATCTCTTCAAGAATTTTCCACAGTTTGCTGTGATCTACACAAAGGCTTTGGCATAGCCAATAAAGCAGAAGTAGATGTTTTTCTGGAATTCTCTTGCTTTTTCGATGATCCAACAGATGTTGGCAATTTGATCTCCGGTTCCTCTGTCTTTTCTAAATCCAGCTTCAACATCTGGAAGTTCTTGATTCATGTACTGTCAAAGCCTCACTTGGAGAATTTTGAGCAATACTTGTTAGTGTATAAGATGAGTGCAATATTGCGATAGTTTGAACACTCTTTGGCATTGCCTTTCTTTGGGATTGGAATGAAAACTGACCTTTTCCAGTCCGGTGGCCACTGCTGAGTTTTCCAAATTTGCTGGCATATCGAGTGCAGCACTTTCACAGCATCACCTTTGAGGATTTGAAATAGCTCAACTGGAATTCCATCACCTCCACCAGCTTTGTTCGTAGTGATGCTTTCTAAGGCCCACTTGACTTCACATTCCAGGATGTCTGGCTCTAGTTAAGTGATCACACCATCGTGATTATCTGGGTCATGAAGATCTTTTCAGTATAGTTCTTCTGCCACCTTTTCTTAATCTCTTCCGCTTTTGTTAGGTCCATACCATTTCTGTCCTTTATTTTATCCATCTTTGCATGAAATGGTGCTTTGGTATCTCTAACTTTCTTGAAGAGATTTCTAGCCTTTCCTGTTCTATTGTTTTCCTCTATTTCTTTGCATTGATCACTGAGGAAGGCTTTCTTGTCTCTCCTTGCTATTCTTTGGAACTCTGCATTCAACTGGGTATATCTTTCCTTTTCTCCTTTGCCTTTTGTGTCTCTTCATTTCTCAGCTATTTATAAGGTCTCCTCAGACAACCATTTTGCCTTTTTGCATTTGCTTTTCTTGGGGATGGTCTTGATCACTGCCTCTCGTACAATGTTATGTATCTCTGTCCATAGTTCTTCAGGCACTCTGTCTATGAGATCTAATCCCTTGAAGCTATTTCTCCCCTTCCACTGTATAATCATAAGGGATTTGATTTAGGTCATACCTGAATGGTCTAGTGGTTTTCCCTACTTTCTTCAATTTAAGTCTGAATTTGGTAATAAGGAGTTCATGATCTGAGCCACAGTCAGCTCCCGGTCTTGTTTTTTTGCTGACTGAATAGAGCTTCTCCATCTTTGGCTGCAAGGAATATAAGCAATCTGATTTCAGACCATCTGGTGATGTCCATGTGTAGAGTCTTGTCTTGTGTTGGTGGAAGAGGGTGTTTGCTATGATCAGTGCATTCTCTTGGCAAAACTCTGTTAGCCTTTACCCTGATTTGCTTTGTACTCCAAGGCCAAACTTGTCTGTCACTCAGGTATCTCTTGACTTCCTACTTTTGCATTCCAGTCCCTATGATGAAAAGAACATCTTTTTTTCAGTGTTAGTTCTAGAAGGTCTTTTAGGTCTTCAAAGAACCATTCAACCTCAGCTTCTTCAGCATTAGTGGTTGGGGCATAGACTTGGATTACTGTGATACTGGATGGTTTGCCTTGGAAATGAACAGAGATCTTTCTGTCATTTTTGAGATTGCATCCAAATACTGCATTTCGGCCTCTTTTGTTGACTATGATGGCTACTCCATTTCTTCTAAGGGATTCTTGCTGACAGTAGTAGATATAGTGGTCATCTGAATTAAATTCAGATAATCTTTGAGACGTTATTATCTTTGAGATCTTAGTATCTTTCTTGAGAGATGTTGGACATCCATATCTGTTCTCAGGTACACTAACTTCATGCTAATTTCCTCTTTGCTTTTTGGAAGCCACAGAAGCCCCTTCTGACTTCATAGCATATAGCATATTATTGACTTAGTGGACAATAGATTCCTAACTTGAGTAGTCATGGCTACAGGTAGCCAAGTAGCCAAGGCTACAAGGCTTTCTGAAATTGATGGTTTAAACAGCAGTTCTCGAACTTTAAAAAAAGAACAGATCATTGTGGGAGTATAATAAAAATTTAGACCTCTCCTTAGAAAAATTTAGATTCACAAAAGAACTTCACAAAAATTTCAGGGTGCAAAATTTCAGGGTTCAAAAACACTTTTCCCCTCTAGGTTAAGATATTTAAAAGGTGGGACACCGAAAGATGAACTCCCCAGGTCAGTAGGTGCCCAATATGCTACTGGAGATCAGTGGAGAAATACCTCCAGAAAGAATGAAGGGCTGGAGCCAAAGCAAAAACAACACCCAGTTGTGAATGAGACTGGAAATAGAAGCAAGATTCGATGCTGTAAAGAGCAGTAGTGCATAGGAACCTGGAATGTTAGGTCCATGAATTAAGACAAACTGGAACTGGTCAAACAGGAGATGACAAGAGTGAACATCACATTCTAGGAATCAGTGGACTAAGATGGACTGGAATGGGTGAATTTAACTCAGATGACCGTTATATCTACTACTGTGGGCAGGAATCCGTTAGAAGAAATGGAGTAGCCAGCATAGTCAACAAAAGAGTCCAAAATGCAGTACTTGGAAGCAATCTCAAAAACGACAGAATGATTTCTCTTCGTCTCCAAGGAAAACCATTCAATATCATGGTAATTAAAATCTATCCCCCGACCAGTAACGCCTAAGCAGCTGAAGTTGAACAGTTCTGTGAAGACCTACAAGACTTTCTAGAACTAACACCCAAAAAAGATGTCCTTTTCATTATAGGGGACTGGATGCAAAAGTAGAGAGTCAAGAGACATCTGGAGTAACAGGCAAATTTGGCCTTGGAGTACAGAATGAAGCTGGGCAAAGGCTAATAGAGTTCTGCCAAGAGAACGCACTGGTCATAGTGAACACCCTCTTCCAACAACACGAGAGAAGACTCTACACATGGGCATCATCAGATGGTCAACACCAAAATCAGATTGATTACATTCTTTGCAGCAAAAGATGGAGAAGCTCTATACAGTTAGCAAAAACAAGACCAAGAGCTGACTGTGGCTCAGATCATGAACTCTTTATTGCCAAATTCAGACTTAAATTGAAGAAAGTGGAGAAAACCACCAGACCATTCAGGTATGACCTAAATCAAATCCCTTATGACTATACAGTGGACGTGAGAAATAGATTTAAAGGACTAGATCTGATAGACAGAATACCTGATGAACTATGGGTGGAGGTTTGTGACATTGTACAGGAGACAGGAATCAAGACCATCCCCCAGAAAAAGAAATGCAAAAAAGCAAAATGGCTGCCTGAGGAGATCTTACAAATAGCTGTGAAAAGACCGGAAGCAAAAAGCAAAGGAGAAAAGGAAAGATATACCCATTTGAATGCAGAGTTCCAAAGAATATCGAGGAGAGATAAGAAAGCCTTCCTCAGTGATCAATGCAAAGAAATAGAGGAAAACAATAGAATGGGAAAGACTAGAGATCTCTTCAAGAAAATTAGAGATGCCAAGGGAACATTTCATTCTAAGATAGGCACAATAAAAGTCAGAAATAGTATGGACCTAACAGAAGCAGAAGATATTAAGAAGAGGTGGCAAGAATACACAGAAGAACTGTACAAAAAAGATCTTCATGACCCAGATAATCACGATGGTGTGATCACTCACCTAGAGCCAGACATCCTGGAATGTGAAGTCAAGTGGGCCTTAGGAAGCATGACTACGAACAAAGCTAGTGGAGGTGATGGAATTCCAGTTGAGCTATTTCAAATCCTGAAAGATGACACTGTGAAAGTGCCACACTCAATAAGCCAGGAAATTTGAAAAACTCAGTAGTGGCCACAGGACTGGAAAAGGTCAGTTTTCATTCCAATCCCAAAAAAGGTAATGCTAAAGTATGCTCAAACTACCGCACAATTGCACTCATCTCACACGCTAATAAAGTAATGCTCAAAATTCTCCAAGCCAGGAGCAGCAATACGTGAACCATGAACTTCCAGATGTTCAAGCTGGTTTTAGAAAGGGCAGAGGAACCAGAGAGCAAATTGCCAACATCCTATGGATCATCGAAAAAGCAAGAGAGTTCCAGAAAGACATCTATTTCTGCTTTATTGACTATGCCAAAGCTTTTGACTGTGTGGATCACAACAAACTGTGGAAAATTCTGAAAGAGATGGGAATACCAGACCACCTGACCTGCCTCTTGAGAAACCTGTATGCAGGTCAAGAAGCAACAGTTAGAACTGGACAGGAACAACAGACTCATTCCAAATAGGAAAAGGAGTACGTCAAGGCTGTATATTGTCACCCTGCTTATTTAACTTATACGCAGAGTATATCATGAGAAACGCTGGGCTGGAGGAAGCACAAGCTGGAATCAAGATTGCTGGGAGAAATATCAATAACCTCAGATATGCAAATGATACCACCCTTATGGCAGAAAGTGAAGAAGAACTAAAGAGCCTCTTGATGAAAGTGAAAGAGGCGAGTGAAAACGTTGGCTTAAAGCTCAACATTCAGAAAACTAAGATCATGGCATCTGGTCCCATCACTTCATGGCAGATAGATGGGGAAACAGTGGAAACAGTGTCAGACTTTATTTTTTTTGGCTTCAAAATCACTGCAGATGGTGATTGCAGCCATGAAATTAAAAGACGCTTACTCCTTGGAAGGAAAGCTATGACCAACCTAGACAGCATATTAAAAAGCAGAGACATAACTTTGCCAACAAAGGTCCGTATAGTCAAGGCTATGGTTTTTCCAGTAGTCATGTATGGATGTGAGAGTTGGACTATAAAGAAAGCTGAGCACTGAAGAATTGATGCTTTTGAACTGTGGTGTTGGAGGAGACTCTTGAGAGTCCCTTGGACTGCAAGGAGATCCAACCAGTCGATCCTAAAGGAGATTGGTCCTGGGTGTTCATTGGAGGGTCTGATGTTGAAGATGAAACTTCAATACTTTGGCCACCTGATGCAAAGAGTTGACTCATTGGAAAAGACCCTGATGCTGGGAAAGATTTAACGTAGGAGAAGGGGACGACAGAGAATGAGATGGCTGGATGGAATCATCGACTCAATGGACATGGGTTTGGGTGGACTCCGGGAGTTGGTAATGGACAGGGAGGCCTGGCATGCTGCAGTTCATGGGGTCGCAAAGAGTCAGACATGACTGAGCGACTGAACTGAACTGAACTTTCAATTAAAGTTTTTGCTTGAGGCTTTTTACAAATGAGTTAATAAAAAAATACACTGACTCAATTTTAAAAATAAGCATAGAGTTAAACCCTAAAAGAACATGCCAAAATAATTTTTAATGGAAAAAAAAAGCATCTAGTAATAAGAACCTTTTTTATCTTTGGGTTACTTCTTTATCTTCTTTTGAAACAATCCATGCCTCTGTTTACCTATATAGGGAACTGGACAGGAAACATTGATTCTACACATCTTTTGGAACGTTGTATTATTGGACTAAAAGAGTCTTAAAAAAAACTCTGGAGCGCCAAAAATTATAGGCAACAAATGTAGAAGAATAAATTCAATCCAATATATAATATAAATTTGCCCCCATTAAAACCTCTTTCACAATTTGAACGATTACCACTTTTTCTTCTCTGCATTAACATACTAATAAAGTCAAGAGGAATTACACTCATCTCAATGGCAACTTGAAGCCACTACTTAATATTAATATACTAATGGAAATTTGTATGCAGTAAAAAAATTTGATTTTGTTTAGTTTTACTAGAGTATTTGGGAAGCTAGGGAGTAAAGACGAAAGAAAATCTGAGACTGACATGAAACTGGCAGGTTTTAAAGAAACTAAATTATACAACATCTTTTATTCTAGAAACCTAAAGAGGCTCTCATATATTTTCTCATTTACTCTCAAAACAAATAAAAATGATAGAAGGAAGCTATATACAAGTTTTACAGATGGGAAAAGTGAATTCCAGAGAGTGGTTGAACATAATGCCTGTACAGTCCAAGGAGTGTGTGGGGTTTCATAAAAAATAAAAAAGAACAAAATACAATCCTTGCCCCTTGAAGTAATTATAACTTTTGAACAAAAACCCACTACAAAAACAAAACACACAACAAAACAAAGCCAGTAGCTCTGGATATCAAGATAGATTAAGTACTATAAGAGAAGTACAATGTTACATGAAAGTTTCAGAGAAGAAGATATTATACTCAGTGGGGGCATATCGAGGAAGGCATCAAGGAGATGCTATCTAAAAGAATGAACTGGAGAAGAAAAATCATTTCTGAATAAAACATAGCACTAGGCAGGAAAGACAAGGCTATGTGGGGAAGAAAGATTCCTGACAACAGCCTAGTGCAGGTGAAACATAGGTCCTATGTGGGGGAATACCAGGAAAATGTGGAAGAGAAGATGAAGCAATATTGCAGAGAACCTTGGGGGTCAGTGGTAAAGATTTTTGATGAAGAGAAAAATGTGCCTGGATCTATGCTCTAGAAAAACTAACCTGGCAGGAGTTTCCAGGAGACATTATGGAGTGTGAAAGACTGGAGAAAGACCATGGTAATTTGAATCCCACCTACATACATCACTATTATGTCAAAAGCATTAGTATTGTACATTGCACTCCCCTGTAGGTATTTTATTATTTATTTAAAGTCACGAAATAGGATAGAATATTTCCGTTGCTGTGTACTACATACAACTCAATGAAGAAAATGTAAAAGGACTAACAAGATTAACATTTATTAAGAGGTAATCTTGATCAAATTAATCCAAATTGATATGAAGTATCTTCTATACCATCCTATACAGATTAAAGAGATGACAAAGTTAGGGTGCTGCAAATTGAGGATCACAATATTTGTAATAGACAGCTATCATAATTCACTTTGATCATCAACACTGCCCAGGAAAAGCTGAGTAGATAAGCCATGTAACTCAGTTACCAAGGTACCTTACATAGACTCCTTGTTCCTTTTTATTTCAATATTACCATCAAGCTTTATCAACCCACCTCTTCAATGTCCCCTCTTCAACTCTCTCACTTGTATTCCCCTAGCTCACGTGCTCAGAACCTTTCAGCTAACCAAGTATCTGAGTTTTCAATTTGAACCCTCATCTCTAGTCCACGGGGTCTCAAAGGACATGGCTAAGCAACTGAACAACAACAACCCACTTCTTAACATTATTAGTGGTTCAAACTAATGCCCTTGAAGCTTCCTTCAGCCATACATTTCTACATCATTTCTTTTGCAAAATCCTTCAAGGTGGTGGCTTTCAAACTTGTTTAACCACAGTAACTTTTTAACAGTAAGAAACATATATATATATATATATATATATATATATATATATATAAAATGTTAACAGCTTAGCATGCACATCACACGTGTATATATATACACACACATACACACACATATGTTTCACAAAATAATAAATAACCTTACTATATACAATGGATTTTGATATTTTCTGTTTTATTGTAGGTTCTTTCACTTAAAGGAACAAATGTGACCACTAAACTCAATTTGGAAAATATTGCCTTGGGTCTCTTCACTGTCTGAACTTGGTCTAAAATGTAAGTCACTCTTCTTGGTAGCTTTAATCTACCTTTCCAGACTTATTCCCACTACTCCTTAAAATTATGCTTTAGCCAAACTGAACTACTATTTCCCTAACATATCTCATGATTTCCTGCTTCCATAACTGTGCTAAACTAAGCTCTTAATCTGCAACATTCTCTTAGGCATGTTCCATGTCTGGCTTTGTCAAAATTGAAACAACCTTTAAGGATATAAAATGTAACTTCCCCTGGAAAGCCTCTATTGACTCCCCAACACAGGGGACATTTTTCTTTTCTGAATCCCCACAGCTCATTAAAGGCACACTCTAATGGCAACTCTACATTGTATTAGTTTTTTGTTTCTGTGTCTTATCAGGATCTTGTACAGCTCTTTACTTTACCAGAGTGGTACATTATAAGCATTCAATTAGTGTTTACAAAGTCAAAGACTTGAAGAGTGAAGGTAAAAGAAGAGGATGGCAAAGGATGAGATGGTTAGATAGTCTCACTGACTCAATGGACTTGAATTTAAGCAAGCTCTGGGAGATAGTGAAGGACAGGGGAACCTGCTGTGCTGCAGTCCATGGCATCGCAAAGAGTCAGACATGACTTAGTGACTGAACAACAACACGGACAAAATAAAAGACATAAGAAATGTCTCTAAATATTAATAGTATTAGTACAGGTTAAAGTTAACAGGAAAAGTCAAAGTCAATTGACATATATTTTGATTCTCACATGTCATAAAACAAGCCCCTATTAAATCATTTCCTATCAATTAAAAAAAAAACTTCTAAATATTTATTGATATTATCATTGATTTTACAGTTAATATGAGGTTTATAGTAGCGTGTGTGTGTGCTTACTTGCTCAGTCATGTCTGGCTCTCTGCAGTCCCATGGACTATAGCCCACCAGGCTCTTCTGCCCATGGGATTTTCCAGGCAAGAACAATGAAGTGGGGTGCCATTTCCTACTCCAGGGAATCTTCCTTACCCAGGGATCAAACCCACATCTCTTGCGTCTCCTACATTGGCAGACGGATTCTTTACCGCTAGCACCAATGGGAAGCCCCACTTTACAGTTTAGGCACTAGGAATTGCTGAATGAAGATGTTCCCTATTTAAAAGAGAAAGCCAACATAAAAAGTTCAATTCACGACCTATCATTTTGTTGTGAGATCACCAATAGAGTCTTATGTTACAAAAAATGTAAAGACAACAATAAAGGAATAAAGTAATCTATACTTAGAAATCTTTGTAATGTGTTCTTGGATATTTAATAGAGAAAATAACAAAGATGTGGTAAACTACAGGTCTAGAAATGAAATAATGTGCTGTAGAACAGAAACATACAACTAGCATCTTAAACAACTCTAGAAGTAGACATTAACAAAGGATTTCTTAAAAAATAAACAGTAGCATAGTCAGGAAAAAAGTAAAAAGTCAACAGGACACAAACATCAGAGTCTGAAAAGCATAAAAGAAAGAAATTTGAGAGACAAGTCAAACATACCCAACACACTTTAAAATATATAGAGTAGATGATAAGATAGAAAAGAAATCTATAGTTTGTAGAAGAAAGGAATACAGGACATAAAAGTAAGTCAATTGGTGAATTTATAGAGGCAATGAATCAGGCGAAAGATAAAGAATATGTAAGTGCATGTGTAATGTACACATACAATCACTGATATAAGTTCAAGGGTGAGGAGACAGAATGACAGTTTTGCTAGAATGAGGAGGTCACGTTTTCCAGGCTTTAAGGGAAATCTATAGATGAAGACTGTAGACCTGTGATAAGTTTACACCCTGTAATAACTGACAAGTATAATCTAACATTTTATTTCCAGACAGATCATCCATCGGGTACTTTCTCATGCATGCTTGACTTTATCATCAAAAGGGCCAGAGATGGCACAGCCTCAGTACAGACACACCTGGAAGTCAAAATGACACTGGTCTGTGCTAATTCGAATTCTTCCTGTTTGGAGTCCAGAATCAATACTAGCAAAGCATTTCTTATGCCAAGGGACTAGGCTTAATGTCCAGATCTTGGGAACTGACAGGGGTTGAGGCAAGCTGTACAATACTTAAGAACCAGAAGCAATGTCTACAGTGCTATGTGCCTGTTTAGTTAGCACTATGGGTCCTCCCTGCAAATCTTAAGGACATCTTGTATGTTCTTCCCACTCAAAACTCTTTGGATTTGCCTTAAGCCATCCAATGATCAAGGGTTTTTTTCCCCTGAGATTCAAAGTGAAAAGAGATTCACAAAGCAATTTTCCACCATAGTAAGGAGGTTTTCTAAGATACATGTATGAACTTGAAAAAGTGTCTCCTTAGCATTTTTAGAAAATATTCTGCAGCTGGAAATTATTCCTGGAAATTTGGTGACACTGCCAAATCAATAGGATACCCTATTTTGAAAAGTTTCACTATCATGTCCATTCTATTTAAGCTTCTAAATGAAAAACAAAAATAAAATTGCCAGTGGTTTTACATCATATTTTTAAACAATGTTGTGACTTCCCCTGCATTAGATAAATTATTATATAAAGAATAATCTGTTACATTTTGGACTAATTTGTTCAACAATCCTTTAAAAGACATCTATATGCCAGGAACATAGCTGGACACCAGAGAAATAAAAGTGAACAGCACTGAAATTGTCTTTGAGGCTCTCACAGTATAGCAAGAGACAATCGTATAAACAATCTGAGTAATGTACTGAGAAGTACAGTGGAGGTATAGACAAGCTGCCAAGAGATAGGAATGTAAATTAGAGCTGATTTCACAGAAGGATATGAAGCAAGAAGGGGTTCTTCAGGAGAACAAAGAGATAAAGGCAAAGAAAAGCATAGGCAAAAACCTCAGATACGAAAAAGGAATCTCCTAGAAACCTAATTAGTTCAATATAACTTGACCCAGAAGCTTGTGTGAGAACAGTCATAAGGTGGGACTGCAAAAGCCTTTTCCTAAAGAGTCTTTTTTGCCAGGCTAATTTGTTTGGACTTTATCTTAAACGTGGGTTATTTCAGTACTTGATGCAGATCATGCATGCCTGCTCAGTCACTCAGTCATGTCCAGCTCTTTGAAACGCTGTAGACTGGGGCCCATCAGGCTCCTCCTCCAAGGGGTTCCTTCCCACCCCAGGGATTGAACCCGCATCTCTTACGTCTCTTGCATTGGCAGGCAGATTCTTTACCTCTGCACAAATTGGGAAATCCATTTTCACAGATAATCTGATAACCATGTGGTAGAAAGGTTGGCAGGTACACAAGGCAATACTAAAGGCAAGTGGACCAGTTAGAAGGCTTGTACAGTCTAGACAAAAAAAACTAGTTATGGTCAAAATGAAGTCAAAGGGTCAACTTCAGAAGTAACAGAAGTAATAGCAAAAGGTCCTAAAGATCTAACGATTGTGGTTGAGATGGGAGGGAACTGAGAGAAAGTGGAAGTCTGGTAGTGAAGCCCCAGATTACATTCAAGTAATGGGATAAATAACAATGCTTTTAACTATGAGGGAAATACAGAAAAGGGAGCAAATTTGCACAAAAAGATAATGAGGAAGTGTTGAACTTGTTGAGTTTATCATGTCTATCACGAGCAACTAAATATACAGGTCCTAGAGTATAAGCTCACTGTTATGGCACCAATCATCAACTATTTTTTTTAAAGAAGCTAAGAAGGAACAGAAAGAGAGAGGGACGAAGTCAAAAAAGAAGGGGTGGGGAGAAAGGGAGGAAAATACTGAAAGAAGAACCATCAAGAATGGCTCTCAAGCTTGTAAGCAGTTGGAACCTATTTATTTTCAGGAAAATTGTTATTCTTTAACCCCCTACCGCAGTTTAGCCTCCTATCAGCAACAGCCTGCTTTACATTTGGAGATCTACCCTTCCAACATTGGGTCCTGTTCTTCACCTAGAACCACAGTAAATGTGGTTTCAGTAATCATGACTCAGTCTCTTGCTCCAGGACTGGCACAGGATCTAGACCTGTCGCATCAAACAAAATCATCTTCTCCCAACAACAATGGGTTCATGGATGATACAAGTCAAGCCACTGAATGACAGTGAACCATAACTGTATTTTTCTTCCAGCTATTTGAGATTAGCACTTTTCCACGAAGTATGGACTTCCCAGGTGGCACAGTGGTAAAGAACCCATCTGCCAATGCAGGAGACACAAGAGATGCAGGTTCAACCCCAGGGTTGGGAAGATCCCCAGAGCTGTACACAATTTGGTGTGTGGGCACGCGTGCACACGCGCACACACACACACACACACACACATATGAGCTAGAAAGGATGTAACTGCAAGCCATCTTCTGACTACAGGGGTCCAAACTGAGAATAGAATCAACAGAAGGTCAAGGCAAGAGATTAAAAACGGGTGTGTCTGTGTGCTTGTTCTGATTACATAGTTTGTATCTTGTTTCTAATCTACTTGAAAATAACTTATCTTCAGGTCATTAGCAATAAATTCCCTTTGTATTTAAATCAGCTAAAACATGACTTTCTGCTCCTTGTAATCAAAAGAATTTTAACCAATATAAAGAGTAAAGTAGTAATCGATGCTTTCTAAAAATATTAAATTAAAATCCAGTTTTAAAAAATCAGTTATTCACAAGTCTATCAACAGTAAATATTCTATTGAAAAAAGAAAATTATTCATTTATTGTTGCATTCAAATTAAAACTATCCATTAAATAATTTAAAATCATATTTAACATAATTAATATCAATATAAAATGCCTAATGCAAAAAGGAACATGAAAGAAGAAAAGTACCAAAGATTAGAGGAGGAAGATTGAAACTGAATATTCAACTTAGGGAAGAATAGTAAATGAATTTCATTAGAATGAAATTAACACAGATTTCTGGATCAAAAGATTCCATTAAAATGAAAACAAAGTTATAACCTCTAAAAAACAAAGAAAACCCGGGGGGGGGGGTGGGGAGACATCAATGGAGTAGGGATTTCAATTAGATTGTTAAGTCAGAAAGCAGCAGAAGAAGGAACAATCACTGATAAATCAACAGAGAAAGTTGTAACCCAGTTTGTACAGGAGAGAAGAAAGCCAAGAAAGGAACTAAACAAGGCCATACTATCCTGAGCTCCAGGTATAACAAGGATGAAGTGTGAAGCTGGAAAAACTCTAATCTCAAAAAAAAGCATCTATTCAGCTTTCCTTTTGCCTTATTCTTAGATATGAAGAAGTAAGCAACACATTTGAGAAAAGCCTTCAACATGAAGGAAGAAAAAACATGAGAAAACAGACCCCAAAGAAAACATGAATATTTCAGAAAATGAAATGTTTAAAGACTCTAATCTGTACTTTAAGATGGATATAGGGATGTTATTAATACATCTATAGAAGGAAAAAGAGGTTGTTATTAAAAAGGAACAATCAATAAACAAGTAAAGTTCCTGATTGCTAAAATAAAAAGAAAATTTCAACAAGAAAGTAGGGTGTTTAAAAGGGAAACCTCACAGAATGTACAACAAAAAGATATAGAGATGGAAGATAAGTGAGAAGAGACAAGAGACATGAAAATTCAAACTGGGAGGTCTAAAGTGTGATCAATTAGAGTACCAGCAAAAGAGAATAAAGAAGGTCAAAGGGAGTCAATTATCAAACAATAATGGAAGGGCATTTTGCAGACCCATCCTCACACTGCAATTCTATTGGCTCTGCCAGTTTTTGTGTGTCAGATTAGAAGCAGGTTCTCCTCTCTATCAAAAAAAGAAAGCAATAGCAGTTTTAGGTCTCACATCCACATATTGCTCTGCACGGGAGAAAGACTTTATCTTTTGCCAACAATCCATCATCTTAGGTTTCATCCTATGTGGTACAATGCAGATTAATAAAACCAACCCTGACCTAATGGCTACAGCCAGGATGCCATGTTGTGACTGGCTTTCACCTGGATTAATGCCATCCCTAAACAATCATTAGGAGAAAGAAGAAAGAGGTATGCTGCTATTCAACAGAAAACTGTAGAAAGGATACAGGGGAAGCCACTTTCAATGTCCAGTATGCTGCTGTGACATTTCATTACATCAAACATAAAGACACAATCATAAAAGATGATAGAGAAGAAAAACAAGTCAGCTAAAAAAGGAACAAATATCACACTAGCATGAAACTTCTCATCACAAAATGCTAGAGGACTATGGAGCAATACCTTTAATGATTTGAGGAAAAGTGACCTTCATCCTAAAATATTAAATTTAATGAACATACTAATCAAATATGAGAGTAGAATAAGAACATTTGCAAACTCCAAGGACTTGAAAGTAACTTCTCTAAGGAAATCTCTTAATGATGGATTCCACTGAAATTAGGGAATAAACCAAGAAAGAGGACAATATCAGATCCAGGAAGAAGTAGCTCCAGTTGAGAAAGAAAGAATACGTGATCCTTAAATATATTCTCTATTAGACATATCATGCAGGAACTATTGCATTGCTTTATGTGACTTAAAAGAAAAACACCCACAGAATTTGAAAATTACTATATTTTTAGAGAATAATACAAGTTATCTATATGCCAAGCTAACCCAGATGAGAATCAAATGATAATTTAATATTAAAGAAATTTTAAAGAATAAAAGACTAGCCATTTGAAAGCCAGGTATTTTGCAAACAGCTTGATATATATATATATACACATATACCTGTCATAATCACCTGACAATCCATAAGACATAAAGGCTTATTCCACTTCTATTAGCTTTCATGACTTCTACAAAATATTGATAGTTAGGAAACCTTTAATTCTGCAAATTCTTCCAAGTCTTTCCTACTTCTTTTAAGCAATTAGTCAATTAAACTCTTTGTAAAAAAAAAAAAAAATCTCCTATTCTAATATTAGCTCTAATATCTGCGGGTAAAAAGAGTTAACAAAAACAAAAGTCTGACATACATGTGAAAGTCACAAAACTACAACCTGTTATAAATAAATGTTTAAAATGAAAATGAATCTAAATGCTTTCAATTCTTCATTAATATTCAAAGGATTAAAAAAAATGCAATTCCATCTTTTGCTTAGAACAAGTGAAGATGAACTTGAAGAATTATAGCTCTTTTCAACTCTTTTTTTCCCATAATTACTCAATTATTCATTAGAATATGTAAGACCTCTATTGGAATCTTTGCACCAGTGTTTCATAAATGCATTTAACTATAAAAGCCTGGTTATACAATCTCTTCCATAAAAGCAGTATATTTCTGATATTTATGTCCTTAAAATATCCTATAGTAAAATTAATATTTTTGCACAGGAAAAGAAGGAACTATTTAGTCCCAGACAACTTGATAACATCTCTTTCAGCTATAGTTATAATTATCATGTATGAACTTCCAAAGCAGAAGTTGTCAAGATTTAACATTAGCATTAATTTATGTCATAACTGATGGTTACTATAAAGATAATGGCAAAGCATCCATTTCTCCAAAGACAGAATGTATCAAAAGGGAAATTTCTTCTTAATTACTACTAATCAGACCATTTTTAATTAAATTGATTAGTAATTTATTATCTTTCCCTTTCTCGGAAGGGTGTTATTATCACAGTTTCTCCAAAGTTATCAGTTATCTGTGGTTTTTAAGCAACCTAATTACCTGTATTATTGAGTCCTACCATTTTGTAATGTTAGTTTATGCTACAAACTTAATACCTAGTTTCTTTGTACCCTGAGGAAGAATTTTGAGAATGAAGAATTTGCGTTGAGTATTTCACACCTCAAAGTGAACACTGTCAAAGTCTTAGTCGTCCACATGAGTGGAAGTGAAATTTCTTTTATGCCTTCTCTGTTGTTTGATAGGACTTTCCAGTTGGTTCAGTGGTAAGGAGATCAAACCAGTCAACCCTAAAGGAAATCAGTCTTGAATATTCACTGGAAGGACTAATGCTGAAGCTGAAACTTCAATATTTTGGCCACCTGATACAAAGAATGGACTCACTGGAAAAGACTCTGATGCTGGGAAATGTTGAAGACAGGAAGAGAAGGAGATGACTGAGAATGAGATGGTTGGATGGCATCACCAACTCGATGGACATGAGTTTGACCAAGCTCCTGGAGTTAGTGATGGACAGGGAAGACTGGCGTGTTGCAGTTCCCGGGGTCGCAAAGAGTCAGACACCACTGAATAACTAAACTGAACTGAACTGACGTTGAAAATAAGAGATATTTTCAAAGTGAAAAGAATTGAAGAGTTTCATATATTTTTAAAATCAAAATTATTAATTAATATTAGGCTTTGATCAGCATCAAATCTAAAGTACAGCATTAAAGTAGCTATTTGGGACTAGCAAATTTTTTCATGATAGGGGTACATAACGTAACTTCTGAAAAGCTAAATTTCTCTAAAGAATGAGAAAATAAAATGCAATGTCCCTTGGTACAAGAAGGGACAGAAATTTCCTTTCCTTTGTAAAAAAATATTAAGACATCAAGGAAATATTTGGTTTAAATTCTCTATTTCACTAGCTACACTTAGATGAATCACCTGTAGTTGACTGGATAAAATTCATATTTAAGAGTACTGGTCCGTCTAGTCAAGGCTATGGTTTTTCCAGTGGTCATGTATGAATGTGAGGGTTGGACGGTGAAGAAAGCTGAGCGCCGAAGAATTGATGCTTTTTAACTGTGGTGTTGGAGAAGACTCTTGAGAGTCCCTTGGACTTCAAGGAGATCCAACCAGTCCATCCTAAAGGAGATCAGTCCTGGGTGTTCATTAGAAGGACTGATGATGAAGCTGAAACCAATACTTTGGCCACCTCATGTGAAGAGTTGACTCATTGGAAAAGACCCTAATGCTGGGAAGAATTGGGGGCAGGAGGAGAAGGGGACGACAGAGGATGAGATGGTTGGATGGCATCACCGACTCGATGGACATGGGTTTGGGTAAACTTCAGGAGTTGGTGATGGACAGGGAGGCCTGGTATGCTGCAGTTCATGGGGTCGCAAAGAGTCGGACACGACTGAGCAACTGAACTGAACTGAACTATATTCAAATAGTTGGCTATAATAAGAATAAAAAGATGACTATTTAATATAAAAGGATATCTATTAATTAACATTTACTTAGTACCTATTAGATAGATGAGTCCCATACTTTCTCTCCTCAATTTTCCATCTAGAGAAATTAAGAATGAATGCACAATTGCTGCAAACTCTTATATACAGAAACTTAAGTATTTAATTTATAAACCTCTTTCATTAACTTAAAGTAAGGCTCAGTCTCTCTTTCTTTAGGTCTATTTAAATTTCACCAAAGTAGAAAGGTCTTTCTGGACCACTCACTGCCATCACTCATCATCACCTTGACTCCACTTCATCCTTCTTTACAGTACTCTTCACCACCGCGCATATAATTTATGTGTTTGCTTATTGACCTGTCTCCTACAGAAAAGTAAGCTCCAGCAAAACAAGACTTTTTCTGTCTGTTCATTGTCCTATCCCCGGTGCTAAGAACTATATATAACAAGGGATTCAAAAAAATATTTGCTAAAAACATAATTGAAAGTTCATCAGCTCCAAAATCCTAAGGAAAACTTGAGTAAATATCATTTGACAATTATCGGTGCCAGACTATACCAAAAATTCTATTTTTAAATAATATTTAATATAAAGGCATAGTAACAGTTTTCTAACTGAAAAGACAAAACAGCTTTTCAAAGAATAGTTGGGCTGCTTGGAGTTGTAAAATATTTGTTACTAAATAATTCAGTAAATATGATTTACTAAATTACACACTAAACTCAGTAAATGTAATTAGTCCCTCTGCATACCTTAACAAGCTTCAAAAGCTCATAGAGATCTTCAACCTCATCACCTTCACATTTGGTGTACACTGGTCCCGTATCCATGCTCTTTCCCCTTATGGTATGGCGATAGAGGGGAAGAGCCATTGCTTCTGCATACAAATCAATGGCATGATGACCCACTGTCTGATACATGTAGCTGTCCAGTTCATCTGACCCTACTGCAACAAACAAAGGGAAATAATCAAACAGAATGAAAGAGAGTGGATTTGAAAGTCCACCTGAGTTTCACTGACTAGAGAGCAGTCAACACAATTTGATTCCAAAAATATCAATAAGAACAAATATATTCAAAACAGATGAGTCACATGAAACTTTTTGTGACACAAATGAACTCAGAAATTTACTGGAAAAGGTTTCTTGATTTCTTTACTCTATTTTTTAGAAAAAAGAATCATGAATATACATAAAGATTATTTGCAAAGATATTAATCACAGCATTTTTGATAATATCAATAGATTCAAATTATAGTATATTCACATAATACTATGCAGCTATTAATATAATTTTGAAGAAGAGTATTTTCTAAAGTATGTTCTGCAGAATAGAAATCCCATGAGATATTATTAGGTACTGGATGAAAAAATAAAGCAATCTGTGGGCAAATGAATTTATATAAAAAATGAGGATAAACCATATTAAATAGGTGTTTTAACTGCAATTCTTCCTAGGCTAGGCAGCTTTAAGATGCTCTAACAAGGCAAGAGAGTATGAATTATCTCTCAAATTTATCTATCTATATAACACGTTTTCATAGGGTATTTGTGTTACAAAGACAATATCTAGAAATGCTATGGTAGAATAATAATGACAAGGAAGGTATTAAAAAACATTTTTAAGCTTTTAAAAAGTTACAAAACAATGTTTGACATACATGTGTGTATCTGTGTGTATATGTGTATATGTATATATATGCATATATGTCAAGCAGATCTAGGCTTTCCACTGAATGTGAAAGAATTCTACCAAAAGGCATGAAAAATTATATTGTAAGGGCCTCCAATAATCAAAATTGCCACTGTATGCTATCAGATTTTGGCTCACACAACAGATTGGCTTCCATGTACTCATATTATTATTATAAATCTGTTTAGTCCTGGTTTCAGTCGGAAGGAGAGATATAGCCAAAGTAACCTAAAAGCCTCTTGGATTACCTTCATCTCAAATTTAAACTAGATCTTTAAATGTATTAGCTTTAAAGACAATTAATACAATCAAATTAATATATTTAAATAACTTTGAGTTTCTCAGCCAGAAACTTCCTGATGTTAGCAAAATAATTATAACATTTTACTGAATTCAAAAACCTAGATGACAATTTTCCTTTAAGGCTCCATTTAGTCCCAACCACAATGTGACTTTTATTAATGGAAGCTAGATAACAACAATAGTATGAGATCAAATAAAACCAAAAGGCTCCACTGTTGCCTGAAGCACCTCAATTAACACGCCACAAATGATCCTACTACAAATTTAAAGAGATAGCTTTGTGAATTTTATGACAAGTTCACATTTATCCCCATTATGGGGATAAACTCTTTTCCAGACTACCCACTGAAAACTCAGTGCTATGATTTACTTTAACCAACTTTATACTGGAGTCATCTGTACCAGTCAATCCTCGTTAAGATTCCTTTTACACGTTTAGGGGGGGAAAAAAAGCCAGTCAATGAATCATTCAATAATCACCAACATCCTGTTGATTTTATTTATTTATTTATTTATTTAATATAAATTTATTTATTTTAGTTGGGGGCTAATTACTTTACAATATTGTAATAGTTTTTGCCATACATTGACATGTTGATTTTAAATCATGATTAGCTAAACTCTCTCCATCTACCATCCCACAGCCATCTATTCTCTTCCATTATAACGAGAGTGCAGCTGATTTCCTCCAGCTTTTAGTTTGTAATATTTCGATTGCATTTACTACTAAATTCTTTCTCACTTACAGTATTCTAGGGTTTCCCTGGTGGCTCAGCTGGTAAAGAATCCACCTGCAATGCAGGAGAACCGGGTTTGATCCCTGGGTTGGGATGATCCCTTGGAGAAGGGAATGGCAACCTCCAGTATTCTTGCCTAGAGAATCCCATGGACAGAGGAGCCTTCCACTAAGAGGCATAATTTAAAGATATACTTTGCCTGTCATCTTACCTATCCTGCTAGTGAACCTTAAGCACAAGGAAGATTATAAAGATTGATTCAAAGCAGGATTTTTCAACTTTATAGTGGTTCAAAAGCAATACACATTAAATAAAAATTGTACTTCAAATTTTGAATTGTCATCCTTTCCCAGACTAGTGATACATAGTCCATACTCTCTGTGATACTGGGCAGCAGTAGATAGCCACAGCTCCCAGGCAAACACATGATCAAGACAGCAAACAACTGATACACTTAAGAACCATTCTGTACCCATACAACCATTCTGTTTTTCACTTCCACACACTACAGAATTCAATAAACTACATAAGATATTCAACACTTTATTATAAAAGAAGCTTTGTGTTAGATGATTTTACCCTACTATAGGCTAATGTAAGTGTTTTAAGCAGAGTTTAGGTAGGCTAGGCTAAGTTATCATGATCAGTAGGTTGGGTGTATTAAATGAATTTTCAACAGGATATTTCCAACTAATGTATTTCAACGTAACCGCACTGTAAGTCAAAATCTGTACATCAGTGATTCAGTACAAGGGAACTATAACTGTTCATGTAGAAAAGTTGAAGACAAGATAAAAATTCTACGGAGTGAAATTACATCATGTATGTATTATATAAACAATCTTCTTTTTAAATACCAACACCTCTAAAGATAGAAAGCTTAAAAAACTTACTTGCCTGACTGGCCACAAAGGATAAGAAAATTCTTTCCTTAAGTAACAGAATACAACCTGCAAGGAAATTCTGCTTCTTCTTTTATAATACAGAAGTTGTAGTATAGTTCCCACTCACCCTTAAAGAATTTTCTCTTCATTATTTAAAGTCAGAAATAGGAGGTCACTTTCTAAACATACCATTTTGTAATGCTATTATTATTAATCACCAGAAACCCATACAAAATCCTAAAGTGTATGTTTAAACCTGACCCTCCACAGGACCTTCACAGGACTTGTTCTACTTCCTCCTATAAAATACTTCTAATCTCTATATTCTCACTTCACTTCAAGCATTACTTGGCTCTTAATCAGAGAAGCAAAGAAAACTCAAATAACTGCTTGCTCTTGCAGGGTTAATTCTAGTTAGTTTATTATTCATCCGTCAATCAATAAACCTTGAGTGAATGCCTATCAGGGGCATAGAGTTGTCCCAAGTGCTGAGGAACAATTAAAGGAATATAAAAGATATGACCTTCCTTCTCAAGAAGCTTATAAACAGTCTATTTGGGCATTAAAAAAGTAAATAAATAGAAAACAACTGTAAAATGATATAAAAATAAAAATTCAATAGGCTGGCAGCACTGAAGAAGGAAAGAAGGAAGGAAGGAAGAAAAATATGTAGTGCAAGATTCAGATTTAACTGGCTTCCCTGGTAGCTCAGATGGTAAAGAATCTGCCCGCAACCCAGGTTCAATCCCTGGGTCAGGAAGATCCTCTGGAGAAGAGCATGGCTACCCACTCCAGTATTCTTGCCTGGAGAATTCCATGGACAGAGGAGCCTAGTGGGCAACAATTCAAAGGACTACAAAGAGTCAGATATAACTAAGCAATTAACACTCACTTTTACTCACTCACTCAGATTAAACTAAATTTATTGCGGACCTACTTCACACCAGGAATTATTAGTGTCTTTGCATATAATACTCATTTAATTAATCCTAAAATAATAGCAGAGCAAAAGCATGGAATCTTAAAAGAAGCTGAGTAAAGGCAATGATAAAAAGATCTTAGTAGAAAAGCAGTAATAGAGTTAGAGAAGTTTAATCTACCTCTATTACATTTTAACAGTTAATATCTATGGTTACATGGGTATAATAAAAGAATATAAAAAGCAAATCAATGAATATTTTTCTTTTATTTAAAAGTCTGATTGGGAAAAAATATATTATTATGTGTGCTGATGGATGTAAAGTAAACTTATTGTGGTAATCATTTCACTATATATACAGTGAAATTATTATATATTATATATATATAAAATCACTGTTATACACATAAAATGAATACAGTATTATACATCAATTATATCTCAATTAAAAAAAAGATTTTGTTGGTTGAACTGTGTCACTCCCAAATTCTTGGGGTAAAGTCCTAACATCTAATACCTCAAAATGTTACCTTGTTTGGGAATAGAGTCATTGAAGATGTAATTAGTTAAAATGAAGTCATTAGAGTGAGCCCTTCACCAAATATGACTGATGTCCATATTAAAAGAGGAAATTTGGATATCAACATGGACACAGAGAAAAAAGCATCTAAATGGAGAAATTCCACTGGAGAAAAACTGAAAAATGTAGCTAAAATAAGGTCTGTGGATTATTTGTAGATGTCCTTATACCATACATGAATAAAAAGTGGAAATGTATTGTTCAATGGCTTTCTCAAGTATCACACATTTAGTTTACATCTAAGATGACTAAATTGAATGCTTTTAACAACAAAATTTACATATTATCATTTATTCATATATGTCTTACTTTCCAAGCCCCAAAGAGTTGTATGTTATTTACCCGTGCATTGCCAACAACACTTGGAAAAGTGTTGTAGTGGAACAACAACAAGAGGTAAGAGGATTCAAGTGTCAGCTCTACAAGTTTGTATTAGCTATTTTACTTGGACAAAATTATAAAACTCTAAGCTTCAGTATCTTTGCCTAGGAGTAACTTTCTAGGAGTTCTTAGGAGGATTAAAGATTACATAATTGAAAACACTTAGCACAGAATGTAGCATCTAAACAGTGCTACAGATATAAGAGTTCCCATTAATTGTTTGCATATTGCATACAAGAGAATGCAATTATGAGGCTGGAGTTTCAGTCATTTAGAGAATTTTGCAATATATGTATACACTTACCTTGGTTTTCAGCAGGTCTTAGATTTGCTAAAGCAACAATCTGATGCCCAGCAGCAACACACTGCATCATATTGTAACAGCTGTCCTTCCCACCACTAAAAAAATAAATAGATAAGGAGACAAATATCAGGTTACTGACTGATATTAAACATAGACTCATTATACATCAAAATAGAACACATTATTTTTTTCAGCTTTTCAGAATATTTGAGGGACTTATTTTGCATTAGAATGTGTAATTTCCACAGCATATGCAACTGATCAAAGGAATCTGACTATCTAAAGTTGCTACTCACAAGGGCTTATGAAATTATATGCCATTATAACAAAGATTATGCTAAAATGGTAACTCTTTGGTTCTTGACAGTAGTTTTGCTTTAATATATAAAGTGTTTTGGAAATAAAAAATGATTTAATTTTACATTCCAGTTAAACACATTATATATACTTCTCAGATGAAATTTTCTATGAAAAAGTACAAAAAGTACCTGTTCTCTCTCACTTTGAGAATGCTAATGATGGTCAGCAGCACCAATTAAAGGATTCAATTAAAGATTGAGATCCAGTCAAATGACAAAGTTTGACATACTTGGTGGGTTCAAATTCTGTAGAGGTTGAAATCCAAATGCTGAATTACACTAATAAAGTTAAACATCACCACATACGATGGCAGGATAAGGCCTGAGTCATAAATCTAACAAACAGATCAACAGGAACTTCTAAATTCTGGTACCAAATCTACATACGGCAAATCACTTACTCAAGACCAGTGTTAGTTCATCTTTAACAAGGTTGAATTGCAACCATTATACTATTTTGGTTAAACACTGCTCCTCTCTATGCATGTTTCTTCTTTTTTAAAAATCATTGTCTCCCTTCATTTTATTCCTGTTTCCTTTCATTCTAATCTTTGCTTAAAATCTGCAAATGTACCCGCAGACAATGTTTAGACCTATTCATAAGCAAAGAAACTAAGAGACTGATTACCCTAGAAGCTGGCCCTTTTGCTTTTTTAGTTCCCAGCATTTGTCAGCCTCTACCACATTCTGAGGGCTTCCCTGATAGTTCAGTTGGTAAAGAATCCGCCTGCAATGCAGGAGACCCTGGTTCGATTCCTAGGTCAGGAAGATTCCCTGGAGAAGGGAATGGCTACCCACTCCAGTATTCTGGCCTAGAGAATTCCATAGACTGTATAGTCCATGGGGTTGCAAAGAGTCAGACATGACTGAGCGGCTTTCACTTTCACCACATTCTGAGGGCTTCCAAGGTAGCGCAGTGGTAAAGAAACCCCTGCTAATGAAGGAGCCTCAGTTTGATCTCTGGGTCAGGAAGATCCACTGGAGAAGGAAATGGCAACCCATTCCAGTATTCTTGCCTGGGAAATCCCATGGACGTAGAGGCCTGGTGGGTTAAGTCCAGGGGGTTGCAAAAGAGTCAGACATGTCTTAGCAACTAAACGACAACAAGCATATTCTGATCAGTAACAACAGTTATTCCTAAACTTCTCAAGGGGAGGGAAATTGTAAAGGGCAAAGTGAAGTTACACATCACACTCTCATCCCTCAGATTCTAATATTCCCATAAGTGTATCTTGTGCAACTTCTACTATTGAATCTCATTTGATTTCTGCAAGATGCGACTATCTAATTCTTTAGAATATTTAGAATATTAAAGATGAACGGGTATACATCCAAAATCAGAACTTGGTCTTTTATTTTAAAATATGTTAAGATCTCAAATATGATTTTAAAGCAGTATTTCCCAAATTGTGCCGTGTGGGTAGCCGTTTCCTTCTCCAGGGGATCTTCCCAACCCAAGGATCAAACCCAGGTCTCCCGCATTGCAGGTGGATTCTTTACCAGCTCAGCCACCAGGGAAGCCCAAGAATACTTGAGTGGGTAGCCTATCCCTTCTTCAGGGGATCTTCCCAGCCCAAGGATTGAACCCAGATCTCTTGTATTGCGGGCAGGTTCTTTACCATCTAAGCCACTAGGGAAGCCCAAGAATACCGGAGTGGGTAGATGATCCTTTCTCCAGCGGATGTTTCCAAACTAGGAATCGAACACGGATCTCCTGCATTGCAGGCAGATTCTTTACCAGCTGAGATACATGGGAAGCCCCCTGCGGGACAACAGTGTTCAACAAATGCTCTAAGAATATAGCTTTTCAGGGTCAAATTAAGTTTGGAAAAGGCTGAGTCCCTTACTCACTTCTTAGAACACCACAAAATACATAACATATGTTAGGGGAGACATTCTACAGAAGATCAGAATTTTAGTTCCCAATTCTGGAATACTAAGCTAAGTTACTCACTGTGCTTGGGTTTATATGCTTTGTTATAAAATTAGAGAATGGCCTAACTAATTCTCAAGGTGCCATTCAACTGTAAAATTAAATGACTCAATCTTTTGTGTATTAGGAAAATAATGTTTTTCATGGTCTAAAGATATGTAAGAATCTTGGTTTCACTTATTCCCTAGAATGCACACACATATCTCATCTCTTAGTGCACCCACATACATACACTAAACATACTTATTACAAGTAGATTCACAGTATTAAATTCAAATCCCAATACATTCAAGTGAATGTGCATACAAATGTATATATGTATTACGTATGCATTCACATTCATATTGGAGAAGGAAGTGGCAACCCACTCCAGTACTCTTGCCTGGAAAATCCCGTGGACGGAGGAGCCTGGTAGGCTACAGTCCATGGGGTCGCTAAGAGTCGGACACGACTAAGCGACTTCACTTCACTCACTTTATACTTTATCACTAGAGAAGGAAATGGCAACCCACTCCAGTATTCTTGCCTGGAGAATCCCATGGACAGAGGAGTCTGGTGGGCCACGGTCCATTGGGTCGCAGAGAGTCGGACATGACTGAAGTGACTAAGCATGCACGCACGCACATTCGTATGTACCTATTATGTTCTGTACTCCAACTTACAGCATATCTTCCAACATTTATATAGATCTTATATTTTAGCAACAATTTTCCAACATTGCTTCTTTAAAAAAATAATTATGTTTTTTATTATGAAAGTAAAATATGCACACAATAGAGTATTTAATGTAATAAATTATACCAATTTTCTTCTCTCTTTCCCTCCAACATTTCTGAGACTGTAGTTAAGTGTCTTACTTGAATGGTTAAACTTTTGGTAAACTGCATGTGGATGTGAAATTACTCATTTCCTAGACTGGTTTTTATTCTTACTGATCTATATCAACTGAAGTTCATTCATAATGGTCAAAGCTTAATCATTCAGTTTACAGAAGAAATTCACTGTATAAAAATAATTATTTTGGCACTAGTCTAGTATCCTAACAATGGCACTGAAGTAAAAGATGTTATATAAAGAGTTCTTAATGGGTCACACTGTTTTCAGCCAGTATTAATTTCCTAAGGCACTGAACAAAGATTTTCATGAAATCTTCCAGATTGCATGGTTGCATGCAACTCACTCTACATCGATCCAATTCTCATCAAACAAACGTTCAAGCAGCTTAAATTCCCTTTTGCATGTAGTTATTTTGTTCCCTTTTGTTTCAGCTCACAGAACGAGTATGGAGCCATTTAAACTGACCAGCCTTTGGTCGCCATAGACACCTAAACATGATGGGTTACTATAGATTTCAAACTCTTTTTGGAATGTAGAGTATGTTACCATAAAGTGACTTTTCTAAACGCAATGAGTCTCCAGAGCAATGGCAGCTGGATCTAGGATAAAACAGGATAATTCCATCTCTATCCTTGACACCAAGGTAAAGCACATCCTCGTCATAAGCAGTCCTGTCACTACTGGGATGCAGAAGAGGGAGAGGTGGTCTTTTGTGAGAGGGGGCGGGACTGGTAGCAACCTAGGGAATAAGGCTGGGCCGGAGGACCCGCAGAAAGATAGGATCCTGGGATGAAAACGAAGAGAAAAGGGTGGGGGACACCGAGTGGCGTCAAGTACTGCCTCTCAAACTCCACAGCCCATTACAGCTTTTGCGAATCCGACCCAGGGCCGGGTCAGAGTACTTAAACGCTCTGGCGGTGAGTCCCAGGCATCGTAGTTTAAAACGTAAATCCAATCTGAACCCAAGTCTGGAGCCCAGACGACGAGGGAGGCGGCGTCGGGCGGAGAGGAAGAGTGCCAGCCCTGGACCTGGGACCCGGCAGGCAGTAGCCCAAAGGCTCCGCCTCTTCCTGAGGCCAGGGGGAGCCGCCGAGCCCGCGACGAGCGGCTCCCGCACGGACACCGCCCGATTCGCGGCGGCGGCGGCAGCTCCCGCCGGGTCAGTCGGAAAGGACTAGAGGCTGGCAGGGAGGAGGAAGGCGGCGCGGACGCCGCGTTACCTGATCAGAGCTGCGACCCTCATGCTGGGCGCAGTGCGCGTGCGTGCGGCGAGCGCGGGTGGGAGCCGGGAAGTCGCCGCAGTTGCCGCCGCCCCCGCCGTGACGTGCCCAGGGCCTCAAGCGCCTGTTCGCTCCGCCGCCTGTCAGGCAACCGGCGCTGCCGCCCTTGCGGCGGCCAGAGGGAAACCTGGGCGCGGAGCACGCGTCACTTGGCGCCTAGTCCATGAGTCACAGATGTCGCGTCCCCGGAAAGAACGCTATTTAGGCGCGGCCTAACCACCTAAGTGAGGGCACTGAAGCTGCCTGGGAAGGGCAAGGCCCGCATCGCAGAGCTGGGCTCGGGGGCACTGGATTTGTTTGGGTAGGAGAATGTTCAAAGCCACTTAACGCTACCAATCGAAACACTTGTGGACGTACAAAGGGAGAGTACGTTGGTCTTTACTAACTCAGCCACCCATCTAAAAGAACCGAACCCTTCAGTTTTTTAGGTTTGATCTCCTCAGTACCTCAAACTTCCTTCCGGAGCTATTCCCGGGACCGCAAGGCTCCCTGTGGTTTGGTCACTCTGTGTAATAAAGAAGCTAGGAAGCCGATTAAGGCTTAATTACTAAAGACCAGCAGCCTTGCAGAAGGAAATTCTAGCTTCTCAACTTTTTCACCAGGTATATACTGAGTGCCTTTCGGGTATCTGGCTTTGTTTCAGGCTCTTGTGTTTCAGGAGGGGGGCCCCTGTCTAGGGCCTGAGAAGGAGCTCTTGTCTAACGCTGGAAGTGAACTGTCTGAGGAGACACGGGTATGGACAAAGCAAGAGACTTTATTGCGAAGGGGTGCCCCGGCGCAGAGCAGAAGGGTAAGGGAGCCCAGGAGGACTGCTTTGCCACCGTGGTTGCAATCTCAGGCCTTATGTTGATGGAGTTAGTTTCCTGGTTGTTTCTGGCCGATCACTCTTGACTCAGGATCCTTCCTGGTGGCATGCACATTGCTCAGGCAACATGGATTCCAGCGAAGAGGATTCTGGAAAGTTGGTAGGACATATGGTGTCTCCTTTTGATCTTTCCCGAATTCTTCCATCTTGTTAGTTCCTTGTTCCTTATCAGGAAGCAACCTAAGTTACTGTGGTGCCCGGCCAGGGTGGATGGTTTTAGTCAGTTTCCCCTAGTACCTGGAATACATCCATGAATAAAAATCGCTTGCATCCCGCTTTACTCCTGTGGAGTGTATGTGGAGGTGGGGAGAGCAGGCAATGTGCAGCTAAAAAGTTACATAGTATACTTAAAAAAGGAGTGCTGTGTGAAAAATAATAGAGTTTAACGGGAATCAGGAAGGAGGTGACCGACAAGTTGCCAACTTGAAGAAAAGTCAACTGTGTAAGTAACTTGTTACACTCTAGGCAGAAGAAGGGCTTCCCTGGTGGTACAGAGACTCTGCTGCAATACAGGAGACTCAGGTTTAATCCTTGGGTGGGGAAGATCCCCTGGAGAAGGCAATGGCAACTACTCCAGTATTCTTGCCTGGAGGATTCCATAAACAGAGAAGCCTGGCTGGCTACAGTCCATGAGTTGCAAAGAGTCGGACACGACTGAGTGACTAACACACACATATGTGGGCACACACACACACTCAGAAGAAAAAACTAGAGCCAAGACTTTAGGTGTATTATGTGTCTGTGGAAAAACAAGGCTAGCCAGTGGTGCTGAAGCAGGCCAGAAAAGTGGGAAAGGAGTTTCTGGTGATGGAGGCAGGAGCATCATATTATTGATACCAGCTGGTGTTCTTGGCTTGCCCAATCAATACAAATTGATAAGAGGTCAGACAAGAAATTCAGGCAAACAGAAGACAGTGAAAACAAGTAACAGTTTCCTTTGCTCACTCCTGGAGGCAGGGAGAGAGTTGGTTCCTTATACAAGGTGAGGATAGTGGTGTGTCCAGAAGTTATATTGGAGGGGTGGTTTGGGTGCCTTAGGTGGTTTGCTCACTCCTTTAGGGGGCTTCCTAGGTGGTACTAGTGGTAAAGGACTTGCCTGCTAATGCAGGAAAATTAAGAGAGACAGGTTCGATCCCTGGGTTCAGAAGATACCCTGGAGGAGGAAATGGCAACCCACTCTAGTATTCTTGCCTGGAGAATCCCATGGACAGAGGAGCCTGGTGAGCTACAGTCCATAGGATTGCAAAGAGTCTCACATGACACAACTGAAGTGATTTAGCATGCACACACCACTCCTTTAGTAGTGTTGGGGTTTCCCGTGTGGCACAGTGGTAAAGAATCCACCTGCCAGTTCAGGAGACACGAGATGTGGTTTTGATCTCTGAGTCAGGAAGATTGCCTGGAGTAGGAAATGGCGAATGACTGGTGATGTTAAGTGCAGGGGGCATGCGTAGTACCCTCCTTCTTTTGCTCCCAACACCTTGTATTTGCTCCCAGTTCTTCAGAAGTGGTAGTTAGAATTTTTTTGGTCTTTTTGTATCTTGTATACTTCTCATGCAAGCGCTTATCTTTAGTCCCTTAAAATTTCTTTGTATTTTGTTGCTGGAGAGATGTTTGTTTGGGTGTAAGCACTGCAGCAAAGGGTACCAGGTCCCAGCCTGTCTCATATTATCAATCCTTTTGTTAAGGGAAGCACACTGACTGAAACCACCCACTCTGGCCAGGTACCATAGTAACCATTTGCATGAGTTGTTCTATGACAGGAGATCCTGGTAAGGATCACAGAACTAATAAGCCACCACCAATCTGAAGAGTTCAGGAAAGGTCAAAAGGAGACAGCACATGTCCGACCACCTCCCAGAATCCTTCTTGCTGGCATCCATCTTGGCTGAACAAGGTGTGCACCACCAGGAAGGACTCTGAGTCATAATGATTGACTAAAGACAACCCAGAAACTAATCCCATCACCATAAACCCGAGACTGCAGAACAGTCAGTTCTCCTGGGTTCCTTTACCCTAACTGCTCTCTGCCTGGGGCACCCTTCCCCAATAAAATCTCTTGTTTTGTCAGCACATGTGTCTCCTTGGACAATTCATTTCCGAGTGTTAGACAAGAGCCCAGTTTCAGGCCCTGAAAGGGGTCCCCCTTCCTGCCACACTTGCAATTAGGCTCTGACAAGGATCCTCCTGCCTGGTTCTGTTCAGAAGCAAAGCAGAGCTTTGTTGTTTTTGTTTAGTCACTCAGTCATGTCCTTCCTACGCTTTGTGACCCCAGGTACTGTAGCCTGCCAGGCTCCTCTGTCCATGGGATTTCCCAGGCAAGAATACTGGAGTGGGTTGCCTTACCCTTAGGTCAAAGAATGGAGAGGTGTGAGTTCTAGAAGAACAAACTCTCCTCAGCAGGCCATGGGCAGGACTGCTTTATGGGGTTTTTTGTCAACAGGAAAGGGCACAATTGTGTTGTTCGGGGTGTTGTATTGTTCAGCACTTAAGTGCTGGGGTGTCAGACGTAGCAGTTCTGCATTAGAACTCTAATCCATGTTTTAGGGGCAAAACCTCTACACAGATCCCTTATAGTAAGTGAAACTAAACACAGAAGAAATTGGACCTGGACACCTAGATTTCATCTTATTTTTTCATGGAATCTCATGCGCTTTGCCAGTGATACAGGCTCTTGTAGGCCACTAAGGATTTTGTCTTTCACACTAAGGAAGTGAGTGGTCTTTGCAGCATTTTAAACAGAGGTATGACTTAAAACATTAAAAGGATGACACTGGGCTGTATTGAGAAGACAGCTATTAGGAGGATTTTGCAGTAAGCCTGGAGAGAAATGATGGGGCATAGAATCAGGATGGTACTGGTAACTTGGATGAGAAGTGGGAAGGTTCTGGCTCTGTTTTGAAGGTAGGGCTAATAGAGTCACATGAGCTAAATATGGAGTGTGAGAGGAACAAAACCATGAAGGATGATGCCAATTGTTATTAATTAAATAAATAAATATATATGGAACTTGTACCCAGTATACAGTAAGCATTCAATTCTATTATACTGTAATGTTCTCAGCTTCCCAGGTGGCCCAGTGGTAAAGAATTCACCTGCCAAGCAGAAAACTGATTCAATCCCTGGTTCAGGACGATCCCCCAGGGAAGGAAACGGCAACTCACTCCAGTATTTTTGCCTAGAAAATCCCATGGACAGAGGAGCCTGAGAGGCTACAGTCAGTCCATGGAGTCACAAAGAGTTGGCCACAACTCAGTGACTAAACCACCACCACCATAATGTTCTCATTAATTCTACTACTCTTAGCATGGGTGACGAGAGCAGTGGTAGTCTGCATACCAATTTCAGCATCTAAAATGAAATTTTAAACTTGTGTGATTGTGGACACTTATTAAATGAGCCAAATATTTAAGGAGCCAGCAGTGTAGTTGAAGAGATATGACAAATGTATAAAACAAATATTCACAATACAAGAGGGCATATTTTGAAAGCAACAAGTTTTGTAATGCATATTGCAAGAGTCCCATGAGTTGAATCCATAGGATAAATTCTAGAAAAAGAAAAACTTGAATGATGGGTAGAAATGAGCAAGAGGAATAGGTGGACCTTACAAACAAAGATAAAGGAGTTCAGAGCATGTCAACCCCAAATATGCCATTTTGACATATTGATTATTTTAAATTAAGGGCACTTGAGAAATAGCAGATGCAAGAAGGGCATTCTGACCTCCTTTTTATTTCTGAAAGCAGGAGATAAAAGCCCAATGTAAAAAATGCTTTCTCTGTACTTGGGAGGGGAAAGACATTCTCATTGCAACAAAAATCCATTTGTCAATAAGCAGGTTGCCAAAGGGCTTCCCAAGTGGCTCAGTGGTAAAGCATCCACCTGCCAATGCAGGAGACTTGAGTTCAATCCCTGAGTTGGGAAGATCCCCTGGAAAAGGAAATGGCCACTCACTCCAGTATTCTTGCCTGGAAAATCCCAGGGAGCTGGTGGGCTACAGTCCATGGGGTTGCAAAAGAGTAAGACATAGTGACTAAAACAACAACAATTTGCCAAAACTTCAAGAAACATTGGCTTAGCCACAACCCTATATGCATAATGTTCTACATGAATAGTGTAAAGGTAGCAGCAACCCAGTCAATTGTCAACAAATTAATAGATTTTTATATCAGTATAGTCTAAATTGATACTTTTTATACTATATTGAAATGACTTGCGCAAGATTTACTGTTCAAAGCCATTGTGAGCTCACTTCCTACAATCTCAAACTATTATAAATGATTATGGATTAGTTTTCAGAGCCAACAAAATAGGTAAATGGAAAATTGGCTTAAAAAAATCTCAGTTCCTTGCCAGTTTACTTAGGGGAAACTCTCATAGCCAAACACTGTTGCTGGTAATAAGAAGTTGCAAGCTGTCACTGAATTCTGCTTCCTTGGCAGCACATCTAAATGATGTACTGATTGATAAAGAGTCAGATGCTCAAATCAAAAACTGTATAGGTAGTTACTCCTCAGAGAGGATGTGCAGATTTACATCTCAAGTCAGTGCATCTCTCTGAAGTCACTTCATACAGGGACTCATCAGAAGGTTCCTTGGTGAAGATTTAGGAAAAAAGTAATTGAGTGATTATTTGGAAGGTAAATTGAAGGGCATCCTACATGAGTATCTGATGCATTTATATTAATAATGATAACTTCTATGGACCAGGCACTCTTCTAAGTGTTTTAGGTATAGAGACATTTAAACATAGCATCAAACCCATGATGTAAGATACATTTTTTTTTACCATTTGCAGATGAGAAAACTGAGCACAAAGAAGTTAAATTACCTGGCTGTTTTACTCAGTTTGAGCAGCTTTAATAAATACTATAGTAGTAGTTGACTTAAATGACAGCTATTTCTTTCAGTTCTGGAGGCTGGGAAGTCTGAGATCAAAGTGCCAACATGGTCAGGTTCTTACGAGAGCTCTGTTCCTGGTCTGTTACATCCTGATGGACGTAACCTCACATGGTGGAGAGAGACATCTCCATTCACAAGAGTTCACATCAGCTCCAAAAGGCCCCACCCCCAAGCACCATCATATAAGGGATTACAGCTTCAACATATGAATTTTGGGGTGACGCAAACATTCAGTCCATAGCACTGCCTTAAGTTCTAGAGCTAATAAGTGACAAAACCAAGATTCAAACCCAGGCAGCCTAGCTCTAAAGTCTGTATTCTTAACCACTGTATTATACCTGCCACTGAAGTGGCCAGCTTGAAATTTTGGCTAATGTATTTCCAAAATATGTCTGGAAGGACATTGCCATCATTCACTTCCTGAATTTCCCTTTTCTGTGCTTCCAAACTGACCAGTCCTTTTTCTGAATGACACAGATTGTATTACATGAATTAATATATTACATTAGGTCATGGTTAAATATTATACGCCTGAGAGTCATTTTGTCTCTTTCAGATATCTTTTTTCTTTACTCCACAATGTGCTGTGCTGTGCTTAGTCACTTAGTCGTGTCTGACTCTTTGTGACCTCATGGAGTGTAGCCCTCCAGGTTCCTCTGTCCATGGGATTCTCCAGGGAAGAATACTGGAATGAGTTGCCATTCCCTTCTCCAGGTGATCTTCCAGACCCAGGGATCAAAACCAGCTCTCCAGCATGGCAGGTGGATTCTTTACCATCTGAGCCATCTAATGTAGAACAGCAAAATCGGAAGCCATAGGAGCCAGTCAGGTAACATAAATGAGTGAAGTAACCTGGAATAAGACAATCTGGAATCACCTCTGGTAGCTATCTGGGCAAATGTGACCCAGTGTTACCAGATCTTCCAATTTTCCAAGAGATGACAGAAATCTTCATTTTAGTTAACTCCTTTCTTCAATGTTAAAAACTAATTTTTAAAATTGTAATTACTATGCACAGCAAATAAAGCATATCTCCTTATTTTTAATTTTATAATGTAACTGTAGAGAAAAATCTTTATTCTTTTGCTCAATTAGTATTTATTGATGGCCCATTATATGTTTATGTATAAAAATTTTAAATGTTAACACAGCTACAGAGATATTTTGCACTCATACATGTGCAAAAATGTATGAGAATGTCCACTGAAGAAAAATGGAAATCTCATCAGGACAGGGACTTTTAAATTATTATATTCTTACATATAATATTATTTATTATATTATTCTGTTCATTAATTTATATTATTATTTGTTATTCACTATTGAACAGTCCTTGGAGAAGGCAATGGCACCCCACTCCAGTACTCTTGCCTGGAAAATCCCATGGACGGAGGAGCCTGGTACGCTACAGGCCATGGGGTCGCTAAGAGTCGGACACGACTGAGCGACTTCACTTTCACTTTTCCCATTCATGCACTGGAGAAGGAAATGGCAACCCACTCCAGTATTCTTGCCTGGAGAATCCCAGGGATGGCGAAGCCTGGTGGGCTGCCGTCTATGGGGTCACACAGAGTCAGACACGACTGAAGCAACTTAGCAGCAGCAGCAGCAGCAGCATTGAACAGTCCTGGTATATAGTATGTCCTTATTATATATTTATTGATATATTTGTATGTCAATTTCATCAACAGAGCTGGTTTAATAAATTATTGTGCCTCCACATGGTGAAATAATGTGTAACAGCTAAGGGAAAATGAAAAATTCTCTAAGACATATTTTCAAGTGTGAAAAACCAGTTGCAGAAGATGTTTTCATTTGTATCAAAAGAAAATTAAACATATATACATAAATATATAAGTGACTATTAAAAACTCTACAAAGTTATATATTAAACTGTTAAAATGATACTTCTGATAAGAAAAATGGGAGGTGGGACTTCTACTGTCACTTCATATCAGTCCACTACTTTTGATGAATACATATGCATTACTTGTATATCTTAAAAGACTAACAATGTAGCTCCAATAACAAGCAAATGAAATAAAATAACATGTGATATTATTTGTTAACTTTCAGGTTAGCAGAGACTGGTGAGGATAGAGACCGATGCTGGCAGGAATACAGGGAAAGGGAAAATCTCAAGCTCAGTTGCTGAAGAAGTAAGTACAACTTTTCTGGAGGGCTATTTAGGACTACATAATAAATCTTTAACATGCATACAGTCTGACTAAGCATTCCTATCACTAGGAATTATCTTAAGGTGATAAGTGGGTAATACTACAGAGAATGTTCTTTGCAATGTTATTTGTAGTATTAAATAACAGAAAACATGATAAAATTTTAGGTATTGGTTACATTAAAAGTACTATGTAAATATAACCATGAGTTGACATACAAGAATATACACACACACACACATAGGCAAAAATATGGTAGACAATGTAGAATTGTGGTTAAGTATTAGGTTGGTACAAAAGTAATTGCAGTTTTGGACTGTGAATTTTAAATTATTAAAACTAGATATATCTTTATTAATCAAAACAGGAACCGTTACAATCAACACATATTTTGCCAATGAGAAATAAACTTGTTTATTCTTGTAGCATAAAAATCTGTGCCTAGGGATTTGATGAACTCTTGGAAAGCATTTTCTGCCTCCTGCTGGTTGTGGAAGTGTTTTCCCTGCAAAAAGTTGTCCGGATGCTTGAAGAAATGGTAGTGGGTTGACAAGAGGTCAGGTGAATATGGTGGATCAGGCAAAGCTTCATAGCCCAATTCATTCAACTTTTGAAGCATTGGTCATGCTACATGTGGTCGCACCTTATCATGCAGAAGAATTGGACACATTTTGTTGACCAATCCTAGCTGCAGGTGTTGCATTTTTCAGTATATCTCATCAATTTGCTGAGCATACTTCTCAGACATAATGGTTTCACTGTTATGGATTCAGAAAGCTGTAGTGAAGCAGACCAGCAGCAGACCACCAAACAGTATGATCATGAACTTTTGTTGGTGCAAGTTTGGCTTTGGGAAATGCTTTGGAGCTTCTTCTTGGTCCAACCACTGAGCTGGTTGTCACTGATACTCATAAAATCCACTTTTCATCAGATCAAGAAATGGTTCATTGTTCTTGCATAAAATAAGAGAAGACGATGCTTCACATTGATGATGTTTTTGGTTTTTGGTCAGTGCATGAGACAGCACATTGAGCTTTTTTGCCTTTCCAATTTGATTCAAATGTTGAATGACCATAGGATGGTCGACCGAAGTTGAGTTCTATGGCAACTTCTTGTGTAGTTATAAGAGGATCAGCTTCAATGATAACTCTCAGTTGGTTGTTGTCAACTTCTGATGGCTGGCTACTATGCTCCTCATCTTCAAGGCTCTCGTCTCTTTTGCCAAACTTCTTGAACCATCACTGCACTATACATTCATTAGCGGTTGCTGGTTACCTTCGCTGCTTTATGAACCATTTTGAACTTGAATAAAAAAAAAATACTTGAATTTGCTTTTTGTCTAACATTTCTATAATCAAAAACAAATATAAAGTAAACAGCAAGTAATCATTAGCCAAAAAACTTAAAGTGAGAGAAATGTGAATTAAAGCGATTTATAACGTAACCACACTTGTTTAAGAATGTATTCTAATATCAAATGGACAAGTTCAACAGTGTAAAACCACAATTACTTTTGTACCAAACTAATAGTTGCAGTCTGGAATCAAACTAACTCCCTCAATATGAATGTCAGTACTGCCAATTACTAAGCTTTGTAATTTGAGACAAAGCACTGAAAACTTCTTTTCTTTAGTTTTGTTATCTGTAAGATGGGGTTAAAATATGATCTACCACACAGTTGTTTTAAGAATTTAATTAAATAGTTAAATAGTTAATTATAATAACATAGTCTATTTTTATTTTACATAAAGAAAATTCTGGAAAAATTCATTAACATGTTGATGGTGGTAGTCTTTGGGTGGTAAAACTGAATGGATTATTTTTACTTTCTTATATATATCTTTCATTTTAATTTTCCAAAATTAACACACATCTTTGTAAATAGAGTAGATATTTGGGAAAATGGATGACTGGGAGACTGGAAGGAAGGAAAGGAGGCAGGATACCTGACTGCTTCAGGCTAGGTCTCACAGGTAGGCAATATTCTGATGAAATTACAGAAAAGTATAGGATCTAGTCTTTAGTTTCATAGATCCAAAGAGTCTTTATCATTCATGCAGTATAGATCAGATTTTAGGAAACTAATAGAAGCTACACAGCTTCATGGATTTCTTATTAACAAATCAGAATATATGTAAGTCAGTTGATTTATTGCCAATAGGAAAATGCAATTTGGAAATACAACTCTTTCATTGAAACATTGCCTTAAAAATTACAACCACAATGAGATACCAATACATACCCACTAAAATAGCTAACGTAATAAAGACCAACAATACTAAGTGTTGGCAAGGATATGGAGCGACTAAAACGCTAGTGCATTGTTAGTAGGAATGCAAAAATGGTATATCCTCTTTGTAAAACAGTTTGGCAGAACCTTATAAAACTGGACATATTTTACCTTACAATCCAGGGATTCTATTCCTTGTATGTACTTCAGGGAAATAAACATATATATCCATGTAAAATGTGGATTTGAATATTCATAACAGCATTATTTATAATAGCTAATAACATAAAGCAACCCACATTTCCATCAACTGATGAGTGAATAAATAAATTATGGTATATTCATACCATAGAGGAGAAGGCAATGGCAACCCACTCCAGTACTCTTGCCTGGAAAATCCCATGGACGGAAGAGTGGGTTGCAGTCCATGTGGTCGCTAAGGGTCAGACACGACTGAGCGACTTCACTTTCACTTTTCACTTTCATGCATTAGAGAAGGAAATGGTAACCCACTCCAGTGTTCTTGCCTGGAGAATCCCAGGGACAGGGGAACCTGGTGGGCTACCGTCTATGGGGTCGCACAGAGTTGGACACGACTGAAGCGACTTAGCAGCAGCAGCAGCAGCAGCATACCATAGAATACTGTTCATCAATATACACAACAACATGGGTGAATTTTAAAAGCATGCTAAAGTGAAAGAAGTCAAGCACAAAAGATTACATTTTATGCAGCTCCATTTTTATGAAATGCTAGAAAAGGCAAGGCTACCAGTAATAGAAAGGGTATCAGTATTGCCTGGAGTCAGGCATGAGACAAGCTCATCACGGACAAAAGGCCTTAAGGAGACTTTTTAGGGTGAAGGAATTGTTCTACACCTTGATAGTAGAAGTGGTTATACAATTATATGCAATTACCAGAATTCATCAAATTTTAATGTACACTTAATGTACAAATTTTAATGTATACTTAAGATTGGTAATATTTATTGTATGCAATTAGTATCTTAATTAACAAAACTGTTATTGGTAAGGATGGAGTCAGTTTTTGTTATCTGATAAATGGTATCATCCCATTAAGTCCCTTTCTCAAAATACATGGATAGATAGATAGATAGATCTATGAGCCCGGCAGGCTGCAGTCCATAGGTTGAGAGTTGGACATGACTGAAGTGACTTAGCATGCATGGATATATGTGCCATAAGATTTAAACTCTGAAGGAGACCAGAATATCTACATCCATTGGTGGGGCCTTCTTTTCCTCTTATTCTTTTTCCCAAACAATGGGAGTTCTAGGATTTCTATATCAAAAATGTTTTAGGAATGTTATTGCCAAATTCAGACTTAAATTGAAGAAAGTAGGGGAAACCACTAGGCCATTCAGGTATGACCTAGATCAAATCCCTTATGAGTATACAGTAGAAGTGACAAATAGATTTAAGGGACTAGACCTGATAGACAGAGTGCCTGATGAACTATGGACAGAGGTTCGTGACGTTGTACAGGAGACAGGGATCAAGAAAATCCCCATGGAAAAGAAATGCAAAAAAGCAAAATGGCTGTCTGAGGAGGCCTTACAGATAGCTGGGAAGAGAAGAGAAGCGAAAAGCAAAGGAGAAAAGGAAAGAGATTCCCATCTGAATGCAGAGTTCCAAAGAATAGCAAGGAGAGATAAGAAAGCCTTCCTCAGCGATCAGTGCAAAGAAATAGAGGAAACAACAGATTGGGAAAGACTAGAGATCTCTTCAAGAAAATTAGAGATACCAAAGGAACATTTCATGCAAAGATAGGCTCAATAAAGGACAGAAATGGTATGGACCTAACAGAAGCAGAAGATATTAAGAAGAGGTGGCAAGAATACACAGAAGAACTGTACAAAAAAGATCTTCACGACAGATAATCATGATGGTGTGATTACTCACCTAGACCAGACATCCTGGAATGTGAAGTCAAATGGGCCTTAGAAAGCATCACTACGAACAAAGCTAGTGGAGGTGATGGAATTCCAGTTGAGCTATTTCAAATCCTCAAAGGTGATGCTGTGAAAGTGCTGCACTCTATATGCCAGCAGATTTGGAAAACTCAGCAGTGGCCACAGAACTGGAAAATGTCAGTTTTCGTTCCAATCCCAAAGAAAGGCAATGCCAAAGAATGCTCAAACTACCGCACAATTGCACTCATCTCACACGCTAGTAAAGTAATGCTCAAAATTCTCCAAGCCAGGCTTCAGCAATACGTGAACCGTGAACTTCCAAATGTTCAAGCTTTTTTTTAGAAAAGGCAGAGGAACCAGAGATAAAATTGCCAACATCTGTTGGATCATCGAAAAAGCAAGAGAGTTCCAGAAAAACATCTGTTTCTGCTTTATTGACTATGCCAAAGCCTTTGACTGTGTGGATCACAATAAACTGTGGAAAATTCTGGAAGAGATGGGAATACCAGACCACCTGACCTGCCTCTTGAGAAACCTGTATGCAGGTCAGGAAGCAACAGTTAGAACTGGATATGGAACAACAGACTGGTTCCAAATAGGAAAAGGAGTACGTCAAGGCTGTATATTGTCACCCTGCGTATTTAACTTATATGCAGAGTACATCATGAGAAACACTGGGCTGGAAGAAACACAAGCTGGAATCAAGATTGCCGGGAGAAACATCAATAACCTCAGATATGCGGATGACACCACCCTTATGGCAGAAAGTGAAGAAGAACAAAAGAGCCTCTTGATGAAGGTGAAAGAGGAGAGTGAAAAAGTTGGCTTAAAGCTCAACATTCAGAAAACTAAGTTCATGGCATCTGGTCCCATCACTTCATGGGAAATAGATGGGGAAACAGTGGAAACAGTGTCAGATTTTGTTTTTTTTGGGCTCCATAATCACTGCTGATGGTGACCGCAACCATGAAATTAAAAGACGCTTACTCCTTAGAGGGAATGTATGACCAACCTAGACAGCATATTAAAAAGCAGAGACATTACTTTGCCAACAAAGGTCCATATAGTCAAGGCTATGGTTTTTCCAGTAGTCATGTATGGATGTGAGAGTTGGAATATAAAGAAAGCTGAGTGCCGAAGAATTGATGCTTTTGAGCTGTGGTGTTGGAGAACCCTCTTGAGGGTCCCTTGGACTGCAAGGAGACCCAACCAGTCCATCCTAAAAGAAATCATTCCTGAATATTCATTGGAAAGACTGATGTTAAAGCTGAAACTCCAATACTTTGGCCACCTGATGCGAAGAGCTGACTCATTTGAAAAGACCCTGCTGCTGGGAAAGATTGAAGGTGGGAGGAGAAGAGGATGACAAAGGATGAGATGTTTGGATGGCATTACCTAATGGACATGAGTTTGAGTAAACTCTGGGAGCTGGTGATAGATAGGGAGGCCTGACATGCTGCAGTCCATGGGGTTGCAAGGATTCGCACATGACTGAGCGACTGGACTGACTGACTGAATGAAAACTGGCAATTTTAAAGAAATAATTATTTTTCTTTTGATAGAGAAGAAAAAAATAAACTTACTTTAACAAGCTAACAAATCTACAGTAGTGTTAACAGAGATTTTTCAGGGAATTACCAAGTTTATGAAGGCAAAATACATACCAAATTGACTTAATGCTAGATAGGTATAACCAAAAGTGTGGTTATTTTTATACCATTTCTAAACAAGATTGTTCTAGCCATATGTGTCATGAAAGACGTTTAAATTTATGTTAGTAATAAAGGACAATTAAGCTGATGTTTGAAACTACTTAAGAGTTTTAGGCGTAAAATACAACAAACCATACTCTGTTCTAAATATTAATATATAATTAGTAAAGAACTCTAACCCATTGAAGAAAGATAATTAAAAGCATTTACTGTTGTATAACTTCATTCTGCAAGATGTAATATTGTGGAAATATGGATTTTTCATAATTTACTTTGTCAAAGCAAGGTACATATTCTTTGAGATTTTGGCTTCTATCATTTTGCCACCATAGTAAGAAATAGCCTTAGTGTTCTGGGTTAGAATTTACCTCTCAATACAATGCAAACTCTGGAGACCATATGTTTTCTTTCTGTAAAGTATGTTATAGCTGCCTTGTAGGTAACTTTCAAAAATTGACTTTCTCGTTATTTTCCCTACCTGTCCTAGACTTAGGGGACATATATTTGAACAGGAAATTCATAGTCTTTGCTATGAGGCACACTTGGTTACTTGCAGTGGGTAAGTGAATAAGGAAATATTTGCAAGGCTCATGTAGAGACTATGAGGATGAGTAAAATTTAAAGGTAGAAACCAATCAACTCAAAAGCATCTTATTAGTGAGAAATTTATTTTTGATGTATTTTTATATAGCCCAACTACCTAGCTAATTTGTTTTTAAAACAAAATCTCTAGGAGTACCTTTTCTTAATTGGCATTTTTATTGGCATAGTGTTGACAAGAGTCCTCATTAATACAATATTCATCACACTTAAAGAAACCTAAGATGGTGTGCTGCAGGGTATAAAAATATCTCAAACAACTCTGCACCTTCTTCCCAACATTTGCAATGAGTAAAATCAAAAAGTTGAGAGATATTAATAAAGTGACAGAAACCAATAATGTTCAAAAAGAAACTCTAAAACTAAGAGCTTCGACTTCTTAATTATGTCTTCTCTTCCATTTCGAACACACACATGCACAAACTTACATATATCTTAATATCAGCATATTCAAAGATACACTAACTTTTTCAGACTTGAACTAACTTATAGATCCCCAAAGAGGTGCAAGGTTTAGGAAATAGTTCAGTTAATAGAGAACCAAGAATTCTTTTAACTAACAATATTTGTAATCAACCTCCCAAGTGGGTAATAAAATATGTGACTGAATGTGAAACAGGCAAAATAAGAAGTGACAAATTCATTTATTTCTTAAAAATCAAAACATTATATTGAAAAATCTGTTACTTACTTACCTGCCAAGTTCTAAGATTAGAAATCTTTGTTTTCACTGCAACAGTTGATGCTACTGCAAACTGCTAAGTCACTTGAAGAACCTCCTCCATGTTCTATTTCAGATGTTTATTCTTCAATAACTTTTTAACTAAAAAGCTTTACAGATAACCCTAAACTTAGAGTCATAAGAACGATGCTTTTAGATTTTTCCCCTCTCTCATGTGTGTATATATGTCTATAATTCTCCAGATTTATTAATATTAAAATAAGTGCTGTCCTGCAGACTGAAATAAAGCTACAAGTACAATATCTGTCTCAGTTCTCTAATTACCTCATGGATATCTACCAATGTATTAATTAACTTCTAAACTTAGTGGCTTTGTCAACTGTACAGTTACTTCTCTCAGTATCTGCTCTTAGTATTGTCCATAGTTTTAAAAATCAAATCATTCATTTTCTATAGGTTTCACTTGATTCAATCACTACAGCTATTTAGTTTATCATTTCAGTAAGATACTACTTCTTATTTATAATATTATCATGGTATATTTATTTATTTGTTTGCAATAGAGAGGAATATAATGAACCATTAATAGTATCATAGTATCCAATAGTCACATATAGATGTGAGAGTTAGACTATAAAGAAAGCTGAGTGCCAAAGAATTGATGCTTTTGAACTGTGGTGTTGGAGAAGACTCTTGAGAGTCCCTTGGACTGCAAGGAGATCCAACCAGTCCATCCTAAAGGAAATCAGTCCTGAATATTCGTTGGAAGGACTGATGCTGAAGCTTAAACTCCAATACTTTGTCCACCTGATGCAAAGAACTGACTCATTTGAAAAGACCCCAATGCTGGGAAAGATTGAAGGCAGGAGGGAGAAGGGGATGACAGAGGATGAGATGGTTGGATGGCATCACTGACTCAATGGACATGAGTTTGAGTAAACTCCGGGAGCTGGTGATGGACAGGGAAGCCTGGCGTGTTGTAGTCCATGGGGTTGCAAAGAGTTGGACACGACTGAGCGAATGAACTGAACTGAACTGAATAGTATCATGGGTTAAAAGATGCTAAAAGTCCAGAGTCTACTGAAAACCATTCTTCTATACATGGTATGGTGTATGAAACTCTCACCATCAGTGTCACTTTATTTCATTAAGTTGAATGGACCGGGACAATTATATAACCTGATACTATTACAAGGAAGTAATCTAATATCACAACAATAACATGATTGGGGTAACTTGAAACCAATCTAAAAAAATAAAACTCATAATCTTTGCCATTGAGTTTGGGACAAAACTTAACTTTTCACTGAGTCTTCAAATTCTACAACTTTTCCATCATTTAAGATGAATTCTTTAAAACTCCAGGAAAAAAATTAAAGAAAAAAGAATCTTTCCACCCCCCTCCACACACTATTACATAGCTGAGGTTTAGAGAAAGCTCCAAAAGTTGAGGGATGTGTGTAAAAGATCTTAAAGCACAGACCTGTTTTTGTTCACTCCCCTCTCTTCTGCTTCAAAGGAAAACAACATGAGTTACCTATAAGGATAAGGGAAACAGATTTCCATCTGTAAGCCTATAAGGGGCCATTGAAAACAAGGATGTGAAAAAAAGTTTTAAAAAACACATTCAGAGAAGACTTTCAAATGAAAGCAAACAATTAGTTGGGTAACAACAAAAATTGAGCCTATGCTGAAGCCTGCCATCTATCTCATGTCTCTTCAGTGACAGAAATGGCTTTTTTTTTTTCTTTCACTATGTAACACTATCCAGAACTTTGTGACCTTTACAAGAAAGAAAGGTATTCACTGAATAAAATCAGGATTATCATTGCTGGTGGCAAAATGAGAGACTAGTGGGTTTATTGTTTAGAAACCATTCTAAGTATGAATACTAAAGCAAGGAAATTAAAGTTTGTCTGAAAATAACTTTGATACAAAGAACACATTGAAGTTGCAAGTCTAAAAACTGCATAATGTTCTAGAGTAACTTCATGGGCAATAATGGTATGATATTTTAATGAGTTTGCTTATATATGAAGATACTTAATCTGGATAATTTAAAGAAGTAGTTACAACCTTGGACAAGTTTGTTAACCTTACTCTATGTGTCTCAGTTTTCCCATTCTTAAAATAGAAATAACAACTCATCTCATAATTTGTTTTTCTGCTGCTAACCTTTGCAATATATTTAAAATATTTAGAGTTGTGGCTGACACAAAGTAAGCACTCAATAAATATTACTACTATGCCCTTAAAAACAGATTTTTGTTAAAATATAAGTCACAGTGTCACTGGCTAAGACACAGCATTTGGCCCAGATCAGAAATAATTTAATCTCAGTGCTCTTGGCATAAAATACAATCCACCAAATTTGCAGATGTTCTCCTATGTTTTTTTGTTTGTTTGTTTGTGCTGTCACTTAGTCATGTATGACTCTTTGCGACCCCATGTATTGTAGCCCTCCAGGCTCCTCTGTCTATGGAATTCTCCAGGCAAAGATAGTGGATTGGGTAGCCATTCCCTTCTCCAGGGGATCTTCCCAACCCAGGAATCGAATCTGGGTCTCCTGCATTGCAGGTGGCTTTTTTACCATCTGAGTTTAAGTGATCCTTATGAGCCTGAAAGCTACAAACCAGTGAGCTATCTTACGAAACGTTTGGTTACCAGAAAAAAATGCTTTTTCTGGTCCTCCGACAAAATTTGTACATGATTTATTCACTAAATTAAGCATCTCACTGTGGATCAGCCAGATCATTCATTTGATAGTAAATGATTATCCATCTAATCCTGTTAATTAAAATATACAGTATTAGGTTTTTGTAGCTCAGTCAGTAAAGAGTCTGCCTGCAACGCAGGCGACCCGGCTTCAATTCCTGGGTCGGGAAGATCCCCTGGAGAAGGAAATGGCAACCCACTCAAGTATTCTTGCCTGGAGAATCCCATGGAGGAGCCTGGCAGGCTATAGTCTATGGGGTCACAAGAGTAGGACACGACTAAGCACACAGCACAAATATTAGGTTTTTTCCCATCAGAGAACATCTCTATTGCCTAATTAATCAAATAGAAACAATTAATTAATTGTTAATTACTGATTAATCAAATAGAAACAATACCCCAAGATTTAAGTGGTTTTTATTTTGAATATGATATATTTCTTCCTATGGCAATGAATGTATGCAAAGCCCACAAGAGCTGGTGTATAAGAAATATCAAGAGGCTTTGTGGTTTAGGAACCCTAGGTTAAGAACTCGTGAGACAGAAAGAATTTCAAATATGAAGCAAGATTTTCAGGCGTTTTTGTGACAACACAGAGCTTAAAGCATCAGTTTGGATTTTTGTCCTGAATTGATAAGAATTAGGTGCATCATATATCTTTAATGCATTTGGGTGGTAGAGTTGGCAAAAACTAATATTATATTTGATTTAGTGTTGCAAATAGACTTTTATTCAAACTTTCTATTTATATAGGATAGTGTATTAGTTGTTTAGGGATGTTATAAGAAAATTCCACAGACTGAGTGGCTTAAACAACAGACATTTATTTTCTCACTATTATGGAAACTGGAAGTCCAAGATCTAGGGACTGGCAGGGTTGGTTTCTTCTGAGGCCTCTCTTTGGTTTGAAGATGGTGTCTTCTTGCTGCCTTTTCTTGCAATTTTCCCTCTGTGAGTTCATACTCTTAGTGTCTCTTCATACATCCAAATTTTTTCTTATTAGGACACCAGACAGATTGGATTAGGATCCACTCATATGACCTCATTTAATTTTTACCACTTCTTTAAAGGCCCTATTTCCTATACAGTCACATTCTTAGGCATGAGGGTTAGGAGAGTAGGACATCAACATATGAATTTAATGAGGACACAATTGAGACCATAACACACAGTATATGAGTTTAATTGGTTTTCTTTGCTTCTAAAAATGTTATTTCAAATTCCAAATTTTCTTCATTGAATTATCTATCCTTCAGAAACATTACATTGTATAGAAATTGTACCTCATTTTCTTACATTAACTTGATGTCAATAAAACTAACAATGGTTAGTTTGTGATCCAAAGAAAACAACCATAGACAAAAGGCTTTATAGAGATAAAATAGTAATAACTGTAGTTTGTAGAGCTTTTCTTGGCCTTAAATGTCATCATGGAACAAGTAATGTGAATAATTAATATGTAGTTTTGAAAAGATTTGTATTGTCATGTTTGCTTTTTATGTAGAAGAATCGGTATACAAGGTATTCTTGGCAATGGAAGGGCTATACAAATTATGTTTTAATTCTTACCATGCTACTGATTTTGCTATGTTAGAAACATATCAATAATATATTTGCAAATCCGCCAGCTGAGGTTGGAAATTGCAACGGAGAAAGAATTGATAGGTTTATATATACAATAGGCTAAAAGATCAAACATTAGAATTTATTTAGAAATGGTATATTTATTGTTAACTTTCACTGTTAAACTAACCTTCCCAAATAAAATATCTTATATTGGTGTGCATGCAGAAATGACAAAAGCTGAATACAAAGAGGTAAAAATTACACAGCTGAACAGTGGATGCAAATCCAAAGCAAATAAAATCAATATTGAATATTAAAATGGTAAATATTTAGGCAATAAATCTTAGAATATGAAGATTATCAGCAGGTCAACTTCCACATTTGTGAAAAAGATATCAAAAAGAGATCAATCTACTTAGTCCTTTTCCCTTACCAAAAATCTTTTTTGCAAAGAGGAAATCAATATTTTGTGAGAGTTGGATTTTTTTTTAACTGTCCAATGTGCAACTAGTTTTAAGTAATATTAAAAGCATTTAAACCTAGAAAATGTGCAAAATACCAACAAAAATTTAACCCTATTGAATAGTGTGGTTAGATGAACAACAGAAGTAATTGCTGTCAGTTTGTATTTTTTTGACCAATAATTCTCTGTATTTCCTGCAAGTAACTTGAGTGATGCAAATGACCTTATTTTTACAGCATGCTTTTATTAAATAGTTTATTATTTTGGCAGACTAATAAAGATTTTGGTATTTGCTTTTATTTGCAATAATATTACTACCACATAAAAAAGGATTTTATGTTCTTTTTGAGGAACAAGGAGGATAAAAGTGGTGATGGATAGCGCAACTGAGGCATCAGCAATGAGCTGGAAATGAGACACATAAATATGAAAGCAGAGCTAAGAAAATAGAACTGCACCCTTGGCCTTTCTTAAAAGAACATGCACACTTCAGGGTTCATTCACACTGTTACAAAAACTCTTTTTGTGTCTGATGAATCAGGACCTGCATGTAAAGTCTGAAACACTATTCATACTCATAACTGACTGACTCCTTCTATTTAATTAGATTCATTCTAGGGAAATATTTCCAAGCTTTCTGAGGATGTTTTGATTTGAGGGAAAAAAAAAAATCGGTTGAAAATTTGGTGGCTGGAGGCAGTAGAAGAGGAATCAAAACAGATTGACTATTTTTACCTTTATTTAGCACAGTTCACAGAAATGAAAGCTTTCCACACTGTAGCATCTTAGAGTCAATAGAGCAATTGCGTAGTATTTAAGGATGTAGGTGGCTAGGCAATTGAATGTGTCATTAAGGACAAATAATATTCAGTATACACATATATACATATATGTATTCAGTATATATATATACACACATATATATCATATATATATAAACACATTGGGCAGACTGCATTGGATGGAGTCTTTGAGAATTATAGCATTATATCTTGCCAGTGATGGTATGTGTTTATTCAAAAATTATAATTGTTTTCATGTTGCATGTTTTCTGATTTAATGTCAGTATGTAAATTTTACATGTCAAATATTATGTATTTATTGTCATCAGAGTATGTTTAGCATTAATTTTATCTTTTCCTATTAATAACTTTTTCCTTGTAGCAGCATTTAATTGTTACCATGAATGAAAGAAAGCAGACTGTGATAAAGAGAGGAGGGAAGGTAAATCTTTTATTCAGGGCTAGAACCTGAATTGGCAGCTCTTAGCTCAGTAATATTCAAACGTGGAACTATTTTTTCTTTGCACATGAAAGTGCAGCCAATAGATGAAAGTAGGAAGAAGTAATATGTTGTGAGCTGAGAAATCCACTGCTTCATTATCGACACAATTCTTCAGATCTTACAGAGGGAGAGAGCTCTACCATTTGGACTCTTGTCGCAAAGGCTTACAATAGACACGATTCTGACAAGAGGTTGGTGGTAGCTGAACAGACTTAACAATTAATGGTATGCCAAGGCTGAGTTCAGAGAATTGCTTTACCCAATGCCAATCATTCATTCCTGGCAGTAGCGCTTCACATCTTTCCTGGGATGCCGTCCAACCACAGTGGCATCTAAAATATATCGAGCAGTGTTACAGTTGGAGGTGAAATTGAAATTTGCGCCAAACAGAAGTGACAAATTCACATGGCTGAGTGTTGCCTAGCAATCAGGTCCAAGGGGGATGTGGCAATTCTGCCTTTACCCATGGGGGTGTGTAAGAGGGAAAAGAAACAGTTATGTTAGAGGTTAGGTGGGTTCACAAGTAGAGCCAGGTGTATGAGTGACTTCATTTTACTTCCAGAGTGTAAGGAGGTAGGAATTGAAGTGGCATAGGGAAAGGAGGGCAGCAGCTGAAGTTGGTAGGATAAGCAGCTTTCATGTTGGAGGTTCTCAGCAATTAACCTGGGGGAGGGGGAGAGCAGCAGGATGCCAAGTTGCCAGACTTCCTGCAGAAATTCATGGCAATTGGCCATCTTGCTGCCTTTTGACTGCAGGCCTCTGATGCACCTCTGTTCAGCTGACACTTGGCAGCTGGGTGGCCCCAGGGTAAAGTGAGCAAATGGTGGCTTTCTCTTACCAGAAATCCACCTGGGAGCAAAGCTCAGCCGGGCAGCCAGACTCAAGAGATGAGTGGAAGGAATGAAACAGTCAGGCTGAAATTCTTATCTTGTGCCCTCATCTATTGTTTCTTTGGGGGGGGTTCCCATTCCACATATTTTTTATTAGTCTTCTCTTTATCTTGAGGAATGCTACTCAAACTCCCCCTACTCTATCCTCTAAAGGATGAAGTGACTGTCAGAATCAGTGATCAATATACAAAACAGCAAAAGGGTATATCGAAATACCAACTCTGGGGAAAGAAACCCAATGCTTGCCCTGTACGATTTTCTCAGGTAACGACCTAAGAAATCTTGTGTAAATTATTTTGTGTTGGGACTTCTACCTCTCCTTGTTTGGAAGAAGCATGAACCTGGAAATGTGTGGCGTAGATTTAACTGTTTAGTGGAGGAACCCATGGGAGTATTCCAGCCATCACACCATACGCTGTTTTCCTTTTTGCCTACTTTCTTGATGTTTTTTCTTTTGAAATGTTAGGACTTCATTAACCTAATGAGTATAGTCTTCACAGCCCTATATGAGAGAAGAGCCCAACCTCGACTGAGATGGTGTTCACTATCATTCCCCAGTGTGGTGCTCATTAATCCATGCCGCTGCTGCTGCTAAGTCGCTTCAGTCGTGTCCGACTCTGTGTGACCCCATAGACGGCAGCCCACCAGGCTTCGCCGTCCCTAGGATTCTCCAGGCAAGACTACTGAAGTGGGTTGCCATTTCCTTCTCCAGTGCATGAAAGGGAAAAGTGAAAGTGAAGTCGCTCAGTCGTGTCCGACTCTTAGCGACCCCATGGCCTGTAGCGTACCAGGCTCCTCCGTCCATGGGACTTTCCAGGCAAGAGTACTGGAGTGGGGTGCCATTGCCTTCTCCGCATTAATCCCTAGACTTACTCTTAATGACTCTCAGCCTGAGCAAATGCTTATTCATAGTGTTGCAAAACCTCAGAGCTATGTCTGGGATGTTTGGCTAAATTTGATTGTAATCTCTTGTTTTCTCAAGGTGACTAGAACTTCCTAAGGGTAGGAGCCTAAGTAGGATCAGATAAGATAAAAAGGTGAAAATGTAAATGCTATATAGTTGTGAGGTATTTTTGTTATTCTTATGTGTAGTATGCAGTTCATTTTGCAAAAGATGTTTAATAAATTCTGGTGGATCAATGGTCAAATTAAATTCATGGATCAACTGATAATGACTGATGAATGTATAAAACTACATATATGTTTAAGAGAGTCTATAGATCATAAAATTGGCTAATAATAATAGCAACAACTAAATTTATGGACTGCTGATGCTGTTATCCTAACTTCTTTAATTAACTCATTTAATTCTCACAGCAACAATATGAGGTAGATATTATAATTCTCATTTAAAATGAATTGTTTGCAGAAAAAGGTTAATCAGTTTTCTCAAACTGTTAGTAAATGAGGAGAATTTGTTTCTAACTGGACTTCAGAAATAACCTCCATTAATGGCATCAATTGCCCATATATATTAAAATTCAGATCTATTCTATTTAATTTCTCTAAGAATGAAAAGCTAAAGCAGAATGCAGTGAGTACACACTTAATGGTTAGCAGAATTTGCTGTTGTTTAGCCGCTCAGTCATGTCTGACTCTTTGCGACCTCATGGACTGCAGCATACCAGGCTTCCCTGTTCTTAACCATCTCCTGGAGCTTGTTCAAACTCTTGTCCATTGAGTCGATGATGCCATTGAATCATTTCATTCTCTGTTGCCCCCTTCTCCTCCTGCCTTCAATCTTTCCCAGAATCAGAATCTTTTCCAATGAGTCAGTTCTTCACATCAGGTGGCCAAAGTACTGGAGCTTCAGCTGCAGCATTAGTCCTTCCAATGAATATTCAGGACTGATTCCTTTAGGATTGACTGCAGTTACAAGGGACTCTAAGGAGTCTTCTCCAACATCGCAGTTCAAAAGCATCAATTTTTCACCATTCAGCCTTTTTTATTGGCAGAATAGGACACTTCAAAAATTACCATATCCAATCCCTGAAACCTTTGAATATGTTACCTTACATGGCAAAAAGAAATTAAGGTTGCAGATGGGATTATGGTTGCTTATCAGATGACCTTGATCTAAGGAAACGTTATCCTTGATTAACCAGTGGGTCCAATGTAATCTAATCACAAGAAAATACAGAAATACTGAAGAGAGAGGCAGAAGAGTGTCAGAGGAATCACTGTGAGAAAGACTTGACTGCCATTACTAGTTTTGAAGATGAAAGGGGACCATCATCCAAGGAATGCATACAGAGTCTAGAAGCTGGGACAGGCAAAGGTCTCTGGGCCCTGCCCATACCTTGATTTTAACACAGTAAGACCCTTTTCAGACCTCTGACCGCCAAAGCTGAAACAGAATGAAATCATGTTGTTTGAAGTAATCAGGTTTGGGATAATTTGTTATGGCAGAAATAGGAAACTAATACAGTTTTCAAATTCCAAGATTACAGAATGAATTTTGATTTCTTGCAAATCTAATGCTGGAAGAGTTTATTGATACAAGTTCCAGGAGTCAAAAATTGGAAGGCTTGGCCTGATTTAGATTCATTATTAATCTTATTTTCATTTGAACTAGTACAAGGAAAATCTCTCTACATAGTCGGCAAATTCTGAACACTTTCTTTTCTCTAAAATAAGCAATATCTATTTTTATTCCATTTTAAGCATTTATTTTATTTTATTCCAATTTAAGCATATTATTATTGTTAAACTTATAAACATAGGCACCCAAAATTACCTGGAAAAGAGAAACATCAAATTCCATGGTCCATGATTTAAGTTATTCTGCCTCTTTACTTCACATTCCATGCTCTTTTTGTCTTTCCTCCTCTTTTCCATCTTCCTTTACTGGTCCTTTGTTTAACTCTCAAAACAATGATTTCCTCAAACTTGACACTTCTCTGGCTAAAGATCCATAAGAATGCATCCCTCTTTAAAAAGTCTCAGTAAGCTAATATTTCTATTTCTCTTCTCTTCCCCTTTAGTAATAGTAGTAGTAATAATTATTAATAATAATAATAATTAATAATAATAATAAATGAAAATTTTAAGGACTTACTATGTGCTAATAATGTGAAAAATGGTTTACATGCATTATATCACTTAATCCTCATAAAAAATAAAAGGTAATTACTCTATTTTTGTTTTTCAGATAAGGAACTGCTGCTGCTGCTGCTAAGTCGCTTCAGTCATGCCCAACTCTGGGGGAGGCCTAAAGGTTAGAGACTTGCCCTAAGTCTGTTAGCTCAAAAGTAGAAGAGCTGGGATTCAAATCCAGAGAAATGTCCACTTCAGGTTAGTGATTTTAACCTCACTTTCTGCTACCTACTTGTTTAGTTTCTCCCTAGGAGCAGCTACTATACTATCTCCTATGCAAAAAATACCTGAATGCACAGTGCTTCGGAATAAAAATTATAAAGTGTTAAGTGCTCTGTCCTGAGGGGACCTCTAGTTGGTTAAGAAATAAACAGTAAAAGTGAGGGAAGTGAGCAACCCAGGCAAATGTTGTGGATGCAAAAGCCAAGGGTATCCATATTAGAAAGTAGACCCTGGGAATATCAAGGCAGAGCCTTTGGATTATTTAATTTCATATTTTGAGAACTTTGCACCAAGTCTGTGTACAGTGAGTGTTATACCAGTGATTTTAAAGCTGATATTGCTGGACCATTAAAGATGTGATGATAATACTGGAGAATCATGTGTTTTATAGTCAGTATTCTAACATGTGAAAGAAAATTATCCCTCTACAATGATAAGACTACACAGACTGTTTAAAAAGATGAGTTTCTTGGCTGTTGGCTAGGATTATATCAGTACAGTAAGGTTATATCCTTGTTACTTCATCATGACCAGAATCTTTGCTTAGCAGATATGTATGTGTAAGAAAATAGGAAACCAAATATTAGTTAAACTGTTTGTTAAACAATATATATCAAAACACAAGGATTTTGCAGTATAATGAATTAAAAAGCTTTACAATGGTGAAATAGTTCAGAACTCTAATGTGTACTCAGAAATTAATTCAAAGTTGAGTTGAGTTCAGTTCAGTTCAATCACTCAATCGTGTCCAACTATTTGCCACCTCATGGACTGAAGCAAGCCAGGCTTCTCTGTCAATCTCGACTCCTGGAGCTTACTCAAACTCATGTCCATAGAGTCAGTGATGTCATCCAACCATCTCATCCTCCATTGTCCCCTTCTCCTCCTGCCTTCAATCTTTCCCAGCATCAGCGTCTTTTCAAATGAGTCAGTTCTTTGCAGCAGGTGGCCAAAGTATTGGAGTTTCAGCTTCAACATCAGTCCTTCCAAAGAATATTCAGGACTGATTTCCTTTAGGATGGACTGGTTGGATCTCCTTGCAGCCCAAGGGGCTCTCAAAAGTCTTCTCCAATAGCAAAATTTAAAAGCATCAATTCTTCAGCACTCAGCTTTCTTTATAGTCCAAATCTCACATCCATACATGACTACTAGAAAAACCATAGATTTGACTAGACGGATCTTTGTTGGCAAAGTAATGGCTCAGGTTTTTAATATGCTGTCTAGCTTGGTCATAACTTTTCTTCTAAGGAGCAAGTGTCTTTTAATTACATGACTGCAGTCACTGTGTGCAGTGATTTTGGAGCCCCCCAAAATAAAGTCTCTCACTGTTTCCATTGTTTCCCCATCTATTTGCCATGAAGCAATGGGACTGGATGCCATGATCTTAAAGAGCCTCTTGATGAGGCTCACTTTCATCAAGAGGCTCTTTAGTTCTTCTTTGCTTTCTGCCATAAGGGTGGTGTCATCTGCATAACTGAGGTTATTGATATTACTCCCAGAAATTTTGATTCCAGCTTGTGCTTCATCTAGCTCGGCATTTTGCATGACTTACTCTGCATGTAAGTTAAATAAGCAGGGTGAAAATATATAGCCTTGACTTACTCCTTCCCTGATTTGGAACAGGTCTGTTCTATGTTCAGTTCTAACTGTTGCTTCTTGACCTGCATACAGATTTCTCAGGAGGCAGGTCAGGAGGTCTGGTATTCCCATCTCTTTAAGAATTTTCCAGAGTTTGTTGTAGTTCACACAGTCAAAGGCTTTGGCATAATCAATAAAGCAAGAGTAAATATTTTTCTGGAACTCTATTGCTTTTTCGATGATCCAATGGATGTTGGCAATTTGATTTCTGGTTCCTCTGCCTTTTCTAAATCCAGCTTGAACATCTGGAAGCTTTCATGTACTGTTGAAGCCTGGCTTCAAGATTTTTGAGCAATACTTTACTAGCATGTGAGATAAATGCAGTTGTGCAGTTGTTTGAACAGTCTTTGGCATTGCCTTTCTTTGGGATTGGAATGAAACTGACCTTTTCCAGTCCTATGGCCACTGCTGAGTTTTCCAGATTTGTTGGCATATTGAATGCAGCACTTTCACAGCATCATCTTTTAGAATTTGAAATAGCTCAACTGAAATTCCATCACCTCCACTGGCTTTGTTCATAGTGATGCTTCCTAAGGCCCACTTGACTTCGCATTCCAGGATGTCTGGCTCTAGGTGAGTGATCACACCATCATGGTTATCTGGGTCGTGAAGATCTTTTTTGTATAGTTCTTCTGTGTATTGTTGCCACCTCTTCTTAATATCTTCTGCTTCTGTTAAGTCCATACCATTTCTGTCCTTTATTGTGCCCATTTTTGCATGAAATGTTCCCTTGGTTTCTAATTTTATTGAAGAGATTTCTCTTTAGTCTTTCCATTTCTGTTGTTTTCCTCTATTTCTTTGCATGGATCACGGAAGAAGGCTTCCTTTTCTCTCCTTGTTATTCTTTGAAACTCTGCATTCAAATGGGTATCTCTTCCTTTTCTCCTTTGCCTTTTGCATCTCTTCTTTTGTCAGCTATTTGAATGCCTCCTAGGACAACCATTTTGCCCTTTTGCATTTCTTTTTCTTGGTGATGGTTCTTAATCACTGCCTCTTGTACAATGTCAGGGACCTCCATCCATAGTTTCGGGCACTCTGTCTATCAGATCTAATCCCTTGAATCTATTTCTCACTTCCACTATATAATAATAAGGGATTTGATTTAGGTCATACCCGAATGGTCTAGTGGTTTTCCCTACTTTTTTCAATTTAAGTCTGAATGTGGCAATAAGGAGTTCATGGTCTATGCCACAGTCAGCTCCCGTTTTTTTTTGTTGTTTTTTTTTTCCTGACTGTGTAGAGCTTCTCCATCTTTGGCTGCAAAGAATATAATCAATCTGATTTTGGTATTGACCATCTGGTGAGGTCCATGTGTAGAGTCTTCTCTTGTGTTATTGGAAGAGGGTGTTTGCTATGACCAGTGCCTTGTCTTGGCCAAACTCTGTTAGTCTTTGACCTGCTTTGTTTTTTACTCCATGGCCAAATTTGCCTGTTACTCCAGGTATCTCTATATTTTCTACTTTTGCATTCCAGTCCCCTATAATGAAAAGGACATCTTTTTTGGGTATTAGTTCTAGAAAGTCTTATAGGTCTTCATAAAACCATTCAGCTTCAGCTTCTTTAGCAGTACTGGTAGGGGCATAGACTTGGATAAAAGTTGAGTGAATAGGTTAAAATGTATGTTTCCAAATATCCCCAGTTATAATCTAATACTTCCATGAATAGAATAATGAATTACTTCTTCTGGTCATCATATTTTAGTGCTAATTGACTTATCAGCTCAACTTCTGTGCCAGGTGACATATAGCTGAGATATGGACACAGAGGAATGTGTCAGAAAGAAGACAAATTTTCTGGAAAGGACTACACAGTTTTATCTAGTAGGAAGTATTAAGGGGCTAGTTTCTTTTGGGCTGGGGGTGGTATAAGTATAGAAGAGAGTAACATAAAAGAGAATAAAAAGTATGAAATCAAGAGGTAAGATAATACAACTAGAGATAAATTTCATTATTATACAATTTTTCTACTCTTGGTAAACCAAAATGGAAACAATAAATAATTTCTAGGCCTCTACTTGAAAGGACTGCACCATTCAAAATATAACACTTTCCTCAGGAGGAAATGAGATTTGAACACAGGTCTGGTACTAGGATGAGGAGAGTTAAGGCATATCATCTAAGCACATGAAAATGTATATAGTAGCATAAAATAAATCATAATTTGATTTAATAATACAGTAGATATCACATGGTAATACTGAAAGAATTAACCAGGAAATGATGCAAAACTGGGAAGAGGGAGCCATCATTAAGGTCTGGATTCAAGAGGTACAGAACCAACATACAGGGATCTGGAGGGAGCATCTGTCTGATTTGACCTGTATTTCTAGGCATGTACTGCATTGGATTCAGTTCAGTTCAGTTCAGTCGCTCTGTCACGTCCGACTCTTTGTGGCCCCATGGACTGCAGTCTTCTCTGTCCATCACCAACTCCCGGAGTTTACCCAAACTTATGTCCATTGAGTTGGTGATGCCATCCAACCATCTCATACTCTGTTGTCCCCTTCTCCTCCTGCCCTTAATCCTTCCCAGCATCAAGGTCTTTTCAAATGAGTCAGCTCTTCACATCAGGTGGCCAAAGTATTGCAGTTTCAGATTCAGCTTCAGTCCTTCCAGTGAACACCCAGGACTGATCTCCTTTAGGATGGACTGGTTGGATCTCCTTGCAGTCCAAGGGACTCTCAAGAGTCTTCTCCAATACCACAGTTCAAGAGCATCAATTCTTCAGCGCTCAGCTTTCTTTACAGTCCAACTCTCACATCCATACATGACTACTGGAAAAACCACAGCCTTGACTAGATGGACTTTTGCTGGCAAAGTAATGTCTCTGCTTTTTAATATGCTGTCTAGGTTGGTCATAACTTTCCTTCCAAGGAGTAAGCGTCTTTTAATTTCATGGTTGCAGTCACCGTCTGCAGTGATTTTGGAGCCCCCCAAAATAAAGTCAGCCACTGTTTCCACTGTTTCCCCATCTATTTGCCATGAAGTGATGGAACCAGATTCCATGATCTTAGTTTCTGAATATTGTACATTGGATTACTCTCACTAAAATAGATTTTTCATTCTCTCTTCTCATAGTAAATAGAAGAGGGCAACTGAAACTCAAGGAACCCCTTTTTTCTTCTCATGACAGCCCTAAGATTCTCAACCTAGCTGGCAAATTCTATAGTACTAATCAGAGGGCTGGTCCCATAGATCCACACAATAAATACTCTCTAATTATACACTGAAGCATAAAAAGCATTTAACTTGGAGATCGCAGCAAATGGCGACTCTGATACTTCCTAGCATTATGAATTTGGGTCAGTTATGTATTGATTTTTTTTCCTTATATGCATAATGGGATTACTAAGTTCAACAAAAGATTAACTGAACTATAAGCATAACTAAGGTAACATGTAAATGTGTCTGATACTTAATTAAAACTCAAATGTTGACTATAAATTTGAGAGGTGACCATATTGCTGTATACAGCTGGAGGCTGACACCTTTCATTGAGGGAAGTTGTGTGGTATTTAGAAATTGGGTCTTGCTGCTCCTCAGTTTTTTTTACCTATAAGATGAGGGCCTTAAGGTAGTTAGATCTGGAAGATCACTGAAATTCTGTTTCTGAGAACCAACCATCTAGTCAAATTCTTTCTAGGTCCTAAAGCACTGATACAATATATAATAAAAAAGATTAGAAAACTTAACTACACTCTTTGCTCATTGTGCATATGCTTATATCTTGGCTGTGTATCAGTTTGGGTCAGTGGGTGATGATATTATTAGGCTGGCAAAATTAAAAACAAAAACAAAAAGTAGTAAGCATTTTATTTAGTCAAATGTATTTGATTTAACAGGATAACACATCTTATTCAGGGATTCTTTCTACTATATTGGTATCAAATTGTCTTTTCATAATACAATGGTGATAAAGATAGTAATTATTCAAATTACCTTTCATAGGAAAATGAAAAGTTGGTACTCTATATCAATTTCTCAGTTTTTTCTATTGTTAATTAATTTTTAAGTTAATTAAATTTGAAAGTGTAGAAGTTCCTGACTGTAGCACTGACCAATAGTTTTTATTTTTATTATTAGCATTGACGTTATCATGAACAGTGCTAAGAGGAAACTTTCTGAAAACAATATCTGATTGTTCATTGAAAAATGCCAAGTTTTAAAATCCTTACTTGCCTTTCTCAGTATCAAAACCTAACCCCCACCCCATCAACCTCTCACCCCTAGCTCTGAGGAAGAAAAGATGTGAGAGGAAAGAATAAGCAAGAGTCAGACATTTTTGTGCTCCTGTGGGATCCTATTGACTGAAATATTTAAAAGTGTGGAAATGGCACAGAGGAAGCCCACTTACTGCTAAGAAGAAAGGTTGCAAAAGGGCTTGCAGCATCCTCTGCAAGTCAGCTCAGAAGGCTTCTCTGCCCTGACCTAGCTCCAGGCAAGTGGCTATCAGGCCTGTTTGGGGTAAGCAAAACAAAGAAGATAAAACACCAACAGCAGTTTGAATGTCAGAACTGCTAGTTGAGTTGCCACACTCCCAGCAGAATGATGCAGTCACGTTTTAGAGGATTTTCATGGGATGAAATTTTAACAGATATATTAGAAAAATTGAAGGCAATAACTATAAAAGTTTAAAGTCCATGCACAGTGGTAGATTTCAAATCCATTGTAAAGTCTTGGTTTTGACTACCTCTGATTAACTTTCAAAGACATTTCTATTGTAAATTAATAAACAAACTTTTATAAGGACTGGAAATAGTTTCTGACTTAAGAACTTAATCATGAAATTGTTAATCTTTAAATGGTTTGCAAATATAAAAAGCTACTATTTTTGCTACTGTTTTCTAAAGTTTACTAGCAATATTTGTCATATTCTTGTCATTATCTCTTCACTGAATTTGACTTGAAAAGTAACTTTTATTTGCAAATGTCAACTCTGAGTGTTATGGTGAGTTGTATCAGACCTGCTATTGAGATACATTCACATTAAGTAAAGAGAAACAAAGAGAACCTAGGAACTCTGACATTGCACCAGATTAATATGTTATCAGAGCCAAGAACATATATTTGGAAGTTTGGTTTGCTCAAACTATTTCAAGCCCCTCTCATAATCCTAGACACTTATTTAATCTGAACATATAATTTGCTAAACAACGTCATGTCAGTAAGTGACAGGAATAGTTGTAATAATACAAATAGACTCAACAATAACAATGATAACATATATTCCTTACAGAACAAATATCCTCTTAAACATGGTGGCATTTATGGTTTTCGATTAAGATTTGATACTTTACTGCACAGGAGAGCATCCCCTCTTTAATCTCTTCTTCTGAGTTAAGAATTATTAATTGCTCATGCTCAGATTCTGTTTATCTGTTAGAGAAAACAGAAAAGAGTTTCACCTCTTTCCCATTTTTATACATCCTTTGTGACTGGCTAAGCTATATTAGGTTATATATAATATATATGTATTAGGTTTTATATATATGCCAAGAGAACGCGCTGGTCATAGCAAACACCCTCTTCCAACAACACAAGAGAAGACTATACATGGACATCACCAGATGGTCAATACCAAAATCAGATTGATTATATTCTTTGCAGCCAAAGATGGAGAAGTTCTATACAGTCAGTAAAAACAAGACTGGGAACTGACTATGGCTCAGATCATGAACTCCTTATTGCCAAATTCAGACTTAAATTGAAGAAAGTGGAGAAAACCACTAGACCATTTGGGTGTGACCTAAATCAAATCCCTGACTATTATACAGTGGAAGTGAGAAATAGATTCAAGGGATTAGATCTGATAGACAGAGTGCCTGAAGAACTATGGATGGAGGTTCGTGACATCATACAGGAGGCAGGGATCAAGACCATCCCCAAGAATAATAAATGCAAAAAGGCAAAATGGTTGTCTGAGGAGGCCTTACAAATAGCTGTGAAAAGACAGGAAGCGAAAAGCAAAGGAAAAAAGGAAAGATATACCCATTTGAACGCAGAGTTCCAAAGAATAACAAGGAGAGATAAGAAAGCCTTCCTCAGTGATCAGTGGAAAGAAATAGAGGAAAACAATAGAATGAGAATACAAAGGTAACATTTCATGCCAAGATGGGCACCATAAAGGACAGAAATAGTATGGACCTAACAGAAGCAGAAGATATTAAGAAGAGGTGGCAAGAATACACAGAAAAACTATACAAAAAAGATCTTCATACCCAGATCACCACATGGTGTGATCACTCACCTAGAGCAAGACATCCTGGAATGTGAAGTCAAGTGGGCCTTAGGAAGCATCACTACAAAGCTAGTGGAAGTGGTGAAATTCCAGCTGAGCTATTTCAAATCCTAAAAGATGATCCTGTGAAAGTGCTGCACTCAATATGCCAGCAAATCTGGAAAACTCAGCAGTAGCCACAGGAATGGAAAAGGTCATTTTTCATTCCAATCCCAAAGAAAGGCAATGCCAAAGAATGCTCAAACTATTGCACAATTGCACTCATCTCACATGCTAGTAAAGTATTGCTCAATATTCTCCAAGCCAGGCTTCACCAGTACTGGAACCATGAAATTCCAGATGTTCAACTGGATTTAGTAAAGGCAGAGGAACCAGAGATCAAATTGCCAACATCCATTGGATCATCAAAAAAGTAAGAGAGTTCCAGAAAAACACCTAATTCTGCTTTATTGACTATGCCAAAGAAAGCCTTTGACTGTGTGGACCACAACAAACTGTGGAAAATTCTGAAAGAGATGGGAATACCAGACCACCTGACCTGCCTCTTGAGAAATTTGTATGCAGATCAGGAAGCAACAATTAGAACTGAACATGGAACAACTGACTGGTTCCAAATAGGGAAAGGAGTACGTCAAGGCTGTATATTGTCACCCTGCTTATTTAACTTATATGCAGAGTACATCATGAGAAACGCTGGGCTGGAGGAAGCACAAGGTGGAATCAAGATTGCCGGGAGAAATATCAATAACCTCAGATATGCAGATGACACCACCCTTATGGCAGAAAGTGAAGAAGAACTAAAGAGCCTCTTGATGAAAGTGAAAGAGGAGAGTGAAAAAGCTGGCTTAAAACTCAACATTCAGAAAACTAAGATCATGGCATCTGGTCCCATCACAAATAGATGGGGAAATAGTGGAAACAGTGCGAGAGTTTGTTTTCTTTGTCTGCAAAATCACTGTAGATGGTGACTGCAGCCATGAAATTAAAAGATGCTTGCTCTTTGGAAGAAAAGTTATGACCAAACTAGACAGCATGTTAAAAAGCAGAGACATTACTTTGCCAACAAATGTTCGTCTAGTCAAAGCTATGATTTTTCCAGTAGTCATGTATGGATGTGAGAATTGGACTGTAAAGAAAGGTGAGCCCTGAAGAACTGATGCTTTTGAACTGTGGTATTGGAGAAGACTCTTGAGAGTCCCTTGCAATGCAAGGAGATCCAACCAGTCCATCCTAAAGGAAATCAGTCCTGAATGTTCATTGAAAAAACTGATGCTGAAGCTGAAACTCCAATACTGTGGCCACCTGCTGCGAAGAACTGCCTCATTTGAAAAGACCTTAATGCTGGGGAGGATTGAGGGCAGGAGGAGAAGGGGACGACAGAGGATGAGATGGATGGAATGCATCACCGACTCAATGGACATGAGTTTGTGTAAACTACAGGTGTTGGTGATGGACAGGGAGGCCTGGCGTGCTGCAGTCCATGGGGGTGCAAAGAGTCGGACCCGACTGAGTGACTGAACTAAACTGAACAGATATTAAAGTGGTTACAATGTGTAACAGAACGCCATTCATGCATGCACCTGTCTTCGTCAGGTTTTTTCTGACAGTGGGTATGTGTGTATGTGTGTGTGTTTGAAGGGAAGATAATAAATACAGCCATGTATGTTTTAACACAGTATTGAATGTCATAAAGCAAAATTTAATATTTTCCTTTTTTTAAAGCCAGAAAAAAGACCATTCATCAATGACTCTATTATAGTTAAATTGACTAGAGAAATGTGTTTATTTTCTTTAACTTTTATTTTATATCTTGATGTTGAAAATTATTCTTAAATTTTTCCCCGATCCTCATTTTATGTCTGTAGTTTTTTGACTGACTTAAGGTATTTTTTTGTTGTTGTTGAAGTATAACTGTAATTTTTAAAGATAGCCTTACCAGTCAGAGTGGATCTTCAGGTGTATGTGTGTGGAACCTGGGGAAAGGTGGCACATGCATCGTTAATATCTCTCCTGCCTTTAGATTTATGGCAAAATCCTTTAAACATAGTATTATGTTTTTATAATATCATTGGGAAATTGAAAAACTAAAATTTTTAAATAATTTTTGTCAAAACTAGAGCCTTATAGTCTAAAGAATATATTTGAACTCACGCTACATCAAAACACAGGACAAGCATGGCTATTCAGGTTTTGCTCCCTGATCAAGTCATGCAGGGTAAGATTTTTGCTTCTAGACTTTCAGACAAGAAGTTTTAGAGAATGAATATATAGCTTACCTTAAGTTAATTTCCTTTGAAATCAATATATGTTATTGATATTAAAGGGATATATAGACTGCATTAATGTACTGGACTCTAAGAACGAGCAATATATTTGTATGTAAGGATGTGTGTGTGTATACACACACATTTTAAATATCTAATAAAAAAGAATTCATAGGTCTATATTCAAACCTGAGTACACATATTCATATTTTATGATCAAGCACAGTTCTGACATCACTGACACTTTGCATTGGAATAGGACAAGCTGGTGTCACCAAACAGGAAAATTAATTCATCCAATCTTTAGTACACTTATGGAAGCCATATAATTCATTATAAGCACACTGCCAATAGAAAGACAAACAACATGTTTATTCTGTTAGATCTAAATCATAGCAGGGAGCTGGGCTTGTGGAAATATAGTGCATCCAGCCTTAAGCATTCTGAGTTTTATTCATGAATGACTTACAATATGCCTGGGTTCCACTCCAGTTCCTTATAATTTATACTGGGTTATTATACATTGTGCTTCTTCCCAAATCAGCTGTATCCATAAGAGACTCATGCATTATGGAGCCAGGGGAACACTCAGGACCAGCTCAAGAATGCTCTGTCCACTGGGGAAATGGCAAAATAAAAACCACTCTCTATATAAATGCACAAAGAATGCTGGTCCCCAAACGTCAGATGTTTCTGAAACCCCACCTAAGAAAAGTCTAATATCTGGTCTCAAGAAGTGTGTCACTGGCAGTTTGGAGTAGATAATTTTAGCTGTCATCAAGTTGGGGAGCCTGGCTGGTTAAATATTTTGCAAGTCTATTCCTTTTCCAAAGATTCCTCAGAGTATCTAACACACAAACATACTTTATTGAGCAACAACAAAGGTTGTTTTCCACCCACCCCTACTACATTATTCAGACTAATATAAGAATTAAGACCAATGAAAGGGAAAAAGTAAAACCCTAGGTGTTTAAAGTTATTTCCTCAGACAAGATTTTTTTAAAAAGTTTTTAATTTGTAGCATGCCTTCATGGATACCCTACTTTTAAATTTCAGTATATACTTTCTACTTTAAAAATAGATAGCCAATGGGAATTTGCTGTATGACTCAGGGAACTCAAACCGGGGCTCTGTAACAACCTAGAGGGGTAGGATGGGGAGGGAGATGGAAGGGAGAGGGTATATGTATATCTATGGCTGATTCTTGTTGGTGTTTGGCAGAAACCAAAGAATTATGTTGCTTGACCTGAGGCCAAACTATGGAGGAGGTAATGACCTAAATCAAATCCCTTACAATTATACAGTGGAAGTGACAAATAGATTCAAGGAATTAGATCTGATAGACAGAGTGCCTGAAGAACTAGGGACTGAGGTTCCTGACATTGTACAGGAGGCAGGGATCAAGACCATCCCCAAGGAAAAGAAATGCAAAAGGGCAAAATGGTTGAATGATAAGGCCTTACAAATAGCTGAGAAAAGAGAAGCGAAAGGCAAAGGAGAAAAGGAAAGATATACCCATTTGAATGCAGAGTTCCAAACAACATCGAGGAGAGATAAGAAAACCTTCTTCAGTGATCAATGCAAAGAAATAGCAGAAAACAATAGAATGGGAAACACTAGAGATCTCATCAAGAAAATTAGAGATACCAAGGGAACATTTCATGCAAAAATGAACACAATGAAGGACAGAAAAGGTATGGACCTAACAGAAGCAGAAGATATTCAGAAGAGGTGACAGGAATACACAGAAGAACTATACAAAAAATATCTTCACAACCCAGATAATCACAATAGTGTGATCACTCAACTAGAGCCAGACATCCTGGAATGTGAAGTCAGGTGTAGGTGATGGAATTCCAGTTGAGCTATTCCAAATCCTAAATGATGATCCTGTGAAACTGCTGCACTCAATATGCCAGCACATCTGGAAAACTCAGCAGTGGCCACAGGACTGGAAAAGGTCAGTTTTCATTCCAATCCCAAAGAAAGGCAACACCAAAGACAGTTCAAACTATGCACGATTGCACTCATCTCACATGGTAGCAAAATAATGCTAAAAATTCTCCAAGCCAGGCTTCAACAGTATGTGAACTGTGAACTTCCAGATGTTCAAGCTGGAATTAGGAAAGGCAGAGAAACCAGAGATTAAATTGCCAGCATCCGTTGAATCATCGAAAAAGCAAGAGAGTTCCAGAAAAACATCTACTTTTGCTTTATTGACTATGCCAAAACCTTTGACTGTGTAGACCACCACAAACTCTGGAAAATTCTTAAAGAGATGGGAATACAAGACCACCTACCTGCCTCCCGAGAAATCTGTTTGCAGGTAAAGAAGCAACAGAACTGAACATGGAACAACAGACTGGTTCCAAATCAGGAAAAGAGTACGTGAAGGCTATATATTTTCACCCTGCTATTTCACTTATATGCAGTGTACATCATAAGAAATGCTGGGCTGGATGAAGCACAAGCTGGAATCAAGATTGCTGAGAGAAATATCAATAACCTCAGATACACAGATGACACGACCCTTATGGCAGAAAGTGAAGAACTGAAGAGTCTCTTGATGAAAGTGAAAGAGGAGTGAAAAAGTTGGCCTAAAACAAAACATTCAGAAAACTAAGATCATGGCATCCGGTCTCATCACTTCATGGCAAATAGATGGGGAGACAATGGAAGCAGTGACAGACTTTATTTTGGGGGACTCCAAAATCACTGCAGATGGTGACAGCAGCCATGAAATTAAGACACTTGCTCCTTGAAAGAAAAGCTATGGCCAACCTAGACAGCATATTAAAAAGCAGAGACATTACTTTACCAACAAAAGTCCATCTAGTCAAAGCTATAATTTTTCCAGTAGTCATATATGAATGTGAGAATTGGACTATAAAGAAAGATGAGCACTGAAGAATTGATCTCAAAAACGACAGAATGATCTCTGTTCGTTTCCAAGGCAAACCATTCAATATCACGGTAATCCAAGTCTATGCCCCGACCAGTAACGCTGAAGAAGCTGAAGTTGAACGGTTCTATGAAGACCTACAAGACCTCCTAGAACTAACACCCAAAAAAGATGTCCTTTTCCTTATAGGGGACTGTAATGCAAAAGTAGGAAGTCAAGAAACACCTGGCATAACAGGCAAGTTTGGCCTTGGAGTACAGAATGAAGCAGGGCAAAGGCTAATAGAGTTTTGCCATGAGAACGCACTGGTAATAGCAAACACCCTATTCCAACAACACAAGAGAAGACTCTACACGTGGACATCACCAGATGATCAACACCGAAATCAGATTGATTATATTCTTTGCAGCCAAAGATGGAGAAGCTCTATACAGTCAGCAAAAACAAGAACAGGAGCAGACTGTGGCTCAGATCATGAACTGCTTATTGCCAAATTCAGACTTAAATTGAAGAAAGTAGGGAAAACCACTAGGCCATTCAGGTATGACCTAGATCAAATCCCTTATGAGTACACAGTGGAAGTGACAAATAGATTTAAGGGACTAGACCTGATAGACAGAGTGCCTGACGAACTATGGACAGAGGTTTGTGACATTGTACAGGAGACAGGGATCAAGAAAATCCCCATGGAAAGAAATGCAAGAAAGCAAAATGGCTGTCTGAGGAGGCCTTACAGATAGCTGGGAAGAGAAGAGAAGCAAAAGGCAAAGGAGAAAAGGAAAGATATTCCCATCTCAATGCAGAGTTCCAAAGAATACCAAGGAGAGATAAGAAAGCCTTCCTCAGCGATCAGTGCAAAGAAATAGAGGAAAACAACAGATTGGGAAAGACTAGAGATCTCTTCAAGAAAATTAGAGATACCAAAGGAACATTTCATGCAAAGATGGGCTCGATAAAGGACAGAAATGGTATGGACCTAACAGAAGCAGAAGATATTAAGAAGAGATGGCAAGAATACACAGAAGAACTGTACAAAAAAGATCTTCACGACAGATAATCACGAGAGTGTGATCACTCACCTAGAGCCAGACATCCTGGAATGTGAAGTCAAGTGGGCCTTGGAAAGCATCACTACGAACAAAGCTAGTGGAGGTGATGGAATTCCAGTTGAGCTATTTCAAATCCTCAAAGGTGATGCTGTGAAAGTGCTGCACTCGATATGCCAGCAAATCTGGAAAACTCAGCAGTGGCCACAGAACTGGAAAAGGTCAGTTTTCGTTCCAATCCCAAAGAAAGGCAATGCCAAAGAATGCTCAAACTACCGCACAATTGCACTCATCTCACATGCTAGTAAAGTAATGCTCAAAATTCCCCAAGCCAGGCTTCAGCAATATGTGAACCGTGAACTTCCAGATGTTCAAGCTGGTTTTAGAAAAGTTAGAGGAACCAGAGATCAAATTGCCAATATCCGCTGGATCAACGAAAAAGCAAGAGAGTTCCAGAAAAACATCTATTTCTGCTTTATTGACTATGCCAAAGCCTTTGACTGTGTGGATCACAATCAACTGTGGAAAATTCTGAAAGAGATGGGAATACTAGACCATCTGACCTGTCTCTTGAGAAACCTGTATGCAGGTCAGGAAGCAACAGTTAGAACTGGACATGGAACAACAGACTGGTTCCAAATAGGAAAAGGAGTACGTCAAGGCTGTATATTGTCACCCTGCTTATTTAACGTATATGCAGAGTACATCATGAGAAACGCTGGGCTGGAAGAAACACAAGCTGGAATCAAGATTGCCGGGAGAAATATCAATAACCTCAGATATGCGGATGACACCACCCTTATGGCAGAGAGTGAAGAAGAACTAAAGAGCCTCTTGATGAAGGTGAAGGAGGAGAGTGAAAAAGTTGGCTTAAAGCTCAACGTTCAGAAAACTAAGATCATGGCATCTGGTCCCATCACTTCATGGGAAATAGATGGGGAAACAGTGGAAACAGTGTCAGACTTTATTTTTTTGGGCTCCAGAATCACTGCTGATGGTGACTGCAGCCATGAAATTAAGAGACGCTTACTCCTTGGAAGGAAGGTTATGGCCAACCTAGATAGCCTATTTAAAAGCAGAGACATTACTTTGCCAACAAAAGTCCATCTAGTCAAGGCTATGGTTTTTCCAGTGGTCATGTATGGATGTGAGATTTGGACGGTGAAGAAAGCTGAGTGCCACAGAATTGATGCTTTTGAGCTGTGGTGTTGGAGAAGACTCTTGAGAGTCCCTTGTACTGCAAGGAGATCCAATCAATCCATCCTAAAAGAGATCAATCCTGGGTGTTCATTGGAAGGTCTGATGTTGAAGCTGAAACTCCAATACTTTGGCCACCTCATGCAAAGGGTTGACTCATTGGAAAAGACCCTGATGCTGGGTAGGATTGGGGGCGGGAGGAGAAGGGGACGACAGAGGATGAGATGGTTGGATGGCATCACCGACTCGATGAACATGGGTTTGGGTGGACTCCGGGAATTGGTGATGGACAGAGAGGCCTGGCGTGCTGCGATTCATGGGGTCACAAAGAGTTGGACACGACTGAGCGACTGAACTGAACTGAACTGAAAAATTGATGCTTTTGAACTCTGGTGTTGGAGAAGACTTTGAGATTCCCTTCACCTGCAAGGAGATCCAACCAGTCCATCCTATAGGAAATCAGTTCTGAATATTCTTTGGAAGAACTGCTGCTGAAGCTGAAACTCCAATACTTTGGTCACCTGCTGTGACGAACTGAATCATTGAAAAAGACCCTGATGCTGGGAACGATTGAAGGTGGGAGGAGTACGGGACAACAGAGGTTGAGATGGTTGGATGGCACTACCGACTCGATGGACATGAGTCTGAGTAGACTCTGAGAGCTGGTGATGAACAGGTAAGCCTGGGTTCTACAGTCCCTGGGGTCGCAGAGTCGGACACAACTGAACGACTAAACTGACTGAAACAATTCTGTAAAGCAATTATCCTTCAATTAATAAATAAATTAATTAAAAATAAAAAAACTATATTCTTAAACCTATATGGAATGGATGATTTAGGTTCTATATGAGACTAGATTAACAAGTTTAATAGTGAAATATTCAATTAATGCTGTTCTAATATATGAGCATTTTTTTAGCAAACTTTTTTTAATGGAAACTAGATATATGCTCTAATAATAGTTTTATGTATTTTGCTCACTATTGTTCTAGTAACTAGACCATAGGAGACATTCAGTGCATATTGGTGACATGTCAGAGAGAGAACACAGCTTTGAACAGGTGGTATGTTTATCACAGTGGAGTTGATTTCTCTATGTATGTATGCTCAGAAATCCAGAGGATAAGACGTTAAGCAAATTTTAATAAAAGTGTACTAATATCTGTTCTGATCTTTGTCTGTGGTCAGAACAGGGTCAAAGGGGTCTTCGGGGATGTATTTGGCTACAAATATCAGAAAACTTCCACAGTGGCCCTAACAGATCTGGTTTTGTCTTCTACAGCAAGAAGTTTGGGAGTAGGTAGAAGAAGGTAGGTGTGGTAGCTCAATAATGCTACTAGGAACCTCAGTTCTTTCCATCTTTCTGTTCTGCCAAACATAATTTGTGGGCTCTTGCTGTTAAGCTTGGCATCTTATGATTGCAAGAAAGATACCTGCTGCCATGTCTTATGCTAATATTTCATCAGGCAAAAAGAAAAGACAGAAGGAATGGGGAGTTGGAAATGGATGATGACAGCACCCAGAAGCAACTGCTTTCCCATCAATCCCAGAAGATATCTGCTTACATTTCATAGAGTAGGAGGTGCCACTCATTAGGATACCATGCAGTCTGGGATCAGTTCAGTTCAGTTGCTCAGTCATGTCCAACTGTTTGTGACCCCATGGACTGTAGGACGCCAGGCTTCCCTGTCCATCACCAACTCCTGGAGCTTGCTCAAACTCATGTCTATCGAGTCGGTAATGCCAGCCAACCATCTTATCCTCTGTCGTCCCCTTCTCCTCCTGCCTTCAATCTTTCCCAGCAACAGGGTCTTTTCCAATGAGTCAGTTCTTTGCATCAGGTGGCCAAAGTATTGGAGTTTCAGCTTCAGCATCAGTTCTTTCAACGAACATTCAGGACTGATTTCCTTAAGGATTGGCTGGTTGGATCTCCTTGCAGTCCAAGGGACTCTCAAGAGTCTTCTCCAACACCACAGTTCAAAAATCCACAGTCTGGGATAGCAAATGATTTTAGCTAGATGGTTTGTTCCATCTCCAAAATCAGGGGTTTTATTAGACAAAGCAGAAGTGAGGAAAGATATTGGGTAGGTATCTGGCTGTATCTGCCCAAGGACTAATGTGAAGAAATTATTTTAACTGTCATAACATAAAATCTGAGCAGTGCTCCTCTTGATTTACGCTTCTATAAGTAAATTCAAACTAAAACAGTTCTATGGGAAACAGTTTTAGTGGACCTTTTCATGACTGAGTTAATTCAGACCTTGTTGTTTTCATAAATAGCTTAATAGGTAAAGATTTCATGATGGATTTTCATTCTGCACTTATGGCCTAGGGGACAGAAAAGAATCTTTCTATTGCCCTGAACTTAGAGCCTTCTTTTATCTGGGTCAACTTCTTCGTTTTTTCTCCTTTCAAACTCATTTTCTCTAAGTAGCTCTCAGAGAAGGAATATTATAAAGAAATTTGTACCCAAATGTAAATGTTTGGCAGTGTTTTTCTATGTTGTCCTGTTGGTGGGATATTTGAAGTTTAATGGGATAATTGCCTTAAAATCTGTCTCTAATTTCAGAAAGATTGGCCAAGAGACATATTTTTGAATTCAGGAATCTTAACCTTAGATATATAGTCACCTATTATGGGCAGTTGTCTTTCTTATCTAAGAATTGAACTTGGTTTTTCTTTACCAAGAGTGGTAAAAGAGTAATAATAATGTCTCTTTAATACTTGACAATGTGCCAATGAAACAATTGATTCCTTTAGCAGATGACTTATGTAAAACATGTAATTCTATGACTCTTTGCTTATAGAAATAAAAGCAATTTAATCCTTGTTAGGAGTTGGAGATACTCAAATTTTTATTTAAGGTTCTGGCCCTTTCCTTGGATTCATTACTTTTATATTAGACCAAGACTTTTATTAATGTAATGTAGGGAGATGTTTGGCAGAAAGGTATAATATAAGCTAATCCTTTGTAAATTTAAGAAAACTAAAAAGAGGGAAGGGAATAAGTGATTCATGACTAAAACAATGGAAGCTGCTGTTGCAGGTGTTCATGGATGTTGCATGTGGACCAAGAAAATCTTTATAGTCTTCAAAACAATTTGTCTTCACCTACAAACTGCACAGCCTTATCATGTATTTACTGCTCATCACCCCATTTGCTCTTATAAGTTTCCTTTTTTGCCTTCAGTCTTAATGCTCTTGGCAAAGGAGAAGGCTTATGGAAAATATTCATTGACTTCTTACTGTAGCAGTGTTGTTTCTGCATGGTAGCCAGGCTCAAGGAGTATAGCTACAGATCCCAGAACAACTTCCTTGATTTTACAAGAAGGGCTCTGAGGGACCTTTACTGCAGTAATACAAGCAGAAACTCTCATTCTAAGGTTTCACAGAAATGCACACTACCCTCTTTTTTACTCACATTGCTAGAAGACCTTCCCCTTAGAGAATCAGAACCTGGGCTCTAGGTGTATGTGGACAAGAGACATCTGAAGGGGCACTGTTTTTTACTGTTATTTGCTCTAGGATACCCTCTCATCTCTGTTCTATTATCTCCCATGCAGGCCCTTCTGAGGCTGTGTAGGGTCTTCCTCTCTGCTGAACTGCATAATAGCTCCAAACTTTCTGCCCTAGGTTGAGAGTGGGGGATGAGGATGTGTAGAATAAATGTAAATGGATCTTTTCCAACAATTGTCAAAGAATAAGGAACGTTAGAGAGGAATTTCTTTGCCCACATATGGAGCACATTGTCCCTGGCTGTTCAGAATAAGCCTCTCAGTCTTAGAGAATCCTGTCCCTCAGGAAAGCCACAGGAATAGCCCCAATTTACAGAATGTAAATTACTCGAGTCAGGATCATATACTTAATGACAGTCTTTCCTCCCAAATGGCACGAAGTCTTGAATAATTTAGAAGGATAAAATAATTAAATACAAGGGTACTCTCTTTAGAGTTAGGGGATGCTTGTGGCCATGCTCAAATGTCCATTTGTGCCATATGGGAGGGTTAGTACTAGACAAGTTTAACCAGATTTAAAGTGGAACAGAGTTGATATTTTCAACCTATAAAAAGCTCTTTTAAATACATAGAATGACATCAAGATCCCAGGTAGATAAATGGACAAACGTTATTGAGGCAGCTTATTCAGGAGAAAGTAAAACAAGGAAACAGAGAAAATATTCACCTTCTTTTTTGGAGGAATCCAGAAAATGCAGATTAAAACAGTAATAAAGGCCCATTTTATCATTAAAGTAAGTAAAACTTTAAAAAATTATATTATATAATACTAATGAGATTGTGGAGAAGCAAATATTTATATTTATTGCTGGCTGCAGTGTAAAACTTCAGAAACAAGTTTGGACGTTTTATTACATCAAAAGCCTTGAGAAGTTTTGTGACCAATGATCCTAAGAAATAATTCAATAAAATATTGAAAACTACATGAATGAAGAGTAATTGCTATGTATTTTTCTATAATAGCTAAAATTAGAAGCAAATATAAAAAAGGCACAATAGTTACAAATTATAAAATAACAGTTCAGTGGAATCAAATGTCTTTTAAAATGGATGATTACACTATGCTAGCATATGATACATGAAATAAAAAAAAATTCAAAATTTAAATTACACTCTGTATATAGCTATGTAAAATATTTAACTCTATGTATAAGCCCTAAAAAGAAATTTATAAAATTGTATCAATATATTAATTTAGTATGATTTTCAGAGATTTATTCTTAAATTTGTTTTAAGATGATAAAATTTAAAATATGTATTGAGTTTTGTGAGGAGCTTCAACTTGTTAGGGATAAATGTGAATTAGATTTATTTCTCTGATAGCTCTGTACTATGCTGAATTCTTTATTTTTTTGCTGCGGTACTACTTCCAATTCTATAACTTAACAATCTTTTAAGTTATCAGAGCAGTTTCTCTAGTTTTTTAAAACTCAGTCCTATTTTGCAATTTCAATCTCACATTCAATTTAAAACTTTCCCATTTCCCTCCATCTTCAGTTAGATTTATGACTTGCTCTGGATTGCATGTTTGTGCTTCACCAGAATTCATATGTTGAAACCCAAACCCCACTGTTATGGTATTTGCAGGTATAGCCTTTCAAACGTAATTAGGTTTAAATGAAGTCATGAGGATTGACTCTTCACAATGGAATTAATGCCCTTATAAAAAGAGACCTGCTCCATACAAGGATACAGTGAGAAGGTAGCTAACTGTAAATCAGGAAAAGGGGCCTCACCAGAACCCAACAACCTTGAAGTTGTGTTTCCCATCCTTCAGAACAATGAGAAATAATTTTTTGTAGTTTAAGCCACCCAGTCTATGGTATTCTGTTACAGCAGCCCCAAATGACCAAGACATGACTCATTTCCCTTCCCTTTTCCCTGTACTTCTATTTTGATGCACATGGCTTCTTTGTGTATATGTTTCTTTTTAACAAGTTAATTTCCATCTAATGCCGATTAGCCATCATTCTCCTTTGGTTTATTGGAGGGTCCTGGGAATGCCCTTCTATATCTCCTGGAGTGGCTTTAGTCTTTTCCTCCTAGATCAACCCTTTTCACAAGCTGCACTTGCTATAGTCTCTTACTGCTGGATCCTCTTAGTTAATAAATAGCCTTATTGCGGATGGGTTGATACCAGCAGGTCAGCTCAAGCCAGCCATCCTACTCAGTGTTTCATAGGAAATTATGGATCATAGTCCACACTTAACAGTGGAGTGCAGACTGTTTCACTGACCTCTCTTACATGCCATCTTCTTCTTGCCCTTTATCCATATTTAGTATCACACATTCTGCTGGCCTAGTAGCATGGAAATTTTAAAATAAGGTTTAGATAGTCATTGAGAGTAATTCTTCTGGAACCTTCCTCTCTCTATTTTGGGGAGAAGTATGCCATCTTTATTCTTCTGTGGGAAAGCAAGAGCCTTGATTTTCAAATTTATAACCCTTGCACTCTTCAGAAAAGCCATGCCTCATTTCCTATAACCAGTCTTTCTCTTATATTGGTGATGGGAGTGGTGGAGGGAAACTTTATGGTTATGTTGAAAGAGTGCTTTTCTACAGGCCTTATATGGAAGATGATGCTGGCTACAGTTACTGGCATTCCTTTGAACTTAGAAGATTATTTAGATTCCAGTTCTGGCACCATTTAAAAACAGGGACTTATCATTAAATGATAGTTTGTAGTTAATTTATAGAATCAGGGGAATAAACAAGATGCTCTATTACTGGTAAATATAGTTAATGACTTTGATATTTATTGACTGAATTATAAATGGTTTTTCAAAAAGATCAGGACAATAATTCAATCCTTTCAGAAAGGATTCCTAAAGTATCCAAACACAATCACATAGATAATTTATTTTCAGAGTTACTGCCATAGAGTTCTATCTGCTGAAAATCCTTTCTCTCTCTAAATACTTGCCTTATATAAATCTTCTACAGAAGATCAGTTAAACTTGTCACTTGAGTTAAAGTTGTCACTATTATAGATAGAGAAAGGAGATTTTGAGTGCAGAGATATGGAGTGATGGAGCCAATGGAAAGATGGGACTTCTAATTACTTGTTTTATGTTTTACCAGGGTTAGCACCAGCAGTCACATGATAATCAGCAGGAATTCTGCGCTTCCTTCTCAAATCTACTTATGAGTACTTATTAACTCACAGGCAATTAAAGGGCCTGAGGGCACAATTCTCTGTCTTAACAGTAAAATGCAGAGGTATTGCCTAACACTAAATAATATGGAAACTACTATTTTGAATCTATCCTTGAATTAGAAGACAATGGTACAATTTCAGATCAATCAACTTTTCAGAGCTAAAGATAAAAATACTATTTAGAGTTGACAAGAGAAAGAGAGAAAGTCTTTTATTGTTCCTGTTTATGAACTTTTGAAAGTTAGAAAAATGCCATGGAAACCTGTCTTTGGGATGCTTTTGAATTTAAGTCAAAATATTATTCTAGTGGAGCTATTTATCTATATTCCAACAAAAACTGTCTGTTGCTTTCTTACTGATTTTACTTGAGATGTGCATCATAGATATATTTTTAAATTAATCAATTTGACATAGTAGTTTAAAATACAACATGTCCCTTAAGACCCAACATCTTTGAAAGTGGGAAGCTTGAGGTTGAAATAGCTTAAGGCAGAGTTCAAAAAATGGGCTATATTAATATCAGTAAGCTTGTTTTCCTTTTGATCATGCACGGACAGAAAATCATGTCTCAGAGGTGAAACTGTTGAGTATTATCAACATGCCTCTCCATTGTTGTTACATTTTGCAGTGAAAGCTGATTCTTTATTTAGAACCAAGGGTTCAGTTTTTTAGACTATCTTTAAAATGACATGTAATTGGATATAATAAAATCAGTAAAATGTAAAATATCACACGCTAGATGAATCTATAGTAGCTGCTGTGATAAATTAGACTTTGGAAAGAGAAGAGCTAAAGGGTCTGTTGATTGTAATTCTGATCTATACTTGATGGCTGTCTCCCAAGAAACAATAGCCAAATAGCATATATAAGCATAAACTTCAAATGAACCAAGTGAATGAACATTTGACTTTTTTTGAAAAGTATGTAGGCTCAGTCATATATGTTATTACTATCTAGCATTTAACTGCAAACTGTTTTGTTTTCTATTTAATTTTATATGTATAAATGTATGTATATGCAAAGATTTTATTTTCTATTATATTTCTTGTCTATTTCTAGCCTGCAATCTCTTTATATCTTATCAGAAAGATAAAGTATATGGACTATCTGGGGAACCTGGGCTCAATCCTTGGGTTGGGAAGATCCCCTGGAGAAGGGAAAGTCTACCCATGCAAGTATTCTGGCCTGGAGAATTCTATACAGTCCATGGGGTCGCAAAGAGTCAGACACGACTAAGCAACTTTCTTTCACTCACTTTTAACTTGGTGCAACATTTGAATGTCTGATTTTTCCTTCCTGCAAACTTGTGGGTGTGATAATACCTGGTTACAACTTTGCTGAACCTCTGGTACTCAAGTCTCTCTCCTAGTTTCATTCCTCACCCCCTTACCTTGTAGTAGCAAGTAACAATTTAGTAGCTAATTGATTAGGGATGAATACTGGTTCAGTTCAGTTCAGTCGCTCTTTGCAACCCCGTGAATCGCAGCACGCCAGGCCTCCCTGTCCATCACCAACTCCTGGAGTCTACCCAAACCCATGTCCATTGAGTCGGTGATGCCATCCAGCCATCTCATCCTCTGTCGTCCCCTTCTCCTCCTGCCCCCAATCCTTTCCAGCATTAGGGTCTTTTCTAATGAGTCAACTCTTCGCATGAGGTGGCCAAAGTATTGGAGTTTCAGCTTCAACATCAGTCCTTCCAATGAACACCCAGGACTGATCTCCTTTAGGATGGACTGGTTGGATCTCCTTGCAGTCCAAGGGACTCTCAAGAGTCTTCTCCAACACCACAGTTCAAAAGCATCAATTCTTCGGCGCTCAGCTTTCTTCACTGTCCAACTCTCACATCCATACATGACTACTGGAAAAACCATAGCCTTGACGAGATGGACCTTTGTTGGCAGAGTAATGTCTCTGCTTTTCAATATGCTATCTAGGTTGGTCATAACCTTCCTTCCAAGGAGTAAGCGTCTTTTAATTTCATGGCTGCAATCACCATCAGCAGTGATTTTGGTCTCAGTCATGCTTCTTTTACTGAGCCTCAGAAGTGTAGAAGTAGCAGGCAGAAGGCTAAAATGATTTGTCATAATGATTTGAGTTGATTGATGGTAAATGAAATCTGATATTTTCCCACTTCCTACATGGTTAGGAATTTTGGTTCTCAAAAGGTGTTGAATTTAATAGTGAGAACTACTGGGAGCCACATCTATGTCTCTGAGAACAATGATTAATTATACAGGTTCTTGAAAATCTAGTTCCAATCTATGTTACTAAAGAGAGCTGCTAAAATTAGATTTTTTTTTTCTATTTTAAGATATCAGTACTGAAATTCCAAACTTTCATAAGTCATGGTCTTCTTTGAACCACAATTCCCATATGTTTTATATTGTCACTGTGTGAATTCTCTATTCCTTTGATGCAGTCAATAATTTATTACTTTTTGCATTTTTTTGTGACACAGATCAAAGAGCCATAAGAAACTGACCATTCATTTCATATGATTTGGGCTTAAGATATGATAGAAAACAAGAGTAAATATAGTCACTATATCAAATTACTTTACAAAAATATTCTGTGTAACAAATCTTATTCCATTGAATGAACTTCTTTATAAAAGAATGATCTTGTTATAAAATTTTATATAATGACAACCTGTTCTACAATAAAATTCTGCTTATGTCTATTATATAATCATAAAACATGAAGTTTTCATTCCTTTTTTACCAAAGCCAGTTGAGCCAGAGAAAAAGACACAAATATTTGAAGTTTGATATGAGCCGTCATTAAACTCAACCAGTTATGGTAACTAAGGCTCAAAATGGTGAATATTGCATGGCATCTACCACTTTTCCTGACCACACAAACTTTTTTTTTTTTTTAACTTGCAAGCTAACTCAGACTAGGGAAACCTATCAGATTCTTTTTATCTTTATCACCCTTGGATGGCAAGTTAAATTTCAAGTAAGATTCCATTCGGAAGCAATTGGAGAACCGTATGCAATTTTTGTGTGTGTGTTTTTAAGTTACAGAAATCTATCAACATAGGTTAAATCCCATTATAAATCTATGTGTGTGTGCAATCTTGTGGTCCATGGAGAGAAGTGGCAAAGATACTATGTACTTTTCCCCATCAAAAGTCAGAAATATAACACCTCTCTGCAAACTCAAAAATATTCATATTTTCTATGTGTAGTTAAAATACAATCACTCATCTTGATTGTTATATAACATTTTAAAAGATTCTAATTTTGGAAAACATATGATTGTATTGTATTTCAACACTTAAAATAAATAGGATACAGGGAATATACCAAGGCGCACAAAACATCGTATTTTATCAAGGACAACCACAGCTACCTACTTGGAGATGGGCATGAATATATAAGTCCTGAATCCATTTACACTCCTAGTATTTTCTAACACTGAAATCCTGAGCAACAGAAGGCAACCATGATAAGGGTCTTAGCATTCTTTAATTACTGTTAGACATTCTCTCCCTTTTGTTATGGTATTTAAAATGTTTACTTTTACCTTTCAAACATAAATTACTATTGTTACTTTTCTATGGCCAATAGTTACTTTTGTTTACTGTAATTTTATTGATTTTTGTCCTCACACATTTTGTGGCACATGTATTCCTGTGGGTTCTCTTTCCTTTATGCCGAAATGCAAGCCTTATTGATGTTTATGGTGAGGATCTGTGTGTGGCAAACTAAGTCTCTGTAGGTCTAATGATGTATTTACTTTGTCCTCATTTGGAAGTAACAGTTTGAGCAGATATAAAATTCTAAATTGACGTCTTTTTCCTCAACATTTTGAAGGTGTTGTTCCATTGTTTTCTGATTTCTATTGCCTTAGGTAACATATCAATCTATTTTCATTCCTTTGTAGATTTTCATATAGCTTTTAAATTTTTTGATATTTTACAGTTCAATGTAGCTTTTGGTGTGGGCTTATTATTTTGGATACATGCACTATTTCATGTTTTTCTTCAATTCTGGAAAATTCCTTTCAAATATTTATTCAAATATTGCTTCTCTTTCATAGTGCCTAGTTTATTTGTCTGAGACTTGTTAGATAAATGTGAGAATTTCTTAATTTGTTTTACATTCTCAAAATTGCTCTTCCTATTTAAAAAAGCTCATTGTCTCTAGCATACTGAGTGTTTTCTTTGCTCCTTTTCCTACTGTCACTAATTCTCTCTTCACTTATATATAATTCAGTTTAATCCAACCATTGCATTTTTAATTTTAATGGCTATATTTATTATATTTCTAATTGGTAATTTTTGATATAAATAATTTCTTTCTTTTTTGTAATTTCTAAATAGAAGTTATTAACTCATATCTCTATAAACATTCAATTTATATTTTATTCTGAGGTCCATCAGCCTTTCCTATGAAATTACTTTCCTACAAAACAACTTCATGTTCTGATTGCTTTTTTTTTTTTTTTTTCTTATTGGTAAATTTCTTCATAAGTTTGGAAACACTGCTTTGCAAAGTTATTTTAAATAAGTTGTTTGTTCTCTCTCTTGGCCTACTCCCTTTCTTTTCTAGGAAATTTGAGGTCTCATCCATCTAGATCCTTCTTAGCAAATATTCATGTACTCTCCTACATTTTACACCATTTTTAATATTTGCTTTGGGGATATGTTACTAGTTGTGACAAATAGGCTTTAAGTGGAAGTAACATGTATCGTTCCTAGTCCAAAAATAGTTAAGGGCATATGTGGAATAGCCATGTTTTCTATCTTATTGATGGGTATGAAGAACATTGAATTGGCAGATATGCTAGATTCAATCATCACAGATTTCCATGTCTCTGTTGGAGGACAGCTGTTGAGAATCATCTGACTTGCATCAGACTGTGATGTGAACATAGAATAAAACTTTTTCCATGTCATCTAAGTCTGGTAATATTTTGGGTTAATTTGTTACTACAGCATAAGTTAGCCCTAACTGATATACCACATGCCAACTTATTGTCTTCCCTAGCCTTTATTCCAGAAGTAGGCTATAAAATGATGGTTCAAAGTTCCTACCTTATTATGATATTTGAGATATTGAAGATTAATCCACCAAGCCAGCAAAGCAAGTTTCAGTTCTTAATAGAAGGATGGTGTCTATATCCCCTATTCCTTAGACCTGAGGCCTTCTTTTGTCCCAGGCAGCAATCACCATCAGTTCTCTAACCTCTGGCTACAAGCTGTAAAGCTGACTCTTGTTCTTCTAGAGTGCCTTATACTTCTGAAGCTGAAGTACTTCCTCTCCATCTCTTGTGGACCTGATACCCAGTGAGTCAGGAGCGTCAGCCCTGCTTATCTCTATGAATTTTGGTTCAGAGTGATGCTTATTTTTTTAAATACCTTTTTTTCCTTTTTCAATGTTACTATATGTAGTAGAGGGATGTGTCAAGTCATGCATTTACTAGCTTGACTAAGAAAAATTCAAATACATTTCTGCAATCTGGAGTTTAAAGATATGAATTCATGGGAAAGCAATTCATATAGGCCTTCTCAGAGCCCTGTGGTGGTAAAAGACTGTGCAATTGTTCTCAGCTATGGCTTCTGGTGTCATAATGGACTTTATGCAGTTCTTGACTTTCTGTATATACATTCACTATCTGTATATACCGTTGCCATTTCACATTCTGACAACTTTTATGATGCTTTTTAGAGATGTTTTGAAAGCTGTGGTAGAAGCAATAAGCTAGGCTAGTGAATCTCAAATTTGAATGATATATGGTCTTCTTTTGAAGGAGAAAAAAATTCAAGGACCTCCTTAATGTTGATTGACATTGTTATTTATTAATTTACTTAACATATAAACATAAAACTAAATATATGCTTATTATTAGAGCTTAGACACAACTATAAAAAAAGTAAATTTATAAATGAAATAAAACTATAAAAACCAATAAAATTCAGAATAATATATTTATTTTAATATGACAGATGATGTTGTTTCGATGAATTCAAATTGATGTTTGTAATATGAGCAGAGTAATGACCATTGAGATTCATTGTATCAGTTGGATCATGGTGGAAAATGAAAAGCATTTATTTTAGGTGTAGTTGAAGAGAATTTAATAAAGGAAATATATACAATGGTGTAGACAGGCTCAGAAGAAACTGAAGAGGGTTGAATATTTTAGTAGTGAAGAGCCATTATGCTGTGAGACTATAAAGGCAAATGAAGATGTGATCATCAGAGCCTGGAGAGAGTGGCTTCAGTTATAGAACAATATAGAGAAGCTGTACTCTTTGTTAGAAGAATACAGTCCATTTGCAGGAATCCAGTGGGAAGGAAGCCATCAAAATAAATACCTTGAAAATTGTGGTATGCATATACAATGGAATATTACTCACTCATAAAAAGGAACAAATGTGAATCAACTGAACTGAGGTAGATGAACCTAGAGCCTGTTATACAGGGTGAAGTAAGTCAGATAGAGAAAAACAAATATGTATTAATGAAACAAATATATATTAATGCTGCTGCTGCTGCTAAGTCACTTCAGTCGTGTCCAACTCTGTGTGACCCCATAGATGGCAGCCCACCAGGCTCCCCCGTTCCTGGGATTCTCCAGGCAAGAACAATGGAGTGGGTTGCCATTTCCTTCTCCAGTGCATGAAAGTGAAAAGTAAAAGTGAAGTCGTTCAGTCGTGTCCGACTCTTAGCAACCCCATGGTCTGCAGCCTACCAGGCTCTTCCATCCATGGGAGTTGCCAGGCAAGAGTACTGGAATGGGTTGCCATCGCCTTCTCCAATATATTAACGCATGTAAATGGAATCTAGAAAAATGGTACTGATGAACCTATTTGCAGGGAAGGAATGGAGGCATAGATGTGGAGAATGAACTTGTGTACACAGTGGGAGAAGGAGAGAGTGGGATACAGTGAGAAAGTAGCATTAACACATATACACTACCATGTGTAAAAACAGATAGCTAGTGGGAAGCTGCTATGTAATACAGGGAACCCAGCCTGGTGCTCTGTGACAACCTAGAGGGATGGGATGGGGAGTTGGAAGGAGACCGAAGAGAAAGGGGATATATATATATATATATATATATATATATATATATATATATGTATGCATATACATTTATCAGTCATATGACTGATATATACTGGTCATATGACCGATTCATATTGCTGTATGGCAGAAACCAAACAACACTGTAAAGTAAATATTCTCTAGTTAAAAAAACAAATGAAATGAATACCTTGACTTTACTCTTCTCATTCTTCAGCCTCCTGCTACTAACTCCCATTTACTGAACCCAATCAGAAACCAGAAAGCAAGGGAACTCCTTGATGAAGGTTCTGGGCACAGAACAGAATGGAGAGGGGTAGAGAGAGTTGTCTAGAAAGGTGAAGAAAAATGTTTATCCAAATTTTTTGGAGTTCAATATGTACTATTAGATACTTTGTGATAACAGTTCTCTCATAACTTTTTTTTAATTCAAATGTATAAAAAAATTTGCCTTTCTTTTGGCATGAATACAAATTTACATTTGAAGTCTGCTTTTTATTTCTTACTAGTCCATAGCAATTTAAATTTTAATTAGTGCCAACATGATGATGAACAGAAAGAAGGCATAAGCACTGAAATTTGTGGTATATTTAATTACAATATGGTCATCTAGCTGAACCTAAATTGTCTTAAATTACTGTTAATGGAGAAAAGAGAATCCTTCTACATTGTTGGTATGTCAATTGATACAGCCACTACAGAAAACAGTATGGAGGTTCCTCAGAAAACTAAAAGTAAAATGATATGATTCCACTCCTGGGCATGTGCCTGGACAAAACTATAATTCAAAAAGACAGGAACTCCTATGTTCATAGCAGTCAAATAATCAAAACATGGAAACAGCCTAAATGTCCATTGACAGATGAATAGATAAAGAAGATGTGGTACATATATACAATGGAATACTGTTTAGCCATAAAAAGAACAAATAATGCCATTTGCAGAAACAAGGATGCAACTAGAGATTATCATACTAAATGAAGTGAGTCAGAATGAGAAAGACAAATACCATATGATATCACTTATATATGGAATATAAAATATGATACAAATGAATCTATCTACAAAACAGAAACAGACACGTAGACAGAGCAATCAAACTTGTGGTTCCCAAGGGGGAGAAGGGGAGAAACAGGGATGGACTGGGAATCTGGGGTTGGTAAATGCAAACTATTAAATTTAGAATGGATAAACAACAACAAGATCCAACTGTACGGCACAAGGAAACTATATCCAATTTCCTGGAATAAACAATAATGGAAAAGAATAGTTTAGAAAGGAATATATATGTGTCAAACTGAGTCACTTTGCTGTATAGCATAGATTGGCAAAGCACTGTAAATCAACTGTACTTCAATAAAAAAAGAAAAGGCTATTTCATGGCATGCAGTATTACATGAACCAAAAAAAAAATCGTGAATATACAATATTTTAAATGATAAAACAAATAAGCAAATAATAACAACAACAAAATCCTCAAAAAGATCTTCAAATTGTTCCTAAAGATCCACTGAGTTCATGGACCTCATTTGAGAAGTTTTGAGCTAAGCCATTTCATGCTTTTATCTGGATAATTTCTTCACATTCCAGAGCAACCTGCACTTATCTGCTGAAAAAATCTACTGAAGCTCTTCTGTGATAGTATCTATTAAAAAAACCTTTAATGGGTCCTCTTTTTCTACAGAATTCAGTATAAGGTCCTCAACCTAGAATTCAAAACCTCCACTTATTTTTCAAGCTTTATATTCATGATAGTTCCCTTAGATATAGAATATATTCTAGCCAAACTAGGATGTGTATTGTGACCTGAATAGATCCTATGTTATTCTGCTTTCTTTTCACAATACCTGCCTTTTTTCCTCTGCTTGAAATATCAGTTGCCTCATTTCTGCCTTTTAAAATCCTAAATATCTCTAAACTCATTTCAGATTCTGCCTCTTCCTTGAAGAATGAGTTAACACCAAGGATCAGAATGTCAGACCAAACTCACACAAATCATAGTTCTTACTCATCATCAAGCTTTTGAGCCATTTTCAAGAATGCAAGCACTCAAAAGCCAAAGGCAGAACAGAGAGGAGTCTGGGACATCCCACAAGATTTCCCGTGTCGCCTTTTTGGTAGATGTGCTCTCCAGTCCAGAATAACAGGCAAGGTCTCTAATGAGGACTGCAGGTCACCTCACATAGTTCAAAGCATTTAAGTTAGGAAACATCTCTACCTCGTGCTCCAGGGTCCAGGGAGCTGTATAGCTTATATCACATTCTATAGGGAACCATGCATCATAAGTCCATAGATTATAGGCTTATTCATCCTAAACAGTCCTAAACCAGGGACATCCTACATTATCTGTCTATTTCCCCAGAATTCCGGTAATTATATTTGCAAGAACATTAGATTCAGTCACTGTCTTTCTTTTTCTAGAAACATCCCTATGGTAATCGAGAAAGAAATGGATCACTGGCCAACTGCTTTAACTTCTTTCTCTATAAGCACCTTTGTGATTGCATCAATCTTATATAATCTTTCCCTCCTATCTCTTTGTGACTCTATCATAGAATTATTTTTCTTCTTTGCATTATACTTATATAAAGTATGTCCTCCCTTCTTGCAGCTCAGCAGAAGGGACATGCTTTATTAATTTTGGAGTCACTAATAGCAGTTTAGGGCTTCCCAGGTGGCACTAGTGGTAAAGAATCTGCCTGCCAATGTAGAAGACTCAAGAGATGCAGGTTTGATCCTTGTGTCCTGAAGATCCCCTGGAGAAGGAAATGGCAAACCTCTCCAGTATTCTTGCCTAGAAAACCCCATGAACAGAGGAGCCTGGCATGCTACTGTCCATGGGGTTGCAGAGTCAGACATGACTGAGCAACCGAGCACACACAATAGCACTTTACAAAGTTCTTTGCATATAACAATTTTACATTTAATAACTGTTGGAAGAGATTAAGAGAAAGATAATTTTCTATTCTCATTATTTCCCACAAATACCACTGTTGAGTCCAGGACAATGGAGAGGAGTGGGACCAAGTTTAACTGAGTCTAAATATCTGCTTGTGTAGATAACTTAATAACAGCCCCACAGAACTATGCAAAATTAAACAGTAGATGAAGTTGTTTTCAAGGTCTTCTTCCTGAGCACTATTTCTATCTCTACTCAAGTGCCTATATCTGTATCTTGTTTGCAGGGTGGACTTTGCCCAGGTGAGAAGCTGGCTAGAAGAGTGCTTCGCTGTTCATAATCTCCTTCACTTCTTAATGTCCTAGGGGATATTTTGTAGAAATTCACCCTTGAAATATCAGGATCAATAGTAGGAAGAATAAGAGCAATAATGGCACCATGATTGGTGGAAAAATAATTAAAACATCAACAGGAAGGAAAAGACAGAGACATCAACCATTGAGACACAATAAAGAAGACAGAGGGCAGGAAAATATACTAGCTGTTGAAGTGAATGGTTCAATATACAGGCCTGAAAACCTGGAGTGTCTTTGGTGGTGTTGCTTTTATGTGGGTCTAAGAAAACTTTGCTGGGTTAGGAGCAGAGACTTAAAAGGATATAGCTAACCTGACTAACAGGGTTCTTATGCTCCTCTCAACTCATACAAAATTTCTTTTTCAATATGTGAAAATAATTGATAATAGTTTAAAATGTCTTCTTTCTGAGGAATGTATACATATGCCTAGAATCCAGAGTCTTAGGCTAAAATGATGAAGTAAGTATTTGTTATTGAGTTGAGGAAAATTAGTGCCATATGGACTTTCCTCAACTGAGCGACTGAACTGACTGACTGAATGCTACTTAAATTACTTGGTTGGATGTCAGGATGTCTACTCTTTATTTAGCTCCCTAATACTGAGAATTTATGGACATTTCTAAGCCAAACCTCTCTAACTGGAAATGTAAGAAGTTTCATGCTATTTCTTTTTCCCTGTAGAGAGAGTTGAAAAGCCCATAGGTATACTTAATTCATGTTTTTGTTTTTTGCTGTTTACATAATGTGTTTCCCCTTATCTGTTTTGAATGGTATACTTCTTAGAGGTTTTATTATTTTTCTATTACTGCATAAAAATTATCACAAAATTGTTTAAAGTAACACAAATTTACTATCTCCAACAGTTTCTGTGGGATGAGAGTCTGAACATGACTCACCAGGGTCCTTGGTTTAGGTTCTCATGAGGGTATAGCCAAGGAGTTGGATTAGATTGGGTTCTCACCAGAGGCTTGAGTAGGGAATAATCTATTTGCATACTCTTAAGGTTGTTGGTAGATTCATTTCCTATCAGTTTCTTTCTAGAAGTCTGTGAGAGAGAGACTAGAGTAAGTTGGGTGCTATGCTACTATGCAGCCACACACATATAATCACATATATTCCATCACATTTGCTATATTCCATAGGGCAGAAGCAAGTCACAAGGCCTGTCCATAATCTAGGGGAGGAGATTACACCAAGATGTGAATACCAGGAGGCAAAGATCTTGGAGGACTATCTTAGGATATTTCTGCCACAGAGGTATAATGCTGTTTATATAAACTGAAAGTGCAAATTAGTCTAGACTCATGTAGATTCTCCTTGGCTATATAGTGATAATGACTCTAATAGTAATGAAGATCATGGATATGCAGGGCCAGATAGCAGACATTTGTACAAGGCCTCTAAGTTGGAAAGAGCTGCTTAAGTTCATAGACTTTCTCTAGCAACATTCAACTTGATGTGTGAAATGTATGCTGATAAAATGTCTTATAACCAGAAATTAAATTTCTATCCTATGCATCTCATAAAACTAGTTCTTAAATATTATATTCCCTCCACAATGTTTTAGTGACTTAACAGATCTCTTTCATCTGCAGTGATTTAATATATAAAGTAGGTAGTTAAAATAGCTTCAGTTCAGTTCAGTTGCTCAGTCGTGTAATACTCTTTGTGACCCCATGGACTGCAGCACACCAGGCCTCCCTGTCCATCACCAACTCCTGGAGCTTGCTCAAACTCAAGTCCATAGAGTCGGTGATGCCATCCAACCATCTCATACTCTGTCGTCCCCTTCTCCTCCTGCCTTCAATCTTTCCCAGCATCAGGATCTTTTCCAATGAGTCAGCTCTTTGCATCAGGTGGCCAAAGTTTTGGAGTTTCAGCTTCAGCATCAGTCCTTCCAATGAATATTCAGGACTGATTTCCTTTAGGATTGACTGGCTTGATCTCCTTGCTGTCCAAAGGACTCTCAAGAGTCTTCTCCAACACCACAGTTCAAAAACATCAATTCTTCGGTGCTCAGCTTTCTTTATAGTCCAAATCTCACATTCAAAAATGACTACTGGAAGAACCATAGCTTTGACTAGATGGACCTTTCTTGGCAAAGTAATGTCTCTGCATTTTAGTAAGCTTTCTAGGTTGGTCGTACCTTTTCTTCCATGGAGCAAGCATCTTTTAATTTCATTGCTGCAGTGACTATCTGCACTGATTTTGGAGCCCAAGAAAAGAAAGTCTCTATTTTCATTATCTCCCCATCTGTTTGACAGGATATGATGGGGCCAATGCCATGATCTTACTTTTCTGAGTATTGAGTTTTCAGCCAACTTTTTCATTCTCCTCTTTCACTTTCATCAAGAGGCTCTTTAGTTCTTCGCTTTCTGCCATAAGGGTGATGTCATCTGCATATCTGAGGTTATTGATATTTCTCCCAGCAATCTTGATTCCAGCTAGTGCTTCATTCACCCTGGCATTTCACATGATGTACACTGCATATATGTTAAATAAGTAGGGTACAATATACAGCCATGATATACTCCTTCCCTGATTTTAAACCAGTCTATTGTCCCATGTTCAGTTCTAACTGTTGCTTCTTGACCTGCATACAAATTTCTCGAGACAGGTCAGGTGGTCTGGTATTCCCACCTCTTTAAGAATAAACCAGAGTTTGTTGTGATCCACACAGTCAAAGGCTTTGGCATAGTCAATAAAGCAGAAATAGATGTTTTTCTGGAACTCTCTTGCTTTTTAGATGATCCATCAGATGTTGGCAATCTGATCTCTGTTTCCTCTGCCTTTTCTAAATCCAGTCTGAACATCTGGAAGTTCACGGCTCATGTACTGTTGAAGCCTGGCTTGGAGAATTTTGAGCATTACTTTGCTAGCATGTGAGATAAGTGCAATTATGCGGTAGTTTGACCAGTCTTTGGCACTGCCCCTCTTTGGGATGGAATGAAAACTGACCTTTTCCAGTCCTGTGGCCACTGCTGAGTTTTCCATATTTGCTGGCGTATTGAGTGCAGCACTTTCACAGCGTCATCTTTGAGGATTTGAAATAGCTCAACTGGAATTCCATCACCTCCACTAGCTTTGTTCGTAGTGATGCTTCCTAAGGCCCACTTGACTTCGCATTTCAGGATATCTGGCTCTAGGTGAGTGATCGCACCATCATGATTATCTGGGTCATGAAGATCTTTTTTGTGTAGTTCTTCTCTGTCTTCTTGCCACCTCTTCTTAATATCTTCTGCTTCTCTTAGGTCCATACCATTTCTGAGTTTTATTGTGCCCATCTTAGAATGAAATGTTCCCTTGGTAACTCTAATTTTCTTGAAGAGATCTCTAGTCTTTCCCATTCTATTGTTTTCCTCTATTTCTTTGCATTGATCACTGATGAAGGCTTTCTTGTCTCTCCTTGCTATTCGTTGGAACTCTGCATTCAAATGGGTATATCTTTCCTTTTCTCCTTTGCCTTTCACATCTCTTCTTTTTACAGCTATTTATAAGGCCTCCTCAGACAACCATTTTGCCTTTCTGCATTTCTTTTTCTTGGGAATGTCTTGATCCCTGTCTCGTGTACAATGTCATGAACCTCCATCCATAGTTCTTCAGGCACTATCAGATCTAATCCCTTGAATCTATTTGTCACTTCCACTGTATAACCATAAAGGATTTGATTTTGGTCATACCTGAATGGTCTCGTGGTTTTCCCTACTTTCTTCAATTTTAATCTGAATTTGACAATAAGGAGTTCATGGTCTGAGCCACAGTCAGCTCCCAGTCTTGTTTTTGCTAACTGTATAGAACTTCTCCATCTTTGGCTGCAAAGAATGTAATCAGTCTGATTTTGGTATTGACCATCTGGTGATGTCCATGTGTAGAGTCTTCTCTTGTGTTGTTGGAAGAGGGTGTTTGCTATGACCCGTGCCTTGTCTTGGCCAAACTCTGTTAGTCTTTGACCTGCTTTGTTTTTTACTCCATGGCCATATTTGCATTTTACTCCAGGTATCTCTATACATTCTACTTTTACATTCCAGTCCCCTATAATGAAAAGGACATCTTTTTGGGATGTTAGTTCTAGAAGATCTTGTAGGTCTTCATAGAAGCGTTCAACTTCAGCTTCTTCAGTGTTACTGATCGGGGCATAGCCTTGGACTACTGTGATATTGAATGGTTTGCCTTGGAAACGGACAGAGGTCATTCTGTTATTTTTCAGATTTCATGCAAGTACTGCATTTCAGACTCTTTTGTTTACAATGATGGCTACTCCATTTCTTCTAAGGGATTCTTGCCCAAGGTAGTAGATATAATGGTCATCTGAGTTAAATTCACCCATCCCAGGCCATTTTGGTTCACTGGTTCCTAAAATGTCAATGTTCACTCTTGCCCTCTCCTGTTGGACGACTTCTAATTTGCCTTGATTCATGGACCTAACATTCCAGGTTCCTGTGCAATGTTGCTCTTTACAGTATCGGACTTTACTTCCATCACCAATCACATCCATAACTCGGCATTGCTTTTGATTTGACTCTGTCTCTTCATTCTTTCTGGAGTTATGTGTCCTCTGATCTCCCGAAGCATATTGTGCACCTACTGGCCTGGGCAATTCATCTTTCAGTGTCCTTTCTTTTTGCCTTTTCATGCTGTTCATGGGGTTCTCAAGGCAAGAATATTGAAGTGGGTTGCCATTCCCTTCTTCAGTGGACCATGTTTTGTCTGAACTCTCCACCATGACTCATCCATCTTGGCTGGCCTACAGGGCATGGCTTCATGGTTTCATTGACCACTGACAAGTGGTCAGTTTGGTTAGTTTTCTGTGATTGTGGGTTTCATTCTGTCTGTGCTCTGCTGGATAAGTATAAGAGGCTTATGGAAGCTTCCTGATAGGAGAGACTGACTGAGGGGGAAACTGGGTCTTGTTCTGATGGGCGGGGTCATGCTCAGTAAATCTTTAATCCAATTTTCTGTTGTGGGCGGGGCTGTGTTACCTCCCTGTTGTTTGACCTGAGGTCAAACTATGGTAGATGTAATGAAGATAATAGCTATCTCCTTCCAAATGTCCCATGCAAGCACTGCCACACTCAGTGCCCCCAATCCTGCAGCAGGCCATCATCAACCCACGCCTCCATCAGAAACTCCTGGGCACTCATGGACAAGTCTGGGTCAGTCTCTTGTGGGGTCACTGCTCCTTTCTCCTCGGTCCTGGTGCACACAAGGTTCTGTTTGTGCTCTCCAAGAGTCTCTTTCCCCTGTCCTATGTAAGTCCTGGTGGCTCTGTGGTGGGGTTAATGGCGACCTCCTCCAAGAGAGCTCATGCCATACCCAGGTCTGCTGCACCCAGAAACCCTGCCCCTTCAGCAGGCCACTGCTGACCCGTACCTTCTCAGTTCAGTTCAGTCGCTCAGTCGTGTCCGACTCTTTGTGGCCCCATGAATCGCAGCACACCAGGCCTCTCTGTCCATCACCAACTCCCGGAGTCCACCCAAACCTATGTCCATCGAGTCAGTGATGCCATCCAACCATCTCATCCTCTGTCATCCCCTTCTCCTCCCGCCCCCAATCCTACCCAGCATTAGGGTCTTTTCCAGTGAGTCAACCCTTCGCATGAGGTGCCCAAAGTATTGGAGTTTCAGCTTCAACATCAGACCTTCCAATGAACACCCAGGATTGATCTCTTTTAGGATGGATTGATTGGATCTCCTTGCAGTACAAGGGACTCTCAAGAGTCTTCTCCAACACCACAGTTCAAAAGCATCAATTCTTTGGCGCTCAGCTTTCTTCACCGTCCAACTCTCACATCCATACATGACCACTGGAAAAACCATAGCCTTGACTAGACGGACTTTTGTTGGCAAAGTAATGTCTCTGCTTTTAAATATGCTATCTAGGTTGGCCATAACCTTCCTTCCAAGGAGTAAGCGTCTTTTAATTTCATGGCTGCAATCATCATCAGCAGTGATTTTGGAGCCCAAAAAAATGAAGTCTGACACTGTTTCCACTGTTTCCCCATCTATTTCCCTTGAAGTGATGGGACCAGATGCCATGATCTTAGTTTTCTGAACGTTGAGCTTTAAGCCAACTTTATCACTCTCCTCTTTCACTTTCATCAAGAGGCTCTTTAGTTCTTCTTCACTTTCTGCCATAAGGGTAGTGTCATCCACATATCTGAGGTTATTGATATTTCGCCCGGCAATCTTGATTCCAGCTTGTGTTTCTTCCAGCCCAGCGTTTCTCATGATGTACTCTGCATATACGTTAAATAAGCAGGGTGACAATATACAGCCTTGACGTACTCCTTTTCCTATTTGGAACCAGTCTGTTGTTCCATATCCAGTTCTAACTGTTGCTTCCTGACCTGCATACAGGTTTCTCAAGAGACAGGTCAGATGGTCTAGTATTCCCATCTCTTTCAGAATTTTCCACAGTTGATTGTGATCCACACAGTCAAAGGCTTTGGCATAGTCAATAAAGCAGAAATAGATGTTTTTCTGGAACTCTCTTGCTTTTTCATTGATCCAGCGGATATTGGCAATTTGATCTCTGGTTCCTCTGCCTTTTCTAAAACCGGCTTGAACATCGGGAAGTTCACGGTTCATGTATTGCTGAAGCCTGGCTTGGAGAATTTTGAGCATTACTTTACTAGCGTGTGAGATGAGTGCAATTGTGTGGTAGTTTGAGCATTCTTTGGCATTGCGTTTCTTTGGGATTGGAACGAAGACTGACCTCTTCCAGTCCTGTGGCCACTGCTGAGTTTTCCAAATTTGCTGGCATATCGAGTGCAGCACTTTCACACCATCATCTTTCAGGATTTGAAATAGCTCAACTGGAATTCCATCACCTCCACTAGCTTTGTTCGTAGTGATGCTTTCTAAGGCCCACTTGACTTCACATTCCAGGATGTCTGGCTCTAGGTGAGTGATCACACCATCGTGATTATCTGGGTCGTGAAGATCTTTTTTGTACAGTTCTTCTGTGTATTCTTGCCACCTCTTCTTAATACCTTCTGCTTCTGTTAGGTCCATACCATTTCTGTCCTTTATCGAGCCCATCTTTGCATGAAATGTTCCTTTGGTATCTCTGATTTTCTTGAAGAGATCTCTAGCCTTTCCCAATCTGTTGTTTTCCTCTATTTCTTTGCACTTATCGCTGAGGAAGGCTTTCTTATCTCTCCTTGCTATTCTTTGGAACTCTGCATTCAGATGAGAATATTCAGATGGGAGTACCTACCTTCTCAGGAGGTACTCAAACATAGTTCTGGCTCAGTCTCTGTGGGGTCTGGGTCCTGGTGTGCAAAAGGTTTGTTTGAGCCCTCTGAGCATCTCTGATGGGTAAGGAGTTTGATTCTAAACATGGTTTCACCCCTCCTACCATCATGCTGGGGCTTCTCCTTTGCCCTTGGATGCGGGGTATCTTTTCTTGGTGGGATCCAACATTCTCCAGTCAACAGTTGTTTGGCAGTGAGTTGTAGTTTTATAGTTCTCACAGGAGAAGATGAGAGCATGTCCTTCTACTCCACCATCTTCTGCCACACACTTTTGTGGGTAATGCTATCAAATTGCATTCTGATCAAATCTGAGGACATGATTCCCTTAGGAATAGTATATTGAATTGAAGGGGAAGGAGGCAGCCCTCAGGATCATCCTTGTATCATACAGGATCTTTCCATTGAGGTAGGAGGGCTGCAGATGGCTCCCAATTAAAATAGCTTGGTCTTCCTATATTCTGACATCATGGAAAGAAAAATAATCACTCTGGTAACTTGTGACTGTTTGGAGTTTTGTAACAAAGGTACAACATGAAGGCTGTTACTGCTTGTCAGTGTTAAAGAATTCAATACCTAGCAAAGGACCACGTGGGAAGACAGACTGTTGTTTCTTCACTGCATCAAGAACGTTTCATGATTAATTGCTTTGTCTATCCTAAGTCTATTCAAGGTAAAAGAGAAATATGGGGAGGAAGAGCATAGAAGGAACTTCCGATTTAGACATTTACTATGAGAATTGTTTCAAAGACCTGTATTTCAGACCTTCTTCAGAGAATGTCCTGTCACATAGATCCTTGCCAAGAGGAAATGTGCCTGGTAGGAGGAAAGAGCGGCACCTGATTTTCCAAACTACATGGGCCCCAATATTCTCTTCTACTACTCTCTTTTACTTATCCTATGACCGCTGAACAGGGCTGTCAGCTACTTTCTGCACATGACCTACATTTTCCTGATCTTTCTTGCCCCATTGAAAGTGTTCTCTCTGCTTCTACTGCTATTCTTCCTCTAGTGTGTCCTTAAGGCCTAGATCAAACACCATTACCTTCTTTAGTGTTCTGATTTGTATTTCCCAAATGACTAAGATATTGAGCATCTTTTCATGTTTTTGGTGTCCATTTGTGTATTTTTGAAGTTATCCCATAGACTTTAATGTTCATTTCTTACCTTTCCTCTGAGACTACAAGTTTCCTCAGGATAGAAGTGTACTATTAATCTTAATCTCTCAGGGGACTTATTAAACTAATTTGGGCACACGTAATGCTCAACAAATGCTTATTGACCTGAATTTAGGAATCATAACAAAATATTGTATTGCCGGAGTCAACCCTGAGATGAGGTCCTCATATTAATAATAATTTCAGTATTAAACCATTCTTACTTAGAACATCAGTAAACTCTTTGCTAATAAATCTGTTGGATTTTTAGTGGCATCTGAACTGTTGACCATGTACTCCTTCAAATATTTTCTTTCCCTAGACATGAGAGTAAGAATTGGCTAAAGGGATTTGGCTCAGGTGGCATATTAAGCTCATTAGAAACTGGGACCAGAATCTCTTTCTTCTTTACTGTGGTGCAAAACATGGGCTCTTGGAAGATGCTACTTATCCTAAGTAGGGCTTATGAAAAGTGGAGGTTCCAGACCCTAAGGGGAAGGGTCAATGTCCTGAAGGAAAGAGAAAGCATTGGGCTGGGTTTCAAGGAGGCAATCAGAAAATAAAACACAGCTGACTATCTGGAATGGATGATGACACCATCTGCCTTCATAGTCTCACCTTGGGCAATGTCCAGTACTTTATGTTTCAGGAGGAAAAAAATATCCCATTACCTTATATATTTTTCACTCAGTAAATTATTAAAATATGGAAATTATCCTTCATACTACCTTTATTTTGGCATTTTTCCCTTTAATATTTGGTTCTCTCAGATTTATAAACTAGACTAGAACTTGAAAAATATTAATGATTATTGTTTCTCCTGCTGAAAGGCTGGGATATGTATTGCAAGCTTACATGTATGATAGCTGCCTTGCCAAATTCAGTGTTGTGGTTAACTGTTGTGGGTAACTGTTAGAACATTTTCAAGTACTCTTTCCCATGACTTTTGGGCCCTTTTATAGAATCATAGAATTTTTGTACTGAAAGATACTCGAGATAATAAAATTAAACCTCTTCAATTTTGAGCCCAAGCTTTGGCTTCCGAAGTTTCAAATTCATAATTTGTTCATCATTACTTGGTTGTTAATGGCACAATTGTGATTAGAAGCAAGTCCCCCCTCCTTGTCTAATGTTCTTTCCTTTTACACTTGATGCCCAGTGCTCTTTCTTTTTTGATAATTTTCTCCAAAACCTCCTTTGGAGTAGCTTAATAAGGCTGCTTGCCAAGTTTTTTTTTCATGTGAACTCCATTTTTATTCTTTCTCAACAATAAAGCTCCTCTGATGGAAAGAATTATAGAATATTAGAATTGGAAGGGGTATTTGTGGATTCTAATATCCTTATTTTACAAATGTAAAAACCAAAGCCTAAGGAGTCAACTGTATGCAGTTGTATGTATGTAAGGAGAAATCTGTATGCAAGTCAAGAAGCAACAGTTAGAACTGGACATGGAACAACAGACCAGTTCCAAAGCAGGAAAGGAGCACGTCAAGGCTGTATATTGTCACCCTGCTTATTTAACTTATATGCAGATTATGTCATGCAAAATGCTGGGCTGGAAGAAGCACAAGCTGGAATCAAGATTTCTGGGAGAAATATCAATAACCTCAGATATGCAGATGACACCACCCTTATGGCAGAAAGTGAAGAAGAACTAAAGAGCCCCTTGTTGAAAGTGAAAAAGGAGAGTGAAAAGGCTGGCTTAAAACTCAACATTCAGAAAACTAAGATCATGGCATCTGGTCCCATCACTTCATGGCAAATAGATGGGGAAACAATGGAAACAATGAGAGACTTTATTTTTGGGGGCTCCAAAATCAGTGCAGATGGTGACTACAGCCATGAAATTAAAAGACGCTTGCAGCTTAGAAGAAAAGCTATGACCAATCTAGACAGCATATTAAAAAGCAGAGACATTACTTTACCAACAAAGGTCCGTATAGTCAAAGCTATGATTTTTCCAGTAGTTGTGTACAGATGTGAGAATTGGACTATAAAGAAAGCTGAGCACTAAAGAATTGATGATTTTAAACTGTGGTGTTGGAGAAGACTCTTGAGATTCCCTTGGACAGCAAGGAGTTCAAACCAGTCAATCCTAAAGGAAGTCAGTCCTGAATATTCATTGGAATGACTGATGCTAAAGCTGAAACTCCAATACTTTGGCCACCTGATGTGAAGAACTAACTCATTGGAAAAGGTCCTGATGCTAGGAAAGATTGAAGGCAGGAAGAAAAGGGGACAGCAGAGAATGAGATGGTTGGATGGCATCACCAACTCCATGCACATGAGTTTGAGCAAGCTCCAGGAGTTGGTGATGGACAGGGAAGCCTGGGTGCTGCAGTCCATGGGGTCACAAAGAGTCGGACAGGACTGAGTGACTGAACTAAAGTGTGGCTGTCAACTTGCCCAAGGCCACAGAGTCATTGGTAGTCCTGGGGTGTGAACTCAGCATTCCTGTGACGTTAGTGGCTTGCAGAGAGCTTCAGTACCTTAGAAGAGCCATCTCTTTTTCTGAGCCATGTACACAATGATCGAATATATTCTGGCTATTAGTTAAATTAAAGACAAGGAAGATTTAGGACTCCAGATTCCATGAGACACAGGTGTTCTAGTATACCATGTGTCTTAGGAAATTAGTGAGGAAAGAAAATAGCAAAAATTTAAAGAAACAAAGTTGTAAATAAAAATCAGTATTTAAAATGGAACTTAAAATGGAACTCCGTAGATAATAGTGATTTGTGCCTTTTACCATTATTGGTTCATTAATTAACAGCATTCCTGATGTTAAAGACTAGTGTCCAATATTTTTCTTCTGGAAAATGCAAAGTTACCCGCTTGTTTTAAGGTCCCACACCATTCCCTGTGGATTGTTCGTGGCCTCTGCTGTCACAGACAATAACCAGAAAAAGGAAATTGACAGACAGACAGAAAAAAAACCTTAACAGCTTGAGCTTTAATTTACCTACATGGGAAAAAATATTTCGGTTTCTGAGATTTCTCCTGGGTTGCGTAATTTGGAGGTAGAAAGAGAAGCCAGAGGAAAAATCACCAAAAAAGCTTTTAAAAGAAACACTATGAAAAGAGCAAATCCTGAGAATTGTGTTTAATAACAGTAATGATGAATTTCCTGGCAGTCTGTACTGAGCAGTTAAAGACCAACCAGCATGTGAAAGAAGCTGAATTAGGATGGTCTGGAGCAGCCTAATAAAGAGTGCCAGAAGATTTATCCTCTCATATGTATAATTTTGAGATATGAATGATTTTACATTTAAGAAATGTGTTACAACCATCACATTAATTTTTACTAAGAACTTCTAGTTTGACTCAAATCAGGATCTGAAAAATGGAAGAACCATGCTTTGAGCCACCAAGTTATTGCCCTGCAGAATATTTTAAAATTATTTAACACGCATCATCTCAGTGTCAACAACTCATCACAGATACACTATCTAATTAACAGAACCCTTCATACTATTTGATAACTGAGTCTTGGCTCAGTTTTTATACCAGAAGGGCAATCCTTGATAAGCAGAAATTATAAAAGCAGATTTTAAAAGCATTAATTCAGAAATAAAATCAAATTGGGCTCAAATTAACCCCCTATTGGTATTTAAACATATTTAAAACCACTTGGCTTAAAGATAACACTTGGAGCGGCTGCCTTTGACCAGAGTCAGGCTTTGTCTAGACTGTCAGCCTCTGTATTTTGATTCCATTTGTTGTGTACCAGCCTCCCCGTGCCCAGGATAATTGATACGCGCCCTGCACTAGGGACAGATGAGTTTATCCTGTCATTGAAGCCCTCCACAAGATGCCTTAATTATTAGAGCTAATTCAAGGATTTGGAAATGCGATTGTTTTCTCATTCTAATTCCATGTTGGCAACATTTCCAATGACAAATCCAATAAAGAATTAGTAATTTGGCTTTCCGTGGTTGTGGAAAAAGGGCAGCAAGAATGAGCAACGATAATAGTTTCTGTTTATATAGTATTATTTTTTTTTTTAATATGAGAAAGTTATTGCTACAGTTTAGGGACAAAGACTCATGAAAAAGTAGAAATGAATTTGAGTTTCTGTAAAGATGGTAACTTTTGATCCTTTGATCTCTGCTGATAGTGTGCATTTTGCAACTAAGTGGGAAATTTTAGTTTCCAAAGGAGAGAATTGGGGATAAAGAAAAAGTAAGACACTGCCATTAAAAATGGTACCCCTATGTTTAGAATACAAGGTGACAAAGAGGAAAAAGACACCGTTAAATTGTGCTTGTTGTAATCAGATAAATCAAGTTACCAAACTCTGAACATACATATTTGGTGTAAGTGAACTCTTTGGGGCTAGGAATCTACTCTTATATTTCTATATTTCTCTTATATACCTTAATTAAACCACATGTTTAATTAAGGCTTGCTGAATCTCATCCTGCATAATAGCTGGAACAGCAGAGGCATCCATATATTACCAAAAGAATGTACTTCTCAAAATTGCAAGCAATATTTACTGCCTGCTTCCATTTTGGTGTTATGGATGGGTCAGCACAGAGATGTTTGATACCCAGGTATTAATTGTAATGATTGCTGAGTGGTGAAACTATGACAATTTTTATTTTCTTTGTGCATGTGTGTTTGTTTAACTCTATTTTCTAAAATGAGCATGCATTACTTCTGTAATAACAAGAGTTATTTTCAAAGTGCCTACTTTGTGATAGTCCTTCAGATGCATACATACTGATTTTCAACATTCAGCTGGGGGAAATCAGGATATATAAGAAACGCAAAACCTCAGCTATTTCATTCATGCTATCTCACTGGTTTCTAGGGTTGGTTGTTAGCTAGATTTTACTCTCCCTCTGAAAATTATTATTCAGATAGAGCAGATAAACATGAAATATACTCTTATTGCCTGGAGAGATTTTGTTTCTGATACACATAAATTCAACCAGTTTAACAACTTTTCCTCATCTCCCCTCTTACTCACTCAGTTCAGTTCAGTTCAGTCGCTCAGTCGTGTCCAACTCTTTGCGACCCCATGAATCGCAGCACGCCAGGCCTCCCTGTCCATCACCAACTCCCGGAGTCTACCCAAACCCATGTCCATCGAGTCGGTGATGCTATCCAGCCATCTCATCCTCTGTTGTCCCCTTCTCCTCCTGACCCCAATCCTTCCCAGCATTAGGATCTTTTCCAATGCATCAACTCTTCGCATGAGGTGGCCAAAGTATTGGAGTTTCAGCTTCAACATCAGTCCTTCCAATGAACACCTAGGACTGATCTCCTTTAGGATGGACTGGTTGGATCTTCTTGCAGTCCAAGGGACGCTTGAGAGTCTTCTCCAACACCTCAGTTCAAAAGCATCAATTCTTCGGCGCTCAGCTTTCTTCACCGTCCAACTCTCACATCCATACATGACCACTGGAAAAACCATAGCCTTGACTAGATGGACCTTTGTTGGCAAAGTAATGTCTCTGCTTTTCAATATGCTATCTAGGTTGGTCATAACCTTCCTTCCAAGGAGTAAGCATCTTTTGATTTCACGGCTGCAATCACCATCAGCAGTGATTTTGGAGCCCCCCAAAAAATAAAGTCTGACACTGTTTGTACTGTTTCCCCATCTATTTCCCATGAAGTGATGGGACCAGATGCCATGATCTTAGTTTTCTGAACGTTGAGCTTTAAGCCAACTTTTTCACTCTCCTCTTTCACTTTCATCAAGAGGCTCTTTAGTTCTTCTTCACTTTCTGCCATAAAGGTGGTATCATCTGCATATCTGAGGTTGTTGATATTTCTCCCGGCAATCTTGATTCCAGCTTGTGTTTATTCCAGCCCAGCATTTCTCATGGGCTTCGCTTATGAGTAGACTCACTACTCTTTGCTTATAAGTAGACCAACAAAGAGGAAACTATAGCATTGTAGTGTTTCAGTATCACACTATCATTGTATAACTTAGCATAAGGATGGAAAGATATAGATTGTTTGTGTAGAAATTTTCTGAGTACCCAATTTAAGAATGGGCACTTCGTAGCAAATGGACTTTGATGTCACTATTTGAGCTTCACACAGTGGCCCCCTTGAGTCTAGTCCCTTTGAAGAAAAATTTAAATTCTCCAGATTATCTTCTTGTGGTTATGATTATTTTACCTACTGAGTGATAATTTATACAATGAGCATTTCAGATTTCACAACCTCATTTGGAAGCTGGCTATTAAAAATTAGGTTTCCTTTTCTTGGCCTCAAATTTTCATACTTATTTTCTCATTCTTTTAATTTACTGCATCTGAGTCCAGATCACTGCATAGAGATCACTCATGTACTTGCAGGCCAATATTAATTGATCCCTTAATCTTTCCTTCTCTAGGTTTAATGTCCTTATTTCCTTTAAAAAATATGTCTTTTAAAAATTAAAGTTTATTTGATGTACAATGTATATAAGGTTCAAGTGTACAACATAGTGCTTCACAGTTTTTTAAAGGTTATACTCCTTATAGTTATAAAATATTGACTGTATTCCTTGTGTTGTATAATATGTCCTTGTAGTTTATTTTATATATAATAGTTTTACTTCTTAGATCCCTACCCCTATGTTGCCCCTCCTCCTTCCCTCTCCACACTGGTAATGACTAGTTTATTCTCTATCTGTGAGTCTATTTCTTTTCTGTTAAATTTACTAGTTTGTTGTATTTTTTAGGTTTTGCATAAAACTGTTATCATACAATATGTCTTTCTCTGACTGACTTATTTCACTCAACCTAATGCCCGCCAAGTCCATCTATGTTGCTGCAAATGTTTGTTGTTTTTAATGGCTGAGTGGTGTTCCATAGTGTGTGTGTGTGTGTGTGTGTGTGTATTGGGCTTTCCTGGTGGTGCTAGTGGTAAGGAACCTGCCTGCCAATGCAGAAGGTATAAGAGAGGCAGGTTTTATCCCTGGGTTTGGAAGATCTCCTGGAGGAGGGCATGGCAACCTACAACAATATTCTTGCGTGAAGAATCCCCATGGACAGAGGAGCCTGGCGGAATACAGTCAGTAGGGTTGCTAGACATGACTAAAGCTACTTAGCACACGTGCATATATATATATAAAGATGTACTATATATACGCATACATATATATAGTACATCTTTATCCATTCGTTTGCTGATAGACACTTAGGTTGCTTCTATATTTTGGAAATTATAAATAATGCTTCTTTGAACATTATGTTACAGGTACCTTTTCAAATTAGTATTTTTTCTTTTTTTTGGATATATATCAGTTCAGTTCAATTGCTCAGTCATGTACAACTCTTGCGACCCCATGAACCACAGCATGCCAGGCCTCCCTGTCCATCATCAACTCCCAGAGTTTACCCAAACTCATGTTCATCGAATCGGTGATGCCATCCAGCCATCTTATCCTCTGTCATCCCCTTCTTCTCCTGCCCCCAATCCTTTCCAGCATCAGAGTCTTTTCCAATGAGTCAGTTCTTTGCATGAAGTGGCCAAAGTATTGGAGTTTCAGCTTCAACATCAGTCCTTCCAATGAACACCCAGGACTGATCTTTAGGATGGACTGGTTGGATCTCCTTGCAGTCCAAGGGACTCTCAAGAGTCTTCTCCAACACATCAGTTCAAAAGCATCAATTCTTCGGCGCTCAGCTTTCTTCACCGTCCAACTCTCACATCCATACATGACTACTGGAAAAACCATAGCCTTGACTAGATGGACCTATGTTGGCAAAGTAATGTCTCTGCTTTTTAATATGCTATGTAGGTTGGTCATAACTTTCCTTCCAAGGAGTAAGCATCTTTTAATTTCATGGCTGCAATCACCATGGATTTTGGATATATATGCAGGAGTGAAATTACTGGGTCATATTAGGCTTCCCAGGTGGTTCAGTAATAAAGAATCCATCTGTAGTGTAGATGATGCAGGTTTGATCCCTGGGTCAGGAAGATCCCCCGGAGAAGGAAATGGCAACCCAGTCCAGTATTCTTGCTTGGGAAATCCCATGGATAAAGGAGCTTGGTAGGCTATAGTCCATGCGGTTGCAAAAGAGTCAGACATAACGTAGTGACTAAATAACAACAACAACATGGTAGCTCTATTTTTAGTTTACTGAGAAATCTCCAAACTGTTTTTCTAGCAGACTGGTAGCTGCAGCAATTTATATTCCTACCAACTGTGTATGAGGGTCTAAGGAGGTGAAAGACCTATGTTTGGAAAATTGTAAGACACTGATGAAAGCAACTGAGAACAACACAAATGGGTGAAAACAAATATGGTGTTCTTGGATGAGAAGAATTAATATCGTTCCTGATGCTTTCACTTTTTTGACTTCCCCAGTGGCTCAGCCAGTAAAGAAACTGCCTGTAATGCAGGAGATCCAGGTTTGATCAGCCCTAGGTTGGGAAGGGCTGGAGAAGGGAACGGCTACCCACTCCAGTATTCTTGCCTGGAGAATTCCATGGACAGGAGAGCCTGGCAGGCTACAGTCCCTGGTTGCAAAGAGTTGGACACAGCTGAGTGACTAATACTTTCATTTTCTTTCACCCAAGGCAATCTACAGATTTAGTGCAATTCCCACCAAAATACCAATGGTATTTTTCACAGAACTAGAACAGATAATCCTAAAGTTTTTATGGAAGTACAAAAGATGCTGATGGACAAAACAATCTTGAGAAAGAAGAACAGAGCTGGAGGAATCATTCTCTCTAACTTCAGACTATACTGCAAAGCTTCAGTAATCAAAACAGTATGGTACTGCACAAAAACTGACCCATAGATCAATGGAACAGAATAGAGAGCCCAGAAATAAACTCACACACTTATGGTCAGTGAGTCTACAACACTGTAGTGAGTCTACAACAAAGGAGGTAAAAAAGTAAAATGGAGAAATAAGTTGCTCTTGGGAAACTGTACAGCTATATGTAAAAGAATGAAAATAGAACATTCTCTAACCCCATATGCAAAAATAAACTCAAAGTGAATTAAAGGCCTAAATGTAAGATCAGAAAACATAAACCTTTTAGAGGTAAACATAGAACATTTTTTCACATTATATATATATCAATAACCTCAGACATGCAGATGACACCACCCTTATGGCAGAAAGCAAAGAGGAACTAAAGAGCCTGTTGATGAAAGTGAAAGAGGAGAGTGAAAAAACTGGCTTAAAACTCAACATTCTAAAAACAATGATCATGGCATCTGGTCCCATCACTTCATGGTAAATAGATGGGGAAACAATGAAAATAGTGAGAGACTTTCTTTTCTTGGGCTCCAAAATCACTGCATTTGGTGACTGCAGCCATGAAATAAAAAAACGCTTCCTCCTTGAAAGAAAACCTATGACAAATCTAGACAGCATATTAAAAAGCAGAGATATTACTTTGCCAACAATGGTCTGTATAGTCAAAGCTATGGTTTTTCCAGTAGTCATGTATGAATGTGAGAGTTGGACCATAAAGAAAGCTTGAGTGCTGAAGAACTGATGCTTTTGAACTGTGGTGTCAGAGGTGACTCTTGAAATTCCATTTGACTGCAAGGAGATCAAACCAGTCAATCCTAGAGGAAGTCAGTCCTGAATATTCATTGGAAGAACTGACGCTGAAGCTGAAGCTCCAATACTTTGGCCACCTGATGCGAAGAATTGACTCATTAGAAAAGACCCTGATTCTGGGCAGGAGGAGAAGGGGATGACAGAGGATGAGATGGTTGGATGGCATCACTGACTCAATGGACATGAGTTTGAACAAGTTCTGGGAGATGGTGTAGGACAGGGAAGCCTGGTGTGCTGCAGTCCATGGAGTCACAAAGAGTCTGACATGACTGAGTGACTGAACAACAACAACAAATATATATATATATATATATATATATATATATATATATATATATAATCCATTTAAGCAAGGGAAATAAAACTGGAAAGAAACAAATGGGACCTGATTAAACTTAAAAGTTTTTGCACAGAAAAAGAATCATCAACGAAACAAAAAACACTGCCTATGGAATGGGAGAAGATATTTGCCAATTATATGACCAGCAAAGGGTTTTTATCCGAAATATATTAACAGCTCATACAACTTAACATTAAAAAAACCAAACAACCCAATTAAAAAATGGGAAGAAGACCTGAATAGATATTTTTCCAAAGAGGAAGTGCAGATGGCTAATAGGCACGTGAAAAGATGCTCAACATTGCTGATGAGGGAAATGCAAATCAAAACTGCAATGAGACATCACATCACACCTGTCAGAATAGCTGTCATCAAAAAAACCCATAAATTACACATGTTGGTGAGGATATGGAGAAAATAAAATATATGTCTTTCATTTCTCCATATGCTTCTTCTTTGGTTCATGGTGGAGGCCATGAATATGGTAAAATAAGATTCTCAAGCTTTTTTTTTTTTGAGAATTTAAGGCAGTAATTCTCATTAGTCATGGTTCAAAATGACTTTTGGGACCCCAGCTTTGGAGATACTAAATTTGTAGTTCTACAGTAAGATATGAGCTTGCCTTTATATTTCTTAATACAGTCTTTTGAAGAAGAAATTTTTTATTTTGACAAAACATAATTTACCAATTTTTATAGCCTGTAATTTTTGAGTCATTTAGGTATTTGCTTGATCTAAGATGACTAAAATTTTCTTCTAGAAGTTTTACAATTTTCACTTTTAAATTTGGGTCTGTGATTCATTTTGGATCAATATTTATATGGAGAGGTAAAGGTCCAGAGTTGTGGTCTTTTTTTTTAACTTGTGAATATTGTCCTAGCACTTTGGAAATCAGTTTTCTCCATTGAGTTGCCTTGTCGCCTTTATCAAATATCAACAAACTACAATATATTGGTCTATTTCTTGACTTTTGTTCCATTCATATATATATATATATATTAATTTTTATACCAATATCTTGATTATTGTAGCTTTTAGTATAAATCTTAAAATCAGGTAGTGTGAGTCTCACAATTTTTTGTTTTTAACATTCTTTTTTGGATATTCTTGGTCCTTTACACTTCCAAATACTTTTTAGAGTTAATTTATCAATTTCTGAAAAGAAAGTCTATTGGATTTTGAATGGAATTGCATTGAATCTATAGATTAATTTGGTGAAAACTGACATTTTATAATATTGATTCTTTCAATCCATTGTGCTCTATAGTATATATCTAAGACATCTTTAATATCTTTTAATAATGTTTTGTAGTTTTCAGTATAAAAGTCTTCAATATATTTCAAGTTTGTCCTTTCTGTAGCTCATATTTTAAAGGCTATTTTAAATTAAACTATTTTCTTTATTTTAATATCTCTTTTAGTTGTTTATTTCTATGCATTTATTGAAGTGTAACTGAAGTACAACAAAATGACACATAATGTGTACAACTTGATCAGTTTTGACTTATTTATACACTTATGAAACTAGCATCACAAGACAAAAACATTTCCATCGCTTTTCAAAATTTCCTCATGCCATTTGCAGTTGATCATCTTCCCCAACTATAGCCCCAGACAACCATTAACCTACCTTCTGTCCTTATAGATTAGTCTGAATGCTCTGGAATTTTATGTAAATCGACTCATCCAATAATGTGTCTTTTGGCTTCTTTCACAAAACATAATGATATTAAGATTAATCTATGTTGTTGCAAGTATGAATAATTCATTTCATTTTATTACTGAGAAGTATTCTATCGTATGGCTACATCAGGTTTGTTTCTTTCTTCACCCATTGATGAATATTGGGTTGTTTTCAGTTTTCAGGGGTTACAAATATATTTGTGATGAAAATTTGTGTATAAGCCTCTGTGTAGACATATGCTTTTTTTTTTTCTCTTGGGTAAATACCTAGAAGTGGAATGGCTTGGTTGAATGGCATGTGAATATTCAATTTTTAAAGAAATATTTTTGTGATTTCAGATTTTTATTGTTCAGTGCTAGTATATAGAAATGCAGTTGATTTTTAAATTCAGTTTGCTAGTATGTAGAAATTTAACTTAATTTGTGTTGTATCTTATGGTTTTGCCATATTCACTTATTTATTTCATTTTTTGGGGGGTTAGATTCCTCAGAGTTTTCAACAAAGATGATTGTGCTGTAGCAAATATAGACAACTGTACTTCTATTTAAATTTGTAAGCCTTTTATTTCTTTTTTTGTTTTTTTCCTGATTGCCCTGGCCAGCATCTCCACTTTATTACTGAATTAAAGTGGGCTTCCCTAGTAGTTCAACTGGTGAAGAATCTGCCTGCAATGCAGGAAACCCTAGTTCGAGTCCTGGGTCAGAACAATTCCTGGGTCAATACTAACGTAGGCTACCCATGTTAGTATTCTTGGGCTTCCCTGGTGGCTCAGCTGGTAAAGAATCTGCCTGCAGTGCGGGAGACCTGGGTTTGATCCCTGGGTTGGTAAGATCGCCTGCAGAAGGGAAGGGCTACCCACTCCAGTATTCTGGCCTGGAGAATTCCATGGACTGTATAGTCCTTGGGGTCGCAAAAAGTCAGACATGACTGAGCCACTTTCACTCTCACTTTCAAAGTGGTAAGATTGGTCGTTCCTATAATTTTTTTTCTTCTTTCTGGCTTTTGTATCAAGGTATGATGGTCTCATTGTTTGAGTTGGAAAGAATTCTTTCCTCTTTTACTTTTGGGAAAAGTCTGTGTAGAATTAATTTATTTTCTTTTAAAATATTTTGTAGAATTCACCAGTGAAGTCATCTGGGTCTGAAGTTTTCTTTGTTGGATGTTTTAAAGTAATAATTCAATTTTTCTGACAGATATAGGGACATTCAGCTTATCTATTTCTACTTTAGTGGGTTTGTAGTTCAGGTCATTCAAGAAAATTGTGCATTTTGTTTCAGTTATCAAAGTATTTAACATATAGTTGTTCATAAAATTACTTCTTAAAAACTATAGAATCAGTAGTGATGTCTTTCATTAATGATAATGGTAAATTGTGTCTTCTCTTTTCTCCTTGATTAGAATTCCTAAAGGTTTATCAATTTTCCTGTTCTTTTCAAAGAAACAGCTTTTGTTTTCCTTGATTTTCTCTAGTGTTTTTTTCTGTTTATATTTTATTGCCTCTTGCTCCAATCATTGTGATATCAATTCTTCTCCTTCAGTTTAATTTTCTTTTTTTTTCTTATTTCTTAAGCTGAAAGCTTAGATCATTGATTGGATGTCTTCCCTTTTCTTCCTGACATAAGTATTTAATGCTATAAACTTTCCTCTAGCACTGCTTCACAAATCTTGTTATATTGTATAATAATTTTTCAGAGTTACAAATATTTTTTAATTAATGTTGTGATATCTTCTGGGACCTAGGATTTACTTAGTTATGTGTCAACCTAGATGTCCATCAGCAGACGAATGGATAAGGAAGCTGTGGTACATATACACAATGGAATATTACTCAGCCATTAAAAAAAATACATTTGAATCGGTTCTACTGAGATGGATGAAACTGGAGCCCATTATACAGAGTGAAGTAAACCAGAAAGAAAAACAACAATACAGTATACTAATGCATATATATGGAATTTGAAAGATGGTAACGATAACCTTATATGCGAGACAGAATAAGAGACACAGATGCATAGAACAATTTTATGGACTCTGAGGGAGAAGGTGAGGGTGGGACGTTGTGGGAGAATAGCATTGAAACATGTATATTATCATATGTGAAACAGAACACCATTCCATGTTCAATGCATGAGACAAGGGCTCAGGGCCGGGGCAATGGGATGACCCAGAGGGATGGGATGGGGAGGGAGGTGGGAGGGGGGTCCAGGAAGGGGAACATATGTAAACCCATGGCTGATTCATGTCAATGTATGGCAAAAACTATTACAATATTGTAAAGTAATTAGCCTCCAACTAAAATAAATAAATTTATAAAAAAAAAAAAGTTATGTGTCATTTAACTTAAAATATTTGAGCAATGTCCAAGATATTATTTTAAAATTTTGATTTTTAATTTTAATCAGTGTGATCAGAGAATATACTGTGTTTTTTCAATTTCTTTAGTTTTAGTGAGTCTTGTTTGAAGACACAAAATGGTCTATCTTCCTGAAAGAAAAAATATGCATTTTAATATTGCTTTGAGTATTCCATAAACATATACTTGGTTAAGTTGGTTGATAGTGTTGTTCAAGTCTTATATAGCCACACTGATATTTTCTCTTGTTTATCAATTATTGAGAGTATTAAAATCTCTAACTAAAATTATGGATTTGTCTAATTCTGCATTTAGTTTTATCAGATTTTGCTTCATGACTTTGAATCTCTGATATTAAGTGCAAAAACAGAATAATTAAGGCCTCTTGAAAAATTGACTGCATCATCATCATGAATTTCCCTCTCTATCCCTGGTAATATTCATTGTTCTGAAGTCCATTCTGTCTAATATTAATATAGTCACTTCTTTTTTCTTTGACTGATATTTTCATGTATATCTTTTTTTGCTCTCCTTTTACTTTTACATATTATAACTTTATCAAGTAAACTTCTTTAATATAGTATAAAATTGGTACTGTTTACTTTTCATGTAATTTAACAATGTATGCCTTTTACTTGGACTATTTAGAAATTTATTTCTAAGTATTCTATATTTTTGAGACTATTTTAAATTGCATTATTTTCTTTCTTTTTCTGTCTTCTTTTGTTACCTATTTTACAAATTTATTGAGGTATAATTGAAGCACAATAAACCATACATATTTAAATATATAATTAGATCAGTTTTGACTTATATATGTACCCATGAAACCATCACAGCAGTCAAATAATAAATTTTTATATCACTGATTAATGTGTTAATATATAATAGTATATATTATATAGTATAAATTTGAGTATTGGTACGGTCATGTATAAATCTGCCAACTTGCTATTTAGGCTTTATTTGTCCATTCTGTTCTTTGTTCCTTTTCTTCTCTGTTACTTTTTCTAGTCAGATTGGTTTTTTAAAATAACTATTTTATTCCATTATTAGCATGTTAGCTATACATCTTTATTTCATTTGCTATATGGTCAGTGTAGAGTTTACATTATTACTTTAAATTTATCACAATCTATTTTCAAATAATGCTATATCATTTGGCATATCATGTAAGAAACTTGTAACCACTTGTTTTCATTTTGTCCCTCCCAGCCTTTGTTCTATATTTGTAACAAGTTGTACTTCCAAATCTACAAGCCCCATAATACACGATTATTACTTTTGCTTTAAGGAGAGAAAAAAAAAATCTTTTATATTTTGTCACCTTTCCTGTGAACTTCATTTCTTTGAAGAGATCCACATTTCCATCTAGGTTTATTTTCCTTCTGCCTGAAGAACTTCATTTAGTATTTTCTGTATTTTAGTCTGCTGGAGATAAATTCTTTCAGCTTTGGTAAGCCTGAATAAGTATTTGTTTTTAAAATATATTTGTCTGGCTATAGAATTCTAGGTTGACAGTTCTTTTTTTCTTTCTTTTTGTTTGTTTGTAGTTTAAAGATATTTCATTATCTTCTGTTTTGCCTTGCATATTTTCTTGTGAGAAGTCTACTGCATTCTTTTCCCTTTTGTACACAATGTGTTTTTTTTCCCATCTGGGTACTTTTATGACTGTTCCCCTCAACCCTCCCATGCCTGAAGTTTACATAAATTTTATTTTGATCTGCTTTTGTGCAGTTTTCTTTTTTTCTTCTTCTTGATTGTTGGTGAGCTTGTTGGATTTGTGGATTTATGATTTTTGTCAAATTTAGACTTTTTTCAGCCATTATTACTTCAAATATTTTTTCTGCCTCCCCCCCTCCATTTTGGGATGTCAGTTACCCTTATGTTAGGTTTCTTGTTATTTTCCCACAATCCACTGGTGTTCTGTTTTAATTACACTTTTTTTCTCTATATATTTTATTTTGTGTAATTTACATTGCTATGTTGGTAAGTTCACTGACTTCTTCTGTGAAGCTTATTCTATTCTTAATCTCATTTGGTGCAGTTTTTATTTCATATATTTTATTTCTCATCCCTAGAAATTTATTTTTTCTTTTTGATTTTCTATTTCTCTCTCCAAAATATTCATGCTTTCCTATATTTCTTTAACAAATGGAGTATATATCTATATATTTCCTTTTTAAATATTCTATTTTTTTAAATTAATTCCATTCTCTCTGTGATTCTTTACATGTTTCTAATAATTTTCTCTTGGTTTTAACTCTATTTTCTTGCTTCTTTACATATTTGATAAATTTTTATTGGATGCTAGCAAGGGTTTTAGGTGGTTGTTTTGTGCATTTTTTTGTGAGGGGCTAATACTTTGACTATTTGGAAGCTTGGCTCTGGGGTAAAGTTAAGTTACTTGGATCAGTTTTTTCCTTTGGGGTTTCCTTTCAAGGTTTGTTAGCATAGATCCAGACATTCTTTAGTCTAGGTTAATTTACTACCTTTATTCAAGTAGTATACTTCTGAAGGTTCTGCCCCATGCTTCATTTATTAGGAAGTTTTTCTACTATGTAGAACCTACTTCTGGGCCAACTTAGCCCTTCAAGAATTTACTTGCCTCTTCTTTTCTGGTGATTCCTTTCTTAGCCTCACACCCATTTGGAGCTCAGTGCCCAGCCAGTTACTCAAGAGAAATTTTTCTGGAGCTCTCCTTCTCTTAGTGGCAACCTTTCTTTCTCTTAATGGCAGCCTCCTTCTTCTTTGGTTCTTTGCTTTCAAAATTATACCCACTTTTGGTCTCTTCCAACTCTGAATTATTTGTCTGAAACTTGGCAGTCTGAGCAGACTCCTCTGACTGCAATCTCTTTTTTGTGTTCCTTCCTTGTCCTTTGACCTGGAAAATCTCTTGAAGTAGTAAGGTAAGGCATTTGTTGGGTTCAAATATTTGTTTCTACTTTCTCAGGGATCACTGTCTAGTGGTTCCTGTTGTCCAGTGGTTTTTTTTTGTTGTTGTTATTGCTGTTATTCTATCTCTTCTGTCTGTTTTTTTTTTTTATTTGTTTACTGATATAGGGTAAATCAAGTATCTAATACTTTATCATGGCTAGGCATAATATGTTTTATTTTTTTTTTTTATAAATTTATTTATTTTAGTTGGGGGCTAATTACTTTACAATATTGTAATAGTTTTTGCCATACATTGACATGAATCAGCCATGGGTTTACATGTGTTCCCCTTCCCGGACCCTCCACCCACCTCCCTCCCCATCCCGTCCTTCTGGATCATCCCATTGCCCCGGCCCTGAGCCCTTGTCACATGCATCGAACATGGAATGGTGCTCTGTTTCACATATGACAATACACATGTCTCAATGCCATTCTCCCAGAACGTCCCACCCTCACCTTCTCCCTCAGCAAAAAAAGTGGGATTCGTTGTATAAGTGTTAGTTGCTCAGTCATGTGTAACTCTTTGTGACCCCATGGACTGTAGCCCACCAGGCTCCCCAGTCCATGGAATTCTACAGGCAATACTGGAGTGGGTTGCCATTCCCTTTTCCAGGGGATTTTCCCAACTGAGGGATCAAACTTGGGTCTCCTGCATTGCAGGCAGATTCTTTGCCATCTGAGCCACCAGGGAAGCCCACGTCTCTTATTTATTGTATAGAAGGGCATATAAAAAACTCAAGAAAAAGAATACAACTAAGATGTAGGAATAAGGAATTTATAGCTTTCAGCATCCCAGGCAATATTTTCTTTCCCTGTCTCTTATCTCTGCATCTCTCTGTCAGTCTCTGTGTATAGGCTTTCTCTGTTTCTCTGCCCTCTATGGCATCAGTTCAGTTCAGTTCAGTTCAGTCGCTCAGTTGTGTCCAACTCTTGCGACCTCATGAATCACAGCACGCCAGGCCTCCCTGTCCATCACCAACTCCCGGAGTCTACCCAAACCCATGTCCATCGAGTCGGTGATGCCATCCAGCCATCTCATCCTCTGTCGTCCCCTTCTCCTCCTGCCCCCAATCTTTCCCAGCATTAGGGTCTTTTCCAATGCATCAACTCTTTGAATGAGGTGGCCAAAGGATTGGAGTTTCAGCTTCAACATCAGTCCTTCCAATGAACACCCAGGACTGATCTTTAAGATGGACTGGTTGGATCTCCTTGCAGTCCAAGGGACTCTCAAGAGTCTTCTCCAACACCTCAGTTCAAAAGCATCAATTCTTCGGCTCTCAGCTTTCTTCACTGTCCAACTCTCACATCCATACATGACCACTGGAAAAACCATAGCCTTGATAGATGGACCTTTGTTGGCAGAGTAATGTCTCTGCTTTTTGATATGCTATCTAGGTTGGTCATAACTTTCCTTCCAAGGAGTAAGCGTCTTTTAATTTCATGGCTGCAGTCACCATCAACAGTGATTTTGGAGCCCAAAAAAATAAAGTCTGACATTGTTTGCACTGTTTCCCCATCTATTTCCCATGAAGTGATGGGACCAGATTCCATAATCTTAGTTTTCTGAATATTGAGCTTTAAGCCAACTTTTTCACTCTCTTTCACTTTCATCAAGAGGCTCTTTAGTTCTTCCTCACTTTCTGCCTCTATGGCTAAATGCGTCCATTTCACAGTTGCCAGATTTACATATGATTGTTCTATTCACATGTAGAAACTTTTTTGGGGGAGTATTTTTCTTTACCAAATGTATTAATTTGCAAAACACTTTGAGATTACTAAAATATATACTTTATTAAATATTATTTAAACAATATTACTTTACCTATTTTAAGTAGTATGCTTAATGCTATTAAATCTTGATGAACTTAGTGCTTGGTTGTTTGTTGATCCACTATAATGATGTCTATTTGCTCGTCAATGTACACAATTGATTCAGAACCCATATGTGAGTTTTAAATAATTAAATATTTCCTGCCATTGTGTATAACTTTATGTTCATCTGTTCTCAATTTTGTTTCATTCCATTGTCTGATTGACATTACTAAGGCTTTTCTGGAAGTCATCATATCTTCTCAACTTTGCCTCAACTAAATTGCTTGGTGCTTCCAATAATTTTTACATTTGAACAGTTTATTAAATACATAGCATATCAATTCTCCTTGTAGTAAATTATGCCATCATTTGATACCTACTACTGACCCTTTCCATCACAAAACAGTTGCTGCTCCTTTATCTTTAACAAATTAAGAATTGCTTTGAAACAAAACTGAGAGTTTTTAACTTTACATCTTCTGTGGACTTAATGCAATGTAAAACAATACTGTTAGTTTAAGATCAGTGTAAAACTGCATCATTAAGGATTTTGAATGAAAGTGAGACAGGTTGTGTCCAGCATGTAGTAACTGTTCAAAATATTGGTTGAATGAATACATATTGAATGCAGTGTGAGCTCTGCTCATTCACAAGCTAAACATGAATCTCAATGAATTAGAAGGAAATAGATCATCTGCAAATATTCTGTAATAAAATATGTGATTATATTCACTATTATACAAAAACACATACATTGTTGATTTTATACCTTTCTGGATGGTTTGAATTTTGTTTTTACTTTGTATGTGTGTATATATATATATATATTTCTAAAAAATAAAATAAAATTCTTATTAAACATTCAAAAATGAAAAAAGTTATGATGAAAAATGATTTCTCAGATTTGACAGCAAAAGCACAATCCATAAGAAGAAAAATTGATAAATTGGACCTTATCAAGATTTAAAACTTTTGCTCTGTTAAAAGAATGAAAAGACCAGCTTCAGACTAGGAGAAAATTGCTGCAAACCACATATATGACAAAGAACTTGTATCTAGAATCTATAAAGAGCTATCAAAACTCAACTGTAATAATGCAGATAATCCCATTAGAAAATGGGCAAAATACATAAGCAGACATTTCACTGAGGAGGATAACCAAGATATTCACCATTATTAGCTATTCAGTTCAGTTCAGTCGCTCAGTCATGTCCAACTCCTTGCGACCCCATGAACCGCAGCACGCCAGGCCTCCCTGTCCATCAACAACTCCCGGAGTCCACCCAAACCCATGTCCATCTAGTCGGTGATGCCATCCAACCATCTCATCCTCTCGTCCCCTTTTCCTCCTGCCCTCAATCTTTCCCAGGATCAGGGTCTTTTCAAATGAGTCAGCTCTTCGCATCAGGTGGCCAAAGTATTAGCTATTAGGGAAGGGCAAATTAAAACCACAGTGAGATATCATGCACCCCTTTCAGAATGGCTATAATAAAAAATAATAACACTAAATCTTGGCAATGATGTAGAGAAACTGGTTCACTCATACATTCCTGGTGCAAATTTAGATTGATACAGCCACTCTAGTAAAGAGTATGGCAATTTCTTACAAAGTTAAACATGTGCTTGCCATATGACCAAGTGAATGCATTCTTGTGCATTTATCCAAGATATATGAAAATCTACGTTTACACAAAAACCTGTACATGAATTCTCAAAGTAGATTTATCCTTATAACGAAAAATAGAACTAACCCAAATGTCCTTCAGTGGATCAGTGTTTAAACAAATTGTAGTACATGCTTCCTATGGAACAGTACTTAGCCATCAAAAGAGGAGAACTATTGCTACATCTCTTGGATGGATTTCAAGGAAATGGTACTGAGTGAAAAAGTCACTCTCAAAAGGTTATATACTGGATGACTTCATTTATATAACGGTCTTGAAATGATAAAATTATAGAGATAGAGAACAGATAAGGGATTTCTAGGAGTCATGGAGGAGAATTGGAAAAAGCACTGTTGTGGTTAAAAAGAGTAGCACTGTTCTGCATCTTCACTATTGGTGTGGTCACATCACTCTCTATATGTGATAAAATTGTATAGAAATACATATAGACACAGACATAAATGTGTGCATATAAAACTAGTGAAGTCTGAATAAAGTCAGTGGTTTTTCTCTATCTTAATTTAGTGGTTGTAATATTGTACTCTAGTTATGCAAGATGTTACCATTAAGAGAAACTGGCTAAACAGTATTGGGACCTCTCTGCATTATTTCTTACAAGTGCATGTGACTCTATAATTACCTCAAAATAAAAACAGAAAATTATTACTCCCTATCATTATGCGTCCACTACTAGAGTCTGTATTACCATTTCTGCAGACACTAGTCAGAATAATTATATCAAGTGACTGATTGGATCACATCAGAAAGTGTTGGGAACTCTGCTGAAATGAGTGATTTACTGTGAATCCTGAAGATGATGCCAAGATTAGAAGCTCGAGTAACCAGTTCAGTTGGAGGACATGATCAAGAGGTAGCGTTCATGTCATAGGTCCAGGTTGAGCAGAAGGGCACTGGCTTGAGCTTGACTGTAGGCTAGGCTTTCTGGAAGCAAATGATGAGATGGAATTTAGGGTGTTTATTGAAGAGTGACAAATATGAAAGGAAGGCGAAGGACTGAATAGACTTGAACTCTGGAGGGAATGTTTCTTTTCAGAATCATCCTGAGTTGTACCCTATGGCTTTACTCAGTCATCAAATATAGACAACTCTCAGTGGGCATGACCTCAGGTGAACTGGCTCTCTGTAACTGAGGCAGATCCTCAAAAAAATAAGGAAACAAAAAAACTGGCAGCTTCAGGCTCTCTGCTAACTGCATTCCCCACAGCTGGGCAAGTTAATCCTGCCTGGAAGGAGGTTCAGGCAGTATATCTCTGTGTTGACACAGTTGGCATACATAGACATACATAGTTAGTGACTGAGCTAATATTGAATTCAAGTAAATAGTCAAAAAAATGGAATTTGGAGAGTGAGACTGGGAACACACATGCAGTTCTTCTTAACAACATGATTGGATGTAACAGAATGGATGCTGGGAAGGCACTGGCTTCTCCCTTCAATTTGAAAAAAAAAAAGAAAATGCAGAGAATGTGGCATAGACTTTGGTATTTTAAGTCTTGCCTTTTAAAAAAATAATCCCATTCTAGATAGGGTTTGCCATTTCTGGATTACTAAGCAATACAGTTGAAGTGATGCAAGGGCTTTTATTATTAGACTGTAACTTTAGGCTTTGCAGAAAAAAGTTTTAACCCAACCACTTCCTAACTTAATGGGTGACTTGCTACCTATCAGTTAGTTGCATAAAATATTGACAAAGTTTTAGTCACTGAGCTTATTTCATCCTCCATTTTAGCAATGTGATATTTTACAAATATGAGAAGCTGCTATTTATCATCCACTTAGAACTCTTACAGTGCATTCATAAGAAGATGGTTAGAATTGGCATGTAACACAGGAAAGCTCTTCAAAGGAGACTCTTAACATTTCCTTATACCTGCTGAATGAAACCTGAAAAAAAGCTATTGTTACATTTCTTATGAAGTTCCCCAATGCCTCTTATAAATGAGCCATGTTTAGTTTTAAACAAATTTCCTGAAGTAAACAGTATATTTCCCTGATTTTCATCTTTCTTGGTGAGCTTCCAAAAAACTTGGAAATGAATTAGTGTGCAATGTGCATCCAAATCTTAGCCAAGGGGATGTGGTTTATTATAATACATGGTCCTCCTAATTATTGAACAGCTCAAGAAAACTCGGCCCAGTGTGCATCTGTTCTTGCTTGACCACACTGCCAAACATAATTTGGCAAGCACAGAAATGTACATTGAGCAGACCTACAGTCTAATTTGCATTAGAGTTTGTGGTAATTATATGAAAGCTGTAACTGAATGAACTTGTCCTCTCTTTTTAGATCACTTCATTTCTGAAAAATAAACAATAAGCAAACCCCCAAAGAATTTCCCTTTTTATGTGTCTTTGAGTTTTCTCAGTGTGATTTAATCATTGCCCAAGTGTTAGTTCTACTTATATGTTAAGAGAAAACTTCTTTCCCACATATTTCACACAGAGTTTCTTCTATTATCCTTGATTTCTCCAGGTTGACTTTGCATGTTTCAATATCTATTTGATATCATGCATTGCTCAAGAGAGAGAATTTGGCTTCTGCTGACCAGATGTCTGCTTTATTTGGGAATTTGCATCCAAGAATCAGTAAATAGATTCATCCTCTAATTGTTTTAAGAAGTAGTAAGGAATTGTAGAAACAGCTATAAACTAGAAATCACAAAGTTCCCCTTGAATTGTTATCTTTATTAGGCAACCTTAAATAAATCTCTAAGTTTCTCCGAGTCTCAGTTTCCTTATCTATCAAATGGGGATATTGGTGTCTGCTTTATCAACTGTTTACATAGTTGATATGAGTGCCAACTGGAAGGAAAAAAAGATTTAGAAGTATTTTGGTATGAAACTTATAAAAAGCAAGATTGTTTAAAATAATATTATTATTAAGTACCTACCAATGCATACAAAGAAACCTCTAGCCAATAATGTGGCATACTTTAGGATCTGCCCTCAGAGACCATTAAGGAATCTGAAACTCCAGCCAAGGGCAGGGTTCTGGGAGTTAAGAGTGATTATAACCTAAGTGCTGTATAGCAGTATGGTCCAACATGGTAGCCAGTAGCCACATGTAGCCACTGAACACTTGGAATGTAGCTAGTCCAAAATGAGATATAAGTGTAAAGTACACACAATATTTCCAACTGATTATTGAAAAAAAATGTAAAAAAATCTCAATATTTTAATGACAGTTGTCTTCAGTATATTGGGCTAAATACAATGTATTACAAAGTAAATTGTCTCTATTTCTTTTTACTTTTTAAATGTAGTTACTGGAAATTGGGAATTTCATTTGTACTTCACATTGTATTTCTCTTAGTGCTTCTCTGGGGCATGGAGCTATGGGAGATCTGAGTTATATCCCAAGCTAAAGCCAGAGTTGGGAACAAATTAAGCAATTGACTCACAAAGCAGGAACAAAGCAACAGGGTAGTGACTAGGGACACCAAGCCAGAACTAGTGGATTTGGAAGGGTGGTAGGAAATGGAGTCAGAAACATTTTTTTGGAACTTGTATTAGAATTCTCATTCTAGAAAGCCCTTGGCCTTGTTTGTGGGTGGAGAGGGAGCTGTTCAGTGCACCAACTAGTTCAGACATACGAGTATTATTCTTCAAAAACAGTTATACTTAATAATACCACAACAGTCTAGAGCCTTCAGAGAATGCATGCATGAATTTTTACAAATGAGCATTCTGGTTATGTTAGTATTTATCCTTTAAATATTAAAGCTAAGCAAAACTATGAAGCATTTTGTATGGAAATATTTCTTTAAATATATTAGAAATTTTGCCTTCTTTTAAAGAATATACTGGACATAATTTTTGTGACATCTTATCCTATTTATACAAGGTAATCATTATGGATCTAATTATAGTTTTCTATAATATATTAATGATCCACATAATACTGTGGGGTTTGAATTTCAAGTAGCTGCTTGCTCTAGTATTAAATGGCCCCAGGTGGGAATGTTCCAAGTTGTCTTTTCTTATGTTTGTTTACATTCTGTCTTGTTATCAGACCACTAACACACACATTCTTGTATTGTCAATGTGTCTGCAAATAGCAATCTTCACCCATTAATTTATTGTTTTCTATTGGCTGTGGGACTGGAAACGGGAGAAAGAGGCTCTTATGAACTGTAGAAAAAGCAAGTGTAGATATGTTCTAAGGGTTCTCATCTATGTGTAAGTTATGATGAATTTTGTGACAATTTGCTTAATCACAGTTGTTTTTTTGTTTGTTTTAATGTTGTAAGCTGTGATCTAAGATTATTTGCCTGACAACTCAAGTTTCAAGTATCTGGGATCCAGATATGATAAATTTCACAGTGATACAGACAGAAATAATGGACCTGTTTTGGCCTGCCAACAAGGAATGCATCCCTTTGTATTGGGAAGAGACAATGTCTTCAGCTAGTTGAGATCCAACACTAAACTATCTCTTCCAGAGCATCAAGCTTATGGATCAATTTAGAACTCTGGTGTCTTCTATTATTTGACACGCTATTTCACAACATGGCAGTCTGTGCAAAGTAAGGAGACAGAAGTAGAAATAATGGCAAAATATTTAACTTTGCCAAATGCTTAGTAATGTTACTTACAAGCTTATTTAGACGATAGTGCTTTGTTAAGCATAATCATGTAGAATACAAAAAATATCAATGTAAGAAATGAATTAATATGTTTAAAAGTTGAAAGTCAGATTTCAGATAGGTCACTGGTCTTGGGTGGGTATTTTTATCTATTTTACTGTTAGTTGTATGTTTACTGAGACATCTCATCTAAGCTTTATAACCAAAAATGTAAGTTCAACTACTGAAGGTTAACTCGAAACTTATACAAAAAATGTTCCAATATCCTGTTTTATCTCTGTCTATAAAACTTGCATTTTTTGGAGCTGGACATGCCACAAATTAGAATCACTAACTGTGGAGTCTGAAATGGCAATTTTTTATCTCTAGGAGATGCCTATTTATTGTTTAGCCACTGAGGGCTCTGATTCCTGTGAAGTGGCAGTGTAGTCACCCAGGAGGCTGTGCAGCTGGGCTAAGGGCATGAGACATTGGCGCGAACCTCATTTTGGCAGTGTAACAGCTATACGATGCTTCCTTTCTGTTCTACACTTTGCCCTCTCATCTGTGACGTGGAGATGGTAATAATACCCACTCCTCGGCACCAAGTCAGTGTAGCTACTATTAATGTGTATTTTGAACTAGTAACAGTTTTTAAACAAAACTGAGAAAAGAAACATGAGTTTTTATGTATAGTTTTCATTTCTGAAACAGAACAATATATATGTTTATTTGATATTGGATTTGAAAATAATTCAACCAAGGATAAGATGGCCAGCTTCACAGAAAAACATCTATGGCCTGTGAGGAGAAGCAGTGACAGCATACATCGTGGGAAATCCTGCAAAGAGCTGATAAAATTTCACACCAGAAAGGACTATTAATTTGTCCAGTATGGAGAGCTACATATTCGTGTACCATAAAGATACATGTAAGAGGACAAATATGATATAAGTATCAATACAAGGAGTCTAGCACTTTTAAAAATAAATATTATTGGATTAGTAGAACTGATCAGTAAACTCTGCCATCATTCTTGATTTTTCCCTAACATTGCCATCCACATTAAAGAAACAGAGGCTCAAAAACTGAAGAAGAAACAATTCGCTACAAAGCTAGTGAAACAATTATTAAATTGCTTTAGATATGCTGTTGGAATATTCCTTAAATTAAAACTTGTTATCATTGTTAGTTTAATATATGTCCAATGCCTTCTACAAACATTTCTTCTTGTTTAATCTTTACAGTACCTCCTTTAGTATCCCCGTTTATAGAACAGGATATTGAGGCATGAAAGGGCTTATAAATTGTGTTAGTGTACCTAGCTAATAAAAGGCAAAGGTGATATTTTAACACAGGCAGGTTGCCCTTTGTGTGTGTGTGTGTTTTATTGATATACAGTTTATTTTCAATGTTTCAGGTGTACGACAAAGTGATTCAGTTATTTATATGTATATATACATATATATGTGTATTCTTTTTCAGATTCTTTTCCATTATAGGTTATTATAAAATCATGAATATAGTTCCCTGTACTATACAGTAGGTCCTTGTTGTTGATCTATTTTATGTGTTGTAGTGTGTATCTGTTAATCCCAAATTATCAATTTTTCCTCCCTCCTTTCCCCTTTGGTAACCATAAATTTGTTTGCTGTGTATGTGGGTCTGTTTTGGTTTTGTAAATAATTTCATTTGTATAATTTTTTAAGATTCCACATAAAAATGATATCACGTGATTTTGTCTTTTTTTCACTTACTTCACTTTGTATGATAATCTCTAGGTCCACCCATGTTGCTGCAAATGGCATCATTTCATTCTTTTGTATGGCTGAGTAATAGTCCAGTGTGTATATATACACCACATCTTCTTCCATTCATCTGTCGATGGACATTTAGGTTGCTTCTATGTCATGGCTATTGTAAATAGTGCCACTATGAACATTGGGGTGTATGTGTCTTTTCAAATTAAAGTTTTTGTCTTTTCTGGATATATGCCCAGTAGTGGAATTGCTGGATCATATGGTAACACTCTTTTTAGTTTTCTAAGGAAACTCTATACTGTTTACCATATTTGTAAATTGACTACATGCACCAATTTACATTTCCACCAACAGTGTAGGAGGGGGCATAGGTAGGTTGTTCTTAATTTTCAAGTGAGCACATAATGGTTTTGACAGCTGTTTTAGCTTAAACAATCAGCAGGGATCAGTTTTTATGATGACTCAAGTATCATTGGATTAATTGTTCTTCTTTATAGAACACATAGACTGATTGGCTTTATTCAAATTATCTTTAAAATGTTTCATAAAATCATTTAATACCTATGCACAGAAGAGTTCAAATCATTTTTTGTTAATGATATTCATACAAAGTATAACCTCAGATCTAAATACGAACAAATCCTGTGTAGAGCTAGAGAAATTCCTGAAGATATTAATCTTTTTAATGAGAAATTTGTGGGGTCTACCCCAGATCTTTCTTTTAGTTTGATGTCTTATTCTATTCAGGCTGTTTTATAATAAACTACCGTAGACTCAGTATTTATTTTTTGCATTTAAAAAACATGATAAAGAATCTGCCTGCAATGCAGAAGACCTGGGTTCAGAAAGATCCACTGGAGAAGGGAATGGCAACCCACTCTAGTATTCTTGCCTAGAAAATTCCACGGACAGGAGATCCTGGTGGGCTACAGTCCACAGGCTCGCAAAAGAGTTGGACATGACTGAGTAACTAACACTTTCACTTTCATAGTTGATTTCTATGTATGTTAGTTTCAGGTGTACAGAAAGGTGAATCAGTTTATATATGTACATATATCCACTCTTTTTTTAGATTCTTTTCCCATACAGGTCATTACAGAGTATTGAGTAGAGTTCTATGTGTTATCCAGTAGGTCCTTGTTAGTTATCCATTTTATATAGAGTAATGTGTATTTGTCAACCCCAATCTCCCAGTTTATCCCTCCTCTGCTCTTTTTTTAAAATTTATTTTTAATTGGAAGATAATCATTTTGAGTGTTGTATTGGTTTCTGCCATAAAACATGAATCAGCTATAAGTATACATGTATCCCCTCCTTCTTGAATTTCCCTCCGACACACTCCCATCCCACCCCCTATGTCATCACAGAGCACCCAGGTGAGTTCCCTATTATACAGCAACTTTCCACTATCTATTTTACACAGAGTGTACATGTACATCTGTGTTCATTGCAGCACTATTTACAATAGCCAGGACAAGGAAGCAACCTAGATGACTGAATGTCTTATAAACAACAGATATTCATTTCTCACAGTTTGGGAGGCTGGAAGTCTGAGAGCAGAATGTCAGCATGGTTGTGTTCTGGTGAGGACCCTCTTCCAGTCTGCAGACTGCTGACTTCTCCTTGTATCGTCATATAGCAGAGAATAAAGATGGGGAAGCAAACTCTTTGGTGACTCCTATAAGGGCACTAATCTCATTTATGAAGGTTCCACCTTCATGACTTCATCTAATCCTAATTACCTTTCAGAGGCACCACATTGTAATACCATCAAAGGTGTGGGGGGAGGATAGGGTTTCAACATGTCATTTTGGGGAGGTACAAAAAGATTCAGTCTGTAACAGTAGAGTATAACTATAATTCATCTGTTTGTGTGTTAGTTGTTCATTCATTTCTGACTCTCTGTGACCCCATGGATTGTAGCTTGCCTGGTTCCTCTGTCCATGGAATTTTCTAGGCAAGAACACTGGATTGGGTAGCCATTCCCTTCTCCAGGGGATCTTCCCCACCCAGGGATCAAACCCTGGTCTCCTGCATTGCAGGGAAATTCTTTACTGTTTGAACCTCCAGAGAATCCAGATCCAAATTCTAACCATCCCATCAAATGACCAAATTCTTTGACATTATCACAGTAAATCACCTATGTGAAAGCATTTTGAAACAACCACTATACAATTAGTTATAATTTTATTTTGAACCACTATTTTCCTTTCCTTTTCATAGGTAAAATTTACTGTTTTAATTTAAGGCTTCCATGTCTGTCCACTTAGACTCGCTGACACTCTAGATCCATCAGATCTGTATTAGGAAATGTTTATCCTTCTGTTCAGTGAGGCGTACAGTATGCCACTAGATAGCATAAGCTCTGATGGAGATGTAAGGGCCTGAGATTTGAAGAAAGTAAGAGTTGTCCTTGCCTGGAATTCTCTAAATTATGGTAAACTTCATGAGAGTAAAGATAGGATCTTACTTGCCTATGTATTCCCAGCATAAATGTTTATAGAATGAATTCCTTATGGTGACCCCACTGGCATAGTGGAGACAGGGAGGAAGAGAAGCTGTGTGTTAAATATGGTTTTCTAGTCTGGCCCTGCCTTAACTTTCATTCTTGTATCCTGCAAAGAGTACAGGTTAAGGGATTCTGTTTTGCTTCAGAGTGAGGTGTTTATGATCGATAAGGGTTCTATGAAAAGCCTATAACCCACGATCTGAATGCAGGTAACTAGGGGGAGGTGGGCATGGTAAACAGTTCCAGCGGTTCTTTACACATTATTCCTTAGAATCCCCCCACACCCCTGACCTTCAGTAATATGGGGCAAAGAAGCATCAAGGCCTATCAAGTCCCAAGGAATATCAAGTGAGGAACTCATAGCCATATGAGATATATGTGAATAACAATATTCTAATCTGTACTATTATTTCTATCAATAGTAATACTTTTCATTTCCCTTTTTGAATTTGTATTAAAGACATATATGCTTAAATTAATAGGAGCTCTGAATTTATTCATGGTATATATTTAATATTCTTCCTCTGACACCATTTTGATATTTAATCTTTGTCACATATACACAGTATTTTATGGTGCCATAAAATCTATATCAGAGAAACACAATGAAGTCTAGATTACTTAAGGTCAAATTCTGTTTTTGACCTCGGAAGTGTTTAGAAAATTGAGATGAAAGAGGCTGAAATTTTAGATTTGATATCACTCAGTAATACTGTGCAATAAAATCAACTTTCCTTTGTGAAGTCTAAAAGTAAACAGTAATATCCAAATCTACTGAATTTAATATCAAAGTAATACTTAGACTAGGCTTGAGGCTGGAGGGGAGGGAGAAAGAGGAGCTCTTCTTTGCACACAGACTGCAGCACTCTAGTGTTTCTCACATTTCTGGAAAGACTTATTTAATCCACCTTGTCATGTGCTGACATTTAATAAACACCTCATTCCTCTCTAGGTATTCTTAACAGTGAGCTGCAGAATAGTAAATCCCTTGCCAGTTAACATTATTGAAATGGCCAAATGGCTTTTCTCTTGAAAAATAAATGGAAAAATTTTCTATTTTAGTGTGATTTTTTAAGTCTATCAACTGTTTACATGTGCATATCTGCAATGTACATTGCTTGCTATGAGTGAAACATACTTTTTATGATGATAATGATACTCCTATAATATTATACATATGGTTCCATTTGAATGACATATAATTCATTACTCTCTTTCATTGGTTGATATTTTTATGAGAATTTTTCTTCCTAGACTAATGTAAAATGTGCCTGCCTGAGCATTGTACACATCTTCAAAGAAGGCTAATACTTTACAAATTTGCTGGCTAATGTGTAATCTGCAGCAAATATCCGCCTCATCTGACAAATACCATCTCGGCTCAGGAAGCCACGTTCAATCAGTCTATCAGATCTGACATTGGTAGTATCCACGCAGCCCTTCCCAGCACACACCCTGCCTTTAAAGGCCTTCCCATTCCCTGTTATTGGTCTCACAGATGATAGAGTATGACACTCCATAAACAATGAGCTAGGCCTTTTGTAGGCTGCTTTGCTTTTCTTGGCTTCAAACTGCCACTGAATGTCAAATCAATTTGGCTCTCATTAGAACAGCTTTATATGTGCAAATGTATTTGGGTCTGGTTGCCACTTTTTTTTTCCCCTATTTTTTCCCTCCGTTCCATTTCTCCTCTTCTCAAGATGATGTAATTTTTTTCTAACCCATGCCAACACCTGTTTCTCTAAAAGAGAAAGGAGAAGAGGAAAAGGGAGAAGAGAAAGAAGAGCGAGAGAAAAAGCTGTGTGCTGCTCTTTATCACAATTAGCATGAACACCAGGCTGGCACATTATGGCTCAAGTTTCCCCAGAACAAAGAAAAAAGGCCCTGTTGCCACGATATTGTACATCACAGGGCCCAGATAAAGTGCAGAGTCTATGTAAACCTTGGTTCCTGATGTCTGGAGAGACGGCTGTCAAGATAGAGCAAGGTGTGTAAGCCGGTTTTATTGATAAGTGATGAAGCCAGCAATAAATCTGATGCAGTGCTTAAGGAAGTCTGAGCCTGAGCACCATGTTTGATGGAAGGCTGTTTTCCTCTCAAGCTGGGAGAAATAGAGGGCTACACCTTAGAAAAGAGCACAGACTTAAAGAGGCAGCAGGAAGCTAAACGATGAACAGAGAGCCAGGGGGAGAGAGAGAAGAAAACACAAACTAGAGTCTGATCAGTCTTCATACATTTGATCTGCATGTACTTTTCCATTTATGTGAGAGTATTTCCCTCCCCATACATGGACTTCAAGGTCTCTGATTCAACTAAGTCATTTTACTGCTAAAAAGAAAATGTTCAATGTACATGAATGCCTTTTAGAGGAATGTGTGCAGCTGGATCTATGATTTCACTGCTACACACTCTTGTTGAATTTACTGATGTAAAAGAACTATAACATAGGGTGGGTTGAATCTAAATTCATAAATTAGATTATTCTTAATATTGTGTGACACCCCTGAGGGATTCAGGTGTTTGAGAGTTCACCAATGTGTGTGTTTACATGCGTACTTATTCATTTATTGAGCACCTGTTATACACACTATTTCTAGGTGCTTGGGATACATCCATGCACAAAGCAATCCCTGTCCTTGTGGAGCTTATATTCTAGTGGAGGGATACAGATAGTAAATAATGAGCCTAAGAAACAGTTGAAATATAGTTTGTTAGAAAGTGATAAATGTTACCCCCACATGCTGAGTAGAGTAAAGAAGATTAAGAACTCTTGACTATTTGGTTATAATTTTTAATAGAGGGGGTTAAGTAGAAATCATTGAGAGGGTGACTTTTGAACAAAATCATGAAGAATGTAAGGGAGTGAAATGTCTACAAATCTGGGGGAGAAGGCACCAGGCAGAGGGAACAACCAGTGCAAAAGTTCTGATGTGAGCACAAGACTGGAAGACATGAAGGGTAGTGTGGCCAGAGAACATGAACTTGGGGGAAATGGGAGGTAATGAGGTGACCCAGGTAATGTAATGCCCGCCAGGCCACTGGAAAGCCAAAAACTTTGTGCAAGATGGGGATTTATTAGAGTTTTGAGCACAAGAATTATATGATTGTTTATGCAATGCATTTGTTTCTATAAAAAAACATGTTTGCTCAGATTGTGGTCATTTTGGAGTTTGTATAATTTCTCATGAAGGCTGACAGATGAAGAGTAAGATCAGCATGATTTAGACATTTTGTGGATTTCTAAGGACTGTTAATAAGGATGAAATCCAAACCCATATCAGAACTCTATTAGGATGTCAGAGCTGAAATCTTGCTGAGTAAGTTACAGAAGAATTAACTGAGAAATTAGAAGTAGTGACCTATTTATATTACTAGAAGTACAGAATTTGTGTAGATTAAAGGAAATTAAAGTAAAATTAATATTCATTCCTGTGTAACAGATACTGCAACTACACAGATATTTTTCTACCCCAGCTGTGTTATGATCTATGTGATGTTAGACTACTTAATTAATACCTTTTAACGTGTGTCTCCTCATCGTAAAATAGGAATAACAATAACAGCTCCCTTGCACAGTTGTTTTGAGGGTTAAATTATATATCCTATGTGTGGCTGGCCTAAAGTGCATGTTCAACATACTGTAGTTTTCTTCCTCTGTATCCTCCATGGAATCCATACTGAACAAATATTTTCAAATTATTGTAGAGATGCTAGTGGCCAGTTTAAGCAGTGGGGAGAAAAACATAACGAAACAGAATAAATCTGATTAAATCAGTCTCCCATAGTTTCCTAGGTAGGTGATGCATAAACATTCACTTACCTACATATTTCGTAGGCATCCCAACCCCTAAAAGTCCCAGTGCAAATCACATACACTAGAGATATGTCAACAAAGGGTGCTTCTTTTGGTGGACCTCTGTCTGGCCCATTCATGGACTGCTGTAGATTCAGCTTAGCAAATATTTGTTAAATATGGCTATGTGGGCTCTGAGGTAGAATAAAACATTGCCCTTCAGGGGTTTCTGGTCTGGGGGCAAAGTTCCTAGTTGGTGGTGATTACTCAACTCTTTATCCTCCAACAAAGAGTTTCAGCTGATTAATTTTTTGTATTCTGAATCATAATGTTGTCATTTACTCCTTCCAGAAATATTCCTTGTATTTTCATGTTTGGCAAGCAGTCACTATTATGTAAATGAGCAGGTATGAAGGGATAGGGAAAAACATTTCTGTTGTTATGTCAGTGTACAACTACAGAACTCATCCTTCTCCAGAAGATTAATTTTTCAAGGTTAGTGTATATGTCCTCAAGGATGATAGGGGCAAAAGTTAAGATACTATTCTATCCTTGATGGTAAAAAGGAAAATAATTCTCTATTTTCTGGTAGCTACAAGCCAAAATGCTTGAACTGATTTAATAAAACTGAAGAGAAAAAATGAAGTAAAACTTTTAAGCCCTGAAGATTCTTAAAAATAGTTTTTAAAAGGAAGAAAAAAAAAAGCCAGAAGAATTCCTTTAAATTCCTGGGTCCCTCAAATGAGATTTTAGTAGTGGCAAGTAAAACATATTGATTGGCACCAAAGTATAAGATCTTTGTCACCATCTGTTTCCTGATTGTGTCAGCAAGTATTTTTTCCCCATGAGAGTGTGAGAATACACCATAGCCTAAAAGTATCAAAGTGTCAATTATGCACCACATTTAAAAGTTGGAAGCCCAGTTCATGAAAGTCGGTGACAAAAGTCCTGATTCCCTTTTCTTCCTAAACTGAAATCCTTCATTATTTTGTGACCTACAAGAAGACCAATGGCTTCATGGCTCGCTGGGGTAGGAAGCTATAATAAAAAAGGATTGGAAAAAAATCATCTAAAATGAATATTTATTGAAAACCTCCCCCATGCAAGTCACTTTGCTATGATATGATATAAAGTTATTATGAATGCTATATGCAAATAATTTTTAACAAGTATGGGTGACAGGGAGGAATAAAGAATTAAAAGGAAAGAGAATCTGGAAAGTGAGAAGGATGGGTAAACAGGCAAACATTTGGGAATTTGGGCTAGAAATTGAAAATAAAATGCACTGATAGAACTAGTTGAAAAATTAGACCACAGACGATGAAAGTTGGAAAGGATAGGATCTTCCAGAAAGATTCAAACTCCAAGTTTTCAGGCTGAAAATGAAAGTGAAAGTGTTAGTCACTCAGTCATGTCCAACTCTTTGCAACCTCATGGACTGTAGCCTGCCAGGCTCCTCTGTCCATGGAATTCTCCAAGCAAGAATGCTGGAGTGAGTTGCCATTTCAGGGATCAACCTGGGTCTCTTGCATTGCGGGTGGATTCTTTACCATCTGAGCCACCAAGGATGCCCCTTTTCAGGCTGAAATTAAGATGATTTCCACCTGTCTTCTCTTCTATCTAGTAATTTTCCTGTTGTTATTTAAATTTGACGTGTGGTATCCTTTTTTCCCTCCTATTACGATCACTGCTATTGCTGATCACAGCTAGCAGTTAACTATGCTGATTTTTTAAGTATTGAGTTCCTTCACATATATCTCTCTCTGTTCTGGGTAGGGAGAAGAACTGTCTTCCTTTATCTGCTCTGATTATTTTTTGATGTGTCTACAGCCAGTTGTCAGCGGGGCTATCAGCTTCGACTCATTCTGTTACCCAAGAATGTTGCAGTCAAGTGCTGAAGCCATTGCTGCAGCACTAGAGGAATGGCCTATGCTCAGATCAGGTGGTCACAGATATCATCTGTCTGCTCAAGAGTTTTTCCTTTCATGATAAATGCTGGGGAGTTGTTTCTCTTGGTTGGATACATCCATTCTTTAATTTAGAGATGGGAGAGTTGGGTTCTCATAGCACATTCAGTCATGTTAAAAGATAAAGTGAGGAATATAAAAAATGTTTAAAGCTTAAGCAAAAATTGATCTAAATCAGGCAGTGACAGAGTGGAATTGATTAGGACACTCCATTGACAGGAGCTGGGGATTTATAGAGAGAAGGTATGGAAGCAAAGGGAGGAAATTATTTGATTGATTATAGTTGGTTGTTTATGATTGGTTGTCCTTGGGTTTTGCTTTCATAACCTTGAGATATTTATAGGCTCAGATTCTGGTTTGCTTAAGCAGGCCACGATGACATTAGAGCCACCTCAGTCTAATGGCTTTCTCATTGGTGCCTAACATCAAAACCCGACATCATCAAAAAAATCTACAAACAATAAATGCTGGAGAGGGTGTGGAGAAAAGTGAACCCTTTTGCACTGTCAGTGGGAATGCAAATTGATACAGCTACTTTGGAGAACCTATGGAGATTCCTTTAAAAACTAGGAATAAAACTAAGTGCTGTGCTGTGCTTAGTCACTCAGTGGTGTCTGATTCTTTGTGACCTCATGGACTGTAGTCTCCCAGGCTCCTTTCTCCAGGCAAAAATACTTGAGTGGGTTGCCATGCCTCCTCCAGGGGATATTCCCAACCCAGGGATTGAACCTGGTCCCCTGCTTTGGAGGCAGATTCTTTACCATCTGAGCCACTAGGGAAGCCCAAGAAACTGGAGTGGGTAGTCTGTCCTTTCTCAAGGGTACCTTCTCTACCCAAGAATCAAACCATGGTCTCCTGCATTGCAGGCGGATTTTTTACCAGCTAAGCTACAAGGGAAGTACTAAAACTACCATATGAGCCAGCAATCTCACTACTGGGCTATACCCTGCAACTGAAAAAGACATGTGTACCTTAATGTTTGTTGCCATACTATTTCAATAGCTAGGACATGAAAACAACCTAGATGTCCATTGACAGATGAATGGATAAAGAAACTGTGGTATGTACATACAATAGAATATTCACTTCAGTTCAGTTCAGTCACTCAGTAGTGTCCAACTCTTTGTGACCCCATGGACTGCTGCATGCCAGGCTTCCCTGTCTATCACCATCTCCTGTGGCTTGCTCATACTTATGTCCATCGAGTCAGTGATGCCATCCAACCATCTCATCCTCTGTCACCCCCTTCTCCTCCTGCCTTCAGTCGTTCCCAGAATCAGGGTCTTTGCTAATGAGTCAGTTCTTTGCATCAGGTGGCCAAAGTATTGGAACTTCAGCTTCAGCATCAGTCCCTCCAATGAATATATTCAGGACTGATCTCCTTTAGGATCAACTGGTTTGATCTTGCAGTTGAAGGGACTTTCAAGAGTCTTCTCCAAGGACACAGTTCAAAAACATCAATTCTTTGGCACTCAGCTTTCTTTATGGTACAATGCTCACATCACACATGACTACTGGAAAAACCATAGATTTGACTAGATGGACCTTTGTTGCCAGAGTAGTCTCTGATTTTTAATATGCTGTCTAGGTTGGCCATAGCTTTTCTTCCAAGGGGCAAGCGTCTTTTAATTTCATGGCTGCAATCACCATCTGCAGTGATTTTGGAGCCTCAAAAAATAAAGTCTGTCACAGTTTCCATTGTTTCCCGATTATTTACCATGAAGTAATAGGACCAGATTCCATGATCTACATTTTTTGAATATTGAGTTTTAAGTCAGTTTTTTCACTCTCCTCATTCACTTTCATCAAGAGCCTCTAGTTCCTCTTCACTTTCTACCATAAGGGTGAAGTCATCTGCATATTTGAGGTTATTGATATTTCTCCTGACAGTCTTGATTCCAGCTTGTGCTTCATCCGGTCCAGCATTTTGCATGATGTACTCTGCATATAAGTTAAATAAGCAGGGTGACAATATATAGCCTTGACATACTCCTTTCCCGATTTGGAACCAATCCATTGTTCCACGTCCAGTTCTAACTGTTGCTTATTGACCTGCATACAACTTCTCAGGAGGCTGGAAAGGTGGTCTGGTATTCCCATCTATAAGAATTTTCCACAGTGTGTTGTGATCCACACAAAGACTTTGGCGTAGTCAATAAAGCAGAAGTAGATGGTTTTCTGAAATTCTCTTGCTCTTTCTATGATCCAACAGATGTTGGCAATTTGATCTTTGGTTCCTCTGACTTTTCTTAATCCAGCTTTAACATCTGAAAGTTCTCAATTCATGTATGGTTGAAGCCTAGTTTGGAGAATTTTGAGCATTACTTTGCTGGCGTTTGATATGAGTGCAATTGTGCAGTAGTTTGAACATTCTTTGGCATTGCCTTTCTTTGGGATTGGGATGAAAACTGACCTTTTCCAATCCTGTGGCCACTGCTGAGTTTTCCATATTTGCTGGCATGTTGAATGCAGCACTTTCACAGCATCATCTTTTAGGATTTGAAATAGCTCAACTGGAATTCCATCACTTCCACTAGCTTTGTAGTGATGTTTCCTAAGGCCCATTTGACTTCATATTCCAGGATGTCTGGCTCTAGGTGAGTGATCACGCCATCGTGGTTATCTGGGTCATGAAGATCTTTTTTGCATAGTTCTTCTGTGTATTCTTGCTACCCCTTCTTAATATCTTCTGCTTTTGTTAGGTCCATACTGTTTCTGTCCTTTATTGAGCCCATTTTTGCATGAAATGTTCCCTTGGTATCTCTAATTTTCTTGAAGAGAACGCTAGTCTTTCCTATTGTGTTGTTTTCCTCTATTTCTTTGCATTGATCACTTATTGGACTGTTAGTCAGCCATAAAGCAAATGCATCTGAGTTAGTTCTAGTGTAGTGCATGAACCTAGAGGCTATTATACAGAGTGAAGTAAGTCAGAAAGAGAAACAAATGTTGTATATTAATACATATATATGGAATCTAGAAAAATGGTAGTGGTGAACCTATTTGCAGGGCAAGAAGAGAGACCAGCCATAGAGAACAGACTTTGGACACAATGGGGGAAGGAGAAGGTGGGATAAACTGAGACAGTTTATCATATATAAAATAGATACCTATGGAAGTTGCTGTATAACACAGGGAGCTCAATCTGGTACTCTGTGACAACATAGAGGGGTGGGAAAGGGTGGAGTGGGGGGGTTTAAGAGGGAGGGGACCTATGTATACTTATGGCTGATTCACCTTGTTGTATGGCAGAAGCCAACACAATATTGTAAAGCAATTATCCTCCAATTAAAAATTAATTTTAAAGAACTCAACATCAAAACACAAGAATTTATGTTCGCACCAAGGTGTATATAGACTTGCAGAGACAGAGGGCTTGATGGAATAATCAAAAGAGTGTGCCAATCAGAAAAAAAGCATGCCCCTCTCCTTTCTTGTACTCACTTGGGTTAACCTGTGATGTGGCAGGAATACCCTACCTGGTGAAAAGACCAGCCTGGTACTGCAGTCAGCTATGCCCTCAAATCTGGGGCTATAGATGTAACAGTGGGGTAATCAATCAAATTCTCTGTTAAGATGTGATTAATTTGATTAAATAAAGTATTGGAGCCTGCCAGACGGATCTTGTTACACTCTCCAAGCATATGTAACTATAATTTAAGTTAAACTTGTTTGTGTGCATCTGGAAACCATGGGATACATTAGGTTCTGTGAGTTTGATTTGTATTTGAATACACTAGTTGTATGAGGAGAGGAGAAACCAAAGAGTCTTTTGTTGGAGAAGTATCAGATAAAGTATCAGAGCCATTCAAAACATGCATTCATTTATTGATTCCATAGAAAGCACTGGGCAGGTAGTATTAAATGGGTGATCTGACAGCTTACCTTTTATGGGGGAGAAAAAAAATAAGTACAAAAATTAATAAAACAGCATCATATTATAATAATACTATACAGGAAAAGAGTAAAAAATCTACATAGAGAGGGGTGGGGCAGTAGTGTAGGGAGTGAAGGTGTGGCTGGACTGATAACAAGCTAAACATGAAAGATATTGGATCATATGAGCTCCCTCTTTTGTGATTCACATTTTTAATTTTTTTATCACTCTCATTTTATGTACTCTAGTACAATATTTTACTTGTAGTCCTTACTTCTCTTTCTAACCTAAGAATTCCATGATAATATGAAATTGCTGGTTGTCTAGTAAGCATTCAATGAATATTCTCTGAGTAAAGATAAATCAAATTCAATCAGCAGAAAGCCTCCTAGTTAAAAATCAGAGAAATTTTGTGTGTGATGAAAAGATAGGTTCTTTAATTGGGTTTCCCGCAGCCACTCTCCCACCAAAAATGGAAAATCTTATGACAAGAATTGGGTATGAGGAGTTTTTATGGAAAGTTACCTTAGGAAGCATTGTGAGTGAGGAAGTGAGAGATAGAGGAAATGGAAGTCAATAAAGAGTACAGGTTTTCACTGATATTAGAAAGTAGAGCATTCCAATGCAACCTTTCTAAGCTGAAATGGCATAAAGTGAAGACAAAAATACCATAAGATACCCTTGCTAGTGGATATATAAAATAAATCCAGATAGAGCATAGTTGCTCACAGAAACAGTTCAAAGCTATGGTGGGCTGATGCTGAGGTGCTTAGCATAGTTCCCAGGGAAGGAGCTTGGTGGTGCCTCTGTAAGTGTTCATGGCAAAAAAATGCTGAAAGCTACTTTTACTTTTTTTGCAAAAGTGAAACTCCTTTTTATATTTCTTTCAGTTGGCAAAAATAGGTACTAATGTGGGTCTTCTGTAAAATGAAATGGTGTAAAGCAAAATTTTAGAAAGCGGGGTGGAGGTACTGGGGGTGAGTGGTGGGGATACCTGTATACTAATAAGTGAGTCTTCCATATGGAAAACTGGGCTTAGCCTTGCTGGGGAATTCTGAGAGATAGTGTGAAATATAACTCAGGAGTTTCCCTATGAAGTATGAGGAAGGGTGTGGGCCGTCCATTGTTAGTTAGAGCTTGTTTTGGTGATGTTTAGCATTGCACTCCAGAAGATAGTGAAGGGCAAAGAAGCCTGGCATGCTACAGTCCATGGGGTCGCCAAGAGTCTGACACAACTTAGTGAGTGGACAACAACAACAAGCATTACATTTACCCTAATTTTGTCTATTTATTGTACTTTCGCTCCCATGACTGTTGTGCTTATTCTCTAACAGCTGAATGGGGAGTTGCTACCTGATCACTTAGGGGTCCATTTTCCTATGGGTGGTGGGGCTCTAAGAATAATCCCAAACAGCCTGTCCTTTTTGGCTAAGTGTTTTTTGGTCTTTGTTTACAAAAACAATTCTCTGAAAGGGTTATATAGCCTTCCAGTGATAACAGAGGTATGCTCTTTCAAGGGTATATGTGAAGGTAGTTAGGTAAACTTGCCTCACTTGACACAGAGTTCTTTAAGAAAATTATTTGGAGATAGTACCCATATGAATGTTGCAATAGTGCTTGAAGTAGGGGGACAGGCAGTAATGATATACTGGGTCTTCTTTGTACTCTTTGACATCATGGGGATCCAACCCAAAGCACTGGGATGAGGTATTCTATAAGTTTCAGAGCTCTCCTCTATTGAACCTACTGTGTATTAAAGGAGTTTATATGCTCAAGTCTTTTTTTATTCCTGGAAAGGAAGCATGTGAACCTTGAATAGCTCACTTGGATGAGATGCTTCAGGAGAGGCAAATATCCATCACTTAATATCTGAAATGTCCCACAGACAGCCTGGGGCCATTGCAGTAGATGTTATATGAACTCTATGCTTGATCCAGTCTTCCTAAAGGAGTAGTGCTTCAGGGTCTCTGAAGAGATCACTGGGAGTATTGAGAGTACCAAGGCACTTAGAGTGCTGCTTACATTTCAATTAGAAGGTCTCCTGCTATAAGTTACAATAAAAGAAATTGTTGTAGATAACCTTAGCAAAGGAGACTGTCTCTAGCTTTAAGATATACTGATCATGCCCTGAGACAAGAGTTCTGCTTAACAAACTGTGTGGAAGTCTTAGCTGCTTGCAGAGAAGGCATGGTCCCTCAGGTGGTAACTTTTGATTGATGAAGATTATGAGACTAGGAAAATCTTTCCAAAGAATGAGAATTTTTGTAACACTCATCCAGAGTCAAAGCAGCTAGCCATGAATGTAGCATCAGAAGGGAGTCACAGATGATATATTCCCCCTTGTCGCCATCTGCTGCTGCTGCTAAGTCGCTTCAGTCGTGTCTGACTCTGTGCGACCCCATAGACAGCAGCCCACCAGGCTCCCCCATCCCTGGGATTCTCTGGGCAAGAACACTGGAGTGGGTTGCCATTTCCTTCTCCATCATTGAATCCCAAATTTTGAGAGAAAAATTAAAACTCAGAAACTCAGTAATGTTGTCAAAAATACATTCTGGGTAGCTGCATAAATTGTGAAACAGATCATATTTGTTTTTTGGTTGTATAAAAATATAATTGTTTCCATCAAGATAGGAAATGAAAACACAGAGGCGCTATGGAATCTGGATGAAATTGGACTCTTCACTAGTTATTATTGACCTAGGTTAAGAGAAAGAATTGAGACCTACATGCCTTCTAAGTTTGATCACCCTCAGAGTTAATATTTGGTGCCTATGTCTTAGCCCTTAGGTTTTTTACTGTCACATACACCTGGAGCTATAATCCATGAGAAGGTATTTTGGGAGGCTTAGCTTTTGCCTCTTGCTACATGGCTGAGTGATACTTACTGTAAAACTTTAATTTACTTTGTTTCCTCTTCGTATTTATGACCAGTCCACAAGTGTCCATGCTTTCATCATGGAGGCATGCATAACCCAGAAGATAAATCTGATTTTTGTAAGCTTTATCTACACAGACCAGCTGTACTCTTAGCTTTTCTATTCTGAAGCTTTCAAAATGAAAAAGAGATGAAGTGTCACTCATATCCCTAAGTCTTTTTAAAGTTTTATTTTTCACATAATCATGCAGTAAAATTGACTTTTTGTTTTTGGTATAAAGTTCTATGAATTTTAACACATGGATAGATTTATGTAACAACCACTATTCTTAGGAAACAGAACAGTTCATCATCACCGACAGCCCTCTGTGTCCCTTTATAGTCACATCCTCTGCCTTCCTTAGCAGTCACTGATCTGTCCACTGTCACTATAGCTTTGCCTTTTTGAAAATGTCATATGAATGGAATCATATAATATGATATCTTTTGAGACTAATGATCTAGTTAGACTAGATAATAAAAGGCAGTGGAAGGTACACTCTAGATTGTGTGACATAGAAAAGTGGTTGAAAAGCTTCATTAAGGCAACATTATTGTTGAAATAGAATTGGCTATGACATGCTTCATGGAAGAAGTCAAATGTGGAGGTTGGGTCTCAGAATTCAGGCATCTTCATTGCTCTTAAAATTGAGAGCAACGTGAACAAAATAGTTTTTGAAGATTAATTAGCAGAGATACAAGAGAAGTATTACCCGGCATGTAATATTTGGAAGACAAAAGTGATGGTTGAAGCCTCAAAAACTCTGTGAAGGAGAGAAAGCAGAGGACAGTTAGCATAGGGTCAAAGACAAAACTTGAATGTCAGCTGGGGGATGGAAAGGGAAGGGAGACCTCCAGAACTATTAAATGAGGGACAGAGAAAGAGCAGCCGTAGAGGTGACATGAAACCAATTTTTAAAAAAGAAGTAGGTAATCAAAACATTAAATTTCATACAGAATTTGAGAGTGTGGCATACAAGAAACTATGAATAGCATTGGAGAAATTTAGTTGCAATGGAATTTGGACATAAAGGACAGCTTACAATGGAATTAAGTGGATACATTGAAGATGTAGAAGAACTCAAGGCAGACTGGCTATGAATTGGTCCCATATTTAGAAGGAGTGGCAAGACCAAGGGAAAAGCTTATAAATTGAGTGATAAGCATAAGCACTGCAGGCAGACAGGAGATGTAGTGAGTAAAAACAGTAGAGTCAAGAAATTTCCCTCAGAATCCAAAGCTTATAAGGAATTACTTTAGTCAAACTACCTTTCATTGTCGTTTAGTCACTAAGTTGTGTCTGACTCTTGCAACCCCATGGACTGTGGCCTGCCCAGTTCCTCTGCCCATGGAATTCTCCAGGCAAGAATACTGGAGTGGGTTGCCATTCCCTTCTCCAGGGGATCTTCCCAACCCAGGGATTGAACCCAGGTTTCCTGCATTGCAGGCAGATTCTTTACTGACTGAGCTACAAGGGAAGCCCAAAACTACCTTTATATGTATTTTATCTGATTAGATTAGTGGGCCAGATGGACTGTCAATGGCTTCCATCTACTTCTCTCATCACTACCAAAAGCAGATCTATTATAATTGCTATGTTACTTAAATTTTCCAGTTGTCACAGAATTTACTCTCCATCTATCACAAACTCTGATTGACTTAGAAAGAGGACTCTACTAATTCTGAGCAAATGAATTAATATTGAAGTAAACTGATTGCAACTATTTACAGATGTAAGCACTTTAATTTGTAAAGACACTCATAAGGATTTTTATTTCACTCATGAGTAATATTTTGAGTGATAATAAAAACTACTACTATGGTAGAGCAGTAGGTGGAGGTTTACCCAACCTCATTATATGCTATACTATGCTATGCTAAGTCGCTTCAGTCGTGTCCAACTCTGTGCGACCCCATAGACGGCAGCTCACCAGGCTCTGCCGTCCCTAGGATTCTCCAGGCAAGAACACTGGAGTGGGTTGCCATTTCTTTCTCCAGTGCATGAAAGAGAAAAGTGAAAGTGAAGTCGCTCAGTCGTGTCCGACTCTTAGCGACCCCATGGACTGTAGCCTACCAGGCTCCTTCATCCATGGGATTTTCCAGGCAAGAGTACTGGAGTGGAGTGCCATTGCCTTCTCCGAACCTCATTATAAAGACAACACAATTCTCTCCTGGAACTCAACCACGTCAGTCACACAGTAGCATCCCAAAGCATTTACCTCCAATTTTCTGAAATGGAAGAATCTCTCATAGTTGTTAGTATATAGCAAGTCGAACTTTTAAACAAGGCTTTGCTTGCAACCAAAATTGATTTCTGTAATTCTCTCTAGCATGGCTTTTCTGACAAGGCTATTTCTAGATTACCAGTGTTTGGACTTAGCTCATGCTGCTTATGCAACTTTAATTCTTGCCTCTAAGCTGCAACCTGGTCCCTCTGCCAATCACAGCTGGAAGCATCTTCACAAGTTATGGACCTTTTCATCAACTGGGCTCTACCAATCACTACTATCGATCCTCCACTCCTCATAAAATAAAACAGAGATTTCGAGGGCTTTTTGACATTTTGCTGTGGTTCCCTGAAGACCCATCCAGGATACTTCCATGGATCTGTTTTACTCTGTAAGGATGATCTATTTCACAAAGACCTTACCATAACTCAATCTTTAAAATAAACCTTGTAAGATAGGCTAGGGCATATTGATTACCTCCTCTCTACACTCTTGTCCTGGATAGAAGCCAGCCTGACTCCTGTGAATTCTGGAAACTTATAACTTTCTATTAAAGAAACATAGTGGTGTGGTAGAGCTAGCACCTGGGGTCCAACCACAATTGAAAACTATTATTTTCTGAGGCTCTTCAGATGCCATTTTCTCTTAGGCTGAAGAACATGTAAATTCAGCTCTTAGTATGTGCATAGGGCAAGGTTTTTGCAAAAATCTTATAAATCTGTACTATGAACAATAAAAATGTGACAGAGTTGATAATTGAGAACTATGTTAGTCAGTTCTCTGTAGTTGATTATTGTCTACATTCCATACAGTTAAGAGTATACAGTGATTGAAACAGGGCTCTGCTTTTAGTTTTGCAGAAGTAATGAGTAATGGGAAATGGGCTGCCTTTCCTTGACAGGTGATGTGAACTCCTTAGAAGATGAATGTCTTTGTAGAAATAAAGTGAAACAAGGCCTTTTACAAACTGGGCTCTGGGTTAAACCTATATATGAAGATGCAAAAATCAGTCACCTATAGGTGCAATTGCCAGTCACCTTGCTTCCAGTTCTTCTTCTGAAACACATTTAAGGGAGCCTGAATTTCCCAATGAAAGTAATATATGTGAATTAAATATTACCTTCCTTAAGCAAGTTCTCTTATGAGAGGCGACTCTGTTAAGTTAGTAACATATTAATACAAATTAGGTAATCAGATTTATCTTCTGCCATATTCAGAGTGATCTTAGGCACATGAGAATATTGGGTTTGAGGAAATGGCACACAGGCAAAAGGGAAAGAGAATTCATTCAGAAAGAGGGGAAAAAGTGAGAGTTAAACAGTTTGGTTTAAAAGAGTTAAAAGTGAGAGTTAAACAGTCTACTTTGGGTTGCTTTTGCTAAGCTGGTAGTGATTGATTCTGTGCTGAAATATCTTTGACCCCTTGCAGATGTGGCCATTGCAGTGTTATGTGGCGTGTCCCAGTGAGCAATGGGAAAGGGAGTAATACACTGCTGTGTGAGGGAAGGAAAGGCGGAACAGACCTTCAAAATCTTTAGCATTGTTTGTTTTATGTAAAGGAGAAAATGGTAATTCCAAAATTCATCAAATTGGAATAAATCGCCTTACAATTTATTATTATATTGAGAGAACCCATGTTTATTACGCAGTGACTCCTTTCCTCATTACTTTGTAAAAAGTAAAATAATTTCAGGGAAAGTACCTAATGTTTTAAGAAATAGAGAAAACTATCTTCACAAAAGGCCTGCTTAAGCTAGATCACCATTTTTAGAAGCAAAGAGGTCAGCAGAGAATGTCAAGAGAAAAACTGTATAGTCTATACTGAAATTTGAAGGGACTGTTATGCAGGGAATAGCTATAGGGCTTTAGTGCTCAAATTCAACTGAAGAATAAAGATTCATGCAGGGATACCAAGGAGAAAGGTCAAGTGAAGCAGAAGAAAATTAAGGATTTACCAAAAGGCCAAAAACCTTCTTCAAGAACTAAGAGGGAGTGGACATTTGAAAAATTAATGAGACCAGAGGTCAGTGGAGAATAAAGCAATACTGGTGCAGTAAGAGATTTGTTCTAACAGTGAGGGTAAGATATAGCCAAGGGAAAATAAAATGTTGGGGAGGTTGTATTCAAGGCTGCTTCACAAAGGAACCTAAAATAGATGGTTAGCAATAAGTGAAACAAACTGCTGGTATAAAATTGTAAATGACAGAGAGGAAAAGGGGAGATAGCTAAATATTTACTGTTACTGCATAGATCTCAAATGAAGCCATCTTTCCAACAATCATTAGCCAAAAAAATTACATGACTCATGATCAATATAGAGTTTGGCACAAATCAATTAGAATGAACTTATAGATTTTTAAAAATTAGAATGAGATAGGGAAACTAAAGGCAGAGGGAGTGGAGTCAGGTGAGAATATCCATGACCAAAGAGTCTAGTTTCAGTTATGCTCAGAATAAGAAAAACTAGAGAGGCATTGATCTTTGGCTAGGAGCAAACGGAAGGATAATAGATGAAGCAGAGCCAGTTAATCCCAATTTTGTTTCCTCTCTGTTAAGAAGGAATAAACCTACTACAATTAAGATAGAAATGTTTCTGTGAAGATGGTTAGAAAATACTAAGATGCTCTCAATATCTACCTAGTATCCTTAAGAAGAAATGAGTTTTTGTGAATGTGATTTCATGCTATGATCACAATGGATGCTAATAGCCACTTTCTTATTTTGACGTGACTTTAAAATTATGCATGTTCTTTAGAGTGCCTGCTTGTAGGTTATTTTTAAACTTTTGATCCTGACCTACAGTAACAAATAACTTTATATTGTATCCCAATATATACATACACACATAACTAAAACAAAATTTTCATAAATTTCTGACTTTATACTTGAGTTATGTTTGAATCTATTCTTTTCCTTTTCTCAACAATGAGAAAAAAACCCAAAAACCTATGACCCACTAAACTGGTATCATGGCTCACCAATTGGATGACATCTCACAGTTTGAAAACCACTGATCTAGATTATGGACAGTTTATTGGCAAAATAGATTCAGTCCTGTCATTGATTCCTTTGTTACTCAAATACATTTTGTCATTTCTTCTTATTGAAAAGAGTAGTTAGTGTTTCCTTTTTCCTTTGGTAAAATAAATAGCTTCATGGCACTCAATATAATGTAGATTGGTTGTAAGTATCCGAAGTAAACCCGTAGACTCCCAATAAAGTACTGACTTGCTTTAGGGTTAGTTACGTATAAAACTGAACAGTATTGCCAGGGATAAACTTTGCAAGCAAGTGCTTTGCAAGCTACTTTTAGAGTCTTTAAGTGAACTATTTAAACATAGAACCATATTTAAATATACCAGGAAAAAATATTTAAAGGTTAGTTGCTAAATGTTTGTAAATTAAAACAACCACTCCCATGGCTCAATTTTCTTGTAAATTTGGCTTTGTTTTTTTTTTTTTTTTTGAAAAACAAGCTTTCAAAGAGAACCACAAAAACACCTAAAAGAGTCCCTCCCAAAAGAAATGTTTTCAATATAATCATTTATGCTATAAATATGTATAAATTATTTTTCTAAATAATTAGACAATATCCTGTTTGACTAATGTACCCAAACCAATTCTAACTTCATTTCATACCTTTGAGTTATTTGTCATTCATAGATGCCCGTGGGTCACAAGATTGGCCAAAGTTTGCTATACTAATTTCAAGTTCTATACCTTTTAATATATATAGTTTGACATTGCCATAATGTTGGGAGAGTTATTTTACAGTGGTTTAGTGCAAGAATTTATGCTTTGTACTTACCCTCCTGATTTATTTTGAGATAAGACTTTCACTTAAGATCTATAAGACTTAAGATCTATATCTAGAATAGACCTGAAGACAGCATCAGGAGCCAAAATTATCTTTGTGATCTCTAGGTTGATACTCTTTGTTCAAAACTTTTATCTTACAGGTAGCAAATAGTCATTTAAGCTTAAATTTCTGATCTTCTGCTCCAAACTTCTCTCACAGTAACTTTGCTTCATTGATCTTATCCTACCAGATTGTTTGACCCTGGGTGTTCTCAAACACTCTTCTCATTTATCTACTTGTATATCTTTGATCACGAAAGTCTCTGTCAGGCATGACCTTTTTCACTGTTCAAATCTTAATTGTTTCAAGGTGGTTGCTTCCATCTCTTAAGTACCTATTATCTATGTAACTTACTTATCAGTTATGGGCAATATAAAGTGGTATAGTGTTTGTTTTTTGTATTTTAAAGGAACTTTTCATTTATGTGTTTTTTATATTTGTATAAATCATTAATTCCACTACTATCATTTATTCTTCGCTCTATTTCTCAAAAACATATTGAGTGTCTGCTATGTATCAGACACTGTATTGGAATCAGCCTATATGTAGACATTAATATTCTACATTGTAAAATATGAAGTAATACATTACAGGGCAATATCCTTGATGAACATAGATGCAAAAATCCTCAACAAAATATTAGCAAACCAAAATCTAGGAATACACTGAAAAGATCATACACCATGATCAAGTGGAATTTACTCCAGTGATTCAAGAATGGTTCAACATCTGAAATCAATCAATATTGTACATAACATTAGCAAAATGAAGGACTAAAATCACATGATAATCTCAATAGATGCAGAAAAAGAATTTTATAAGGTTCACCATCCATTTATGATAAAAAAGAAAACTCTCAACAAAATGGATATAGAAGGAATTTGTGTGTTAGTCATTCAATTGTGTCCAACTCTTTGTGATGCCATGGACTGTAGCCCACTAGGGTCCTCTGTCCATGGAATTCTCCAGGCAACAATACTGGAGTGTGTTGCCATTTCCTTCTACCTCAACATAGTAAAGACTATATATGACAAATCCATAGCAAACGTCATACTTAACAGTGAAAAACTTAAAGCTTTTCCTGTAAGATCAGGAACAAGACAAAAATGCCTGCTCTTTCCACCTTTATTCAACACAGTATTGGAAGTCCTAATCAACACAATTAGGCAAGAAAAAAGAATAAAAGGAATCCAAATTGGAAAGGAAGTAGTAAAGCTGTCACTATTTGTAGATGTACTATATAGATAGAAACATAAAGACTCCACAAAAAAGCTGTTAGAACTAATTAATAAATTCAGTAAAGTCACAGGATACAAAATCAATATACAAAAATCTTTGGCATTTCTATACACTAATAATGAACTATCAGAAAGTGAAAATAAGAAAATAATACAATTTATAATTGCACTGCAAAGAATAAAATACCTTGGAATAAACTTAACCATGGAGGTGAAAAAAATACGTGCGTTATTCACTCAGCCATGCCCTACTCTTTGAGACTCCGTGGACTGTGACCCACCAAGCTCCTCTGTCTATAGAATTTTCCAAGCAAGAATACTGGAGTGAGTTGCCATTTCCTACTCCAGGGGATCTTCCCAGCCCAGGGATCAAACCTGGGTCTCCTGCATTGCAGGCGGATTCTTTATGGTCTGAGTTACCAGGGAAACCTATGGAGGTGAAATACCTGTATACTATAAACTATAATACACTGATGAAAGACATTGAAGAGGACACAAATGAATGGAAAGATACTCCATGTCTATGGATTGGAAGAATTAACATTATTAAAACTTCCAAATTGTGCAAAGCAGTTACAGAGTCAATACAATCCCTATGAAAATTCTAATGACATATTTCACAGAACTAAGACAAATAATTCTAAAATTTGTATGAAACACAAAACATCTTGAATAGCTAAAACAATCTTGAGAAAGAAGTACAAAGCTGGAATTATCATACCCCTGACTTCAGACTATACTACAAAGCTGCAGTAATCAAAACAGGATGGAACTGACACATAATTAGACACATAGATAAATGAACAGAGTAGACAGCTCAGAAGTAAACCCATACTTATATGGTCAATTAATCGAGGATAAGGAGGCAAGAATATACAATGAGGAAAAGACAACCTCTTCAATAGATGGTATTGGGAAAACTGAACAACTTCATGCAAAAGGATCAAACTGGATTACTGTCTCACATCATATACAAAAATAAACACAAAATGGATTAAACTTAACTGTAAGACTTGAAACTACAAAACTCCTAGAAGAAAACATAGATAGTTTGCTCTTTGACAGTAGTCTTGGCAATAGTTTTTTGGATATGCCTTTTCAGTAAAGGAAGCAAAGGCATGAACAAATGGAATCACATCACACTAAAAAGGAAACTATCAACAAAGCAAAAAGGCAGACTACTGGATGGCAGTAGATATTTGCAAATGATGTAATCAATAAAGAATTAATATCTAAAATAAACAACGAACTTACAACTCAACATCAAAGAAATGAATGGCCAGATTGAAAAGTGGGCAGAGGATCTGAATAGACATTTTTGCAAGAAAACATTCAAGTAGCTAACAAGCACAAGAAAAGATATTCAACATCACTAATTAAGATTAAGAAAATATAAATGAAGCCACAATGAGAATCACCTCACACCATTAAATGAATATAATAAAAAGGTAAGAAATAACAAATGTTTGAGAGGAGATGGAGAAAAGGGAACTTTTATACACTGTGGGTCTGTAATTGGTAAGCTACTTATGGAAAATTCTATGGAGTATCCTCAAAAAATATAGACTAGAACTATGATATCATCCAGCTATTACACTTTTAGGTACTTGTCTGAAGAAGCAAAATCACCAATTTGAAAAGATAAATGCACCCTTTTTTCATTGCAGCTTTATTTATAGTAGTCAATATACGGAAACGACTTAAGTGTCCATCAATGGATGAATGAATAAAGAAATTGTGGCATATATATATATAATAGAATATTAGCCATAAAAAGAATGAAATCTTGCCATTTGTGACAAAATTTATAGACCTTGAGGGTATTATGCTAACTGAAATAAGTCAGAAATGTAAAAACACAAAATAAATGAACATGAAAAATAAAGGAAGAACAAACAAATAAATACAGAGATCAGATTTTGAACTGTGGTGTTGGAGAAGACTCTTGAGAGTCCCTTGGACTGCAAGGAGATCCAACCAGTCCATCCTAAAGGAGATCAGTCCTGGGTGTTCATTGGAAGGACTGATGTTGAAGCTGAAACTCCAATACTTTGGCCACCTGAAGCAAAGAGCTGACTCACTGGAAAAGACCCTGATGCTGGGAAAGATTGAGGGCAGGAGGAGAAGGGGACGATGGCGGATGAGATGGCTGGATGGCATCATTGACTCTATGGACATGGGTTTGGGTGGACTCCGGCAGTTGGTGATGGATAGGGAGGCCTGGAGTGCTGTGGTCCATGGGGTCGCACAGAGTCAGACATGACTGAGTGAGTGAACTGAACTGAACTGAAGTAGGGAAGGGGATTGGTGGGTGGGTGGAAATGGGTGCTGCTGCTGCTAAGTCGCTTCAGTTATATCTGACTCTGTGCAACCCCATAGACGGCAGCCCACCAGGCTCCCCCTGGGATTCTCCAAGCAAGAACACTGGAGTGGGTTGCCATTTCCTTTTCCAATGCATAGTGAAAAGTGAAAGTGAAGTTGCTCAGTCATGTCCGACTCTTAGCAACCCCATGGACTGTAGCCTACCAGGCTCCTCCATCCGTGAGATTTTCCAGGCAAGAGTACTGGAGTGGGGTGCCATTGCCTTTTCCCGGAAATGGGTGAAGGAGGTCAAATATATGATGATGGATGGTAACTAGAATTGTGGCAGTAATCAGTGTAAAAAAAGAGAGAGAAAATGAAGTAATATGATATTCTAGGACTTATTCATTTATTTCTTAGAAGACTGTCAGGGAATGTTTGTATTTACCAAAAATTCATTTGCTCCTCAGTATTTCCTAGTTCCCATGCATTTTGATTGGATATTTGACTGATTCTCACTGCTAGAATATGAGAAGTAATGTGTCATTCTGGTTGGAGGCAGGAGAGAGTGAAAGTGAAACAAAGTGAAAGTGTTAATTGTTCAGTTGTGTCTGACTTTTTCTGACCCCATGGACTGTAGTCCACCAGGCAGCTCCTCCATCCATGGAATTCTCCAGGCAAGAATACTGGAGTGAGTAGCCATTCCTTTCTTCAGGGGATCTTCCCAACCAGGGATTGAACCAAGTCTCCCACATTGCAGGCAGATTCTTTACCATCTGAGCCACCAGGGAAGCCCAGGAGAGAGTAAGGGGCACGTTAAATCTCTGGAACTGGAACTGAAAGACTTTGAGATGGCAGAGTTTCAAGTTGGAAGCAAACTAGTGCTGAGTTTCCACTTATAGAGACCAGCAAAGAATAGCCACACAACCTGTATCCGATTGTAGCATGAATGAGAAATAAATTTACATTATTAAGTCACCAAAATTTGGGGGTTTATCTGTTACTGAAACACAGGCGATGCTATCCTGATTATTAGAATAATGATTTTGTGTATTTTAATGATCAGATCATTAAAAATGTTTGAATGATATTAACCCTGACTCAGTTACACAATCCTTAAGAGTAGATTAAAGATGTTTGAATGATACTAACCTTGACTAAATTATATGACCCTGAAGAATAGAGATTTTATGTTTTATGTATAACTTTTTCAGGGTGAAGACCAGTGCTAGGTATATGGCAGACTTTCAGTAAATATTCATTGAATTGATTAATAAGCAAATTCAGGGTGGTTACTAAGAGAAATCATTAGGACAGACCAAGAGGAAGTAACTAGTGATAAAATCCAGAAATATCTAAGATATACATACAGAGTTAGAAGCAGAATTTGGCAAAAAGGAGATTAAAGATTAGCAAATGAAAATTGCTGTTGAATTATCAGAATTTCTACATTTTGAACGGTTCTTCAGCTTCTTCAGCATTACTGATTGGGGTATAGACTTGGATTACTACGATATTGAATGATTTGCCTTGGAAACGAATAGAGATCATTCTGTCATTTTTGAGAATGCATCCAAGTACTGCATTTTGGACTCTTTTGTTGACTATAATGGCTACTCCGTTTCTTCGAAGGGATTCTCAGCCGCAGTAGTAGATATAATGGTCATCTGAGTTAAATTCACCCATTCCAGTTCATTTTAGTTTGCTGATTCCTAAAATGTTGATGTTCAGTCTTGCTATCTCCTGTTTGACCACTTCCAATTTGCCTTGATTCATGGAACTAACATTCCAGATTCCTATGCAGTATTGCTCTTTGCAGCATTGGACTTTGCCTCTATCACCAGTCACATCCAGAACTGGGTGTTGTTTTTGCTTTGGCTCCATCTCTTCATTCTTTCTGGAGTTATTTCTCCACTGATCTCCAGTAGCATATTGGGTACCTGCTGACCTGGGGAGTTCATCTTTCACTGTCCTATCATTTTGCCTTTTCATACTGCTCATGAGGTTCTCAAGGTAAGAATACTGAAGTGGCTTGCCATTCCCTTCTCCAGTGGACAACATTGTGTTGGGGACTGGAATGCAAAAGTAGGATGTCAAGAAACACCTAGAGTAACAGGCAAATTTGGCCTTGGATAACAGAATGAAGCAGGGCAAAGACTAATAGAGTTTTGCCAAGAGAACACACTGGTCATAGCAAACACTTTCTTCCAACAACACAAGAGAAGACTCTACACATGGATATCACCAGATGGTCAATACCGATATCAGATTGATTATATTCTTTGCAGCCAAAGATGGAGAAGCTCTATACAGTCAGCAAAAAGAAGACCGAGACCTGACTGTGGCTCAGATCATGAACTCCTTATTGCCAAATTCAGACTTAAATTGAAGAAAGTAGGGAAAACCACTAGACCATTCAGCTATGACCAAAATCATATCCCTTAGGATTATACAGTGGAAGTGACAAACAGTTTCAAGGGATTACATATGATAGACAGAGTGCCTGAAGAACTATGGATGGACGTTTGTGAAATTGTACAGGTGGCAGGGATCAAGACCATCCCCAAGAAAATGAAATGCAAAAAAGCAAAATGGCTGTATGAGGAAGCCTTACAAATAGCTGTGAAAAGAAGAGAAGCGAAAAGCATAGGAGAAAAGGAAAGTTATACCCATTTGAAACCAGAGTTCCAAAGAATAGCAAGTAGAGACAAGAAAGCCTTCCTCAGTGATCAGTGCAAAGAAATGGAGGAAAACAATAGAATGGGAAAGACTAGAGATCTCTTCAAGAAAATTAGAGATACCAAGGGAACATTTCATTCTAAGATAAGCACAATAAAAGTCAGAAATAGTATGGACCTAACAGAAGCAGAAGATATTAAGAAGAGGTGGCAAGAACACAGAGAAGAACTGTACAAAAAAGATCTTCATGACCCAGATAATCACGATGGTGTGATCACTCACCTAGAGCCAGACATCCTGGAATGTGAAGTCAAGAGGGCCTTAGAAAGCATCACTATGAACAAAGCTAGTGGAGGTAATGGAATTCCAGTTGAGCTGTTTCAAATCCTAAAAGATGATACTGTGAAAATGCTGCATTCAGTATGCCAGCAAATTTGGAAAACTCAGCAGTGGCCACAGAACTGGAAAAGGTCAGTTTTAATTCCAATCCCAAAGAAAAGCAATACCAAAGAATGCTCAAACTACCGCACAGTTGCACTCATCTCACACACTAGCAAAGTAATGCTCAAAATTCTCCAAGCCAGGCTTCAGCAATACGTGAACCGTGAACTTCCAGATATTCAAGCTGGTTTTAGAAAAGGCAGAGGAACCAGAGATCAAATTGCCAACATCCGCTGGATCATCGAAAAACCAAGAGACTTCCAAAAAAAATCTACATGTACTTTATTGACTATGCCAAAGCCTTTGACTGTGTGGATCACAACAAACTGTGGGAAATTCTGAAAGAGATGGGAATACTGGACCTGCTGACCTGCCTCTTGAGAAATCTGTATGCAGGTCAGGAAGCAACAGTTAGAACTGGACATGGAACAGCAGAGTGGTTCCAAATAGGAAAAGGAGTATGTCAAGGCTGTATATTGTCACCCTGCTTATTTAACTTATATGCAGAGTACATCATGAGAAATTCTGGACTGGATGAAGCACACGCTGAAATCAAGATTGCTGGGAGAAATATCAAAATCTCAGATATACAGATGACACCACCCTTATGGCAGAAATCAAAGAGGAACTAAAGAGCCTCTTGATGAAAGTAAAAGAGGAGAGTGAAAAAGTTGGCTTAAAACTCAACATTCACAAAACTAAGATCATGGCATCTGGTCCCATCACTTCATGGCAAATAGATGGGGAAACAATGGAAACAGCGAGAGACTATTTTTTTGGGCTCCAAAATCAGTGCAGATGGTGACTACAGCCATGAAATTAAAAGCTGCTTGCTCCTTGGAAGAAAACTTACAACCAAGCTAGGCAGCATATTAAAAAGCAGAGACATTATTTTTTCAACAAAGGTCCATCTAGTCAAAGCTATGGCTTTTTCAGTAGTCATGTATGGATGTGAGAGTCGGACTATAAAGAAAGCTGAGCCCCAAAGAATTGATGCTTTTGAACTGTGGTGCTGGAGAAGACCTTGAGAGTCGCTTGGACTGCAAGGAGATCCAACCAATCAATCCTAAAGGAAATAAGTCCTGAATATATTCATTGGAAGGACTGATGTTGAAGCTGAAACTCCAAAACTTTGGCCACCTCATGCGAGGAACCAACTCATTTGAAAAGACCCTGACACTGGGAAAGATTGGAGGCAGGAGGAGAAGGGGATCAGAGAGGATGGGATGGTTGGATGGCATCACCGACTCAATGGACATGAGTTTGAGCAAGCTCTGGAGATGGTGATGGACAGAGAAGCCTGGCATGCTGCAGTCCAGGGAGTGACAAAGAGTTGGACAAGACTGAACGACTGAACAACAACAATTAGTGCCCAGTGGTAAACTGTTTTTTGTGATTCATTGGGTGAAGGAGATAGGTGTGGGCTAATGGGGAAATTTTGTCAGTCCTTTAAGCACATTAATCTTTTCTCTCTAAGCTACCAGGTCCCTTCCATTGGAGAATGACATGGATGTTTCAGCTTCTGTTATCTCTTCAAGAGTCTTCTATCTAGCTGATGCTTCCTGTCTCAAAGGATATCTTCTCCATAGCGCGGGTATGTTAGTTTCTCAGTCATGTCCAACTCTTACGGACTGTAGCACACCAGGCTCCTCTGTCCATGGAATTCTCCAGGCAAGGCTACTGGAGTGGGTTGCCAGTCTCCTCTCCAGTGGATTTTCCCAACCGAGGGATTGAATCTGGGTCTCCTGCATTACAGGCAGATTCGGTACCATGTGACCCACCAGGGAAGTCCATAATTTTCTCTCTGCTTCCTACTTTTTGGAGGGTGTGGATGCCTATGTATGTCCATGTTCAGTTGCTCAGTCATGTCTTACTCTTTGTGACACCATGGACTGTAGCCCACCTGACTCCTCTGTCCAGGGCATTTTCTAAGCAAGCATACTGGAGCAGGTTGCCATTTCCTCCTCCAGCAGATCTTCCTGACCCAGAGATCAAACCCACATCTCCTGCATCTCCTGCATTGGCAGGCAGGCTCTTTACCACTGTGCCTCCTGGGAAGGGTGTATAGTGTTGGTAGATCATAATAAATAAAGTACGACGAAGGGACACATTCTCCCTGTTGAAAAAGTAGAAATTATTTATCTAGTCATTTTTGCCTTCTATTCTCTGTTATGTGACCAGAGCCAATTCTATTTGCTCTCGAGCAAACCAGCATTTGAGATCCTTGATGGATGATGGGTGTTATGGCAAATAGATGTTTAGCTATGACATCAAATTGTGGAATTGTGAATATATTAATTAATTAGTTTTCTTTTAAGGATGTAAAGAGACAGAAGTTATCTATTTGAGATAAACATATCTATATAGTTATCTGGATATCTATAGATAGATCTATATATAGATTTCTCCTGTCATTTTACCTCAGTACTCTTAATGAATATTGAAATTATTAAGCAGAATAAATTTTCAATACACTGAATTATGGAACAGGCGTCTATATGATTGTATATAGATCAAAAAGAAAAAAAGAAAAGAAGAGAAAGACAATACTTGAGTATATATTTGCTATAAAAAAGAAGCTAGTATTATTGAATGATGTGCCTCTTACATAAGAATAAATAAACCAGACACAAAATGTAATGGAATTGATAAAGTGCATTCACCCTGAAAACAGTTTCACTCTCTACATTTTGTATAGTGTGTTCATTTATTATAAAGTGTTATCTTTTAACATCTTTTTGGCAGTCTCAGAGAGGAAGAAAGATAGGTTTCATCATTTGCAGATTGGAAATAAGGATTTTTCCACCCAAAGATGTGATCTGCTTGCTCAAGGCCAACCAGCTCCTCTGTAGTCAGGCTGGCCAAGCTCAGTTCTGCTGACTCCTAGTCGGGGGCTATTTGTACTTCATTACATGTTAACATTGGAGAAGGCGATGGCACCCCACTCCAGTACTCTTGCCTGGAAAATCCCATGGACAGAGGAGCCTGGTAGGCTATGGTCCATGGGGTCGCTAAGAGTCAGACATGACTGAGCGACTTCACTTTTACTTTTCCCGTTCATGCACTGGAGAAGGAAATGGCACCCCACTCCAGTATTCTTGCCTGGAGAATCCCAGGGACGGTGGAGCCTGGTGGGCTGCCGTCTATGGGGTCGCACAGAGTCGGACACGACTGAAGTGACTTAGCAGCAGCACATGTTAACATATATGAAGATTGTTACTCTAAGGCCAGTCATAGATATGAGAGTTAGGTGTGGTTAGGGGGACAAACCAGCAGACTTTGCCACCACGGTTCACTGACAACCCAAGATGCCCTAATATCTCACTCAGGGCTGTGCACATTTGAGACACAAAGAAATGCAGTTCAGCTCCGTCCTTTTGATGTCTTTGGGCCTGACCCTCTCAGACAATCAGGTATAGCACCCTCCCTCACATAGTTGATGGCCTTTCCTGAAGGCTATCAAATATATCTGCTGAGTTGGCACTAAATAAAATGGCTGTCACCAAGCCATCTGGTGCGCTTGAACTTTTTCCCCTCTAAGATGCAAGTTTTCAGTTTGCACAGCACTTCAAATTCTTGATACACTTGACTAAGTCATTAATATTTCACTTTCATTACCATGTATTAATAACATAAGAATTTAGAATAATCTTGTTCATCTAACTCCTTGAAAACAAATAATTACTTTTGTGCATATTGATTGTCAGATAACTAAAGATGTTTAGCCTGGAGCTATGAGAAATTCACCAGCAGGCCCAGTTTTGGTTCTTAGCCATGTTCAAAGTATATGAAGCTGCTATCTCTGAAACACTAGAGACAGCAGGGGAGGAGTTCTGTGAGTTAGAATGGGACAGCTAATGGATCCCTTAGAAGTTCCCAGTCCTTTAGGAGGTATTTTCTTCAGCAGGGAGTTGGAAATACTAGAATACTCAGGTGATAGGCTAAAGATTTTGTCCTGGGCGGTTTTTGTCCTGGGCGGTTTGCTTATTCTTGTTTAATTTTTTGTTGTGCAGAGGCACATTCTCTTCCCTTTCCTCCTCTTTGTCTTGATGATGGGTTTTAATGGTGGAAAAGTACCTTAGACATTATTCAGTGATTTAACGTTCACTCAAAGAGTTAGTGTATATCCACCAAAAACTGGGTACTGGGCTAGATCACTGGCAATCTAACATGGACAAAACAGTCCTATTTCCTACTTGCCAGTAGGAGAGGCAAGCAATATGAAGTTAAGTTAAGCTAACTTAAACAAAAAATTTCTTATGACTGTTTTTTCCAGTTTTATTAAGATATAATCGACATATAACATTGTGTCAGCTTAAAGTGTACAATGAAGTAATTAAATATACATTTATACTGTAAAAATATTACATTACATTAAGATTTGTTAATATCCATTACCCCATATAGTTATCGTGTGTGTGTGTGTGTGTGTATGTGGTGAGAATATTTAAGATCTACTGTCTTAGTAACTTTCAAGTACACCATACAGTATTGTTAGCTATAGTCATCTTACTGTACATTTAGGTCCCCATGACTTATTCATTTTATAACTAGAAGTTTGTACCCTTTGACCACTGTCTCCCATCGCCATCACCTCCAGGAACCTGGCAACTATCAATCTCTTCTATAAATCTGGCTTTTTAGATTCTGCACATAAGTGATATCATAATATTTGTCTTTCTCTGTCTGACATATTTCACTTAGCAGAACTTGCTCAGGTTTCATCCATGTTACAAATGACAGAATTTCCTTCTTTCTTATACCTGAATAATATTCCATTGCTTATATATATCACATCTTGTTTATCCATTCATCCATCAATTGTTTCCATGTCTTGTCTATTGTAAATAATGCTGCAATGAACATAAGAGTGCAAATATTTCTTCCATATAGTGATTTAATTTCCTTTGGCTATATCCCAGAAGTGAGGATGCTGGATCATGTGGTAGTTTCATTTATAGTTTTTTGAGGAAACTCCATATTGTTTTCCACAGAGGCTTTATGGTTTACATTTCCATCAACAGTACACAAGATTTCTCTTTCCTCCACATCCTCTTGTTCACTTATCTTTTGTCTTTTTGATCAAAGCCATTCTAGCCATTTGTGAAGTGACATCTCATTGTGGTTTTGATTTGTATTTCACTGATGATCGTACTCTTGCTTGGAAAATCCCATGGATGGAGGAGCCTGGTAGGCTGCAGTCCATGGGGTCGCTAAAATTTGGATGTGACTGAGCGACTTCACTTTCACTTTTCACTTTCATGCATTGGAGAAGGAAATGGCAACCCACTCCAGTGTTCTTGCCTGGAGAACCCCAGGGACAGGGGAGCCTGGTGGGCTGCTGTCTATGGGGTCGCACAGGGTCGGACACGACTGAAGTGACTTAGCAGCAGCAGCAGATGATAAGTGAAGTTAAATATCTTTTCTTAGCTCTGTTAGCCATTTGCATGTTTTCTTTTGAAAACTATCTAATCAGATCCTTTGTCCATTTTTAAATTAAATTATTTGTTTTTTGCTATTAAGTTGTGTAAGTTCCTTGTAAATGTTGGCTATTAACTCCTTATTAGATATATCACTTGCAAATATTTTCTCCCATTTCATAGGTTGCCTTTTCATTTGTTGATTGTTTCTTTTGCTGTGCAGAAGCTTTTTAGCTTGAGGTAATCATACTTGTTGACTTTTGCTTTTGTTGTTTATGCTTTTATGTCATATCCCAAAAAAATTATTGTCAAAAAGTTTTTTTTCCTATATTTTATTAGAGGAATTTTGTGGTTTGGGGGCTTACATTTAAATCTTTAGTTGATTTTGAGTTCATCTTTGTAAATGGTGTAACATAAGGGTCCAGTTTCATTCTTTGGCATGTAGTCATCCAGTTTTCCAAGCACCATTTATTGAAGAGACTGTCATTTCCCCATGAGTATTCATGATTCCCTTGTCAAAAATTAGTTGACTGTATAAGCATGGGTTTATTTCTGGGCTCTCGATTCTGTTCCATTGGTCTATATGTCTGTTTTTATGTAAGTGAGCTAACTTGATAAACAAGATAATTCAAGACAATAATAAATACAATAAAGAAAATAAAGCAAGCTTCTCTGATGTGTGTGTATGTGTCTGTGTTGTGTGTGTGTATGTGTGTGTGTGTGCGCGCGCGTGCGTGCAGGGAAAGATATCCCTTTTCAGATAGGGGTTAAGGAAGGCCTACTGTAGAGGATACCTGGGTTAAGATGAAGGATGAAGGGCTTTCCTGGTGCCTCAGTGGTGAAGAGTCTGCCTGCCAGTGCAGGAGATGTGGGTTCGATCCCTGATCTGGAAAGATCCGACATGCCGCGGAGCAACTAAGCCTGTGTGCCACAGCTATTGAGCTCTAGAGTCCAGGAGCCATGACTACTGAGGCCTGCATGCCTTAGAGTCTATGCTCTTCAAGAAGAGGAGACACTGAAATGAGAAGCCTATGCATCGCAACTAGAGAGTAGTTCCCGCTAGCTGCAACTAGAGAAAGCCAGAGCAGCAACAATGACCCAGCACAGCCAAAATAAATAATAATAATAAAATAGATGAAAGATGAAAAGCTATACATATGAAGAACTAGGAGACAAATATAGTAGGCACAGGGAACAGCAGTAAAAGACCACAAGACAGAAAAGTGTTTAACTGATTCTAGACACAAAAAAGGCCAGACAGAGAAAAGACAAAATAACATAAGGTGAGGTTCAAGAGACAGGCAAGGGGCCAAGTCGTGCAAACCTGTGCAGGCTGTGATAAGGAGTGTAGATTTTCTTCTTCTGCATACAGATTGTTAAGCAAAAGAGTAGCATCTGGGGTGAGAGAAACATGGAAACAGGTTTCTGGCTTTAATCACCTGGTAGATGGTGATACCCCCCACTCCAGTACTCTTGCCTGGAAAATCCCATGGACAGAGGAGCCTGGTAGGCTGCAGTCCATGGGGTCACTAAGAGTCGGACACGACTGAGTGACTTCACTTTCACTTTTCACTTTCATGCATTGGAGAAGGAAATGGCAACCCACTCCAGTGTTCTTGCCTGGAGAATCCCAGGGACGGCAGAGCCTGATGGGCTGCCATCTATGGGGTCGCACAGAGTCGGACACGACTGAAGTGACTTAGCAGCAGCAGCAGATGGTGATACCAACTATTAAGCTGAAGAAACCTGGGGGAGAAGTGAGAGAAGCAGAGAAACCAGGGAAGAGAGATCAGTTAGGAGGCAGCCTTTTAAATCCTGGTGTCTTTTAAGAGTGTGATCATTTGTTTTGCTGTTCCCAGGACAGTCATTTACTAATTTTGCCACTTTTTACTCAAAAATGTACCAGTTTGAGCACTTAAGCATCTGGGCCTGTTGACTACCAATACTTCTCCAGTTCCTTTCCTGGCTTCATTTTGTCCTTGTGGCATAATGTCCTTAATCCTAGCAGTTTACCTTTCCTGCCATTTTCTGCCACTTCTCTCCTTCCAAAGTGAAGAGTTGGTGGTTTAGTCAGGAAGGGGTACACTTCCTATGCTCTTCACCACTGTGCTCTTCACTCATCATTTCTAGCTCCCAGTTAAGCTATGAAGTTTCTTCCAAATATGAGTGAACACTGATTTACTGGGGGAAAGTTTACCGTACCACATTATACAGTGTTCATTCTTAACCCATTCTCTACCAGGCAATACAGAGCAAGGTTGCAGACAGCAGCTGCAGTTTGGGTGGAGAAGACTCAATGAGGTTGATGACAGCTGAGGTTTTTCAGGACTCCTGTGCTCTTGGACACACATCCCATATAAAGAGTTTGTGCCAAGATTACTCTCCTTTCTGAGTCTCCAAATCAGGGCAATGGTGACAACTATTCTTTCCCTTTCTTATTTGAGTTGAGATCTGTCTTCTTCAAACCAGAGGCATCAAAATTCAACTTCGGGAATCACGAGCCAGATCAGCCTTACATAGCTATGAAGTTTTTCATACTCTATATTTTGTCTTTCCAGTTCCCTTTCATTTGTTTTTTGCTTCTTCTTTATTCATACCTTAAGCTTAAAAGTATCAAGCAATTTGACCTTTCATACATCACATGCTTTTGAACTATAACCCCCCCTGCATGTGGACTTTTTACCCTGCCTGTAAGTTATCTGCGTGATCAATTCCTATGCATCTCTCAAGACTTTAATTGTACTGTTTTCATGGAAATCTCCATGAAAAAAATCTTATTATCATAAAATTTGAAATATCATAATATTATAAATCTTATTATCATAATATCTGTATTCCTGAGATTGGGCACAGATTCAAAGGTGGAAAATAAAGTACATGAATCTATAAGGTTAGGTAGTGGTTATAGAAGACAGATAGGGCCCTCAAACGTTATCCACTGGCTTCATGGGCAGAAAAGGAGGCTTCAGTCCTCAGGTGTTTGACAGCTCTCTTTCTCTGAATCCACAGGAGCACCTTCTACTCCTTCTACAGAGGCCCCAAACTATCTTATTTGGAACTGGAAACCATAGCCCTTTTCTCCTTCCCCTGAGTCTGTGGAACTGGCATAGAGGATTCACCATGCAAAAAAGCTGGCTTAGAAAGGAGGAAAACACTCTTTTTAATAAGCAGATGGTCTCTATAGATGAGGGAGTGTTAACATTAAAAACATATGCTTGTTACTAGGGAGAAACACAAAAGAGGATCACGAGGCACATGGTCTCTGTAAACAAGTAGTCTTTGTGGAAGTTTCTTATGTGTGGGGAAACAGCTTTACAGGGTGGTATGGAGAAACTTGCCTGAATAATTCTGACTTCATCTGCAAGACTGTTTACCTGACATGAATTATAATAGCACATTACCAAGAAATGACATCTGCAGAGATGATAGCTAGATGAGCTTGTGTTTACTTGTTTGGTTTTGTTTTCCAACCCATTTGATGAAATAAAAGCATTAGGAAATAGTCACAATGATCTTGCAGTCAATTTCTGTGTTTATAGCAGAGAAACATAACTGACATGTCAGCATTTGATATTTGCTGTGTAACTCTCTAACATATATAGAAGAAAACAAAAATAGGTATAAAGACAATCCATATTTGTAATTACTTTAATGATGTAATTTCTAATTAATGTGCTAATTTGATTTTAGGGTAGGAATCTGTATCAAAGATGAAGAGAACTGAGTAGACAATAAAACATCCCCATATTAAAAATATCTTATTGCTTATGGGTTAAATTTAGCCTTGTTTATCTTATTCTTATTTCCCTAAATATAAATTAATAAAGAGGCATACTTGTATTATGATTAGTGTACTTTTCCCCTTTTTACATGAAAAGATAACACATAGAAGTTATGAGAAAGATGATGAGCTAAAACTATAGTGTAATGAAATGAGCACTGGATCAAGAGTTAAAAGATTTTGGTTCTGCCATTAACTAGCTGATGACTTTGGTTAAAGTCGTGTTATTACTATTGGTTTCATTTCCTAGACTGTAAAGCAAAAAGGTCAATTTAAGTAAGGGGTAACAAATTCAAATTTCTACAGTCCGGTCTGGTATCACACATGAGTACATCTGCCCAGGTATAAGCCTATTGGTGGTGGTGTGGCTTGTGATGAACTGGAGGAAGCATGTTTCTTTTACAGGGCAGCTGCTACCAAGCTCCAGACAAATATTGCTATTTGGGAATGGAAGGGCATGTGTTTCAAAAGCTTCTAGTTTTCCAGTTTAGAAATCTAGATTTTTATATAAAATAGCTCAGTTTTCCAAGGAGGGTAATTCATTCAAATTTTAAAAAAGAAAAAATAAATGTATGGATTGAATAATCATGTCAACAGGCTGCATAATGCTTCATTAGCTGTAAGTGAGGACTCTAGACTAAAAGATCTCCAAGGTGTCTTCTTGTTTTAAAATTTGAGGGCTCAAGGGTAGACATTGCATCAAGAAGAAATTTTCTTCTGCTCAAAGCACACTATGTCAGTTTTTTTTAATGATCTGAAAAGAAAAAAGCCTGTCAGAGATGTAGCATGTTAATTCAAATATGGATGTGCTAAAGAAGAGGCTGGACAGTCATTGCTGGGATGTGGTAGAGGGTATTTTCATATCTGACATGTGTGCATGTGTGTGTGCCTTGAAAGTGTGTGGTATGTGTATGTGTATGTATTTGTATACTGGTGAAAAAAGTGGGAGCTAAACTAAATTATTCCACCAGTGCTTTGTGATTTTGCGAGTCTATGATATGGATTCTAGCATTGTACTCATTCTTACTTCTCTATTTTTTCTTTCTTTCTTCTCTTCTTGTTTTTATTCTTGCTTACTTATCTGTGATTTTTCAGTAAAGGGTCTGGATATTTAAAATCTGGGTAGGACGAGAAGAGGGGCAATGAGTCTGAAGAAAGGTGTAAGAAGGAGTGAAGGGAGGTAAAGGGAGTTGAATTACCTGCTGATACTGTAGTTGGGGAAAGTCTGTTATTTCAAGCTTGACTTATCTTTACTGTGGACATAAAATATGATCAGGGAGTGTGATGTCAGTGCATCTACTCTCAATAATTGATATGATGAATAATCTCAACCTTCCAACACCTTCTGTATCTCCCCGCATCTCAAGAAACTTCATTTTTCAGCCACGTTTGAAATGTTTAAGTAATCTCAATGATGTATGGAACCCTGACACTCCCTTGTTAGAAATTCGTGCTACTAACATTCTATCAAATTAAAAAGCCACTGAGCTCTTGTGCATAAAATTATCATAAATTACCTTCTGAAGGTTCATTGCTGTTTGGAATGTTTAATTGCTCACTCAGCTGAACTTTAACAGCTCAGTATTATTAATCAACTTGTCAAATGGTTTTTCATTATGTAGTCTTTAGATAAAATTGGTCAAGGTACAAACTTGTGCTTAAGTTAGTCTGATTATAGCAAATCCTCAATAAATCTTGATAGAGTTTGGCATCTTTTGTTCACTAATTATGATAGTTTTACAAAAGACTCATAGGTAAACTGGGTTCTTCTATAATTTTCAATAAAGAAAATAATCTCCTTTTAAAATTATAGAATTATATTGACCATTTAAGAGCCAAAGAAGACAGGTGAATAATTGATGACATCTATGTGTGATCTTACACATTCCTATTGATTTATGACAAGCATTGTGGATAAACTTCCAAATGTTATCTCCTGCTCCTATGATGTCCTGTAATGTGATTTTATAATAACCTCTTGATCAAAAACAGTGTGTGGGAGAATAAGGTGTTTTAGATCATTGAATTGTGTTCAGTATACTTTTATCCTGAGGCCAAGTTCTCTCATTTCCTAAATGAATAGAGTTTTTTTCTTCTTCTTAGTTTATACAGCTTTGTCACAGATTAAGAATTCTTACTGAGCTCTAGTTGCTTTGACTTTCAAATACAAAAAAAAAAATATTTATAGCTCAGCAGACATGGGCAAGGCTTTCATAAGCTCAGTTCAGTTCAGTTTAGTTGCTCAGTTGTATCCAACTCTTTGTGACCCCATGGACTGCAGCATGCCAGGCTTCCCTGTCCATTGGAATTTCCAGAGTTTGCTCAAACTCATATCCATCAAGTTAGTGATGCCATCCAACCATCTTATCCTCTGTTGTCCCTTTCTCCTTCTGCCTTCAATCTTTCCCAACATCAGGGTCTTTTCCAATGATTCCATCAGGTGGCCAAAGTATTGGAGTTTCAGCTTCAACATCAGTCCTTCAAATGAATATTCAGGTCTGATATCCTTTAGGATTGACTGGTTTGATCTTGCAGTCCAAGGGACTCTCAAGAGTCTTCTCCTACACCACAGTTCAAAAGCATCAATTCTTCGGTGCTCAGCTTATTTATAGTCCAACTCTCACATCCATACATGACCACTGGAAAGACCATAGCTTTGACTAGAAGAACCTTTGTTGGCAAAGTAATGTCTCTGTTTTTTAATATGTTGTCTAGGTTGGTCATAGCTTTTCTTCCAGGAAGCACTCGTTTTTTAATTTCATGGCTGCAGTCACCATCTGTAGTGATTTTGGAGCCCCCCAAAATTAAGTCTGTCACTGCTTCCATTGTTTCCCCATCTATTTGCCATGAAGTGATGGGACCAGATGCTATGATCTTAGGTTTTTGAATGTTGAGTTTTAAGCCAGCTTTTTCACTCTCCTCTCTCACTTTCATCAAGAGGCTCTTTAGTTCCTCTTTGCTTTCTGCCATAAGGGTTGTGTCATCTGCATATCTGAGATTTTGATATTTCTCCCAGCAGTCTTGATTCCAGCTTGTGCTTCATGTAGTCCAGCATTTCTCACAATGTATTCTGCATATAAGTTAAACAAGCAGGGTGACAATATACAGCCTTGACGTACTCCTTTCCCAATTTGGAACCAGTCCATTGTTTCATGTCTGGTTCTAACTGTTGCTTCCTGACCTGCATACAGTTTCTCAGGAGGCAGGTAAGGTGGTCTGGTCTTCCCATCTCTTTAAGAATTTTCTAGTTTGTTGTGATCCGCACAGTCAAAGACTTTAATGTAGCCAATGAATAAGAAATAGATGTTTTTCTGGAATTATCTTGCTTTTTTTATGATCCAACAGATGTTGGCATTTTGATCTCTTGTTCTTCTGCCTTTTCTAAATCTAGCTTGAACATCTGGAGGTTCTTCATTCACATACTGTTGAAGCCTCACTTGGAGAATTTTGAGCATTACTTTGCTAGTGTGTGAGATGAGTGCAATTGTGCAGTAGTTTGAACATTCTTTGACATTGCCTTTCTTTGGGATTGGAATGAAAACTGACCTTTTCCAGTCCTGTGGTACTGCTGAGTTTTCCAAATTTGCTGGCATACTAAGTGCAGCACTTTCACAGCATCATCTTTACGATTTGAAATAGCTCAGCTGAAATTTCATCACCTCCACTAGCTTTGCTCGTAGTGATGCTTTCTAAGGCCCACTTGACTTCACATTCCAGGATGTTTGGCTCTAAGTGAGTGACCATACCATCATGATTATCTGGACCATTTAGATCTTTTTTGTATAGTTCTTCTGTGTATTCTCTTCTTAATATCTTCTGCGTCTATTAGGTCCACACCATTTCTGTCCTTTTTTGTACCCATTTTTACATGAAATTTCCCCTTGATATCTCTAATTTTCTTGAAGAGATCTATAGTCTTTCCCATTCTCTTGTTTTTGTCTATTTCTTTGCATAAGGTCAGGAATATGAAAATACTTTAAGAAAACTAAAATGATTTGGCATTTACACTGTGAATAATTATTCCCTTTTTTCTATTTATTTCTCAATTTCTCTTTCTTTGTGTGTTTATTTTAGAAACAACTGTGCAAATATCTGAAAAAATTAACATTACATGATGTTTTTCCATTAACGCTGTATTTTCATATGTTTAAGTAACTTTGTTCCTCAAACACAAGAAATAAATAACATCCTCCAAAGAAATTGTTGGTGTTTATGGGTGGCATTCAGAAGACTAATATTCTGAGCCTACTAATAATATTGTTCCATATAAAATGACTGCTTCCTATGGCCACAAAACTAAAAACTGGAATCTCCTTATGATGCTGTCAGTGAAACTGAAGCTACAGGACCAACCAATTGATGGCCAAATTTACTGAAAAGACCTTTGGTATTGAAAAGGAATCCTTATTAGTTGGTAAATGAAATGCCTTTGCCAGACATTCTTCTTTAAAGAAATAATTTTGAATGAGGTTTCAGTTTGCTTGTCTCGTTACTTTTCATGTTTCAAAGAATGGAAAAAAGACACCTACAGAAGAAAATAATTCAGATGCAACTGGATACTGAGATGACTAAGGCTTCTTCTCCCTGCCCACATCCCTCTCCACCCACACACCAAAGCCAGAATGATATAATTTCATTCAAAATACTCATGAGCAACATGTGGTAATATTAAAATTGAAGACACTATAATTTACCTTATGCTTTCTCTCTTGCCAACATTGCTTTCATAATTTTCTGTCCTCTCATGGACTGAGAAGAATGGTGCAGTTAGGGAAGGAAAGCAACTCACAAAGTTTGAGAAACATTTTGCATTAATGAAAATGATGTCAATGGATAATAGGTAGAATTGTTGTTGTTGTTTAGTTGCAAAGTTGTGTCCAATTCTTTTGCAACCCCATGGACTGTAGTCTGCCAAGCTCTTCTGTCCATGGGATTTCCCAGGAAAAATAGTTAAGTGGGTTGCCATTTCCTTCTCCAGGGGATCTTCCTGATCAAACCAGTGTTTCCTTCATTGGCAGGGAGATTCTTTACCACTGTGCCATCAGGGAAGCTCAATAGGTAGTGTATGGACTGAATACTTCCACTAAGATGGGAAGACTGATGCTGGATGTATCTCATTGGCAGTAGTCTCACAGTAAATACCTCAAAATATCTCATCATAATGATCATGGTATCAATTATGATTGTGCTGGGCTACAAGTAGCAGAACACCTAATGAATGACCGAAACAAGTTTTATTATTCTCATATAGTGGGAAGTCAGGAGACAGGCAATTATAGGTGCTGGTGCTATTAATCAGTTGCTCAAAGATGCCACTGAAGATTCAAGCTCTTTTTCTATAATTTTCATCCATTCTCTTTGTTGCATTGGTTTTTGTTCACTTTCTTGCTACTATGTGATTAGAAAGGAAATTTTCATGAGTCAGTCAACTGTTTTAGCCACAAATTAATCAAATTTATTTAGTGATCACAAGGAAAAGACTCTGATGGTGGGAAAGATTGAAGGCAAAAGGAGAAGAGAGCAGCAAAGGGTGAGATGGTTAGATAACATCATGGGCTCAATGGCCATAAATCTGAGCAAACTCTAGGAGATAGTGAATGACATGGAAGCCTAGAGTGCTGCAGTCCATGGGGTCACAAAGATTCAGACACGGCTGAGTGACTGAAAACCAGCATAAGATTAAATGTCTCTGTTGGCAGCTCTACTAATTTTTATTCAGTCACAATTTTAGTTCTGCTCCTGTATGTTTAACAGAAAGATTTAAAATTAGAAGTAAGATTGTTAAATAAGATATAACAAAAGATTAAAATAAGTTAATTAAAGAAAAGTTTAAATAGTCTTTTCTCCAACTATAGGAAAGGTGCAGATGACACCACCCTTATGGCAGAAAGTGAAGAAGAACTAAAGAGCCTCTTGATGAAAGTGAAAGAGGAGAGTGAAAAAGTTGGCTTAAAGCTCAACATTCAGAAAACTAAGATCATAGCATCCGATCCCATCACTTCATGGCAAATAGATGGGGAAATAGTGGAAAGAGTGGCTGACTTTATTTTTCTGGGCTCCAAAATCACTACAGATGGTGACTGCAGCCATAATTAAAAGACGCTTACTCCTTGGAAGGAAAGTTATGACCAACCTAGACAGCATATTGAAAAGCAGAGATGTTACTTTGTCAACAAAGGTCTGTCTACTCAGGGCTATGGTTTTTCCAGTGGTCGTGTATGGATGTGAGAGTTGGACTATAAAGAAAGCTGAGCACCGAAGAATTGATGCTTTTGAACTGTGGTGTTGGAGAAGACTCTTGAGAGTCCCTTGGACTGCAAGGAGATCCAACCAGTCCATCCTAAAGGAAATCAGTCCTGAATATTCATTTGAAGGACTGATGTTGAAGCTGAAACTCCAATCCTTTGGCCACCTGATGCGAAGAGCTGACTCATTGGAAAAGACCCTGATGGTGGGAAAGATTGAGGGCAGGAGGAGAAGGGGGCGACAGAGGATGAGATGGTTGGATTGCATCACCGACTCAATGGACCTGGGTTTGGGTGGACTCCGAGAGTTGGTATTGGACAGGGAGGCCTGGTGTGCTGTGGTTCATGGGGTGGCAAAGAGTTGGATACAACTGAGTGACTGAACTGAACTGAACTGAATAGGAAAGGTGATTAGAAATATGTTGACCAAATGCATTACTTATCCAATGCAAAGGAAATGAAAAAAATCTATTATCACCTGCATAAGAATTTGTTATCAATAAGGATTTGGGGGTCCTGCATTTTGAAACTTTTTTGAAAGCTGTAAGAATAACTTAGAACATAATGTATTTGAAATAATTAAGCAAACTTGCTTTGAGTCAGGTTGCATGAAATGATCTCTTGAGTTCCTGTTCAGTTTGATGTCTCTCTAGTTCTGTGATGCTAAATTTTGAAATTGTTGACTAGAATGCCTTGGACTAAATTTCACTGAGTGAGCCCAGTATCACAGAAGGAAAAAAACCTGGAAATTACCTCTTTATGCACCGTTGCAGCAGCTGGCTTTCCCCCCCAAACTCTGTAGTGAGTGATGCATATTAGAGAGTAAAGTGGAACTTACAGTGTAAATTTTCTTTAGTGCATGGCTTATTGATTTAATAGATCATGAGAATCTATTTTATCAGACCTGCTACCACATGGGTTCTGAGTCAGCAGGCAGATGAGCCTTATAAACTATTTGCTGTTTAAAACAAAGCCACTGCATAAGATAAAATTAAAGCTCAATATTGTTATAGTCAGTTTCCTGATAAGTAAGGTGATCACAACGTGGTCTTCCATGGTGGCTCAGATGGTAAAGAATCCGTATGCAATGCAGGAGACCTGGGTTCGATCCCTGGGTTGGGAAGATCCCCTGGAGGAGAGCATGGCAACCCACTCCAATACTCTTTCCTGGAGAATTCCATGGACAAAGGAGCCTTGCAGGCTACAGTCTATGGGTCACAAAGAGTTGGGACAAGACTGAGCAACAAAGCACAGCACATTAAGGTGATCACAACCCAGGAACCAAAACCATTTGAGGAAAATGAACTAATAATTTTGGTTTTGTTTCTATCACCTGAAGGACAATTTTGACCCAGAGGAAGAAAAAAACAAATTTTGGATCATTTAAGGATGTATAGTATAAAGGATGAAATTATATCCAGTTGATTTTTGATTGTTAAAGGTGAAGTTCCCTGGGAAACAGACTGATTTGGCTATTTGGTTGCAGGCAGTTTACTGAGTAGCAAAGGAAAGTGGGACTGGACAGAGGGATGAATCAAACTATGATACAGTTGCAACAATAGCTTCAGCCAACTCAGAGGGAGCTCTGAAGCTAGAATATTCTTTTAAAAATGTCTTAACTGGAGGCAAGGGGCTTGAACTTTTGTACCCTTGCAATGATCATCCATTGTATGTGGTCTCTCCCTGTGTTAAGCAGCTCTCTTTGGCCAAGGGCAATTCTTGGAGAGGGTTACAGTTGAGAAAATAAATGGCTTGGTCCTCGGCGAAATATGGAGGGCACACTACAGATCCAACATAGCCCAATCCCTCTGCCACTAAAATCTGCTTGCCTCATACAATAAGTCAGCTCATCTGGGAAGAGCTACTTCATTCTGGTTGGTTTCTTTTCCTGTGTAAACCTTCATGATAAAGTCAAGAGAAACTCTAGCCCCAGTCAGGACAACTGGTCTCAAAGCTGTCCCTGATATTTATCATCTCCTTCCTTTACTATGCATTCCAAATTTCCCCTCACCTTTGATTAAGAACTCTGCTTATCCAGGTGGCTTACTGCAAGGGTGACTAAACTCTCATTCATGAGCCTATCGTCACCATATTCTTCTTAGAACATGACTGAGGTACTTGTTCATTTGCCATTAAAACCAGCCATTGGAATTGCCCAGAGAGGTCTCAGTAGATGACCAGGGCACAAAATTTATTCTTCCTTTTCCTTTTTATGTGAAAATAGAGTAACATCTTCCTGATTATGAGGGTCAATTGTCTCTGTTAGGATGAAGACCCTTTTCTCTATCTCCTAATCTCTTGTTCCTAGGAACCCAAAGTTACCAAGAGGCACTTGAAAGTTTAATGAGACTCTGGATGTATCAGAAATGAAAATCCCACTATAGAATATGTCCCACAGGACTCCTGTGCTAACCATCACAGTTCAGAATCCTGGGAAACACATGAGATTTGGAGACTTGAATGTAGGAGGTTTATTGAGGCACCTTCTCCGGAACAACACTTATGAGAGAGAAAGGGTAGCAGGATTGGGCAACTGAAGAAACTGAACTATAATGTGGTTGCAGTAACAGCCTCAAAATGTTCCCACAAGGAATGCTGAAGCTGGAATGATCCTTTGAAGATTTCCCAAATTGAGGAAAGGGCCCAGGCTTTTAAATCAGACATTGAAAACAATGTCTGACCAGTCATTGAAAACAATTGGACACCAGGGAGAACCATAAACTGGGGGACAATAGTTTCCACTGGCCAAGAGAAATTTCTATAGGAGGCTGTACCTGTGATCTGTGAGTTGGAAGAAAGAAAGCCTCAGGCCTGCAGGGGAACCTGGGTGCTACACCATAGTATTCTCCACTTTATTCTGAATTTACCACCTATACATTTAAGATAAAACTCCGGTTTTAGGGTCAGATGACTTTTACTCTTCCCTTCATTATGAATACTCAGTATCTCTTTTGAATAAGTGATTGATAGCAATGTCTATGATATGCTAGAACTCTTCTATATATGGTTTGGTAAAACAAATATGGGCTTCTCTGATGGCTTGATAGGTAAAGAATCCTCCTGAAATGCAGGAGATGTAGGAGACTCGTGTTCTATCCCTGGGTCAGTAAGATTCCCTGGAGGAGGAAATAGCAGCCCACTCCAGTATTCTTGCCTGAAAAATCCCAGGGACAGAGGACCCTGGTGGATTATAGTCCAAGGGGTCTCAAAGAATTGGACACAACTGATCACACATGCATGCAAAATGAATATAGAAGGCAGGCACACTCTGCCTTGGAATTTGATGGGTGCCATTGCTCTCTCTACCCTTCATTGAAAGCAGATGTATGCAGGCAAGTTATTTAAAATCTTGTACCTGTTTTGTTATCTGTAAACTGGGAAGAAAGATGTTTGTCCTGTTCACCTCAAGATTATAATAATCAAAGCAGTGTGTGGAGGGTCTTGGAAGATGTAAAAGGTATTTTTTAATTATCTATGTAGTATAAAAGTTGTAATATTTAACAAATAATTGACAAATAAGTGCTTCACTTTATGTTGGCTGGAGTTGCCCTTAAGTAGACCTTGAATGTTATTTGAATACTTTGGACAGAATGTTGTTAGAGGTAGTGATTTGAGAATGAAAGTTGCAGTTTAATTCCCTTTACTTATAGCTTACTGGATTTCATTTCATTGTTATTATTATTGTATCGAAACAATGTATCACAATAGGCATTTGGACAATTTAAACACTTGGATAAAATACATAATTAAAAAAGTTCCACTGTTTTACTATTTTGATCATTTTAACAGTTAAATATATTCTGTTTCTTACTATTATAATTTTAATGATTTTCCTCAATTTTTCTTTCTTAATAATAATTGTTTTCTTATTTTCTTTCAAATTTCATGATGGACAGATATATTTATATCAGTATGATAAATTTTAGCTGATAATTTCATCTGAAAACTGGTCTCAGTACTTACCAATATATACAGAAAACTGATAGTTAAAGGGGCTTGGTAGAGTCATGGCAGACCACACCTGCCTCAATCCCACAAAACTGAACAAATAAGAACTCAATGACGATTACTGTAAACTTAAAACATACAAAGCTCTGGGCCAGGTGATGTGAAGACAAAGATGAATAAGGTGTGATCCAAGGTCTGTAGGGTCTCACATTGTAGTGAAATATGTTCACATTTGATCAGGCATAACTAAGAAAAATGCATTTACCCCATGTCAGTCCAGTGGAAGGAGGATTAAAGTAAATAACTTATTATTCTAGCTAGAATAGCTACTTTAATAAAATATTAAAAATGTGGATGTTAACATATTGTGGTGATCATTTTACTCTATATACAAGTAGCAAATCATTCTGTACACCTAAAACTAATGTTATGTATTGCTTATACCTAAATTTTAAAAATGGCAATCGTTCTTTTCCAAATTTTAATTTTCTCAGGAGAAATTGGCTTCTTAGGGCTTCATCTCTATTTTTATTATTACCATATAGTATCTACCTGTATCCCAGAGTACAAACTGACACCAGGTATAGACTAAGACAGAAGAGGAAAACTGGAGCCTATCCTTTATCCTTGTGTCTCCCTGTGCCTCTTTGGGTATCCTTGTGCATTCTGGGTATACAGAGCCATCCTGGTCTGGATGGTTTGCAAATATCTGCAGTGGAAAAAGTATACTTTGTCTAGATTTACTTTTTACCAGCTGTATAAGAGAGATAATTTCTCTATAGCTTGGAAGGTAGTTTTGTTTCTGCATCACTTGCCTGCTGAAGATTTCTTCATGTTCTGTTGTTGAGGCTGTTATACACATCCTAAAGCCAAACATAGCAGCAGCAACAACCAGAACTACTGAGACTACCCTCACTGCATACGATAAATAACATGGTGATCCACAGATGCTTTTCAGTTTCATTGACCTTACTGGGTTTGGGGGGAAAAAAGACTCTCAGAGGTGGTAGAAATGAGTTAGTGCATGGGCAAAGGAAATGTCTGTCATGAGTGCATGGCCCTCAGAGAACTAAGCAATATTCAATTCTTGTCCTAAAGTAGGTCTTATAAAAGTCAAAAGGCATATGGCAGTTCTATTCCCGGTTTTTAAAGGAATCTCCACACTGTTCTCCATAGCAGCACTGTTTACAATAGCCAGGACATGGAAGCAACCTAGATGTCCATCAGCAGACGAATGGATAAGGAAGCTGTGGTACGTATACACAATGGAATATTACTCAGCCATTAAAAAAAATACGTTTGAATCGGTTCTATTGCGATGGATGAAACTGGAGTCCATTATACAGAGTGAAGTAAGCCAGAAAGAAAAACACCAATACAGTATACTAATGCATATATATGGAATTTGAAAGATGGTAACGATAACCCTATATGCGAGACAGAATAAGAGACACAGATGCATAGAAGAGTCTTAGGGACTCTGAGGGAGAAGGTGAGGGTGGGATGTTCTGGGACAATAGCATTGAAACATGTATATTATCATATGTGAAACAGAACACCATTCCATGTTCGATGCATGAGACAAATGCTCAGGGCCGGGGCAATGGGATGACCCAGAGGGATGGGATGGGGAGGGAGGTGGGTGGGGGGTCCAAGAAGGGGAACACATGTAAACCCATGGCTGAGTCATGTCAATGTATGGCAAAAACTACTACAATATTGTAAAGTAATTAGCCCCCAACTAAAATAAATAAATTTATTAAAAAAAAAAGTCAAAAGGCAGTAAAATAAAAATCTAGAAGCAAAGTCTTAGCCATCCATACCATTCATATTTCCCAGTGTTTCTATGAAGTAGTTTAGTGATCTATTAAGCTGACAAGGAACAGGTTTTATTTTACCAGGCAGAAACATTTTCTAAGGATACCATCAATGAAATATGCATTGCAGAATTAAATAGCTTCAAATGAGCAGTTGGAGGGCAATGTAGAACACCTGGTAGACAGGTAAATCAGTATGTAAAGATGTATAAGGAATCTCAAGCATCTATTCTACCAAGCAAATCCAAAACCTGGCCTGGAATGAGAACTTAAGGACAAAACTAAGATATTCCATGGACTGTGATGATAAGCACGTCAAATTTCTAAGAAAGCACAATATTTATAGAACTAAGTATTGGTTATAGTTTACTGGCAGTACATATCATTTAGCATTTATAATTGAGAACCTGTCAATTCTAAATTGTCCACATGAATGTAACAGAAGCCTAGGCATTAATGATTTCAGACAACTGATTTAGAAAATCATGCTTAATTTTAACAAATAGTTATTGAATGTTACTTTGTTGAAGGAACTGTGCTTGAGCTGTTAGGGTCTTTCTTCAAGGGGGAGCGTAAGACAAAGTCAATCAACTAGTAGTACATTTACCAGGTACAATGTAATGAATGCCGCAGAATGGATGCAGAGGAGGGAGAAAGTTTATCTGGAAGGGCAAATTATAAAAGACTTCATGGAGGAGACAGTAGTAGTACTTCAACAATCAAATGGGAATTGGGAGGGGTGGTATATGGTTAGGTCACTCAAGATAGCTGTTCTCTTGCTGTCTTGTACATTCCCTGCTAGAGACTAATGCCTATTTCACCTAAACCCTATGCATAGGACTGACCTTCCTACATACTTGTCCCAGGGCCCCAGGTAGTGGTAGCTTATCAAAGGGGTAGTGAGGGGCATGCCCCGCTGCTGATTTCCCTGGTAAATAATAAGCTAACCTGAAGTTAATTCCTCCTATAGGGTAATCTCCTCTCCTTCTCAGGAGCAAAGAATACCACCGTATCCTGCTCATTGTGCACGCACACAGTGGGATGTTGCTCCAGGACCTTGCTTCAGATGCATTAGCTCCCCCACCCCACCCCCATCCATTAAACCACTGATGCCTCTGTTGCTGACTCTGGGTTCTTTCTTTGGCCTTGAAGCTGAGCAAGCACAGAACTTGTAGGCTTGTGGGGTGAAGCCCAACAGGTAGTGAGAAAATGTTCCTGGATGAGAGAATAATAGTAAAAGCAAAATTGGTAAGGTGAAAAGTGAGAGATATATTTGGGAAATGAGGAATAGATAGTTTTTGCTTGATCTATACAGCACTTGGAGGGCAATAGGAATTTAGTCTGGAAAGGAAGTTGGGAAATATTTTGAAGAGCCTTACATTTCGGTGTAAGAGATCCATTTGATACTGTATGACAGAGTGGCTGAACCTTGCCACTGTGGATATTTTGGCACTAAGAATAGAAACCAGATAATTCTCTGTTGTCAGGGGCTGTCTTGTGCATTGGTCCTGTGCCCTGGTCTAGTGGCATTCTTCTCCTTATCTCCCCTTTTCTTTTTTTTTTTTAACGTTTTATTTTAAATAAATTTATTTATTTTAGTTGGGGGCTAATTACTTTACAATATTGTAGTAGTTTTTGCCATACATTGACATGAATCAGCCATAGGTTTACATGTGTTCCCCTTCCTGGACCCCCCACCCACCTCCCTCCCCATCCCATCCCTCTGGGTCATCCCATTGCCCCGGCCCTGAGCATTTGTCTCATGCATCGAACATGGAATGGTGTTCTGTTTCACATATGATAATATACATGTTTCAGTGCTATTGTCCCAGAACGTCCCACCCTCACCTTCTCCCTCAGAGTCCCTAAGACTGTTCTATGCATCTGTGTCTCTTATTCTGTCTCGCATATAGGGTTATCATTACCATCTTTCAAATTCCATATATATGCATTAGTATACTGTATTGGTGTTTTTCTTTCTGGCTTACTTCACTCTGTATAATGGGCTCCAGTTTCATCCATCTCAATAGAACCGATTCAAACGTATTTTTTTTAATGGCTGAGTAATATTCCATTGTGTATACGTACCACAGCTTCCTTATCCATTCGTCTGCTGATGGACATCTAGGTTGCTTCCATGTCCTGGCTATTGTAAACAGTGCTGCGATGAACATTGTATCTCCCCTTTTCTGACAAGCAAAAATGTCCCCAGACTTTATCATATTCCCCCAAGGAAAAAACTGCCCCTCCCCCACAACAGAGCAATGCTTAAAGAATAGCATATATCAAGTGATAAATGCAAAATATTTTATGTTGAAATGGTTCATAGTAAAGTATTACCTTAGTTTTTGGGTACTTAATATCACTACTGTAGACAAAGACAAGCCTTCATATAATCAAAGAAATGCTTACTCTTATCTTCTTCCTAAATGTCTCTTGAATATTTTCTTTGTATCATTATTGCTATTGACTTAGGAAAGGCCTTCATCCTTCCCACAGAGATATCTGCAATAGCATCTCACTATGTTTCTGCTCCAGGCCCTGCCACCTAAAAAGTATTTTTCATATCCTTTCTCACCCTTTTTCAAAATACAAATCTGATCATGTCGTCACTCTACACAAAGAGCTTCAAAGACTCTCCATTGCTTTCATGGTAGAATCTAAATTACTACACTGGCTGACGTGGGTCACCTCACTTGTGCAACCTCATCACTTCTGTCTTAGAATCACATATCCCGGCCATGTGTGTGCATGCTCAGTCACTCAGTCATGTCTGACTCTTTGTGACCCTATGGACTGTAACCCGCCAGACTCCTCTGTCCATGGAATTTTCCATGCAAAAATTACTGGAGTGGGTTTCCATTTCCTTCTCCAGGGGATTTTCCCAACTCAGGGATCAAACCTGTGTCTCCTGCATATCCTGCATTGGCAAGCGGACCCTTTACCACTGAGCCACCTGGGAAGCCCATCCCAGCCGTAATGGACTACTAAAGTTTCTTGAAATTGTCATATTTTTTATATTGTCATATGTTTGTATATGGTATTCTTTCTGCCTGGAACTCCAGTCCCCCTGATTAATGGCTATTGCTGATCTAATTTAAAACACTTCAGATATTATCACATCCAAGTATCAGAATTTCTACCACCATCACCCATACCACTAACATACTTCTGTAACTGCTCTACTTTGTGCTATTCTCCGACCAGGGGCCAATTACATTCCTTTGTAACTCTCTGTGCATGTTTTTACCTGCTCTACTGGAATGTATTTTTATTGAGGGAAAATATTAGTCTTACTGTTTATATATATCCATGGTAGACACTCAACAGTGATGGCAGTGGCAAAAGACTAGATGTGGGGAAATGAATTTCAAGGCTAATGCAATAATATAGGAAAGAAATGATTAAGATCTGAACTCAAGTATAGGAAAAGGGAAATGAAAGGAGGTACTGGAGGTAGTGGATAGCAAAATATTTAACTATAGATACACAGGATTTAGTCAACTAATTCTAGGAATGTGAAATAAGGAAACAAGAAATAAGAGGACAAATGATGCTTTGCTATTTGGTAGCAGGGTTTAATGAGTCCATTTCTGACATAAGACTCAGGAGGCAAATGGAAAAATAAGGCTGGAGTTAGAATAAATAGCAGTGTGGATTGTGGAATCATTAGTAAAAATGCTGATGTGGTAGGGTAAATGAAAATGCAAAGAAAGTTTGAAAGGATAAAGAATAGACAGAACTGCAAACCAAAGATTGTCAAGTACCCAAATTTAGGGGTGAGTGAAAGAAGAACAAATGGATTAATGAACCAGAGTCAGATAGTTAGGGGCAAAAATCAGAATGGTGAATATCAATCTTATCACTTTGGCTTTCCTTAACTGCTAATAGCCCAAGGGTTTGCTGATGTGACATTGTGAAATCTAGCAGTAATTCTGATTACTTATTATTTATAAAATATTAGAAACTCAGATCTCACTCTCGGGAGTAGCCAGTGATCTTAGTGTAAAATTTTGAGCTCTTAAAGTGTTGTCAGCTAACACACAGGATACTCAGTTAAATTTAATTTCAGATAAATAATGAATGACTTTTGGTATAAACATGCCCCATGCAATGTTTGGGACATACTTATACCAAAAATTATTTCTCATTTATCTAGAATTCAAATTTAACTGAGTGTCCTGCATTTTGTTTGCTAGATCTGGCAAGCCTAGTCATCACTCTGAGACTTTGTGTATTTCCTTAAGGAGAAGCAACATAGTTTTTTAAATGGAAGTGTAGTTGATTTACAATATTGTGTTAATTACTGTTGTATAGCAAAGTAACTCAGTTTTACATATATATACATTCTTTTATATATTTTTTCCATTATGGTTTATCATAGGATATTGAATATAGTTACCTGAGCTATACAGTAGGAACTTGTTTAGCCATTCTATATATGCCAGTTTGCATTAGCTAATCCCAAACTCCAAAGCTATCCCTCTCCCACCCACCCCACCTTTGGCAACCACTAATCTATTCTCTTTGTCCGTGATTCTGTTTCTGAAACGGTGTGTTGCGTGGGCAAAAAAAATTCATTTGGGTTTTTCTATAAGATGTTACCGGAGAAGGCAATGGCACCCCACTCCAGTACTCTTGCCTGGAAAATCCCATGGACGGAGGAGCCTGGTAGGCTACAGTCCATGGGGTCGCTAAGAGTGGGATACGACTGAGCAACTTCACTTTCACTTTTCCCTTTCATGCACTGGAGAAGGAAATGGCAGCCCACTCCAGTATTCTTGCCTGGAGAATCCCAGGGACGGTGGAGCCTGATGGGCTGCCGTCTATGGGGTCGCACAGAGTCGGACACGACTGAAGCGACTTAGCAACAACAATAAGATGTTACACAAAACCCAAACAAACTTTTTGGCCCACCCAATATCAATAGTTTAGACTATTTGCCGTTGGAAACCATTATGTTCTGTAAGGAGCTGGCCTTCTAAGGATACTTACACATAAGGGTTTGCTGGCCTTTGGGGTAACCTCTGCTTTTTACTACTTTCCAAGATGAGAAGAATCTACCAACTGCTAACAGCTGCTTAAATTATATGGGCTCATTAGTATTTAGGTTTTGTGAAGGAATTCTTTTCCCATCTACTAGCAAAGCTCAGTCTGCTAGCTATATGATGACCTCTGGCTTCACTTAGACCATAGTCCTTAACCTGAGGCCCTTGGAACTCTAGGTGTTCCACATAGGTTTGTGATCTTGCACAATTGTTTTCTGAGAAAGAGTGCATAGTTTTGATAGATTTTGAAAGGGCTCAGGATTCTAAAAATGTTAAGAATCATTTTCTTGTAGAGAGCACCCTTTATGGAGAGCACCAGATATCAAGTAAAAATTGAAGTCCTTGTTTCTTGTATAATCTACTTAGCAATTATCAAAAGTTTCTTTGACTACAAACACAAAGGAAATGTCTGAATATGGTAAAAAAAAAAAAAAAATCAGACATGATTAAAGCGCTGGTTTAAAAATAAGGGCAAAATGCCCTGTGTTCTTTTCTGTCTAAAACAGAGAGAAAAAAGATAAGCTGAGGTGCTGAATTTTCTGGAAACAATTTCAGCATCTGCAAAAGGTCTATACTGTTTCTGAGTGCTGGCTACTCCCAGGTCTGACATGTGCCACCTTAATCAACACTTTGGTGCAGGCGTAATGGAAAACATGTTTTCTTTGCCATAACTCTAGCATAAGTTTCTGACATCAGCCAAATGGGACAGACAGCCTGAGTCCTGTGATAGACGGGCCTTCTGACAACTAAATAGAGGACACTTTGCTTGTGAAAGATAGCCTTTAGAGACACCACAGACTCCAAGTGGAAAACCCTCTCTTGGAATAGAGAAATTTGGCACCACTTTCCCCAGGAGCTATGTCAAAGATCTTTAATACTAGAGAAAGTGCTTATAATCACACACTCTATTGGTTGGTCTACTGACACAAGTGCTTGGTGCTTTTCCATCTAATCAGACTTGAGCATGGAAACAGCCCAAGGTTTCCTCAGGTGTTTATATTATTTCAATGGCACTTCCTCTGATTTACCTAAGGGATGTTTTGTTTTAATTAAAGTTTATGACCAAAGATGGGCTGAAAAGTATTGAAGTGGATGTACATTGTTTATGGGTTTTGAATACAATTATATCAACCATAAAAATAGACCAAACAATTTTGCTTGTCTGCCAGAAATCAATTCTTGATCACGAGATTTCAGGTCTTCATTTTGTTTTCATTTAAGGTAATAAAAGGTGCTTGCTGATCATTAACTAGACAAAACTGTAAAGTCAGTGAATCTGGAAAGTAACATTTATTAAGTTTCAGTGGGGAATGTTATATGGAGATCTGATGTTGGTTAAATTATGGACTCTTTCCAATTAGTTGGCTCTCCCTCCAAAGCAAATGTACTAAAAATAAAATGACTTCCTTTTTGATGTCAATTGTAAAGTGTGTATTTTTTTCTTCTCTTTTTGTCTTTTAGGTTTTGATAAGATTTGGCAAGATAGTTGCTTATGAACCTATCTGACACCTGCCTCAGAAATCATGCCAAATGTCATAAGGTCATGATCCATTTCCTTCACACTCTCTATGCTTTTATGTACCAGATTCTTAAATTAGAAGCAAGAGAAATGATGCACTAGGTCATCCATTTTTATTGAGGACTTTTATTAAAACCAAATGAGCTCTCCTGAGGGAAAATATTAGGTAAAAATGGCTCCCAAAATATACCCATCAACTTGTTGGCAGGTCATAGTACTCCCTTAATACAGAACCTTGATTCTTAGAATAAGATTTCCAACTTCCAGGGCTTTCCCCTGTGTTTGCAAAGATGTTCAGGGACACAATAGCCCTGCTTCAAGATAACCAGATACGTATGGCCCGAGGTCTGCAACTCTTTGTGTTCTTCTCACATTTAGCAAATAGAGCAGTATGAATCAGGGTCATAGTCCTCAGTCTCAAGTCCCTTCTTGAGCACTAATGTGAATGCTTCAAAGAAAACATTAGCAAAACAACAAAATCACTGTTTCATTTAGTATGTAAAAATGGCTTGCTTCAGGCATTTTTACTCCCCAAGATGAGTTTTGAAGTTGGGGTTTAGGAAACAAATGTATATTTGTGAATATACAAGTTATGTCAAGAAGATTTGATTAATACAACAAAGTTTTTATTTTAACTAAGAGCATGGAACTTGAAATAGAAAATCTGGCTTCCATTTCTGATTTAATTTTTTATTATTGCATGTTCTTAGTCAAGCCATTGACGACTTAAAATGAGGACACTCACACTGCTTTGTAGGAGAAAGAACCTGAGAGTTTCTTCACTGGAGGATTGCTGCTGTGAATTGCTTGGGTTCATTTTGTGACAGTGCTAAGAGCTGTGCCATGTTAAAGACTGGCTTGCACTTGAATGTGACCCTTTTAGATACCCTCAACCATGCCCCACAAGTTTGGATAAGTTACCTTGAGGCGAAACAGGCCATCTCTTGGGTTGTCACTTGGAAGATGAAGTGAGAGTGACTTAGAAGACTGAGATCTAGGGTAACCACTCTCTTGATTTGAATTTCTACTCTGGCCTACTGGCACATGCATTCCAGATTGATCTTTTCTTCCATTGGAATGGTCAGATCTGACAGTCAGGCTTTGGAGCAAGGTGGTAAGAAGCTGTATTGGTCTTTAGAATTTCTTCGACTTTACCTAAGTCTGCATTGCTAGGGCAAAAGAAGTCTTCCATATGGCCCATACGAGAAGGCTGGAATCCATGTCAGAGATGGGTCAAAGCCTTAGTTAGTAAGACAGTAATAAATTACTCTTTATCTCCTTGAGCAATTTTTTTTTTTTTTTTAATTCGGGGAGCTTGTGGAGAGATTAGTATAGGACAGGATATAGTTATTTGGAATCTTCCTTCTTGGCCATTTATCTCTCAATAGATAAGTATCTACTGGCATTCCATTTTTGACATGATTTACACTTATCTCACAAGGTGGTTTACAAGATTAGTTGAAATAATATATGTCAAAATACATGCTTCAGGCACTATAAATAATTCTACAGATACTTGTTATTTGTTATTATTTATTGCAGGCATATTGTACAGGTGTATTTCTGCTTCTTATTATTTATTACAGTATATTGTACTAGGGAGTTTACAATTGTTTATTAGTCACAGGTCAGTTCTCTAGCTTTTTCCTTCTCTTTACTGCATTCAGATTTTCCATCTGAATTTTTTTCTGCTTGTATGCAGTTCATGTGTATATTTCATGGACTTTAAGATTCTGTTTAAACTTACTCAATAACTAGTTTTTACATTTCAGGGGCTTTGTGGTTCCAACTACAAAAAAGTCTCTGGACTACATTTTTGGCTGTTTTTTCTCTGACATATGATAATGTCTTTTCTCACTTTCTTTTTGACCTCTTTGTCCTTTTCACATTGCTGCATAGGGTGTAGATGTCTGATCAGGCTTGTCTCTGCCTTTTAAAGTCAGTCTGCCCTCCCAACCCTATACTTTCCAGGGGAGGTAAAAACCAATGGGGAACTGTGCCAGAAATTTACTCAGCACAGCCCTCCTACTTCATCTCCTATTGCTGTCTCTGCTGTCATCTCCACGCCTTGTTTTTCATTAGCTACTTCTGATTCTCTTAGTTTGGGATCTCATTCACATTTTTGCAGGATGGTTGTTGCAGAACTTTTACCTGCTGGGCTAAGTCCTTCTCTCTCCCATTTGTTCCCCATTTAAGAGAAGAGAATTCACTATATTTTGAGAATTATACTTGTCCTTATAAGACCAGTTATGAGCTCCCCTCCATGTCAGTGTTAATAGCTTCCTTTGCCTGCCCTTGGCCATCTTGTGTGTATCTTCTTATGTCACCTACCACTGTTTTCTGTGTATTTATGTATGGCTTTGTCTCTTTCACTGAATTGTTAGTTACTGAAAAAGTTACATCACCTTGCTCATCTTTGTATAATTCAGAGCAATCGCATCATCTTTTGTATATGAATAGTATGCGAGTAACTATGTATGGAGTTAATTTGTGTTGAAATGATTTATCTTCACACACACACCACTGCCTCTCCCTGGAACACTCTTCCTCTGCCTTTTATCTACTTAATACTTGCTCATCCTTCCTCTTCTCACCTAGATACTGCTACCTCAGGTATCCCCTGGGTTATGTTAAAGGTCTTTAAGAAATACTCTATTAGCAGGTATTGTTGTTGTTTAGTTGCTAAATCAGGTCTGACTTTTAGAACCCCATGGACTGTACCCTACCAGTCTCCTCGATCCGTGGGATTTCCCCGGCAAGAATACTAGAGTGGGTTGCCATTTCCTTCTCCAAGGGAATCTTCCTGGCCCATGGATCGAACCTGGGTCTCCTGCATTGGCAGGCGGATTCTTTACCACTGAGCCACCAGGAAAGCCCTGTTAGCACATGTACTTAATAAGATTCAGTACACTTAAAAGATTTGTTTAGTATCTATTTTCTCTGGTAAATAGTAAAGTACATGTTGACAGAGGCAAGACATGCCTGCCTTGTTTACTACCACTTTTTACCTGGCATAGCACACCTATCTGTTGATTTGTGGACTAAAACTCGCTGTTTTTTTCTTCTTATTATTTTTTTTCAGAAGCAATCCCTTAATGGATGGAGCACAAGGGCTAAAATAAAATTATAAGGATTGTATCATAGCTCTATCACTTACTGTTGTATACCCTTAATCTCTCTGTTCCTCAAATTCTTTGTGCTTAAGGTGGGTATTTTAACAATATCTGTATACTCTGACAGAAAGGATATGCTCAAGATTAAGAGAGAGAATGTGGATTGCTTGGCACAGTGCCTTACATATATAAACATTAACTATTATCATCATTCAGGCATCCTTATGGAAAAGAGAACAGAAATAGATAATATAGGAAATTATTAAAAATTCATTCCTTTCCAGCTATGGAATCTTTTTAAACCAAGCCAAGGGCCCACTTGGAAATGTATGTGTTAATTTATTCATGCCAACCTTCACTACTGGGCAGCTCATTATTCCCATGAGCTGCTTTTGTGGGAATATGACCTGGTGTGGATGTGCAGGTGTGAGCAGGGGCCTCTCTAAGATTGAGATCTCATGATAAGAATAATGAGTGTCCCTCCTGCTTTGTGCCTTTCCTCTGAGATAAGGTCTCCCTCAGAAGCACTGAACTAAATGGGTCCATCAGTACCTCTTTGATTCCAGGGATACATATTAGAGCTGATGCAAAAGCACCTTTGAGCAAATAATTATCGATGCATAAAATTCTGACCTACAGTACTTTTCAAGAACTTTCATCCAAGTTGTGCTGGGTTGTTTTCATAGCTGCAGCCAACACCAATACCCTCTGTTTCTTCATTTTCTTGACATTTTACCCGATCAGTTATGAAGTAAATTGCTCTTTGCCCTCAAAATGGTATGGGTTTCTTTCTTTTGAACAAGCTTATGAAAACGTCAGAAATTATTAAAGGAAGTGAAGAAACAAAAAGCCACAGAGAAGAAATGTGGCTTTTATGTCTCATTGACATATACCCTTTCGTTTAGCCCTACTGATTTGAAATTGTGTGCTTTAAGGGTAAGGGAAATTCCATATTAATTATTCACACACCTTTTCTCATTTGGTCCTTGTAACAGCCCTGTGATGAGGAGGGGCAATTATTTTTAGACCCAAGTTAGAGATGAGAAACCTGTGACTCAGTGACTCACTCAAGGTCTTGGGCACTAAACTTTCAATTGATTTCTAACTGCAGCCCCACCACTTACTAGTTCTATGACTTTCGAAAGATACTGTTTCTTTTTGTGTCTTAGTTCTTTCATCTGTAAAAATTGGGATAACACTTCCATTTTAGGATTCTTGTTAGGATTAATTTAATTAGTTTCTAAAAATTGTGATATTCATGTAGTAAGTGATTAGTGCCAGCTATTAATACAATATTGCAATATAATAATATTTATCTTTTAGAATTATAATGAGGTTTAAATAAGATAATCCATGAAAAATGCTTAGGCATTTCCTGACAAAAACAAAAGCACCTAGTGTTTGGAGTCCTTTCAATATTATTTTTATGTTTATTCTGTTCCATCATGGTGATGAAATATATACTCAAATGAGTTATTGGTTGGAGACTGAAAGGTAGTTTTAGTCATTCCTTCACATGAATGCTAATGACAACTCTCAAAGTACTTTTTAATGTCCTTTACTATCATGTTTTAAAATAAACTGTGTGGATTAAAGATGTAGAAACTCATTGGTTGGATAAACTGATGAAAGGTAATCATTTGGCCATGAATACTCTTTACTGATTCAACAACTGTCATAAAGAAATATCTGTGTTTATTATTTTCTATCATCGTTAGGCATTATTTCATATGTAGAAGTTTTAGAGAGCACTTGAGGACATATGAGGAGAAAGGCAGCTGGTGATAACAGACTTTGTGCTTGGCAGCATTGCTTTCAATGTATAGCCTTTTCCTCCTCTCTATTACACATTCCTGAGGTTTAGCTGCACAGGCATATACTGGGAATAGGCTTATCCAGGAAGTAAACTATTTTAAACCAAACAAAACTATTGACAACATTATTAAATGAGTATTTTAACTTTGCCCATTATAAACCACCGAACTCTAAGAAACTGATTTCATAGAAGGATACAAAGGCCAGTAACATTTTTTTCAGGTTTGGGTTAGGTTAGAGCTTGAACTCTTTGTCTTTTTAATGTCAAGAAGTTATTCTGCTAAGTAAATGTATACAAATAAGGTTTTTGTCAGGCTTAAATTTTCAGTATTTCCGAAAGAAATTTGAAAAACTGCACTGTGCTTGCTTGAGGTGTGAGGTGTGATGAAACAGCAGAATAACTTACCTCACCAGTCTTTATGCCTAGCTCAAAGAATCGTGCTCATCGTTAGTTGCCCAGTCATGTCTGACTCTTTGTGACCCTGTAGACTGTAGTCCACCAGATTCCTCTGTCCATGAGATTCTCCAGGCAAGAATATTGGAGTGTGTAGCCCTTCGCTTCTCCAGGAAATCTTCCTGACTCAGGGATCAAAGCCAGGTCTCCTGCATTGCAGGGTATTTCTTTACCCTCTAAGCCACAAGGAAAGCCCAGCTGGAAGAATAGTGAGTTTGAATTATCTCTAGTGATTTTGAATTATCTCTAATAATCCTAAGGTGCTTGAGTGAGCAACACGGATTTAGCCACTAAGCTGGATGTGCAACTATAATATTCTCTGCCTCTCTAGGTTTAAATGGGCTATGTCTTAAATTCCTGGATTTGAAGAAGATAAAATGATATCAAGTTCAGTTCTTCAGTATAACTAGAGAAGAGAAATTTCTGAACTTTAATATAATTTTAAATATTTTAGATTTGAGTCTGAAATATCTAGTGGAGTTGTCCATACAGGCCAAATTCTTCAAGTAATTATCAAAACACAAACAGTACATAGAAACCATTCCCAATACAGTATCACCATATTTGGAGGGCATCTTTATTGCCTTCAACTATGGCAGCCTATTTGTCTGAGAATCCAGCTGTAGAGTGGAAGTTTACATGGGTCTTCTTCCCAAGGGCTTTCAGAGTAGTCAGTATAAAGTCCGGGAAAAAAAAAAAAAAATGAAGGGTAGATTGTTCTTAGTATGCAGGAAGGAAGTTGTCAGGCGGAAAGAGGATATGGGTCTGTTTGCATGCAAGGGTCAGTATTTGCTGGCTAGATATTTCCGCTGTGTCCACACGACAAGAAAATCCTCAGTTTCCTGTGCTGGACAAATAGCAGGAAAGGGTGTGAGGGTTATTGAATGACATTATCATGTTATAGTCTCATGGGTGAGGAAAGCCTGCTTATCAAACCTGATAGCAGTGCAGGGCTTGTTTGGGGAGGAGACCCAAGGTGCTGGAGTCACTTTGGGCGTTTTTCCTTTTGGGTGCTTTAGATCACTTGGCTTTTGCAGACCTCACATTCTTCCTCTCAGATAGAAGGGACTGTTGTTACTCACTGGAAAGTTACTATCAGTTCCATTATTTGCCATCTCCTATTCAGCAAACAGTTCAGGTGCATAGGAAATAAGAAACAGCTTGATTGGCAAAGTAGAAAATACCAAGACATGAAATTTGCACTGAACTTGACAACAACCTTCTCGTGTTTAGCCATAGTTGCTCCTGCTTACTCAAGTTTAGATTTTGTTTAATGCAAAGCTCATTTCCAGTAACTGCTGGTGCAATAGCTTAAATGAGCATGAGAATTAAATGTACAATTTACTCTGCTACTTTAAAGATTCCAGATGAGAAAATTGTTTCTTAATTTCTAACTTATCCAGTTGGAGAAATATGCTGGTAATGTCCACATTCCTGACCTCTAAATCTATTAAGATCATGATTTAAATGTGTAATTGGGCATTTATTAATTTGTCCTACAATTAATTAGGGTTTATCACTTTTAGTAATTATTGCAACCTCAAGTCAAGCAATTTGATATAAAATGAAGAATTGTAGAAGCTTTCTTACCAACAACCTATTTTTTATAACAAGCAGTTTTAAAATTAGCATTCTGGAAATTTTTAAAATTGGAAAATACCATGAGTAAAATTAGGTAGAGTGATAATATTTGCATTTACTGAAAGCTACTGTTTCTTAATTTAAATTCAACTGCAAACTCACCCATTTCCTAGCAAAAACATTTAAGTTCAATAAGAAAGGAAAGGATCAAGGCCTATTTTCAAGGAGAAATCTTGTTCTAAAAATAAATAATAGGAAAAACTAATCTTCTGAGAAACACATCAAAGAGAATTGAATTAAATTTTTAAAGTAAATAATAAAATGACTAACAGAAAATATTGTAGAATATTAAAATGCCAATAGAAGAGACTTTCAAAAATATTCTTCAGAAAAATGTATCAAGTCTTTAACTACACCCTGGGGATGAGGGTTGTAGTTTATCTTGAAGTTATGAAATCATTTATTCTCTTATATTAATTTGGAGATACCCTTTCTCATATAGATTTATCAAGTAAAACAATTTATCTGGGCCATAAGTACTTCTAAAAAACTTATAGCCAAGTTATACAGTTTTTAAAAATTTATAGTATGAAGAATAATCATGACTGTAAATTTTTAAGGTAAAATTACCCATGTTAAGTACCAAATTTCTCCATTTCACCACTGAAAACAGTGATGTTTTAGATACTACTGGTATGACAAATATTATATATAGTTATTTGTGTATACTCTAAACTTAGTTTAAGCAATCAAAAGTCAAATAAATGTCTGTAGATTGCCTGTCTTAATTTTATTCTTCCTATTTGGGGAAAAAGGCTGGTTCAGGTTTTCAGATGTTATTGAGACGATTTCTCATCACTATATTGCTATATGTTACTTTTCTGGGGTTCATGTCTTCTCATTAACATGCAGGATTACAAATAACTCTATTTACATACTGAAATATACGTTGATATACTCTGCTCTTTCCTTGGGGATGGATCCTTCCTATTTCTGGGTCTGTGGGAATGCTGGGAAAGTGGTAAAGAGGCATAAGATGCTATAGAGGAAAAGGGCCTCCTACTGTTTCATATATGTGTATGCATTCAGTAACTGGTTTCAGAGGTTGTTTAGGGTTTCTTACTGTTGGAGTCACTGTCATCATTTTTTTCTGTTCAGCTTGATTCCCAACCTCCCAAGCACTTTTCACTTTAAACATTTTCTACACATGTCTCAGAAATATTTCACTTTCTGAGTGCTCTGACCATGTCACTCTGCTTCTCACAGGCCCCCAGAGGCTTCTCTTCACTCTCTAGCTTGGATGTTGACTCCTGTCTTTAGAACTCTCTCACACTGTTCCCACATTACCTATCTGTCCTTCCCTCCCCAAAGTCACAGCAATATGTTGTGTGAAATAGCTAAAAGGACTCGGGGAAGAAGGCTTTGGCTGTGCACTTCTTTGTTAATCTGGCCACGTCCTGCTTGTTTTCACCTATTCCCCAGGTAGTTGCAAGCTAAGTGAGGAGCTCTGAGTCAGAACTTGCTTGGGTTACAGGCCTTCATGTGATCCAAACCTTTGTACACAAGTAGTAGGAATATATACGTTCGATAGACATTTTCATAAGCAATTTTTCTCTTTTTTTAACTTTAATGCCTTCCCATATTGCATTCATCTGCATAACAGTAAACACATGCCCCGACAGAAAGTTGCAGGCAGGGATATTTATTTATAACAGATGGCGCAAAGCAGGAGCATGATGAATTGGTGTGTGGCTCCTGAACTAGCAGGCCCATAAATAAAGTATCCTCAAAGCTACTTTGGGGATCTTGCTTGCTCAGAAGGAAGAAAAGAAAGATGATGCTTACGGTTTTGTTGCCTTATATGATATAATCCCAAATATGTGCAATTTAACCACAGGTAACAATAATTTTAAAACTCTGAATTTTTTATCCAAAAATCTGTTCACAGGTAGTGTTTCAGACCTATGACATAATTATAGCAATAACCATTTTTCTTCCTTAGTTCCTTTTATGCTTATTGATCTAATGACTCAATGCATTTTATAAAGTATATAATTGCAAACTGATAATGGTCTAAACAAGGCATAGACCAATAACATTTATATAACCCTTTGCTTAAAACTCTATGTATTGATAGCTAGAATAATGAGATTATTTCCAAGACCACAGTTATCAAAGATACACACTTATTCCTTAAATTTTAAATAATTTTGTTGATTTTTCAACTTAAAATATTTACTAGGATAGTAAATACAAAGGCCAAGTTCAGCAGATCCTGTGAATGCAAATTATTCATTTAAAGAATCCAGAGACTAAGCATTTGAATTTCTTCTTCAACTTTGGGGTTTCATTGATCTTGTCACTATTTTTAAAGTGTCTTGAAAGAGATTGAAATTTACCAGTTTTATCAATTCTGGAACACATGTAGTAAGCCAAACATTTTCATAGAATTGTACGTATATGTGTGTGTGTGTGTGTGTGTGTGTGTGCTATAAAGTAGTACCCCTTTATCTGTGTGGCATACCTACACCTTCCAAGACCCTGAATGGATGCCTAAAACTGTGGATACCTATGATAAAGTTTAACTCATAAATTAGGCAGTTAAGAGATTAGCAACAATAATAATAAAATAGAAAAATTAAAACAGTATACTGTAATAGAAGTTATGTGAACGTGGTCTTTCTCACTCTCAAAATATCTTGTTGTACTGTACTCACCTTTCTTCTTGTAATGATATGAGGTGATAAAATGCTTACCTGGTGGGAGAAGATGCATGACATAGGCATTGTGAGGTAGTGCCAGCTACTATTGACCTTCTGCTCTGTGTTGTATGAGGATTATCTGTAGATAAGGATCATATGCTTCAGATGATCCTGAATCTTCAAGCCATGATAATGTTGATGGTTGGATGTCATGAGTGGCCAATGTCAATTGTTGGGGATTTTGGGCTGGGATGGACAGAGTAGAGCAGTATGACTTTTTTTAACACTATTCAGAACAGCATGCAACTTAAAACATTAATTATTTCTGTAATTTTCCATTTAATATTTTTAGACCTTGATTGGCTGTGGGTAATTGAAACTGTAGAAATTGAAATTATGGATAAGGGAGGTCTGCTGTACACACACACACACACACACACATACAAATATGCACACATAAATATACAAATATGTTTGCATGTGTATATAGGAAATGACATCCTACTCCATTATTCTTGACTGGAAAATATCATGGACACAGGAGCCTGGTGGGCTACCATCCATGGGGTCTTAAAGAGTTGGACACAACTGAGTGAGCACATACGTACTTGTATACATGTACATGTATGCTTATTTATATATGTATACATGCTTCTACATGCTTCTGCATGCTGCTTATACATGCATATACATGCTTCTAAGGCAAGAATTCCTTAGAAGTAATAGAGTAGCCATCATAGTCAACAAAAGAGTCTGAAATGTAATACTTGGATCCAATCTCAAAAATGACAGAATGATCTTTGTTCATTTCCAAAGCAAGCCATTCAGTATCACAGTAATCCAAGTCTATGCCCTGACCAGTAATGCTGAAGAAGCTGAAGTTGAATGGTTCTATGAACCTTCTAGAACTAACACCCAAAAAAGATGTCCTTTTCATTATAGGGGACTGGAATGCAAAAGTAGGAAGTCAAGAAATACCTGGACTAACAAGCAAATTTGGCCTTGGAGTACATAATGAAGCAGGGCAAAGGCTGATCGAGTTTTGCCCGGAGAACACACTGGTCATAATAAACAACTTCTTCCAACACCACAAGAGAAGACTCTACACATGGATATCACCAGATGGTCAATACCGAAATCAAATTGATTATATTCTTTGCAGCCAAAGAAGGAGAAGCTCTATACAGTCAGCAAAAACAAGACCAGGAGCTGACCATGGCTCAAATCATGAACTCCTTATTGCAAAATTCAGGCTTAAATTGAAGAAAGTAGGGAAAACCACTAGACCATTCAGGTATGACCTAAATTAAGAAAGTGACAAATAGATTCAATAGATTAGATCTGATAGAGAGTGCCTGAAGAACTATGGACAAAGGTTCATAACATTGTACAGGAGGCAGGGATCAAGACCATCCCGAAGAAAAAGAAATGCAAATAGGCAAAATGATTGTCTGACAAGGCCCTACAAATAACTGTGAAAGGAAGAGAAGTGAAAAGCAAAGGAGAAAAGGAAAGATATACCCATTTGAATGCAGAGTTCCAAAGAATAGCAAGGAGAGATAAGAAAGCCTTCCTCAGTGATCAATGCAAAGAAATAGAGGAAAACAATAGAATGGGAAAGACTAGTGATATCTTTAAGAAATATGAAGGCTATTTAGAGACACCAAGGGAATATTTCATGCAAAGATGGGCTCAATAAACGACAAAAATGGTATGGACCTAACAGAAGCAGAAGATATAAGGAAGAGGTGGCAAGAATATACAGAAAAACTATACAAAAAAGGTCTTCAAGACCCAGATAATCATGATGCTGTGATCACTCACCTAGAGCCAGATATCGTGGAATGTGAAGTTAAGTGGGCCTTAGGAAGGATCACTACGAACAAAGCTGGTGGAGGTGATGGAATTCCAGTTGAGGTATTTCAAATCCTAAAAGATGATGCTGTGAAAGTGCTGCACTCAATATGCCAGGAAATTTGGAAAACTCAGCAGTGGCCACAGGACTGGAAAAGGTCAGTTTTCACTCCAATCCCAAAGAAAGGCAATGCCAAAGAATGTTCAAACTATCACACAATTGCACTCATCTCAGACGCTAGTAAAGTAATGCTCAAAATTCTCCAAGTCAGGCTTCAATAGTTATGTAAACTGAGAATCCAGATGTTTAAGCTGGATTTAGAAAAGGCAGAAGAATCAGAGATCAAATTGCCAACATCCGATGGATCATCAGAAAAGCAAGAGAGTTCCAGAAAAACATCTACTTCTGCTTTATTGACTATGCCAAAGCCTTTGACCATGTGGATCACAACAAACTGTGGGAAATTCTTAAAGAGATGGGAAGACCAGACCATCTGACCTGCCTCTTGAGAAAGCTGTATGCAGGTCAGGAAGCAACAGTTAGAACTGGACATGGAACAGCAGGCTAGTTCCAAATAGGGAAAGGAGTATGTCAAGTCTATATATTGTCGTCCTGCTTATTTAACTTATATGTAGTGTACATCATGAGAAATGCTGGGCTTGATGAGGCACAAGCTGGAATCAAGATTGCCAGGAGAAATATCAATAACTTCAGATATGCAGATGACACCACTTTTATGGCAGAAAGTGAAGAACTAAGGAGCCTCTTGATGAAAGTTAAAGTGGAGAGTGAAAAAGTTGGCTTAAAGCTCAACATTTAGAAAACTAAGATCATGACATCCGGTCCCATCACTTCATGGCAAATAGATGGGGAAACATTGGAAACAGTAAGAGACTTTATTTTTTGGGCTCCAAAATCACTGCAGATGGTGACTGAAGCCATGAAATTAAAAGATGCTTACTCCTTGGGAGAAAAGTTATGGCCAGCCTAGACAGCATATTAAAAAGCAGAGACATTACTTTGCCAACAAAGCTCCATCTAGTCAAAGCTATGGTGTTTCCAGTAGTCATGTATGGATGTGAGAGTTAGCCTGCGAAGAAAGCTGAGCACTGAAGAATTGATGCTTTTCAACTGTGGTGTTGGAGAAGACTCTTGAGGGTCCCTTGGACTGCAAGGATATCCAACCAGTCCATCCTAAAGGAAATCAGTCCTGAATATTCATTGGAAGAACTGATGTTGAAGCTAAAACTCCAATCCTTTGGCCACCTGATGCGAAGAGCTGACTCATTGGAAAAGACCCTGATGGTGGGAAAGATTGAAGGTGGAAGGAGAAGGAGATGACAGAGGATGAGATGGTTGTATGGCATCACCAACTCAATGGACACGAGTTTGAGTAAACTCCAGCAGTTGTGATGGACAGGGAGGCCTGGCGTGCTGCAGTCTATTGGGTCACAAAGAGTCAGACACAACTGAGCGACTGAACTGACTGATACATGCTTATATAGTTTCACCTTCAAAAAGCTGCTGTTATTTTGATAATGGAAAAAATAACTGATATAGATAAGTTTTAGCTAATGAGGAAATATTTTCCACTTTTTAGACATACAATCTGGACTTAAACTGTGCTTTATAAACAGATAATAATTGCTATTGTGTTTGGATTGGCAATTCTTTAAGTGAAATATGTAATTTACTCAACATCAAATTTACCATTTTGGCTCTGTTTTCTTCAGTGAGGAAAAGGAACATCAGAGGCTCATAATATTTATAAGTTAAACAAAATAGGCTAATATCTTAAGGTGAAACAGTCCCCACAAACACAAAGTCAAGTTGCTGTAAGCCCTTTTCAGATGTTTAATAGAAAAAAATTTACTAGAGAGAAAAATAAAGGGAAATATAACCCAGTGAAATAGCTGTAAGGAAAGAACAAAATTATTATAGAAAAAAAGTTGAAGGCAATTTAAAAACATTTCTCTATTTAATAGAAAAATATTTATTGAATACTTACATTACTTTGCCAACAAAGGTCCGTCTAGTCAAGGCTATGGGTTTTCCAGTGGTCAGGTGTGGATGTGAGAGTTGGACTATAAAGAAAGCTGAGCACCAAAGAATTGATGCTTTTGATCTGTGGTGTTGGAGAAGACTCTTGAGAGTCCCTTGGACTGTAAGGAGATCCAACCAGTCCATCCTAAAGGAGATCAGTCCTGGGTGTTCATTGGAAGGACTATGTTGAAGCTGAAACTCCATTACTTTGGCCACCTGATGCGAAGAGCTGACTCATTGGAAAAGACTCTGTTGCTGGGGAAGATTGAGGGCAGTAGGAGAAGGGGATGACAGAGGATGAGATGGTTGGATGGCATCACCGACTCAATGGACACAGGTTTGGGTGGACTCTGGGAGTTGGTGATGGACAGGGAGGCCTGGCGTGCAGTGGTTCATGGGGTCACAAAGAGTCAGACACGATTGAGTGACTGAACTGAACTGACAGTATTATGTGAAGTATGCTAGGTGCCTTTAACACAAAGATGCATAAGAAAATCTTGTAGGTGAAACAGACCGAGAGATAAGTTTAGTAGAATGTGGCAAGAGATATGACAGAGATGTTCAAAAGCTGTTATGGGAGTGGGGGAGCAACACCCAGTCCAGCTCAGTGGGCAGGTGGTAGGAAGAATGTGCTGTGTTTCAAATACTACATAGAATTGGAATATGGCTAACTGCCTCTTACTAACGTTTCTTGGGAAGAACATCTTAAAAATGGCTAAGAATTATTTGCACTTTGAATTTTTGTGTATATGATTTGTGGAATGTTTTTTGAAACTAATAGTTTAAAAGGATCTTGAAGGTGCTTCAAAAAGACCAGGGTTCTCAGTAGATAATTCCTTATAAAACTGTACTGCCTTATAAAACTATGTACTGGCAGCACATGGTAAATCCTGTAAGTTAAGCTGCTATTATTACTACTGTTACTGGCAAGAACTCCAGTATTCTTGCTTTGAGAATCTCCATGGACAGAAGAACCTGGCAAGCTACAGTCCATGGGGCGGCAAAGAGTCAGACACTACTGAGCAACTAAGCACAGCGCAGCACATAATTGTTATTATTGTTAATACTTCTATGACTAATACTACTTAACCCATTTCACAGGTTTGTGATTAGAAATAATAACATAATATAAGAGAAGAAAGTGTATAAAAATAGAAGACATTTTCCTTTTTATGGCTGAATGATATTCCATTGTATATATCTACAACATCTTCTTTATCCATTCATCTGTCATTGGACATCTAGGTTGTTTCCATGTCCTGGCTATTGAATGAATTGGGATATTAGGATTGACATATATACACTACCATGTGTAAAACAGATAGCTAGTGAGAACTTGCTGTATAGCATATGAAGCTCAGTTCTGAGCTCTGTGATGATCTAGCTGGGTGGGATGGGCAGGGGAGGGAGGTCCAAGAAAGAGAGGATATGTATATACATATATCTGATGTACTTTGTTGTACCGCAGAAACTAACACAACATTGAAAAGCAGTTATATTCCAAAAATATATATAAAATTTTACTATTAAAATATTTTAATATTACTGTTAAAAGCTGAGTGTGATCAGCTTTAAGAACCAGAATAAATGATAGCTCAAAAAATGGTTCTGATGTTTTGTTTTTGTTTTGCGTATAACAAAAGTCAAAAAGGAGTGCTTCCAGCAATGATGTAGCAGCTTTGTACTACCAGGGTCCACTTCTCTGTTTTTTTTTTTTTTTTTTCATCTTCTTCTTTTTTTTAATTAATTAATTTATTTTAATTGGAGGATAACTACTTTACAATATTGTGATGGTTTTTGCCATACATCAACATTAATCAGCCATAGGTGTACATGTGTCCCCCTCATCCTGAACTCCCCCACCCCACCTCTCTCCCCACCCCATCTCTCTGAGTAGTCTCAGAGCACCAGGTTTGGGTGCCCTGCTTCATGCATTGAACTCGCACTGGTCATCTATTTTACAATTGGTAAAGTATATGTTTCAGTGATATTCTCTCAAATCATCCCACCCTCGCCTTCTCCCACTGAGTCCAAAAGTCTGTTCTTTACATCTGTGTCTCCTTTGCTCTCCTGCATGTAGGATCATCAGTATCATCTTTCTAAATTCCATATATATATGCATTTATATACTGTATTTGTCTTTCTCTTTCTGACTTACTTCACTCTGTATTATAGGCTCTAGGTTCATCCACCTCATTAGAACTGACTCAAATGTGTTCCTTTTTATAGCTGAGTAATATTACATTGTGTATATATACCATATTTCCTTATCCATTCATCTGCTGATGGACATCTAGGTAGCTTCCATGTCCTAGCTATTGCAAATAGTGCTTCAGTGAACATTGGGGTACAAGTGTCTCTCAGTTCTGGCCATTATCAAAAGGTCTACAAACAATAAATGCCGGAGAGGGTATGGAGAAAAGAGAATGATATTACACTGTTGGTGGGAATGCAAACTGGTACAGCCACTATGGAGAAAAGTGTGGAGATTCCTTAAAAAACTGGGAATAGAACTGCCATTTGATCTAGCAATCCCATTGCTAGGCATATACCTCGAGGAAACCAGAACTGAAAGAGACACATGCATCACTTTTTCTTACCCTCTTGATTCATTGGTATAAGGATGACTATTGAACCTCCAGGCATCTTGTTTGTATTTCAAACAGGAAAAAGGAGAAAACAGTGCTTTGTGATGCTTTGTCCTTTTGTTCTATAAGGTAAGCCTCTTCAACAGAATTCTGCCTACCTCCCATGGTGGAGAACTGTCACATGGCCAACTTAGTTACAAGAGATGCAAGAAAATGGAATATTCAACTTTCCAATATTTAGAGTAGGGAAAGGCAAAGAACAAACTTTTGGGGGAAAAGGTTTTTAATGGACTAATCTACATTGTCTGACATTATGTTAAAATTAATATTGTATGTATCAAAAATGCCAATTTACATTTTCATAGTCATAACTAGAGTCCAATGTCTAGATTAAATGCATTGACTCTGATTAGGTCTTTATGAATGTTTTCTTTATATTTGTGAACTTTTTATTAGATTAATTAACTAGGATCTTGGACAAACTGTAATATTTTTGATATACTTTATTTTTAAAGAAAAATCTGCTATTAAAATAAATATATTTTTCATAAAATAAACTTAAAGTATGTCTATGCATTATATGCATTATGGCAATCTGTTTATAATTTTCAATCTGCAGACCTATGTGAGGTTGGTGATAATCAGCTTGATACCCTCAAATCTTTACAAAATCGTGAATGAAAGATTAATGGAAGCAGTGATGCCAAGTATTTGAAAAGGGAACTGTCCCAGAAAATCCAACACCATGGTTACTATAACTATATTTTACTTCTAGAACAGTAAAGGTCCAAAAGCACATTTTGGAAACTTTTTAAATGATAAAAATATATGTCTGTGGTGCTTTGTCATTCCCCATTCCCAGCCCAAGCTAAACACATATGACTGAAAAAATTAATTTCAGCCCATGTTAATTGCCCAGTGGTGCTGGTTAATGGAATTGTCATGCATATTTACTTATATTTGCTGATAATCCATCACACCAGATAAATCAGTTTGTGTGTGTTGGTGTTAGATTATAATCCCCCCAGTTAGATTATAACACTGTGATTTCTTTCTCCTTTTTCTCCCCCACACCTAGACTGATAATCCAGGCCTTCCTTAACCATTCTGCATTCTTCTTGCTCTTTTTTATTTTTCATTGTCTCACAGTACTGTATCTCAAGATTAGCTTAATATAGAAATAGCAAATAGAAAGTGCCAAGGGTCCCGGGATATACTTTCCTGGGAAAAACAAACTGATACATATATATATAGCTCAGTCTCATTTGCATTCCCTCAGAAAATAGCTTAGTTTGTATATACAATTGCCATTTATAAATATTTAGCAGTCTCATCTTCCCTAGGCAGTAAAAGAGAGTTTTGAGGTGATTAGATATTCACAACTAACTAATGGCCTAAAGAACATGATTTATGGTCAAAGATTAAAGTCAATGCATTGATACTTGTTCTCTCTTACTCACTCAGCATATGTTTTTCTCTTATCATGAGCTAAAAAAAGAAAAAGTTTTCAAAAGAATATCATCATTGTTACATCTATTAATCAGTCAGTATGTTATTTTGGCTCTAGCCACATGTGCCTCTGTTACAGAAATCAGTATTTTTCAGGGAATGTAAAAATATCCACTATAGATAACCAGTTTTCTTTCTTTGCCTCATACTTCGGGAATCCATTCAAGAAGAGACCTAGCCTCACGTGGATCTCTTTATTTGTAAATTCAGTAATCAAACCTGGGTAACTTGGGGAAACTCCTAAGGATGGAATTAAATTTGCAATGTGGTAGTCATCAAAACAAAGAGGGTCAAAAGAAACAGATTTATTGTTCTGTTTTTGCTAAAGACAGAGGCATTGAATCCTAATATGTGATCCTGGTTAAGTCATTTTGAGTCTTTGTTTTCCTATCTAACATAAAGTATTTCTATTTGCTATTCTAAAAGTCTGTTGACAAAATGAAAGTGGAAATCCTTTCTAAGTACAGAATACTCTGAAAAGCACTTTGGTTAAAGTCTCAAATTTCACCTGTCAAATATTTGCCATCTGTAATATTTACCATCTGTAATCTTTCAGATTATTTTTTCTAGTACTATTATTTGCCCAAACAGATTCTACAGGATTTTAGAAATACAATAATGAAGACAACATTTTTTTCCTTTTGGGATCCACATGTTATTCTTCTGTACCTCAGTGGGTTAAGTACTTAGGATTTCAATCTAATTTGACATGCTCAGCTGTTTTTGACCTTTTTCTCAGAAACTATTTAGTCAATCCAGTGGTCTGATGGTCTGCAAGAGCATTACTGTTTTATGGACCTACCCCCTGCCCCCAGGCATAACTGCTTAGAGAATTTGCCTGCCATCTCTGTAACTGTCAGCTAAATTGGAAAGATTAAATCCAAAAGCAGCAAGAAGGCATGATAATAACAAGTTCAGAGCAAGTTGAAATGCTTCTAGTTTTGAAAACTGTTCCAATGGAGGGAAATTCATCATACCCTTTGGAATGTTTGTGTTGCAGCTGTTTCTTGGGATATAAGCAAGGACAGGGCAGATACTACAAGAAGGTGATGTGAATGTGTGGCGGCAGTAGAAAAGTGATATTTCATAGACTAAAAAGTGATACATATAGATGATTTTAGGGAAGCAAAATAAAACATGTCTCCAATCACCCTTCCCCTCTTTTTATCTTTGCTAATTCTGCTTTGGATCTTCTGATGCCTACTAATTTTTTGCATTTTAAAATCAGTTCTGATTTCCCTTTTCTCTAGAAATTCTATGTTTTAGCCACTGACATCCTGGCATCTAATATTAAATACAGGGCACAGAGATCCATCAAGTTCCACTAAACTTTTAAGTTTCTTTAGGGCAATTACCAGGATCTTATTCATTGTTATATCCCAGAATCTACAATAGTGATTGGTACACAGCTTTTGTGTTAAATAAAGAAAGTTAACCTTTATATTGATACGATCAAGACTTTGTTAGTTCTTTGAAGGCTATTTCAATGTAAGAATAATCTAAACATGGAGTCATAATACTCATTCCAAAGGGAAAATTGCAACTGTATATATGTAGAACACACACACACACACACCCCAGCACTGTTTCTCCAAATTTCTAGTTTGAACCACTTATTTGTTCTTACATGCATATAAAATGTGGGGGCTAGCTAGGGGCACTGAAAATATAAATATAACTCTACAGTTGGCCCTCCATATATATATCTCCACATCAGCAGATTCAACCAGATGTGGACAGTATAATACTGTAACATGTATTCACTGAAAAAAAATATACCTATCAGAGAACATGTGCAGTACAAACATGTGATGTTCAAGGATCAACATAGGTTTTTGTGTATTTATATTTTGAAATTTTTGCTCTAGAATTGTTTTCCAACATCACTTTTGAATTTACCTGTTCCCCTTCTACTGTGAATTAGGTATACAAGTAATACATGAGTAAAATATTCAAACAGTGAGTACATATTCCAAAACTTGAATATCTCCTCTTATCTTGTGTTCTCCTCACTTCCATTCTTCATATTTAACAAGTAAAATATTTACATAAGTCTATACCTAGTCTTCTGTCTATGGAATTTTCTAGGCAAGAATACTGACGTGGCTTCCCATTTTCTACTCCAGGGGATTTTCTTGGTCTAGGGATCAAACCCATGTCTCTTGCATCTCCTTGCTTTAGCACGTAGATTATTTACCACTGTGTCACACGGGAAGTAGAAATGACGCTAAGTTGAGGATGTGTCTAGCAGTAAAAGTAAAGTCTGATGCTGCCTAAGAACAATATTGCATAGGAATGTTAAGTTCATGAATCAAGGTAGATTGGGTAAATTGGACATGGTCAAGCAGGAGCTAGCAAGAGTGAACATCAACATTTTAGGAATCAGTGAACTATTAATAAAACGAACCAAAATGTGTGAATTTAATTCAGATGACCATTATATCTACTACTGTGGGCAAGAATCCCATAGAAGAAATTGAGTAGTTCCTCATAGTCAATGAAAGAGTCCAAAAGGCAGTACTTGGGTGCAATCTCAAAAATGACAGAATGATCTTGGCTCGTTTTCATGGCAAACCATTCAACATCACAATAATCCAAGTCTACATTCAAACCACTAATGCTGAAGCTGAAGTTGATTGGTTCCATGAAGCCCTACAAGATCTTCTAGAACTAACACCAAAAAGAGATGTCCTTTTCATCATAGGGAATTGGAATACAGAAATAGGAAGTCAAGAGCTACCTGGAATAACAGGCAAGTTTGGTCTTGGGATACAAAATGAAGCAGGGCAAAGGCTAATAGAGTTTTGCTAAGAGAAAACACTGGTCATAACAAACACCCTTTTCCAGCAACACAAGAGACTACTCTATACATGGACATCACCAGATGTTCAATACCAAAATCAGATTGGTTATATTCTTTGCAACTGAAGATGGAGAAGCTCTAAACAGTTAGCAGAAATAAGACCTGAAGCTGACTGTGGCTCAGCTCATCAGCTCTTTATTGAAAAATTCAGGCTTAAATTGAAGAAACTAGGGAAAAACACTAGGCCATTTAGTTTTGACCTAAATCAAATCCCTAATGATTATACAATGGAGGTGGCAAATAGATTCAGAGGATTAGATCTGATACAGTGCTTGAAGATCTATGGATGGAGGTTTGTAACATTGTACATGAGGTAGTGACCAACCATCTCATAGAAAAAGAAATGCAAGAAAGCAAAGTGGTCATCTGAGGAGGCTTTACAAATAGCTGAGAAAAGAAAGGCAGAAGGCAAGGGAGAAAGGGAAAGATGTACCCAGCTGAATGCAGAGTTCTAGAGAATAGCAAGGAGAGACAAGGCCTTCTTAAGTGAACAGTGCAAAGAAAAAACAGTAGGACTAGAGATCTCTTCAAGAAAATTGGAGATATCAAGGAAATATTTCATGCAAGAATGAGCACAATAAAGGGCAGATATTGTAAGGACCTAACAAAAGCCAAAGAGATTAATAAAAGATGGCACAGATATAAAGAAGAACTAATCAAAAGAGTCTTAATGACTTGGAATAATTACAGTGGTATAGTCACTCACCTAGAGCCAGACATCCTGGACTGTGAAGTCAGATGAGCCTTAGGAAACATTACAATGAACAAACCTAATGTAGGTGATGGAATTTCAGCTGAGCTATTTAAAAATCCTAAAAGATGATACTGTGAAAGTGCTGCACTAAATATGTCAGCAAACTTGGAAAACTCAGCGCTGGCCACAGGATTGGAAAAGGTCAGGTTTCATTCCAATCCCAAAGAAGGGCAATGCCGAAGAAATGTTCAAATACCATACACTTGTGCTCATTTCACACGCTAGCAAAGTATGCACAAAATTCTTCAAGCTAGTCTTGAACAGTACATGAACTATGAACTTCCAGATGTACAAGCTGGGTTTAGAAAAGGCAAAGGAGCCAGAGATCAAATTGCCAACATTTGTTGGATCATAGAGAGAGCAAGGGAATTCCAGAGAAACATCTACTTCTGCTTCATTGACTATGCTAAAACCTTTGACCGGGTGGATCACAACAAACTATGGAAAATTCTTAAAGAGATAGGAGTACCAGATCACCTTACCCGTCTTCTGAGAAACTGTATGCAGGTCAAGAAGCAACAATTAGAACTGGACATGGAAAAATGGACTGGTTTCAAACTGGGAAAGGAGTACGACAAACCTGTATATTGTCACCCAGCTTATTTAACTTCTATACAGAGGAGCCTGGTAGGCTGCAGTCCATGGGGTTGCTAAGAGTCAGACACAACTGAGCGACTTCACTTTCACTTTTCACTTTCATGCATTGGAGAAGGAAATGGCAACCCACTCCAGTGTTCTTGCCTGGAGAATCCCAGGGACGGGGAGCCTGGTGGGCTGCTGTCTATGGGGTCGCACAGAGTCGGACACGACTGAAGCGACTTAGCAGCAGCAGCAGCATGCAGAGTACATCATGCAAAATGCTAGGAGGGATGAATCACAGGCTGGAATCAAGATTGCCAGGAGAAATAGCAACAACCTCAGATATGCAAATGATACCATTCTAATGGCAGGAAGTGAAGAGGAGCTAAAGAGATTCTTGATGAGGGTGAAAGAGAAGAGTGGAAAAGTTGGCTGAAAACTCAACATTCAAAAAACTAATATAATGGCATCTGGTCCCATCACTTCGTGACAAATAGAAGGGGAAAAAGTGGAAGCAGAGACAGATTTTCTTTTCTTGGGCTCCAAAATCACTGTGGATGTTGACTGCCACCATGAAATTAAAAGGCTCTTGCTCTTTGGAAGGAAAGCTATGACAAACCTAGACAGTGTATTAAAAAGCAAAGACATTATTTTGTGGCAAAGGTCCATATAGTTAAAGCTATGATTTTTCCAGTAGTCTTGTGTGGAAGTGAGAGTTGGACCATGAAGAAAGGCTGAGCATCGAAGAATTTATGCTTTTGAATTGTGGTGCTGCAAAAGATTCTTGAGAGTCCCTTGGACTGCAAGGATACCAAACCAGTCAATCCTAAAGGAAATCAACCCTGAATACTCATGGGAATGACTGATACTAAAGCTGAACCTCCAATACTTTGGCCTTCTGATGTGAAGAGCTGATTCATTGGAAAAGACCCTGATGCTGGGACAGATTGAAGGCTACAGAAGAAGGGAGTGGCAGAGGATGAGATGGTTGTATAGCATCCCTAACTCAATGGACACAAGCAAACTCTGGGAGATAGTGAAGCAGCGAAGGATAGGGAAGCCTAAGGTTCTGCAGTCCATGGGGTTGCAAAGAGTTAGACACAACTTAGCAATTGAACAACTACAAATACCTAGTCTTGGGCTTTCCAGGTGGCTCAGTGGGTTAGGAATCTGCCTGCAATGCAGGAGACCCAGAAGACTCAGGTTCGATCCCTGGGTTGGGAAGATCACCTGGGGGAGGGCATGGCAACCACTCCAGTATTCTCGCCTAGAGAATCCCATAGACAGAGGAGCCTGTCAGCCTACAGTCCGTAGGATCTCAAAGAGTCGGACACAAGTGAAGCAACTGAGCACACACACATACTTAACTAGTCTTAGCGGGCTTCCCAGGTGGCTTTAGTGGTAAAGAATCCACCTGCCAATGCAGGAGATGCAAGAGACATGGTTTTGATCCCTGAGTTGGGAAGATCTTCTGGAGTAGGAAATGCCACCCCACTCCTGTATTCTTGTCTGGAAAAGCCCATGGACAGAGGAGACTGGTGGGCTACAGTCTATGGGGCTGCAAAGAGTTGGACACGACTGAGCACATTACATACCTAATCTTAGAATTTGATGTTACATAAATGGGTTTACATATGGGAATTACTTGAAATCTTGCTGTTTTACCTAAAAGATTCCTCTTAGAGATAGTTTCATTGTATTACATGCATACATAGTTAACATATCAATTAAGTACATGAGCTCTGGTATGAATCCTGTCTCTGTTGCTTATTGTGTATCTTTGGGCAAATTAGCAAGGTTCTGGAATCCAATTTCCTCATTTGTAAAATATAATGATAGTAGTCAACTCAATTAAATGAAGTTATATAGCACATTAATGTTGAATTAACCAATGTTAATTAGTTAATTAATTAATTAATTAATGTTAACATTAGTTACTATATTTGTCCCATGATTTTTATTGCTAGTTGGTATTCCATAGACCATACAATTTCTTCTAAGTACTGCTTCAGCTATACCCTTCAATATTAATGTGTAATGTATTTATTGTTCTTCAGATTTAAATTTTGCTAATTACCGTTATGACTTTAATTTTGATTCATTATATATGTATGGTTTTAAATTTCCAAACTTGAGATTTTTGTTGTTTTCTGTTGTTTTTTTTGGTGGAGGGATAATCTTTTAATACTAGAAAGTAGCTATCTTTTTAACATAAATTTCTAATTTTTCTCCTCTTGAGTTTTGTGGTCATAGATACAATAGCATAGATATGGTATAATTTTTTGGTATTCATTGGTACTTTGTTTTGGACCAAATATATGGTCAGTTTTGTAAATGTTCCTAATATAAGCCTAAAAAGAATGTGTATATATCAATGTTCAGAGGCTGAATTCTATATATGTTAATTAGATTAAATGTGGTTATATTGCTATTCACATCTTCTATATCCTTATTCATTTTCAGTCTTTTTGATCAATTTTTGTGGTCCTTTAATACCACTCATTGTAATTTTGAATTTGTAAATTTTTAATGTAATTTAGTCAGATTTTTTAGAGTTGTTTTTATTAGGTAGATATAGATTTAATATTTTTATAGCTTTCTGTGACATGCTCATTTTTCATAAGATATACTGATTCTGATTATGTTTATTGCTTTTAACCTTAAAATATATATTTCTATTATAGTGTAGTATTATTGGTTTTATTTTTGTTTTTACTTGCTGAGTTTGCTAGTTTGATTTTATTGATAATTCCAATTAATGACCTCTATACATATTCATGATCTTTGCCATGACTTTGTAGCTCCTCTCATGAAAAGGTGGAGTCTATTTTATTACCCAAGTTGGTCTGTGACTTGCTCTGGCCAACAGAATGAAGCAGAAATGACAGAGTGCCACTTCTAGGTCTGTGCCTTGAGAGGCCTTTGGTGCTTCTTTTCTTTCTTGGAATCCTGCAACTATTCAAGCTATGCTGGATGATGCATTATATGATCCATCTCCTTCCTTGCCTCATCCAAAGGCTAACATGCAATGAAGCCATCCTAGACCAACAACCTCTGGCCAACTCTCTAGCTGACTCGAGATGCATGAGTGAGTCCAGTCAAGGGAAGTTGAACCTGGTCCATATCAGCACAGGTTCCCACCTGATTTGGGACTTGTGAGCAATGATAAATACTTACGTTTTTGAATCAGTGAATGACTTAAAAAGGTGGTTTGTTGTGGAGCAATAGCTAATTGAGTTGGTTTGTTATAGAGCAATAGCTAATTGAGGTAGCTTGAGGTAGTTTGTTATAGAGCAATAGCTAATTGATACAAACAGTATACTTTTTAAAAGTTTTCCACTGTCTCATTAGTTTTTAAATTACTATGATATTCTTTTTAATAGCCATTTTACCATTAGTTTTCTGTCTTACCTCTGCTATATTTTTTCATTTCTTTAAAATATCCTGTAACTAGATTTAATAAATCCAATCTGAGAATCTCTTTAATCTATTAGTCATTGTGATCACTGATGTCTGTATGTGTGTATATACATAGCATTTTTTTGTGATTTCTGTTGATATTTTTGTTGTTATTCATTGTTTATTCTTCCTTGCTTTATATTGAATTAACAAAGTTTTCTACCCTGTTTTCCCCCTCTGTTAGTTTGTTAGAAACATTTTCAATTTCTCTTAATAGTTATCCTGATATTTTTAATGTGCATGTTTGACTTAAGAAACTCTGAAGATGATCAATATATCTATATTCCTTTCAAACAATGCAAGATCATTAGAATATTTTAACTTCTATTACCATCTCTATCTAACATGCTTTTATTTCCTAAATTTTAGTACAACTTCAACTTTAGTTCCTCCATCTAAATAAGTGACTGTTACTTTTTTTGTATATCCTGCTCAGGACTTGTGCTTCACCAATCTGGGTATCCTTGACTTTCTTTTAGAAAAATCTAAGCTATTCCATCTTTGAATACTATTTTTATTCCACTTATTTTGTTATCTATTAGAGGTATATTAGGGCTTCCCTGATAGCTCAATTGGTAAAGAATCCGCCATAACGCAGGAGACCCCAGTTTGATTCTTGGGTCAGGAAGATCTGCTGGAGAAGGGAAAGGCTACCCACTCCAGTATTCTTGGGCTTCCCTTGTGGCTCAGCTGGTAAAGAATCTGCCTGCAATGCAGGAGACCTGGTTTTGATCCCTGGGTTGGGTTGGGAAGATGCCCTGGAGAAGGGAAAGGCTACCCATTCCAGTGTTCTGGCCTGGAGAGTTCCATGGACTATACAGTTGCAAAGAGTCGGACACAACTGAACGAATTTCACTGTTCACTTTCAGAGGTATATTGGTAATTCTTGGCCTATCTGCTAAGCTTTTATCTATTTTTAACATTTTTCATCTATTTTTTCTTTTCCTCTCTGTGCTGTATACTTAATAGTCTCCCAAGATTTATACTTTTATTTTCTAATTAACTCATGTTTGTGTCTAACCTTCTGGTGAACTCATTCACTGTAGTTTCAATGATGGCAGTTTTTATTCTACAATTGTTATTCATTTATTTCTAAATATGCCTCTTCTTTTGCCCATAGATTTAGTTCATGGTTTGTAGTTTCTAATCCTTCTTTCATGTCTTTAAAACTTTTAAATGTATTTGTTTTATACTCTTGTTCAAATTGCAGTTCTGTTTCTCCAGAAGTCAGCCTTCAGAAGATTCAAGTGCAGGTGGTTTATTTGAGAGGTGAGGGAAATATGTGGGAAACAGCTAGAACAGAACACTTCTCAGAGTTATCACACCACCCTCTCTTGCCCAGGAGCAAAGGTGCTGGGATATTTGCATATTCGTCATTGGTTGAGGGCTGCTCTGGGGGTGTTAACTCCTTGGAACATATAGCCTGCTATGTGCAAGGATAGAGTGGCTTTTGCTCCTGCTTTAGAGACAGCCCACAGGCAGACATACAGGTACCTGCAATTGGGAGGTGACAAACAAACATGAAGTGATAAAGTCCAAAGCCGAAAGCATTCTGGCAGGGAAATCAACATTTGCTACAGGCAGTTAATTCTCCCATTGGTTTTGTTACTGACTTTTGCTTATGTGTGTTGTGTCAATTTTAGCTGTGAGCTCATTTTCAGTGGTACTGTGTATGTGTGTGTATGTGTGTGTGTGTGTGTGTGTGTTAATTCTCTGCCTTCCAGATTTAAGAAGTATCCCTCCAGAGTGGTGTTACTTTTATTTCTGCTTTGTGTCTCTAGAGAAAAATTAATATTTTTATTAATTTCTCATTTTTACGGGAATCCTCAACTATGAAGTTGATATAAATTCAGTCTCTAAATGTGCACATGTTTTTTCTTTTTATAGTTCTCTTTTCCCTAAACAGGCTTCTTTGTAATCTCCCTTGGGTAGTGGTCTATTTCCTTTCTGTTATCCTTCACTCTTGAGGGTGTGGCTTTGAAAGTTCTGACTTTATGCTCAGTTTCAGTTTTAACATCTTGCATCTTAAAGTCCCAAGGTTTGGCCTCCTGTGTTTAGCAGCCCTAAGCCCCGGGCTGTTGCCACACTACAGGACCCTACCCGAGGGCAGCTGCGGAGTCAGCTGTTCTTACAATTAGGGCTTTCAGTTCCCTGGTTTCTACCACCTGGGACTTTCCTTTTTTTTTTCCTTTCAAACAAGACATGTATCAAAAATTTTGTTGTGTTTTTCCATTATTTCTAGTTGTTGGTAGCAAGATGGTTTCAGATTTATCTGTTTGCTCTTCTTGATGGGACTGTACCCCACCAGGGTCCTCCGTACGTAGAATTCTCCAGGCAAGAATATGGAATGGATTGCCATTTCCTCCTCCAGAGGATCTTCCCAACTCAGGGATCGAACCCGTGTCTCTTGCACCTCCTGCATTGGCAGGTGGATTCTTTACCACTACACCACCTGGAAAGCCAGGAATTGACTATTTAGATTTTAAATATTTAAAACATGAATGGAATATTTTAAAGTAACATGAATGTGTATGCTTTTAGTAAGGTGCTATTCAAGTAAAAAGATTCCTGGGAATCTTGACATTCTATCCTAATTGGGAATCTTCTATTAATGAGCTATAATAGCTTTAGACAAGCTACTTAAAGTTTTTGTAATTTAGTTTTATCATGTGAAAAAGGGAGTAGATATCTGCTAAGGGCCCTTGAAGTCATTTGTTACCCTTTTCAGTAGATGGTATTTCATGTGTCAGGAGAGGATGAGGTTACATTTCTATATATTCAATGCCTAGAAGAGTGCCTGGTTCTAATTCCCTCAAAACGCACTGGGAAATTTGTGTATGTGCTCCATATAGCGATTCTAGTGGTACAAAAATGACTGTTTCTTTTCTTATTTTAATACTTTCTCCATTCCTTTTGCTTTCTTATTGTAAGCAAAACTACCAGTTTTCTCTCTAACAAAATGAACTGTTGAGAGTTGCGTCTTTTTTATTTTTTTCTGCTATTGCCTTCTTTCCTTTCTTCATGACAAGGTCCATGAAATCATATTTTGCATCTTTCTCTTTTTATAAACTCTTCTCCATTTTATTTTGTAACCCTGATTTCCCCTGTCCTACTTCCAAGTCTCTGATTTTTCTTTCTCAGTCTGTTTCATGGTTTCTTTTTTCAGTTCTGTACCTAAGATTTTAATATGATTGACAGTTATGCTTCTTCTAATTCTACCTATTCTTCCCAAGTCACGTCATCTATTATGAGGGCTTCAATTACAATTCATGCCTGTAATTTTAAAAACTGAAACAATGCATTATAATATGTATATGTGTTAGTCTATTTAGGCTCCTGTAACAACAGCAACAGCAACAACAGAAAACATAAACTGGGTGGCTTCCAAACAACAAACATTTCTTTTTCATAGTTCTGGAGGCTAGAAAGTCCAAGATCATGGTGCCAGCAGATTTGGTGAAGACCTGTTTCCTGGTTCATGGATAGCATCTCCTTACTGTATCTTCCATGGTAGAAGAGGCAAAAGAGTTCTCTGGCACCTCTTTTATAAGAGCCCTTGGCCCTTATAATGATTTCCCAAAGGCTTCACCTGCTAATACCACAATCTTGGGGATTAGAAATTCAACATATAAATTTTGGGGGACACAAACATTCAAACTGTATCAGTGTGTTTCATTTATTCTATTGTTAGCTTGTCTCCACTTTTGAATTTAAGTCCCATGTGGGCAGGCACCTTATCTACCTTATTCACCGCAGCATCTCCAAAGCTTGGAACAGTAGGTGGCATGTGGTAGGCACTCAACAAATACTACTTGAATAAATGACCAATTTCAGTATGTGATGCCTTACCAAAGCACAATGTTTGATTCTTGTCAATGGAGCAAGAAAAATATTCCTGAAAAAAAGAATCTCAAAAATTCAAAAGAATATCAGCTAGAAATTTTAAGAAGATGGAGATAGTAGTTGGCAGTGTAGTTTGGGGAATTTCCTGTGTAAAATCTGTATAAAAACAAGCAGAGAAAATAGCAAAACAAAAATCCCATAGATAACCCTTAAGAAAAAAACTAGGTGATAAGGTATCCTCATGAACCCCCAAAGACAAATGAATAGGGACAAACCTCATACAGCTGTGAAAGCTTCATAATATTGATGTGAGTGAGAGAGAAAGTGGAGAGAAGTAATGGAATGGGAAGAACAGAGCCTTAAAGAAAAAAAAAAAAAAATTGCTCCTTGCAACATGGTGGGTAAATTTAAGAGCAGCAGCTAAAACTAGAAGAGATTTTGCTCTCTCTGAGCTGAAAATTTCAACGGTCCATGATCCTTGCCTGGCTCCTACACACTCTCAAAAGTGATACTGTGCGCCCTTCCAGGACAAGGTCCCACAGTGAGGAAAAACTTCTGGAAGTAGACTCAGAATTTAACAGAAAAACGAAAGAGAAAGTCAGTTAAATGTAGGTAGCAGAAAACTTGTCTCAGAAGACAAGCCACTAGATTTATTTTTATTGTATAATTGGCATACGATAAATTGTACATATTTAATGTGTGCAATTAGACAAGTTATGACATGTGATAGCATCACCTCACTCAAGATAGTGAACATATCCCCCAACCCTGAAGATTCTCTAGTGCTCCTTTGTGATCTCTCCCTTTTGCCTAACTCAGCACCCCTCCAGGCAATCACTGATCTGCTTTCTGTCACTGTAGGTTAGTTTGCATTTTCCTATAGTTCTATATAAATTGCATTATAAAGTTTATTTTTTCTCTGCTTTTTTTTTAAATTTGGATTCATCATGTTGTTGCATGTGTATAACATTGGTTCATTCTTATTTAATGCTCAGTTCAGTTCAGTCGCTCAGTCGTGTCCGACTCTCTGCGACCCCATGAATTGCAGCACGCCAGGCCTCTCTGTCCATCACCAACTCCCGGAGTCTACCCAAACCCATGTTCATCGAGTCGGTGATGCCATCCAACCATCTCATCCTCTGTCGTCCCCTTCTCCTCCCGCCCCCAATCCTACCCAGCATTAGGGTCTTTTCCAATGAGTCAACCCTTCGCATGAGGTGGCCAAAGTATTGGAGCTTCAGCTTCAACATCAGACCTTCCAATGAACACCCAGGATTGATCTCTTTTAGGATGGATTGATTGGATCTCCTTGCAGTCCAAGGGACTCTCAAGAGTCTTCTCCAACACCACAGTTCAAAAGCATCAATTCTGCGGCGCTCAGCTTTCTTCACCGTCCAACTCTCACATCCATACATGACCACTGGAAAAACCATAGTCTTGACTAGACGGACTTTTGTTGGCAAAGTAATGTCTCTGCTTTTAAACATGCTATGTAGGTTGGCCATAACCTTCCTTCCAAGTAGTAAGCGTCTTTTAATTTCATGGCTGCAGTCACCATTAGCAGTGATTCTGGAGCCCAAAAAAGTAAAGTCTGACACTGTTTCCACTGTTTCCCCATCTATTTCCCATGGAGTGATGGGACCAGATGCCATGATCTTAGTTTTCTGAACGTTGAGCTTTAAGCCAACTTTTTCACTCTCCTCCTTCACCTTCATCAAGAGGCTCTTTAGTTCTTCTTCACTTTCTGCCATAAGGGTGGTGTCATCTGCATATCTGAGGTTATTGATATTTCTCCCGGCAATCTTGATTCCAGCTTGTGTTTCTTCCAGCCCAGCGTTTCTCATGATGTACTCTGCATATAAGTTAAATAAGCAGGGTGACAATATACAGCCTTGACGTACTCCTTTTCCTATTTGGAACCAGTCTGTTGTTCCATGTCCAGTTCTGACTGTTGCTTCCTGACCTGCATACAGGTTTCTCAAGAGACAGGTCAGATGATCTGGTATTCCCGTCTCTTTCAGAATTTTCCACAGTTGATTGTGATCCACACAGTCAAAGGCTTTGGCATAGTCAATAAAGCAGAAATAGATGTTTTTCTGGAACTCTCTTGCTTTTTCGATGATCCAGCGGATATTGGCAATTTGATCTCTGGTTCCTCTGCCTTTTCTAAAACCAGCTTGAACATCTGGAAGTTCACGGTTCACGTATTGCTGAAGTCTGGCTTGGAGAATTTTGAGCATTACTTTACTAGCATGTGAGATGAGTGCAATTGTGCGGTAGTTTGAGCATTCTTTGGCATTGCCTTTCTTTGGGATTGGAACGAAGACTGACCTCTTCCAGTCCTGTGGCCACTGCTGAGTTTTCCAAATTTGCTGGCATATCGAGTGCAGCACTTTCACAGCATCACCTTTGAGGATTTGAAATAGCTCAACTGGAATTCCATCACCTCCACTAGCTTTAATGCTCAGTAGTATTTTATTGAGGCTTCCCGGGTGGCTCAGTGGTAAAGAATTCACCTACAATGCACTCTTCTATTGTGTAGATATGTCTCAAGGTCTACTCACCTGTTGTTTGATAGTTAGATTGTTTCCAGTTTGGAACTGTTATAAATAAAGCTGCTATGAACTTTTGCATGTAAGTCTTTGCATGGACATGTGCTTTTATGTCTCTTGTGTAAATACCAAGGGGTAGAATGCCTAGATCATAGGGTAGGTGTGAGCTTAAGTTTTTCAGAAAGTACCAAACAGTTTTCCAAAGAAGTTATAATATTTTGCATTCCTATCAGCAGTGTATGAAGAGTTCCAGTTCATCCACATCTTCACCAATATTTGACATGATCGGTGTTTTTAATTTTAGTACTTCTAGTAGGTATGTAGTAGTATCTCATGGTTTCAATTTTGTATGTCTCTGATAACTAACAATATTGAGCATCTTGGCATCTTCTCTCTCTACACATGGAATTTGCTCTCTACGTATTTTCTTGGTGAAAGTGAAAAGTCTGTTCAATCTTTTTTTCATTTTTAATTAGATTACTTGTTTTCAGAGTTTTCACTTTTACTTTATATATTTTGTATGCAAATCCTTTACAGATAAACCATATATATATATAGCTTTTAACCATACACAAAAATCACATAAAAGAATGGTCTGTGAAGGTGAAAAAAAAAGCTACATAAGCTAAGCCTCCTTCTAAAAGTTCAGGAAAACTAATTGCATAAATATGAGCAACAAAGAAGTATTGAGCTAAAATTTCATACAAAGTTACTATAAAAAAAGAGGATTAAGGAGCTTCTAGGACCCTGCCTGATACATAGGACAAATCTCTGTACTAAATAGTATAGCTGGTTGCATTATAAAATAAAAAATTTAGTCTGTTGCTGAGGCCTGCATTTCCATCTTACATTTATTTCTTTGCCTTAATAATATAAAAAGAATATATTATCAATGAGATGATATATTTAGTTACTAACACTTCAATGAATAGAATTTTATGTGATCTTTTGAAATATGACAGAGACCTGAGAGAAACTTCTCAGGCAAATGATCCACCCAATAGAGAGAAAATAGAGAGGACCGTCTATCACATAAGATTTTAGTGAAGAGTGGCTTTTGCTGAGGGACGCTGTTGTACCCTGCTTAGTGGTAGTACTGGGGGCAACATGAAGTCTAGTTTCCTGTAGAAGAAGGAAAGAACATTCTTAAGTGCAAGGAAGCAGAGTAATAATTGCTCACAATTTCACTTGAGGCAGTCATGATTCTACCCTCCAGGAGGAAATAAATAAAATAAATAATATAATACAAATGCTTGGCTCTGAGGAAGGTAAAAACTAGAGAGTTCTTACTGATAAAATGTTTATGACTCAGGAAAAATTACAAGGAAGAAGGCAGATGGAGAAATGGAAGCCAAAAGTGGTGTGTATGGGGTGGGGGAAGGGATGGCTAGAAAGAGAAGAGGGAAGAAAAAAGAACACAGAAGATTAAAACAATCTTTTAAAGGTTTGCGCTCTCTTTTTGAAAAATTTAAAAATATTTTCAGCAAACAACATTGCTTCTCTCTTGGTTTTGTTTTGTTCGGTCTTCCTTTCTACACTGTTGTCTGTTCTTTGTTTTGCATCCTAGTTTTGCAGGGGGAATTCTGCCTAACCAGACACCAAGGGAACTGCCAGCTATGTCAATCAGCTGTCATAACTAGGGCCAGAGACCAAAAAAGAACAGCATAAGCCAAAGAGGAAGAAAAAAAAATAAAAAAGTGACAGAGATGGTGTGTGGGAGTGTATTGTAGAGGGGCAGAGGGAGCTTGCAGTGCTGGGAAAATACATTTTACCCGTTTCTCCCAAGTCACTTCAGCTATACTTTTTTTTTTTTTTTTTCCTCAGTTCTGTGGGAAATAGCAAAGGCTCAGCTTATCAGTGATTTCACTGAGCCAGGATTCTGAAAGCTGAAGGGACATCCTGTACCAAGCTCTGAAACATTGACCTCAATAGAATCCCCACCCTAAAGATCTAATGGAAAAATATTTGACTTGTGTGTGGTGGCTCTGTAAGATATGTAGGCTAGAGAAGATAGTAGGAAACATTTAGAGCTACAAACTGACTTCAAATAAAAATTTGGACAAAACAGTGGACCTATTTATTATATAAAATGTGTTATGCGAAAACTTTACCAAATCCAGCCATTTGCCTGTGTTTGGATTAGTCTTGGGAGAACCATTAGACCTGCATTTCTGCCAAACACAGTTAGGATTTCCCATGCTGAAGTCCAAATACAGACCTGGAGTTCAGTGTTGTGTCTACCATGTGCCTTGTCTAATCCAGAATAGGCTTGTTTGTCATGCTCTTTCCAGACATAACATAAAACACCAGGACAACTGTAATTAACACGGAGAATACTGAATAGCCTTTGGCTAGAGCTATTTTGATTCAACAGTTTGATGGAGTAGAATAAGACATCTAGGTTCATAACCCTAGCTGAGGTCTGATAGCCTCTGTGACATGTTTTTCTTTAAAAAAAAAACAAAAAAAACAACAAATTAGTTCTGTGTCCAAGAGTTGCTTGATAAAAAGTACATTCAGATTTTCTCTTTTTATAGGTAATGTATTCCAGTTGCTGGCTCCAATATTGATGATGTGATGTGATATTAACCTAGATTTAAATATGCCAGGTGTGATGGAAAATAAGAATATATAAATTCTTGATACATCATTTTTAACATTTTATATCTGTACTAAAAAGATAATCCAGCTCAGCTAAATAATAAATTGAATGATAAATTGGACTACATGATCTTATTATTGCTAGCAGATATTGGAATTACAATATATTCTTCAGGTGGTCAATATATTAGAACCAATTATACATAAACACTAGTGAGGTTCGTTTGTAAGGTCCACACAAACATGAATAATATTTCTAATGCCAGATTTATCTTTAAAGACTTTGACTTAACTGAAATATAGGTAATAAATTAAAATAGCCACATGACTACCTGTACATCATTATTGAAGAGCACTCATTTCAGCAGAGGTCGGCAGTAACACTCTTAATGTGTCTCCAGAGCCACATCCTTCACATATTTTATCTGAAATATTTTTATCAATTTCTGGCCAAAACCATTTTTGATCCAAATAAAATCCATTTTTTAAATTTGTGGCATCTCATGGGGGAGATTCACATCTATTTGTGATTATTAGGTCCAGGGCAAGCTTTTTTAAACAGCTACTTCCAGAGCATTCACAATCAAGCTAGGGCAGATCAGAAGGCAAGATTTCTCTTAATATGCAGTTCATTTTTAAGAAAGTTGCATTCAGTGTATGCACCATAACAGGAAATTATGTGCATGAAATAATATTTTTACAGTGAGTAACATTTTGTCATTTGTCAACACATTTGTCTTTTATATCCTTCTTCAACTAAATTTGGTTAGAAAAAGTCTATATAAAAAGACATCTATGTATTTATATATTTCTAGTGCTCATCTTGGAAAAGCCAAAGCCCTTGACAACCTGGCTGTTTTAATACAAGATGATACAAAAGGATAAGGAGCAGATACGTGGGGAGAATATTAACTTTTTTGTTAAATTCCTGGCTTCTCTGAAACTGAAAATTTTTCACCAGATATGGTCAAAGACAAATATGCAAAAAAAGTAGTTTGCAGAGATACAGTGATGGCCAAGATCCACCTTTCTACTCCAAGTTCTTAGTTGTGTTTCTTGGAATAAATTAATTTTTAAATAAATCATGTTCACTTTCTTACAAGCAAGTATCAAAACTTATTTGAGGGACTACTCTCATGGTCCCTGGTGGCTCAGAGAATAAAGCGTCTCACTGCAATGTGGGAGACCTGGGTTCAATTCCCGGGTTGGGAAGATCCCCTGGAGAAGGAAATGGCAATCCACTCCAGTACTCTTGCCTGGAAAATGCCATAGACGGAGGAGCCTGGTAGGCTACAGACAATGGGATCGCAAAGAGCAGTACATGACTGAGCAACTTCACTTCTCACTCTCACAGTCCAGTTGCTGAGACTCTGTTCTCCCGATGCAAGGGGCCCAGCTTTGATCCCTGGTCAGGGAACTAGATTCCAAATGCCACAATTAAGAGTTTGCATTTGCCACAAAGAAGACTGGGAGCAGCCAAGCAAATAAATATTATAAAAAAAAAAAACTTATTGATATTGAGAACACAGTATTATGACTTGGTGTGCTGAATTCATAAAGTGGACACAGGGAAAAGTATAGGAAGTAGTGGTAAGGGAGCATTATTATTGAAAATGTATATAAAGAGGAAGGTAGAGAAAGTGCTTTTTTTCTCTTTTTTAGTGGATCCTAATTTCTGCAGTAGGGTTGTACTCAAATAAGAGACACATTTAACTAGACTCATAATTAATATAGGTGGAAATTTTTGAATAAGAAAGAAAAAAGGTGATTGTCTAAGACTTGAATTATTTTTAGCACTTCCCAGTTAACACACATCAGTTCAGTTCAGTTCAGTTGCTCAGTCATGTCTTACTCTTTGCGACCCCATGAACTGCAGCACGCCAGGCTTCCCCGTTCATCACCAACTCCCGGAGTTTACTCAAACTCATGTCCATTGAGTTGGTGATGCCATCCAACCATATCATCCTCTGTCGTCCCTTTCTCCTCCTGCTTTCAATCATTCCCAGCACCAGGGTCTTTGCAAACGAGTCAGCTCTTTGCATCAGGTGGCCAAAGTATTGGAGTTTCAGCTTCAGCATCAGTCCTTCCAATGAATATTCAGAACTGATTTCCTTTAGGATGGACTGGTTGGATCTCCTTGCTGTTAACACACATACACACATATGTTAACACACATCCACACACAGAATATTAACTTCCCTAAGCCTAAAGTTGGAAAAGTTTATGCTTTAACACTTCTGTCATTTTCCTCTATTAAAAGCGTTCTTAACCTAAATTCCAAATAGTTGACTTCTTTTGCCATTCCATAAAATATTCGGAAAGTTTTTCCATAAACTTTCTCAGAGTCAGTTAAAAATGCCCTTTCACTGTCCCCTGTCTGTCACCCTTCCATTTCCTGTACACACCTACTTGGACAGTTGCTTTTAAAGCTAGGTCCATGTTCTGACTCAAAAACTATGATTTCCAAAGATAGCAATCTTTTGGTGTGAGAGATGCCTTTATATGCATTATTAGAAATTTATTATTTTTTTTTTCCCCTTGGAACGTTGAGTAAGACGCTGGCAGATCAGCCTCCAAGTCCAGAATGGGAGAATTTGATTCACTCTTAAATTTCCTTGCTTATTTTTGGAGTGAAGATTCAATGACTTGTTTTCAGAAATGCATTTCCTCCATATGAACAGGAACTAGGAAGAAAAACAATGACCTGCCTTAATCCTAGAGATAAGAGCATCTTTGATGAATGTTCAGAACATCCCTAGGCATATTTGACCTTACAATTCCTGGGATTTTTCCATAAAGTAATATTGAGAGAAGGAGACTCAGTGTTAAAATTTCAGCATGTCCCTATAGCACAGTATCATTTTTTTCTGATGGATCTGCTTTCTAGAGATGATAGTTCTTGAAATAATATAAATTCACTAGCCATTGAGCTGTGTGACAGGGTCAGTGTGCAGTCACATATATGACCCCATATGCCTTCTGTGGGCTCAAGTGTATGTGTTGGGGGGAACTCTATTTACAGCCACTCAAAATTTTCTGGCTTTCCCATGCTTAACTGTTCTTTTCATTTCTCTTTAGCTGTCTTCTTGGCTTTAAGTTCTGTGTTACATTGTCCCTTGAGTACCTCCAGCAGGACCTGAAGTTCATAGTTAACATTAACAAGGTGAACACTGTTAGCAAGACACTCTACAGTAAATTCCTAGAGTCCACAGAGATGAATGGCATTCAAAGAATGGTGATAAAGACATAAGGTCGTCTACGGCCATACCACCCTGAACGCGCCCGATCTCGTCTGATCTCGGAAGCTAAGCAGGGTCGGGCCTGGTTAGTACTTGGATGGGAGACGTAAGGTCAGTTTCTGCTCAGCTGTCTCATCAAACATAGAAAATTGTTTAGGTACTTGCCAAGTTCTTTGGGCTATACCTTTTAGGAATTTGTAAGGTTTGCCATGATTTTTCTTCATTTACTTAGGGGAAAAATTCTGAAATATAAGTAAAATGGATGCTTGTATCTTTTGCACAAGAGTTGCAGAAATGTATATATTGTGATTTTATTAGTAGTAAAATAACTTAGATTATAAAATTCCATGTAAGACTCTACACATTAAAAAGGCAGAAAATATTAGCTATATTTGTGTCTTCCATAAGAGCTGACACTGCTTTGTGCACAACAGTTGCCTAATACATTTTTTAAAAATTAATAGCTTATATTTAGTTTTTTCTGACAGTTTTCCTGGAAGACTTCTAAAGTGTTTTTACCAAAAGAATGTTACCAAAAGCTCTAGGAGTAATAGATCAATAGTAACCCCATTTCACTAAAGAGGAAATTGAGATAAAATGTGACCAAATGACTTCAATGGGGCCATAATATAGAAATAAGTTAATAAAGTCTAAATTTACTTAGTGGTTTTTACCTAAGTAAAATTGTATATTATATCAGTTTGACTATATTAAATTATATTAGTTTAACTAATGTAATCTCTTCTGACCTGAACATATGGTTATGTGGGAAAGGAAGGGGAGATGAATGAAAAGACATTGGGAAAAACCTAGAATGACTCATCTGGTTTCATTCATTTTAGGAATTCAAGTTTATACATGACACCTGTTACCAAGATCTGCACCATGTCAGATGCTATGGGATGTGTAGAAAGGGTTAAGACATATCTCGGACCTTCTGAAGTATAAACAGAAGGCTTCTTAAAATGCAAACCCAGTTAACTGGACAAGGTAATGAATTAATTCATCAACATCATCAAATACTTAGCTTTTATCAGCAAACATCAGGACCCTAAGGTCAAAGGACATGGAAAGATAAATGATGATGGTGGAGGATAGTGAAGCCAAGCACACTGGGTTTTGTCTGGGAGAAATGTGCTGGGGTGGAAGTGGGCTAAGCCACAAGGAGGACTCCTGGTCAGCAGAGGTGGTATGAGGATTCTGAGAGCCTGTGTTGGGAGAAGATAATAAAACAGAGCTCTGCTTCACAATCAAGCTTAGACCTGATCCTGAGCTCTTCTATGGTGATGATAAGGGATTGGTGGAGAATTGGTAGGAAATAAGATGGAGGGGGGTGTGATGCTTTGGTGTCTTTGTGACCTTTTTGAAGAAGCATGAAATTAATGATTATTCAGAAAACATCAGTCCAATTGCAAGGGTCCATGTCTCTAAAAGTGTTATTCCTGATGTATTTGCTGGGCAATGGACATTGATGGTCCAATGAAAATGTTAGATTTTCTCGTAGATATTTTCTTTTCTTCAGACCTGTGCATGAAATTAGTGAAACCAACTTTAAACATAGTCAGATCTTTCCTTGCTCAGATTTACTGGAATTCTTATTATAAAACCATATTTCTTTTTATAAATATTTTATTTTAAATAACTGTCCCATGCAATTATATAAGCATAGTTTTTGTTAATAATTTTTTTAGAAAAGCAAACTACCATATTAAATCATATAAATATTAGCATGTAAAAACATGAAGTTACAATATTATTTCAAATCTTAGTTAAAGTGGGACAGGTCTGATAAGCCAATATACTAGGATTTAGGCTGTAATGGAGACCCCAGTGGGTACTTCCTTCAATTTAATTACTATTTTTAAAAGCTGCTAGGAGGAATCTGATTTTAGGTAACTGTTCTTAAATCATCTTTGAACCTGACCATGCTATTTCTTTGACAGATCTAGAGGGTGAAAAAAATATATATAAACAAGTTTAGACTTAGTCTTAATGCTTGGGGATAGATTGGTTCTAGAATTAGATAGATGGTCAGGAAAGGAGACTTTTTTTTTTCCCCCACATAGAACTACTGGGCAAATATTCAAGTCCAAGAACTTAATTAAGACTTTTTGGTTACAAGTAGCAGAAAACAACTCAGACTACTTATGAATTCATCATAGGAATATAGGGACATCACCAGGCACCTGGGGGCAAGAGTGCAGCCAGTTCTTGGAAAAGGATTGAAGTAATGCCTATGAAAGCCAGCTCCAACTGTCTTTCTGCCTCAGTTACACACGGCAAGTACATAGCTCTCACAGGAATTTGTCATACTTCCAATCACATGTTGAACCTAAATGAACTTTCTGATAATCTATCAATATTTCCAAATTCTTGGAAATTGATTGACCCAACTTGGATAAGCCATCCACCTTTGACCCAATCACCTTTTTGCGGTGGAGTTGGGTGGGGTGAGTGGAGGACTGAACTAATGAAGACTAGTCAAATGAGCACTTGCTTCTTTGAGTAATTTCCAAAGAGGGCTAAGTCAGCTGAGTTGGGTAGGTACACAAGAGTGATAGCATAAACTTTGAAATTGAAATGGGCTTCAGTGAGTTGATGCAACAGGGTAGGGAAAAGTGAAAGGAAGATGTAAGATAAAAAAATAAAATGGCAGTAGAGATAAAGTAACTTTATCAACCAGGATTATTGTTGGCCATTCTTAAACTTCTGACTGAGAATATTTCCTCTCCTTTGCCAGCATGGAGATGGAAAGTGCTGTGAGAACTTCACCTCTTATTTAAAACATTTTCTGACTCATCATTTCTCACAGATGCTTTGAACCTCTAAAATTCTATAATTCTTGTTGAGCTGTTGCTAATATATTATCTTAAGTTTTGTGTTATGCAGAGACATGCTAGGAGTAGACATTTATACCTTCTTCAGAGTAGGATTCATTGTTTCTTTATGACCCACCTGTTTCCAAGAGCACTGAAGGCAGTGATTCACTTAGAGATTGGGCTACTTAAAGGCTGTACCCTTTCATAAACTGGAAAGATCAAAAGACTGGATGAGCTTTCAAATGCCTTCTAGACCTAACATTCTCTGATTCCAGCTCTCAGATATAAACTCTCCCCCGTCAGTGAATGAAAAACTTTGACAAATCACAGCCATGGGTCATTTGTGACAATTTTAGCCTGCAGGTGTTGCTGTGGTGTAAGAAGAATTAATAGATGGGGAGGAACACATCAAACAATAGCAAGAAAAAGATGTTTTGAAAGATTCTGTTTACATCCCACAGGCAGGAGTAGGTTTCCCTGCTTCAGCATCTCGCTATGAAAGGACTGGGGTCGGTTTCCCGAACAGGGCAAACCTAGTGGGTGTGTGTTCTCACCAGCTGGAGCTGGATATCTGAAAGGATGTCCTGTTTACATTTGGCACCAGAGCCTAGTGATTGCACTGCCTGAGTACCCCAGAGATGAGATGCAACTCAAAATGGGTTTTTCACACAAGTTTAAAATATAACACTCAGCTGACCCTGTCATTGTGCCACCTGGGATTGGTTTATCAAGGGCTTATATATTAAAAGAATGCTTACTAAGAAGGGTGAGGCCATGGTATCCATGGAATGCAGTTTTTAGTGGTGTGGAGGATTTTACTTTATCCTTTCTCTTTCTCTTCCTTTTTTTTCTCCCTCAATTCTTTTTTTTTTTTTTTTTTAACAATGAGAAAATGGAGAGGCAGAAGCTTGGCTGACAGCCAGACTCATGAAATGACCTGCAAAAGTACTGTACAGGGTAATATTATTATAGCTGAGCATTTCAGTAAAGAGAAAATGACCAGAACAAGTATATTTTAAGACAAGAAAAGTTTCTCTCTCTCCTTTTTTTCCTCCTTTCTCTCCTTCTTATGTCTCATTATCTTTCTTTCTTCCCTTGCTTCTTTCCTTCATATTTTTCTTTCTCTCCCTTTTCTAGAAAAATAGTTTTACAGTTGATGTGGGAGGTGATGGTGGGAAGCCAGAACTAAGAAGAGGAAAGGAATGAGAAACTTAAAAAAAAAAAAGAGTTACTGGTGAAAATCATTGTAAAAACAGGCCCTTAAATAAATGAGTTTGTTCATCCAGCAATGGGATGCTGTGGCTATAAGAGTTGTTGCCTATTTGTTCATTACAAACTTTATTCAAAGAAGACATTTTCTTATGACACATTCTCCAAAGTCTTCTGTCCTTTCTGACAGCCTGCCTTTTCTGGTTTATAGTTAGTACTGAGTACTGTCATCCTTTATTGTTGGCTACCATTCTGCCTTAAATCATTCTGGCATTAGCTCAGTTCAGTTCAGTCGCTCAGTCATGTCCGACTCTTTGCGACCCCATGGACTGCAGCACACCAGGATTCCCTGTCCATCACCAACTCATGGAGCTTGCTCAAACTCATGTTCATCAAGTCCGTGATGCTATCCAACCATTTCATCCTCTGTCATCCCTTTCTCCTGCCTTGAGTCTTTCCCAGCGTCAGAGTCTTTTCCAGTGAGTCAGTTCTTCGCAGCAGGTGGCCAAAGTATTGGAGTTTCAGCTTTAACATCAGTCCTTCCTATGAATATTCAGGACTGATTTCCTTTAGGATTGACTGGTTTGATCTCCTTCCAGTCCAAGGGACTTTCAAGAGTCTTTTCCAACACCACAGTTCAAAAACATCAATTCTTTGGTGCTCAGCTTTCTTAATAGTCCAAATCTCACATCCATACGTGACCACTGGAAAAACCATAGCTTTGACTAGACGGACCTTTGTTGGCAAAGTAATGTCTCTGCTTTTTAATATGTCTAGGTTGGTCATAGCTTTTCTTCCAAGGAGCAAGCGTCTTTTAATTTCATGGCAGCAGTCACCATCTGCAGTGATTTTGGAGCCCAAGAAAATAAAGTCTGTCAATGTTTCCATTATTTCCCCATCTAATTGCCATGAAGTGATGGGATCGGATGCCATGATTTCAGTTTTTTGAATGTTGAGTCTTAAGGCAACTTTTTCACTCTCCCATTTCATTTTCATCAAGAAGCTCTTTAGTTCCTCTTCACTTTCTGCCATAAGGGTGATGTCATCTGCGTATCTGAGGTTATTGATATTTCTTCTAACAATCTTGATTCCAGCTTGTGCTTCTTCCAGCCCAATATTTCTCACGATATACTCTGCATGTAAGTTAAATAAGAAGGGTTACAATATACAGCCTTGATGTACTCCTTTCCCAATTTGGAACCAGTCTGTTGTTCCATGTCTGGTTCTAACTCTTGCTTCTTGACTTGCATACATATTTCTCAGGAGGCAGGTAAGGTGGTCTGGTATTCCCATCTCTTTAAGAATTTTCTACAGGTTGTTGTGATCCACACAGTCAAAGGCTTTGGCATAATCTATAAAGCAGAAGTAGGTGTTTTTCTGGAACTCTCTTACTTTTTTGATGATCCAACAGATGTTGTCAATTTGATCTTTGGTTCCTCTGCCTTTTGTAAATCCAGCTTGAACATCTGGAAGTTCATGGTTCAAACTGTTGAAGCCTCGTTTGGAAAATTTTGAGCATTACTTTGCTAGCGTGTGAGATGAGTGCAATTGTGTAGTAGTTTGAACATTCTTTGGCACTGCCTTTCTTTAGGATTGGAATGAAAACTGACCTTTTCCAGTCCTGTGGCCACCGCTGAGTTTTCCAAATTTGTTGGCATACTGAATGCAGCACTTTCACGGCATCATCTTTTAAGATTTTAAATAGCTCAACTAGAATTCCATCACCTCCACTAGCTTTGTTCGTAGTGATGCTTCCTAAGGCCCACTTGAATTTGCATTCCAGGATGTCTGGCTCTAGGTTAGTGATCACAGCATCGTGGTTATCTGGATCATGAAGAGCTTTTTTGCATAGTATTCTTGCCACCTTTGGGCTTCCCTTGTGGCTCAGCTGGTAAAGAATCTGCCTTCAATGCAGGAGACCTAGATTTGATCCCTGGGTTGGGAAGATCCCCTGGAGGAGGGAAAGGCTACGCTCTTCAGTATTCTGGCCTGGAAAATTCCCCATGGACATGGGGTCTGAAAGAGTCGGACACAACTGAGTGACTTTCTGGCATTAAATGGATGCGAAAATACCTATATGGATATGGTTTCACAGTTATGGATTCTGACTCTTCAATGAGATTGTAAGCATCCTCAAGGTAGGTCACCGAGTTCCATTTTTAGACATTATGTAACTACCCAGAAATTAATCAGAGCAATATGATTAAAATTAGAGCAATCTAACTGTCTCTAACATTTGGCTTTCCTCCCAAAAATTTGTGCTATGTTTCATTATTTCCTTTTTTATTCCTTATTGAGCATGCGCAACAAGCTTCAAATATGAATTTGTGTGTGTTTGATTCCAAAGCTGCTCTTGTAATAAGTGGAGCCAGAATTGGCAATTGAATAGCCAAGTAATTAAAGACCAGGTACTCATAAGCCACCACTTATCATGGGTTTGCAAGACAACTGCATTTATTTCAATCTACTTGTGAGAGAACTTGCCTAGCAATCAGGTCAGCACTATGAACGTTGCACTGTATTAATCCTTAGTCCCTAAACATTGTGTGTAATCAAGGAAGTGAGATGGAGTCATAAAAAACCATTATAGAGTTTTGAAAGCCTTCAATTTCATATTTACATCTTGGAGCCAGCTCATTCTGACTTCATAACTCCTTAATTAGAGGCACAGTCGTTTTCTTTTCTGTAGGGCATTTTTTTTCACCCTCACACTACAAGCATACATTTGGTAACTAATACCAGCAATTAGCCTCATCTGCTATGTAAATGAGTGTAATTGCAATTAAATACTTTAGTAGGCCCAAAGGGAAAACATGCAATCATTACAAAGTAAGTAGGAGAGCATGGTTAAGGGACATTTAGAAGTGTTAGCAGAAGTGCCTTTTCCCTGTGGTGTCAGGAGCCTTTTCTATGGTGAATTATTTCACTGGGAGCCCTGAAACTTGACTTGCATTTCTTGCTGTATTTTCCTACAGAAATCAGGAGAACACTGTCCTTTTTAGCATTTCTAAGGGTTGGTTAGTTTTGGTAAAAATCAAATTGAGCAAGTTTCTCCTCAGCATGGATTCAAGGCTTAAAAGTATCAACTTTCGGCTACTTTTGTTGTACAGATTGGAAAAACAGCACTATCCTCTCCAAAAGGACAATTTTAGTAGCAATATTTACTTATCAGTAGACCTTAAGATTGAGAACTGTTGAATGTTAGAACACATAGGAGAGAAAGATGACCCACTAGGGAATTAAGCAGGACTGGTACTAGTCATTAGCACAAAGAGGCTTACAGCCCAGGCTCTGGAGCCAGAGTTTGGGTCTCTTGCTCTACTAGTTGCACACACTTGGTCAAGTCATGCACTATTTCCCCCATATGTAAAATGGGAAGACATAGTACACATCTCACAGGATTGCTGAGGATGTGCTTGGTTCATACACCTACAGCACCTAGAATGCAGTGTGACAGAGAGTAAGTGCTGTCAATAAATGTGTATTGAAAGGTCTTGAGTCCCTTCTATCCTTCATGTAGATTTTCTCCCAGATAAAGCCAGACCTCAAAGCAAAACACCTAAATGGAATCATTTTAGTTTCCAACAGAAGTGAGCTTATTGAATTTTCAGCATTATTTCATTAAAGAGTTTTTTGAGGGACATGATATCCATGGAACTTACTATTGTAGGCATGCATTTATTCTAGGAGTGATTCACACTGTGATGCAGGGTCTTCTTAATGAGAATCTGGTTAAAAACTGGTGTTTTTAAATCTATGGACAGTGAACATGTAACAGGTAATTTTTTTGTTTCACTGGTTGCTAGGAGTCTCAAAGACAAGTTTATAACCAACACATCTCTAGTTATCTATATAGGACTCCTTACATCACAGGCTTCTGTTTATCCCTCCTTTAGTTTCATAAATATCCACGGCCTTATTTGTAAAAAATTATTTTTCTATATGCATACTGTAAATCACCTTAATTATTCTTATATAATTGTGCACCACTGAGCAAGTCATTTTGTTTCTTTGAGACACAGTTCCTTCTTAAAATATAAAACTAGACTAGGTGATTTTTATGTTTCTTTTTTTTTCTTCCCACCCTCAAAATGCAGATTCCTAATTTAAATAAATTCTTGTTGTTAATGTTGAAGATGATAGAGAATGAATAAACGAAGAGTCTTTAGGAAACAAATCATGCAAAATGATGCATAATATTACCAGAACCAAGGGATATAGGAAAATCTTTCAGATCTTATCACTCGGGATATTTCTTCTTTCTTTCTCACTACAAATTTACCCAAAGCATTTAAAGAAATGACCATGAATATTTCAGTCAGATCTTGCTTCCTTTCCAACAGTGAGGGAAAAGGCAGAAGGCTTTGTTTTTGGCTGTGGAGACAGGTAAGACATTTACTGATTTACCTTGTGTTTCTCAAGGGAAAGGCAAATGGAAAAACAAGACCTAAAAGAATAAAGAAAATAAGAGAAGACTATAAACTATTTTTTTGCCAGTTTTGGTGGAAGGGAGAAATCTAGAGTTCTTATCTCCTTCTCTTGTTCACCTACCTCTTAAGAGTTACAGGGAAAGCTTCAAAGGCTTAGCATTGTCCACTCTATTGAACTATGTTATCAGAGAAAAGACTGCCAGATGTTTAGCAATCAAACTTGGTGCAGAACATAACTTTAATGGAAAACAGAAGGGCGTTTTGTTTCCCTCCCGCTGTGCTATCTTTCTGAGAGACTTTCAGGAGCCCATTTTCCTTAACCTCTTTGAAAAGCACACACACTCTCTGCAGTGCTACAATTTGACCCAATTTAATATAATAATAAGATGAATCTTTGTATATACTTGTGAAAAAAGTAATTTTGCATCCTCAGGGAAGGACTTTATTATAAAGCTTGTATTTTCAAGTGTTAAGACCACCTTAGAAAGCAATTAATTAAACACCATAGGAACATTTGGTATTAAATACACTCCAAAGGGATCAAATCATGTTTTCCCTGTCTATATCTGGTCAGCTGTCATGGGACCTCAGAGTCGATACACACACATTTGTGTATATGCATACATTTTTATATATATATATATATATGTATACATTTTTATGTATATATATATGTATGTATGTGTATATATACACATATATATACACACACACATTTTTCTGGAAAGACTTGGTAGTTTTTTAATGGGCTAAGAGGGGTAGAGGTATAGAAAAATGTGTTTCTTAGAAAGGAGAAATTTTTGTTTCCTCTTTATTACAATGCCTTTAAAAAATGAAAAATCCATTATGTTTAGTTTGAATTGAAAAAGAGATGCTTTCAGTAGATCATTTGAATTATTTTGACAATTAAGGAGATACTCCCCAAAACACTAAGATATTATCTGAACTGTCTGAGGTATAAAGTCTCCTTATGCTGCAGAAAACAGAAGGCATTTAACTTATTCAAAACATATATTTCCTTAGGGTGGAACTATTGTTTTTAAAGTTTGTCCCATACCCGAAAGTTTATTCTTTACAAACTTATCTCACAGTAAAGTGCCCATCTGTGGGTTGTAACACTCTAAGACATCTGGCTATAGTAAGCTCATGGATAACTGTAATGTAAATTTGATTTCCATGGCTACTTCCTCTAGATGCTATGCATTCTGATCCTCTCTTATACACACAAAACAAAAAAATATAAAATAAATGGAAATTCAAATGAAAAAAAATAATTTGTAGATTTTGTTACTTATTTTGTTAGACTTTAACTTTTGTATATATTGAATCCAGGATGAAAAAACTTTGGTATGATTGCAATTTATAGAACTGGTTGGTTGAGCAAATGTTACTCCATTATTTATGACAGTTCCCAGCCTCATCTCGGGTCTCTTGATACTCTCCTTCTTCCCCCTATTTTCTATTGAATTTCCAGTGTTTAGTGTTCAGTAAGCAGAAGAGACTCAAAAAATAGTCACTGGTTATTGGATTGGGTGCTAGTCAAGCCTACATAGGGAAGTTTTCTTTCACAGACCTTTGAGTATGTGCTGCATGCCCAACTTGATTGACAAATGGTGTTTGGAAAGGGAAATTGTTCAGAAGGGAATAAAAATATCTTGGTTTATAAAGTCTGACTGCAAAACAAAGTGAAAAAGTTCTCAGGCCCAGTTATGAGTTCTCTGGTCCAGAGAGATGGCCCAGACTGTGTTGAGACACTGTTTCCAGTTTGCCCCTTGAGAGGTGAGCTTAGGCTCTTGAGGTTAGGGTCACCATCTAGATGATTCTGCCCTCCATTCCCCTGCATTCCTTTTTAATAACAATGCATTCCCCTTGTTAGACTGCCTGTGCAAGTCCTAAGAGTAGAATAACCTCTGTGTAAATGTATCTTTTATTTTTACTCTTATAAAAGTGCTTCAGATAGAAGTCAAGTTTTTGCCCTGATCTCTTTTCCCAAGTTCATGGCCATAATTCCAATAACAGAAGTTCCTAGTTTGGATTCCAATCACCTATTTTAGGTATTTCCTGTTTTAGACACTCAAAGAAGGCCTTGGTTTTTCAGAAAATGTTTAATATTATATACATTACTTTTGAGTTATTACTGTTAAATATTATATATGCCTATTTCTGATGTTAATGTAAAACAAAATTATGAAAATTTCCTGAAATTCAGTATATTTTAAAAGGGAAGCAACTTAAAAAAGAGGCTGAAAAGTTTTTTTTTTCACTTTAAGGAGGGATTATTAGATATTTATTTTTGTAGTCATTATTTTAAGAAGAAATAAATCTGGGATGGTATGAAAATGAGTTGACAGTGGAGAGCTGAGCACTAATAAAGGGATATTTGTCTGATGGAATAAGAATGTATTTAAATCATCTGCTATATACTTTGGTATATGTTAGTTCACAGGTATAATTTTTTTCTTTAGATCAACAGTTTACATGCCAAAATTCATTAATTTATGACTGCTACTGAGACACTTCCTGTCTGCTAGGCATAGAATCCAAGACAACAAATTTCTTAAAAATTTGTTTTTTAAAAAAATTCTAAGTGCATAACGCATGCCTTTGGGTTTCTTTAAGATTTGAAATAATAAATCTTGTTTCTTTGTTTGCTTTTTTGGTTATGATAACAAAAATGCTTGATTTATGGCTAAGGAGAAAGTGGAAGTAAACCTAACTAAAATTTGAGAACTTAGGAATGTACTCAACCTGAACCACCACTCTACAGTGGATTTCAATGGTCCCCAAAGCAGATGAATTGAGAATATAGGATCAGTACTAGTACTAGGGCTTCCCTAGTGGTTCAGATAGTAAAAAATCTGCCTGCAATGCAGGATACCTGGGTTTGATACCTGGGTCAGGAAGATCCCCTGGAGAAGGAAATGGCCACCCACTCCAGTATTCTTGCCTGGAGAATTCCATGACAGAGGAGCCTGGAGGACTACAGTCCATGGGTCACAAAGAGTCTGACACAACTGAGCACACACACGCACACACATACCAGTACTAGTAAAGAAAATCAAAAGCATCTTCATGGGCAGGTAGCATCATGTTTGCACTCCAAACCACATAGAAGCAGAGGCTTAGTATTTAAGAGAAGGCAGGTTGGGGTGATGATACTAGCAGACTGTTGATGCAGGCTGTATGGTCTTTTACTATAGTAGTTAACCAAAAAAGTGTTTCTTAGAGATTATATCTGTCTCAAACTACAATTAAAATGCTAAATATAAGAAATACATGTAATAAATACTTTAAGAATTGAGTAGTTGCATGTTGAATTCCCACTGTGGCCCTGCTTGGTTCATAGAATGTCACAGAGTTGGGCTTAAGCTCTATGAGCCAAGAGAACTTGTCTGACATTTATGAAAGACTCTTGATATTACTGGAATATAGTAGACATTTAGTAGATATTTGTTCAATGAATGCTGTGGAAAAAATAATATAAAGATCTGTAAGATGAATTTTCTGCCCACAAGGAGCCTATTGATTCTAAAAGCATTCATAAAGTGCTTTACAGTTCACAAAATCTATTAACCTACATTATTATCTATAGTAGTCAGTGGTTCCAACTCTGATTTGTATCACTTGGGTAGGCTTTCTGTTTTAATGTGCAGATGTTTGCAACCCAAACTGACTTAGAGAATAGAATCGTGTTGGGAATCAGTATTGATGGTAGGGATACAGTATAGGATTCATCAGGTTATTCTGTCACACAGCCATATACTGACATAATGTGTCCCTAGTGAGGACAGGCTGATGCCTCTCGAACAAGATTGGGTTTCACACCTGGCTCTAGCCCTTTTTAACTTTAAGATTTACTTCCCCAAGCCTCAGTTTTTTCATACATAAAATGGGGAGAATAAAAAAAATAACTACCATGATAGGACCTTGGGGTGGATTCAAGGAGATAATCCACATAAAAGTGCACATCCAGCACCAGGAACTCTGGTCTGAAACGAAGCATGCAAAGCCTCTGCATGCCACCCGCTGTGAGCAAGTAGCATTAGATTCAGCACAAAGGAAAAAAAAAAGTCTCTCTCAAAAAAAAAAACAAAAAAAACAAACTGCACATCCCAGGACATGGTGCAGAGTAGGGACTCAATAAACTTTATAATTGTTAACCATCAAGAACTGTGGTTTATTTTCTTTTCAGTTCTAGACCTTCAGAACCACATGCCCTGTGTTAGATGAGGCTGTCATATCATTTTCTCTCGTCTGTTTAACCACAGAATGGTCTGAGAAACTTGTTCCTCCTCAATCTCAGTCAGGACAAACTAGACATTTGGTGAGGTCAGAATAGAAAAGACTGGCATTTCCGATCCCCACTGGACTTCCTTTTAGGATGAACGTACTCATGTTGTTTCAGGATTTCCAGCTAGGCCTATCCTGGAAACCAGAAGCTAAAGTTATCCCAAAGTGGTAAGCTCAGGAACTCCATGAAATGTTGATTTGTATCTAGTTTCAAAGGTTATCAAAGGTTCAGGTGCTGAGAAAGGGATGGAAGTTTAAGTGTTGGTGGGAGAGTGTCTAGCATTTTACCCATAGGGGAAAATTGTGCTGTAGAGAGAAAAACAAGTTTTGACTGATGTAAGTGGCCAAGAAAGCAGGTAACTTTAAATTTATAATAAACTATAATCTGAGTTTTTAAGATAAACACAATAAGCAGCTGCACTAGAATGAAGTTTATCAGTGTGATAGGAAGGTCAGGCGTGACAAACTGGGAGACTGGGTTGTTGAGCTGGTTCATGCCTGTTATATAACTAACATCTCTGCTAAATTTAAACACAAGCAGCCTTCTCTGGAGGTGTGTGGGTGGAGAGGTGAAGTGGCAGATTGAAAACAATGGTCTTTATTTTCATAATGTACTTTAATTTTAGGCCAGTGTTGGGGAGAATTTTCAGCTAACAGTATACTTTTTGGCAGTTCTGTGTTTTTCTGAACTGAGACTACCTTTGACCCCATAGAACACCCTTATTTTTCTGTCAAACTACTATATCCAATGCATTTTTCTCTGGCCTCCCTGGAAGTGGGATTGTCTTGGTCTTTCCCCTGCAGAGCCCATAACATAAACACAAGAGCATTAAAATGGAAACAGGATCTTGGTTCTCACTGTTTCACCAGGCTTCTTAGCACTGACCTCTGACCCTCATTAAGATCCCATGGAAAGTCTGGGCATCTGGGGTGTGTATCTCACTGTGGGAATTTTTTTGTTGTTATGATTGTTGCTTTCCTCCTCCTGGATTATTTTGGCTTAACCTGGGGCTATGATGTAAAATAAGCCACTTTCAAGAGCTTTTCCTGACCTGGTTTGGGGATGGAGTTTAGAGAATGGGATTTGACTATGCTGCTGTTGACTCAAAGAATCCATTTTCAAGTCTTCTGCTAAAATTCATGTGAGAAAATAAAATATAGCATTTGTTACATTCTCTTGCATTAATGACAGGTAAGTTCTTATTTTTGAATACCCATGTAGAATTTTTGAAGATATCGAGGCTTCATGATTTTTTCTACTCACTTGTTATGTTTTTTAAAGTAGGTCTCTGGATCAGATACTGTCTTCCACATTTTTTTGATTTATATTGTATCACATCATATTGTCATTAAAGAAAACATCTTTCTTCATATTTTATAGGAAAGATCTCAGAGAAGTTAGTTTTTTTTTTTTCTTTTTTAATGGAATTCTTTGTTCCCTTGACTAGTTTGAGATGCTAAAGCCCAGAAATATAATTGGAAGGGAATTTTAACTATTCTGGTTGAGTGGCTAATTTATATACACATTTAGTGGTAATTAGTAGAGGATTTAGAAAATTTTCAATAAAAGCAGAAAAGCAGTCATCCACTATGAGATAGAATAATCCTTTCTTCTTTAGTTGGATACTTCTTTGCATGTCTCTGGGTCATAGACTTCCGTTCAACAAGGGCCAAGTTTCATCTTAAGCTTTTCTCATCTATCATAGACTTTCTCATGGCTCAGTTCCAGTTGATGTAAGAGTAACTATTAGAAAGTGTTGTGCTCAAAGAAGGCTGGTAAGTTTTTTTTACAGGTATTTTAGATTTTGTTTTTAGGAGAGTATTAACAGAAACAAATAATCTTTATAGTATTTTTTCTCTTATGAAGAATTCGATATACTCTGCTGTAAAAATTCTGACTAGCACAAAGTATTTTTATTTTGAAGTAAAAAAATTGAGATTCAAAGGAGGGTGAGTGACTTGCCCAAGGTCACCGAATCTCATTGTACATAAAACTCACATTTTTTTTTCTTTTTACCTCTAGTACTGTATCGTGTCTATGAAAAAGCTAGGAATGTATACATGCGTCCATTCAAGCTTGCTGTGTAAAAGAAAATCATCTTTTCCAAGATGCCCTCTTTTACTGAAAGGGCATATGTGGAATATTTAAAAACTTCCTAATAGAGTTCATTTTTTGCTTTAATTTTATTCTAAGATTTATGTTTCTAGAAGGCAGATATATATCTAATCTCTATAGCAGTCAAGACAAATGTCAGGAGGAGAAGCAAGGGGAGAATATATGAATGCTAGATGAAACAGGCAACTCCAGGAGGCTATGAACTAGGTCCTTGCTGTCCAAACCATTCTTTCTCCCAGAAGATAACATTCTCTCCTGCACTCTTCTATTCTAGGACCAGACCTTTTATAAAAGTTTCCTCTTCAATAGAGTCTCCTTTATTGATACAGTTCAGTCATCTATGAATACCAAGATCAGTCATCTATGAATACCAAGATAGCTTCATTTCACCTCACATGTTTTTCGCATCCCTTCTGCAGCTCTTTGTTGTGTCTATTCAGTCTTTTATTTATACTCCTCTTATAAATCACTTCTTTTTAACTCCAAAGGGCCTAACATATAGCTCCATGCAGGGAAGGCAATCAGTATAAACTTGTTGACTGATCATAATATGACATGAATCATGAACACAATAAATTACTTGACAATGTATAGGATTAATACAACTCTTCTGTGTGGAGATGGGATGGTACCAAAAGAGGAGTATGTCTAAAAGCTCATACATCCTATTTAGGGAGCTCCACATGAGAGCATGCTCTGATCAGGCAAAGCTGAGTTATCTTTGTTAATAACAGCTCTTTGGAAATTCAGGTATTTTTAATATCTTGTTTGATTCTCGCAAGAAAGCTGGGAGACAATATATATTGACTCCACTTTATGGCAGAGAAAACTGAAGCTCCCAAGGATTTAGTGATTTGTCCATATTCACATCTTACAAGTAGTTGAAGCTTGAACCTAGAGTATTGTTTCGTTTTGTTTCCTTTTACCTCTGGGGTTCATCCTCTTTCCAACCCACTAGGCTGCTTCTCATTCCATAAAGCTATCACTGCAATGCTCACAGTTTGTGATTCATTTTGAAGTAACAACCCTGCCTCAAGTGATCTATGCAAACATGATTAACCAAGAGAGCCCCTTGACTACTATATGCTTGGTAGCTTCTAGCAAAATAAAATTGTACTGAAATAGAGGTCTTAAAGAACTGAAGGTTACATGAAAAAGAGTCACATGTAGCTCAAACATTGCATCCTGAGCATATTAAGTTCTCATGCTTCATTTGACCAACGTGATTCTGGCTTTACCTCAGAAGGAAGTTTAGTGTAATCTTCTGGGTGAACTGAACCACCAGGGGGAAGATTAGAACATCCTCAACCTTTTTCTCAGAACAAGGAAGGTACATTTAGTAGCAACTTTCTGAAGGAGCAGAAAGTCCAGTATGTACAAAATTGTCAAAGAGAGATGACCTATTCATACAAAATAGTCATTTCCATAGTGTGCTTTCAGAACAATGTGAACAATCACAAAGCATTAGTAAAACTTCAGTTAAGCAATATAGAGATACTGGTGGAATTAACTCCTTCCCACCTACCCCTAAACGACAAGAACACCTCACCATCTGTGCTACTTCCTGTTTGTTTTCTTTTTAAGCCTTTATTTGGTCTCAGCTAGTTTTGACTTCATAGCCTCCAATTTCTTATGAAGCGTAGCTGTTCCGGCTCAGATCTTTACACTGAACCCCATTGAATTGCCCACCCCCAGCTGTAGAGACCCAGTCTTCCAGATTTAGTAGAGATCATTACCATCTATAAATTTTATGTGCATTAAAGGTAGTTTCCCCCTCTTGTAATCATTATTAATATTTGATGGCCAAGGTATCATTCTTTATTGATAATTTTATAGATCATAGTTAATTTAGAAAGAAAAAAAATCAGAACTGTAATGCAAAGTACTGTAGCTCCACTTTAAAAAGTGACCTTGTCAAAGAGATGCATTTTTGCTTCAATTAAATTCAAAGTCAGTCAGTCCCATAGGTAATGTTAGCAATTATAAGAATACTTTGCAAAAGTAGTTAAAAAACACTCAGAGAACTTTTATGTGATGCTAGTGTTTAAAGCAAGGATGACTTTCTTCTAAAACTTCAATTCTTTATGAGATCATTTTGGAGTGTACTGTTACATAAAACATGAGGTCAGTAACTAAGGCTAATTAAATTTTAGTAGGAGCAAAAGTCACCAAAAGGTTTTTGCATTCATCCTACCAATTCTAAAACAGTGGTACAATACACCATTAATAGCCTTAGAATTGCTAATTATTTCAACATGAATAGCGATATCAACGCTGTCAGTTTAATTTAATACACTCAGGAGAATTCCTGCAGAATGCATGATTTCTCTATTATTTCCTGGTTTTCACAACCACTAAAAGCTATAAATTCTCTTTCTTTTCTTCAGAGAGCGAGAGAGATTAGTAGTCTAGACCCTCTCACCTTTTTGAGGAACATTGCATCTGTTATTTTTTAAAGAAACAGGAAGTAAAAGCAAAAGAGAAAATCAGGAATTAGAGCAGTCCAGATTTAATTCTGTGATCTAGTATGATGCAAAAATGTTCCTAACTCCAAAAGAATTAAAAGACTCATGTCTTCTAGTGGTTCCATGGAGTTTCTACCTAGGGAATGACCTTAGATTTGAGGTTGAAGTGTCTTCTTTTTAGAGAGGAGCTATGAAAGTCTGGAGGAGTATAAGTGAAAAGAAATTATATAATTGAATAAATAAGTAGGTTTTATTCATTAGAAACTTTACAAAGTTGAAAGGAAGGAGTAATCTACTCATTTCACAAAACACATCATTTAGAAAAGGCAATAGAAAGAATTACAACTTTTTCATAGGGGATGAGTGAGCTAAAATTTATACTACAAAACAATAATTCAATAGTAACTAATTAAAAAGTACTAGTTTAGGCCCTAAAATCATGGAATCTCAGGGTTGGACAAAACCATAAGGTTAATCTATTCTAAGTTTTTAATGCATATGATCCCTCAACATCCCTTAAAAGTGATTAACCAATATTGACTTGTGTATCTTTAGTGACAGGAAGTTTACTACCTAATTTTTATAACATTCTAGTTGTTTGAAAACTCTTCTCTAGGTCAACTATCCTCGGATTTTCACTCATTTGCTTGTTTCATGTCACAGAATGTGGCATTTGGTATGGTTTTAGGTGATATACAGTAAATCATCTTTAATTTTAATGGTAATATGTATTTACATTCAAAAAGCATACTAGTATACCAAACTCATGATTTTACAGATTATTATTGCATAAGGATGAAGTGAAGGAAAGAAAAAGTGAGTCTACGTAAGGCTGAGTTGATAACTAGTAAGTAAATGTTGTGTGTGTACTCAGTTGCTCAGTCATGTCTGACTCTTTGCAACCCCATGGATTGTAGCTCACCAGATTCCTCTGTCCATGGAATTTTCTAGGCAAGAATACTAGAGTGAGTTGACAATTCCTACCCCAGGGGGTATTCCTGACCCAGAGATCAAACCCGGGACTCTTGCGTCTCTTGCATTGGCAGGCAGATTGTTTACCACTGCACCACCTGGGAATGTATATAAATATGAATATGACTGAAATTATGAAGGTGATTACAAAGTGACCCAGTATGGAAAACAGTACCCTAGGTCTACACTGTGGGGACCAGAACAGATGCCATACTCCTATATAGCGGCAGAGACTGTACTGTCATGAGATTAGTCAAGAGGGTGTATATAGATACATTGTGGTAGAGAGAAGAGGTAGAAGGCTACCACAGTAAAGGAACAGATACAGTGATGGCCTGAACCATGGTGGAGCAGCAGAAATGTTGAAAAAGGCATCTATTAGTAGAGTGATATGGAAAGAACACTGTCCTGAACCTCAATGGATTCAGGTCTTGGTCCTACCTCTCCTCTATCTAGACCTCCCCTAACTTCTCAAGGCCTCTGTTTTCCTCATCTGTGCAATGGAATGTTTCTTATGTGATCACCAAAATTCCTTCTAGCTTCGATGACTTTTGATACATAATGTGAATGTGTGAGCTTGGCAAAATAATAGAAGTACAAGAAAGGGAGAAGAAAAAATCAAAGATGGTTTGAAGAATGGATGACTACTGCCATTCACAGATAAGAGAGTCAAGCAGAGAGAATAATTTGGAATAAGCAAACAGGAAAAGTTTGTATCTGTTGTAATTGAGAGGCCAGTGACATCTTTTTCTGATATCTGATAGCTCCTTGGACATTTGGGAAAGAGCAAGACTCCAGTTTCTCATTTGTAAAATAGAAATGTGTGTGTGCTAATTCGCTTCGGTCATGTCTGACTCTTGGTGATCCTACAGACCATAGCCCACCAAGCTCCTTTGTCCATGGGATTCTCTAGGTAAGAATACTGGAGTAGGTTGCCATTTCCTCCTCCAGGGGATCTTCCCGACCCAGGGGTCAAACCTGTGTCTCTTATGTCTCCTGCATTGGCAGGCAGGTTCTTTACCACTAGAGTCACCTGGAAAAGCCCTCAAAATAGAAATGAGGTAATCTATAGAGATTTGGGGTCACTTAAATTCAGTTCAGTCACACAGTCGTGTCCGACTTTTTGTGACCCCATGGACTGCAGCACTCCAGGCCTCCCTGTCCATCATAGGTGAAATCACAGAAAAGGAAAAGACATGATTATCACTTTTAAAAAAAATAAAAAAGACAGGAGAGAACAATGAAGTTAAGGGGGTTAACATTTATTGAGAGGCTACTCTGTGCCAGCCATGTTATTTGCATCTCACTTAAACTTCACAAAAGTCTTGTGATATATGTATAATTCTCTCCATTTTACAAAATAGAAAAATGATACATAGCAAGGTCCAAGATCACGTAAGAATGAACACATAGCTCAGACTGAACCTGTCTGACTTCCAAATCTACTTGATGCAGATCCTAAGAGGACAGAGATGTGTGAAACATAGACAGTGAGGGGGAGGGATGAGGATACTGCATGGGTGTTCTCCAGGAGATGGAGGGAGAAACCCCTCTATTGTGTGAGGCAAGTGCAGCCAAAGCTGGAGAGAAGGAAATGAGGGAACAACTACATTAAATGTTGTAGAGAAGGGTGAGAACTGTTAAATATTTGGGGTGAGTGGCAAGGAGGCCAATGATGCAACCTCAGAGAGTTTTCCAATATAATGATTGGCATAGACCTCAGATTGATAGATATAATAGTAAACATATACTGAACTGTTACTATGGGCCAGACACTTTTCTAAGTGATTTACGTATATTAAGTTACTTAATCCTAACGACCGGCTTACTAAATTGACTGGGTTCAGTAGGATTCAGGGCAGAAAATACTTTTTCTCTTCCTGACATAGCCTGTAAATCCCACTCCCTCAGTTCTCCATGACTACCCCTGGTCAACATACTGAGTAGATCCTCTAACTTCTCTTGGTCACTTTTCATGGACCATGTTAGAAACTACAATCCTTACATTAACATAATGGAGACCAGGTGGTGGCAAAGAGAATGAAGATGTTCCTTATTACTGAAACAACATATTAAGTGGGGAAAAAAAGCAAGAGAGTGAATGTAATAACCTACCAATACATAATAAAGAGAAAACATGCATATTTATACTTAATTATATGTGTATTAAATACTACTTGGAAGATCACCAAGGAACTAATGAAAATATATGCCCATGGGAAGGTGAAGTTGTTGGCTGGGGTAACTGTAGGGAAAGGAAACTTTTTACTTAATGTCTTTTTATTCTCTTTGACTTTTAATCTAGTTGAATGTATTTCTATTGAACTCATTCAGCTATTTCCACAATAATAACACATAATAACAATTACTGTCAAACTCAGGGCCATAAGTATTGATTCTCATGCTCATAGACCAGTGGATTGACTGAGAGGCTTACTTCAGGCTGCAATTGTGTATGTTGTCCGTGATGGGTCCATTTCATTTGCCTCATTTGAGGGCCTCAACTGGAGGGCCAGAGACTTTCTGGGACTTTTTTTTTCTTTAAGAGAGAGAGGCTGGAGCTCCCAGAGGGGTGACAGAAAACACTCGTGCTTCTAACTAAAGGTCTGGGCTTGGAACATTCACATAGTCTATTCCAACAAACATATATAAATAAGTAGAGATGCATGCTCCTCCAGGAGGTAGAGAGGAATGAATCATTGCTGAACAATCATCTATACTAGTATTAAATTATTAAATCTAGTTGAGTCTAATGTCAAATTTTTAATCTCCCATCTAATCCATAATTTTTCTTTTCCCCACTGTAGTTCAGGCTTGATCCATATTTAGAAATCTGTAGAGGGGAAAGGAAAAATGCCAGTTTCTTTGGCTCTGTCCCTCCCTTCCCCCTTCCTTCCTTCTTTCCTTCCTTGCTACTCTGTCTTTTCATTCTTCTCCTTTCTTCACTGTACTTACTTTCTAACTTTTAGATGCTATTTCTGGCTTCTTCAAAGTTGAGCCTAAGGAAGAAGGATGATTAGAAAGAAAAACCAAGTTCTAATGTGGCTGGTCTTCTGTAATATAAATTCAGGTCCTATGTATAGCCCATGACAAGGTACTAGTTCTTTGTTTCATGAAACATTTTGTGGGTTTGATTGAAATCCCTGGCAGGGAACTCTTGCTCAGCCATTCCTTGGTGCAGATGATTTAACTTCTGCATGACCACTCCTGGCTCCTACTTCTGGTGATTCACAGAGGTTCTCAGTCTATCAGATCTGTTGGGTGAGATTCTTTCAAGTAGTCAAACTGTGCTATTACATGCCACTTAAGAGAAATAAGCACCCTTACCTGCTGTTGATTAAAGTGTTGCATCTATTGTAGTCTTTATTCTCTGTTAATAGAGGCAGCTAATCATTATTAAACTTTTCCAGATGAAGGACAGTTTTAGGATCCCCAAGATTTTCTTGAATAATTTTCTCAACTTGGCGTGATCATAAGGAAGCACTTCATCCCATCACATGTATAGCTCTAATCAAGTCTTTCCAAGGAAATCCTGGCCTCTTTTCTTCCCAGTCTATGTACCCTTCTATTACATAGGTTAGAAATGGATGATGGGTTAAGGAGACAAATGGCATTTAAAATCATGGATTCTAGACAGAACTTTGCCCCTAACTGTAGAAGTGATATGAATGAGAATCTAGATCAACACTAGTATTTTAAAGAAGAGAAAACTGGACTCATACACTTTATATAACTTGTCCACTTTCTGCTAATCTGCTAGATAATGACAAAGCTCTCCCTAAATCTGTGTTTTTTGAGTTATAGTATAATGTATTTTTTCCCCCACTAAATCAAAGCAGGAAGTCTTCCTTATGTTTCAACATCCTTCTTTTTGTGATTTAGATCCTTTCTTCTTGTTCTGGTCATGGCAAGGACTAGACCAGAAGAACAGCTGGTCACCATTTTTTTATATATGAACCTTATAAATAAAAAGCCTTCCAAACCTGCCCCAAAAGTTAGGATTTCTTTTAGAGTCTTAAACCTCAGGGACTCATTTTAGTCCATTCAAACTACAAAATACTTGAATTCTGAAGATCTTCATCTGAAAGGGCCCAATAAAGATCTCTCTTCACAGTCAATTCTTCCTTTAGTCCCTCTATAGGGGTTGGGGGAGATGCGCAAAGTCAGCTGCACTAGGAGCTCATTATTCCTAGAGGAAGGGATATTTCAAGCTTAAAACTTAAATTCTAAACTCTTTCCTCTGTAGAAGTTCGAAGTAAAGTTCTAAGAAGTTCTGTTGCTTCAGTAAAATAATATTCTTAACTCTGAGTTTAGAATTCTTAAATAGGAACATATATCTTCTCTTTCTACCTTTTTTGGAAATTTAAAATTCATTAAATTATTAACCTTTGAAAGCTTCTATCCTCCCACTTGGCTGTCTGTCAGCCTAAGGTCTCCCCTCCTCCTGACACAGCTTCTCTCCCTATAAGGATGTGTTCTGTTCCCTTTGTGCTGCTTTTCTCACACTTCTCAACATTATTGCCCTTTCTCTGCCTATATTTGAAACTCTGTGAATATGCATGTGTGTACCCCACATTTAGAGAAACAGTGCAGATATAAGAACAAAATCTCCTGGCTTCTGAGAAAAATTCTAACTCTCCTCAGGTACTGTAGATGTCTTGTTTCATATTCTTGCTTTAAAATATAGGAGGAGTCCTGAATCATGAGCTTGCATTATGCCTCAGAGCAAGCCTTCGTAAAAGTACCATTCCTTCCCTAAAGGAAATAAGAGAGCTATTTAAAACAAGCAATCGATCCATTTAGAACTTGCCACAATCTGAAGAATATTTCTTACAGTGATGAATTGAAGTAAGAGAGGCAAAGAATTTTTTTTAAATGGATTTAAAGGGAGATCTTGGACCCATCAGCATTCACTGAGTCCAAACATAGAAATTCAATTCAATTTATCGTGTAGAGAAAAGATAAATCACTTTCAGAGATCATGAAATTAGTGTGCTGCATTCCAAGTTGTTAAATGAGGATCATTTTTAATTACCACTATCTGCTCGGTGTTAAACTTTTCTACATGATTTGATCATCTTGCTGTGGCATGAGTTGTCTTTAATTCTCCTCTCTTTCAATCCCCAAATCAAGTCCACAGATACCCACTGAAATTTTTTCAGAGGGTTCAGATTCACCCTTTCTTCTTCTGAAAATCAGCACCTCACAGGAAGTGACTACTTCAAATGAATGCATACTATTCCAGTAATCAGTTACCTGACTACTGGTTTTATTGTCTTTTCTTTTTTTCTTTTTGTCCTGTACACAAAGTAAGGATCATCTACTAGAAGTTCATGGCATTTAGGGAATCCCATTTCAAGGTGAAATCTACCTACTATAGCTTCTAGTTATTTGTTAAGCCAAAGTTAAACTCAATCTTATGACTATAGGATTACACTTTTGTTTTTGGTTTTGGCGGATTATTATTGTTATTATTATTTTTTGATCACTCAGCTCTCATTTCTCCTGGTAACATTACATCAGTTTGGCTCTACTATAGAAAATGTACTGAAACTGTCAATAAAGTTGCCCTGCCCTTCTTTGTTCTAGGCAAAAGTCCATGATCCAAGCTATTTCCCTGGATCTTGCCAGAGCAGAAGGACAAAAAGTCTGAAAATGAGCTTATTCAGTTCCAAGCAGGTTGCCCATTTGCCCTTACTTCCTGCACTCCTAATGTTGCTGTAACTCTTATCTTTGCTGAATCTGCCTCTTCAACATTCTTCATGATGCTGTGAACTATTCATTCATCATAAACTTCTGTTCATTGTACTCAGTCACTCAGTCTTGTCCAACTCTTTGCAACCCGATGGACTGTAGCCTGCCAGGCTCCTTTGTCCATAAAATTTTCTAAGCAAGAATACTGAAGTGGGTTGCTATTTCCTATTCCAGGAGATCTTCCTGACCCAGACATCAAACTCACATCTCCTGCCTCTCCTGCATTGACAGGTGGATTCTTTATCACTAAGCCACCTGGGAAGCCCCAACTACTCATTATCCTTCCGATAAACTTCTGTTTAGAGTTGGATTTGTTGATTAAATTAGAGTTACGTTTTTGTTGATTACAAACCAGAGACTTCCAGTGAAATATAATGGAATTGGCTTCAAATATCCTCCAGTATAGTTGGTTTTCCCACCTCTGGTCAAGAGCAGGACAGGCTCTTTTGGACTATATATTTACTCTTTGGTCTGTCTAAAATTTCTTCCTTCTTCATGCTACTAAACTTTACCTTTTCATCCTTTATAATGTTTATTCAAACTTTGCTTTTTTCATGAAAACCAACTTCATTCAACGTTCCTTCAGAATTTGCTTACCAGTCATTTGCTATTTGCCAAACCTCAAAGGTGGTTCTTCCTGCACAGGGAAGATCTGTTAGCATTTGCCTCAAGATGAGCTACCAAATGTTGAGCAAATGAAAAATTGAGTCACTGTGTATCCACTCCTGCACATTTTAATGAAGTAAACCAAAAATAACTTTCTGGTTAGATCGATCCTGTATCACTGTTAGCAAATATAAATTATCCATAAGAAAACCATCATTAGTGTTCTTTGCCCCTCAAAGAGCAGGAGATAAAGTATAGCAGAGACACAGTCAAATCTAGGCAGATGCACAAAATTTACTTTTGACCCATACCAGAAGAATAGGCTAGCAAATGATCCTAAAATCTCAATGGCTTAACACAGCAAAACTTTATTTCTTTCTATACTGCATATCTAACATGGTTACCAGGGATTTCTATGTGTTATAGCTTCTCAAGGACTTAGTAGGTAAAGGTATCTGCAGACGAACATGTTTTTTTCTTTTGCTCATATTGCATTGTGTAGCAAATAGCATGGTAATACTATCTTTAGTTGGGCAGGGAAATGAAATCTATCCATGTGCTTGGGAAAGGCATAAGTACTTGATAAATCGTACTATTGATTACCCTAGATGCCTCACTCCTTCTCTATACATTTTTCCCTCAGCATGGTAAGCATTCATCAGTTCACTTTCACTTTTCACCTCAGTCTCAGTATTTTTCTAGGTTTTGCATTTGATTTAACTGAGCTGTTATTACTTGATCTTGAATTTGGCATTAATTGATAATAACATTAAAGTGATAGAACCTTTATAGTTTACACGGCATTTCTATATAAACTATTTCCTTTGACCCTGACAACCACCCAGGGATATATGTGGGACAAAGAGTATTAATTGTATTCTATACAGATGACTAAACTGAAGCATAAGGAAGCAAAATGCCTGATCTGAATTCCTGGTGATAGAGCTGGGGCTCAAAAACATATCTTTCCATACTAAACCCATTGCCATGTTACTTTTTCTTTTTGCAACACACTTAACACAGTGAGCAAATAAGGTATGTAGCCCCTACCAATTTCATTGTCATATAATAAAAGAACCCCACGAAGATAGAAAAATTTTTCTAGAACCAAAGAAATGGAGCTATAATGACAGTCAGGGCAGCCCCTCTGGACTTCTGGAATAAAATGATGCTATAATTATGACCCCTGGAAGGAGGCTTTGTGTCTTGTCCTTTTATTCACCACAGAGGTGACCACCTACTTCTCTATCTTTTCTACAAATAGCTTGTGATAAGAGACCATGGGGACATAAGTGCGTGTCTCACTGCCAGTTGATTAAAAAGATGAAAAAGGGTGATGTATGTGAGAACTGCTTTAAAGGAAAGAAAAGAATCCCTCTGATATTGCTAGTAAAAAGGAGTAGCTAAACTAACCTGAATGCATAGTAACAGTTTCTATCTTTCTACCAAAATAATAGCATTGCATACATTTTTAATATACACTTTTCAGGTTAGGAAATTGGCCTAATGTGGTCCAATTTAATTACTAAATCAATAGGAACTAGTTTGTTGCAAAAAATTATAGTCATTCCATGTCCTAGAATTTTCTATTTCAAATAGGTGTCAGTGTATCTCAGTTTCTGGATTAGAACATACTTGTTATCAGGAGCGGAGAAGGCAATGGCACCCCACTCCAGTACTCTTGCCTGGAAAATCCCATGGACAGAGGAGCCTGGTAGGCTGCAGTCCATGGGGTCGCTAAGAGTCGGACATGACTGAAGCGACTTAGCAGCAGCAGCAGCAGCAGTTATCAGGAGAGAGGGAAACAGTGTGGCCATGAACTTGGAAGTACCTCTTGCCATTCACTTTTCTTGTCAGTCTCTCAAAGGTATGAATTGTATTACAGGAGCATGTTGTGGATAGTACAGGAACTTCAAGGTGACAAGAAACGAATAGTTGATGTATAACTGAAAACTCCACTAAAAAAGCCTGTAAGATAGATGAAAATGTGAAATTGTCTAGCAACATATGCCCCTGAATATCAGTCACTGCCAATCACTAATAAACTTTTCTAGTAATTCAACCTCATATTCCCCATTTCCCTAGAAGGGGTCATCATCTCCTGCATGTGCAGCACACCCGCAGGCAGGCCTCTTCTGGCGTTTGCCTACAGGAAGGTCATTATAAGGCAGAACAAATTAGGATAGCTCCCCCAGCAGCAGCAATTAACTTTCAAGAACTTGGTAGGCATAGGTATATTTTAGGACTGCAGAAACCATTAACCTTCTCATTATTTAAAGAAGTGAACAGTTGGAGGAAAACCTGAGGTCTTCTTCACCACCACTTCTTTTCACTTCCCCCTTTTTCATCCACCCCTACTCCATCCCACTTCATCCCACCATACCTTTTCCTTCTGTTTCATTTATGCCATAGCTGTCTTTGAGATACGTAGAGTGCCCTACTTAACCTGGAGATGGTGGCAGTTGTAACTTGGTGCCCATCTATAAAGTCTCAGTGTGAGCAGCACTCAAGGAGATCCCTTACACATGGCTAAGTGACATCTTTTCTGCTCTGGGTTGACCCTGTGGACTAGTCTGAGGGGACTTGATGTAGGTCCTAAACTTTCTGGCCTGGTTCCATGTGGTGGCAGGTGCCACTGATGCCTGTCACACATACAGTGCCCCTGCAGGTGCCTCTTAAATGCCCATCCATCTCCCTCTCATCTTTTTCCCTCTGGCTTTCTAGATAAAAAGGAAACCTGCCCTCTCTGCAGGGGAGAGCAAACAGCAAGTTGGCTCATTCGTCATTGCCTATGTCAGCTGCAAGCTGTGGGTGAATGTTTAGAAACTGACACAGCACTGGTCAGAACTTACATAACAATGCCCCCTTTCCCTGTTAGCTAGAGATTTCTGATTGGGAAGAAAATAATATCTACATCATTTTAAATGTTAACATTCAATAAATAGCATCCAATTTTGAATGACTGCTAATCTGATGTCTATTAGCTAGGATAACTTACATTTAAATTCTAACATACAGAAAGTAGAATCTTTGGGGTTTAATTTAATTTTCAATTAATGATGTTTTATTCTATAAAAGTCACAGTGAAGATCAAAGGAAAACCATGGGACAATAGTACTGAGTCTTTTAAATCAAGTGTCATTGATGCACTTCCATTTAAGAGACAGAGAGAAATTTAATTTAATAAATTTAATAAAAATCCATTTTATTAAAGAACTGGGTGCTATTATTTCATTTTAAAATAATCTATAGGTTATTAGGCAACAATGTGAAAATCTAATCTGGCAACATGTTTATGATTGTCACAAGAAGATACCTATGAAGAAATTCTAAGGAGACCACTGATTCAGTATTTGATGTGGCTTCTGGCAAAGTGAAGAGATGCCAGGATTGCCCCTGTCTCTGAGGAAGCCTCTTTAATTTAAATGTGCATGCTGAGATGCAGCTGTGCTGATGAATGCATATTTATTGGACCTGGATAGGAGGCAAATGTGTAACTAATTAAACTATCCTGGTGTCAGATACTCTGGCCAACATCCACTTTTTTAAAAGAAAAATCACTGTTGAAAATACATTTTGGAATCAAGAAGTTACACTCAAAACTGGTTGACATAATAGTATCTATGAAAGAATGCTAAAGGCGATTTTACTAAAATTAGAAAAATAGAGTTTAAGAATGTCTTTAATTTAGAGATGATTATAAAAGTTTACTTAATGAAGAATGCTGATCTTATTTTTGAGACAGAAAGGATGAGTTGTCTAGAAAACATAAAGAATACATGTCAGTGCACATCTAGTCTATCTTACGGAGAAGGCAATGGCACCCCACTCCAGTACTCTTGCCTGGAAAATCCCATGGACAGAGGAGCCTGGTAGGCTACAGTCCAAGGGGTCGCTAAGAGTCGAACACGACTGAGCGACTTCACTTTCACTTTTCCCTTTCATGCACTGGAAAAGGAAATGGCAACCCACTCCAGCATTCTTGCCTGGAGAATCCCAGGGACGGGAGAGCCTGGTGGGCTGCCATCTATGGGGTCGCACAGAGTCGGACACGACTGAAGCGACTTAGCAGCAGCAGCAGCAGCAGTCTATCTTACAGCTGGGATATAAACTAAGTTTCTCTATTTCTCAGTTTAGAGTTCTTCCATTGCATTACTGTAAGCTAATGAAAAAAAAAAATTTTAATACTTATCTTAAGAATTGGAATTCATTAGCAAAGTTCTTGAAATTTGTTTCCACAAATCTGGACAAAATAAGTGGCCCTGGTCCAGATGGAGGCAAAGAGGTGGAACTGGTTAGCATCAGAATGCTGGAGTTCTGTTATGTCCTACACTCTGCAACATCTTAAATGATTCAACCTAGACATTTATTTCATCTATACTGTGTACTCTTTGGATTTTCATTACCTAATGACTAAGTATCTACTGATAGATCTAGGCTGGGGAGAATATTCTAATTTGGGGGTTTCTGAGGTAGGGTAATAAATAATGCTTTTCTTCCTTGCCTAGATTCTGAACTAATCCAGTAATAAATCAGCAGTAAGCTACTAGAGTAATGAAAGATCACCTTTATTACTGATAAAATTCAAGCAATGTATCTTAGAGTGCATTCTGGTGGGCTAGAGCTGAATCCCAGAATCCAGTGGGCTTTACTCACTAGTAATAGGCAACAGTAACCTATGACAAGTGGGTAGGCCTGCTCCCAGGAGCAAGAGGAGGGGCAGGGTGATATCACATTTATTAATCTGATAAGTAACTCCATTTGCCTTTCATGCTTTCATCTTTGCTGGTGAAATGAAAGCAGGGCAAAATAGATCCGAGTTACTCTCCTTGAACTCCCCATAGGAGGATATAGGATGGGGAAGAAACATTGCTTCCTAAGAAGAGGATTTGAATTTTGGTGGATATTGCCTTTCATGATTTTTCCTTTCAGTTCTTCATGAAAGACATGAAACCTAAGAATTTTTGGAGGCATCTTCCTTCTTTATCAACTTTGGGGCTGCTAAATGTGTGTATGCATGTGTGTATTTGAATGGCCTTCTTTCTGTAGATTGAGAGAACGATCTCCTTCTGTAAGAGGTGGGAAGAAAGGAGGAAGAATTTAGTCTCTTTGGAGAAGTGATACAATTTTTTTTTTAAAGTTAACATTCAGTTGCTGATATTCAAATAAAGATTTTGACAAATAAACTAGAAACTAGGTGAGAAGAAGAAAGAGCGATTGAGAAAGGACTTTCTTCCTTTAACATGGGCTTCCCTCATAGCTCAGTTGATAAAGAATCCACCTGCAATGCAGGAGACCCTGGTTCGATTCCTGGGTTGGGAAGATCCACTGGAGAAGGGATAGGCTAGCCACGCCAGTATTCTGGCCTAGAGAATTCCGTGGACTGTATAGTCCATGGGGTTGCAAAGAGTCAGACACAACTGAGCAACTTTTGTTGCTCAGTGAAGTCACTTCCTTTCACATGGCAAGAGCCAAGCTTACAAAATTCACTTCTCCCAAACATTTATTGAATGCTGACTATGGATTAGAGACTGTTCCAAGCACTATGAATATAGTACTGAACAAGATCTATTGATAAAGCTTTGCCCTTGCTGAGCTTTTATTCTAATTGGGATAGAGCTGTGATCTAAAGGGTCTATGATGGGAGGGTATCTGGTCTGGTGAGGTAAATCAAAGCAGACTTGAATGCTGGATGCCCATATCAATTCAGTGTAAGAGTCAGACACCAAACAAGTTGAAATAGGCCACACATCAAGCACACCAGCTACTGACTTCAGACCTGAGTACCAGCAATAGTTAAAAAAGAAATATGATAGCAAAGATACCATAAATACCATCAGATCTGAGAACTGCCTCCGTTCACTGATGCAAAGTCCCTTCCTCAACATACACTCAGATACCATTTTGAGAAGAAAAGGAAGAAGGTGGCAAAATTTGCAAGTGCAGATATCCAAACAAGAGTCCTTGAGTGGATCTTCATTAAAAATGAATTATCAGTAAATTAAATGTCAAAAAGGAAGCTTTACACTGGAATGACTGAGATAATTTATACAGTGTAAATTTACTTTATTTTTTCTGACATCTGCCAATAGGGAGATTTGCTAGAGTGGTGTGGGCAGTATCATGACCTTGCCATATGATGCTATGGAGATGATGTCACATGAACACCAAAGGTGCTTGGGTGCCTTGCTGCTGATCCTTTGTCCCAGACTAATTCTGAGTCAAAAAACATGACAAAACCTTTTTATTTGTTCTCTTTGCAGCTAGGTATCTTTGGTAAGTTCCATCTACTGGAGGTGGAAAGATTTGTTGATTCCCGCTAAAGGTACCAGTGTTCAGAGGGTAATATAGAAATGAGAATAGTGCCAGGACCTAGGACTACACACTATTTTTTTTTAGGTATAGACACTTGGGGTTCCTTCTGGATAAGCAAAGAGGTATCTCAATGGGAGAGAGAGGGAGTTGTTAGGCCACAGAAAGTCTAGACCAAGGACTACCTAAGGATTTATGCTTATTTACTTTGAGCCAGCGGGTCTCTTTAGTCTTTTTGTGATGTCTTCACTTATTCCTATTCCTACTCTGAGTTCCACCTCCAATTTTATCACTCAAACTGCTTTTCCAAATGTCAGGAAAGAATTCCAAATTATAAATCCAATGGTTCTTCCAATAACTCATTCACCTTCCTCCCATTACATTCTCATTTCTGGGTGACACTGCTGAAATTCTGCTTCTTTGCGATTCTTCCTGTCTTTTTGAAATTTCTTTGTCAGTCTCTGTTATATGCTGAACTATGTTCCCCTCATATTAATATGTTGAAGCCAAAACTCCCTGGATTTCAGAATGTGACTATATTTGGAGATAGGGTCTTTAAAGAAGTAAATGAATTAAAATGAGATTATTAGGACTGGCCTTAATGTAATATGAGCCATGCCGTGTAAGCTACCCAAGACAGATGGGTCATGGTGGAAAGTTCTGACAAAACGTGGTCCACTGGAAAAGGGAATGGCAACCCACTTCAGTATTCTTGCCTTGAGAACCCCATGAAAAGTATGAAAAGGCAAAAAGATACGACACTGAAAGATGAACTCCCCAGGTCAGTAGGTGCCCAATGTGCTACTGGAGATAGGTGGAGAAATAACTCCAGAAAGAATGAAGAGATGGAGCCAAAGCAAAAACAACACCCAGTTGTGGATATGAGTAGTGAAGGAAGTAAAGTCCGATGCTATAAAGAGCAATACTGCATAGGAACCTGGAATGTTAGGTCCATGAATCAAGGCAAATTGGAAGTGGTCAAACAGGAGATGGCAAGAGTGAACATTGACATTTTAGAAATCAGTGAACTAAAATGAACTGGAATGGGTGAATTTAACTCAGATGACCATTATATCTACTACTGTGGGCAAGAAGCCCTTAGGAAAAATGGAGTAACCATCATAGTCAACAAAAAACTCCAAAATGCAGTACTTGGATGCCATCTCAAAAATGACAGAATGATCTCTATCCGTTTCCAAAGCAAACCGTTCAATATCACAGTAATCCAAGTTTATGCTCCAACCAGTAATGCTGAGGAAGCTGAAGTTGAACGGTTCTATGAAGACCTACAAGACCTTCTAGAACTAACACCCGAAAAAGATGTCCTTTTCAATATAGGGGACTGGAATGCAAAAGTAGGAAGTCAAGAAATACCTGGAGTAACAGGCGAATTTGGCCTTGGAGTACAGAATGAAGCAGGGCAAAGGCTAATAGAGTTTTGCCAAGAGAACACATTGGTCATAGCAAATCCCCTCTTCCAACAACACAAGAGAAGACTCTACACATGGACATCACCAGATGGTCAACATTGAAATCAGGTTGATTATATTCTTTGCAGCCAAAGATGGAGAAGCTTTCTACAGTCAGCAAAAACAAGATTGAGAGCTGACTGTGGCTCAGACCATGAACTCCTTATTGCCAAATTCAGACTTAAATTTAAGAAAGTATGGAAAACCACTAGACCATTCAGGTATGACCAAAATCAAATCCCTTATGATTATACAGTGGAAGTGACAAATAGATTCAAGGAATTAGATCTGATAGAAAGAGTGCCTGAAAAACTATGGATGGAAGTTCATGACATTGTACAGGAGGCAGGGGTCAATACCATCCTCAAGGAAAAGAAATGCAAAAAGGCCACATGGTAGTCTGAGGAGGCCTCACAAATAGCTATGAACAGAAGAGAAGCAAAAGGCAAAGAAGAAAAGAAAAGATATTCCCAATTGAATGCAGAGTTCCAAAGAATAGCAAGGAGAGATAAGAAAGACTTCCTCAGCAATCAATGCAAAGAAATAGAGGAAAACAATAGAATGGAAAAGACTAGAGATCTCTTCAAGAAAATTAGAGATACCAAGGGAACATTGCATGCAAAGATGGGCACAATAAAGGACAGAAATGATATGGACCTAACAGAAGCAGAAGATATTCAGAAGAGGTGGCAAGAATACACAAAAGAACTATACAAAACAGATCTTCATGACCCAGATAATCATGATGGTGTGATCACCCACCTAGAGCCAGACATCCTGGAATGTGAAGTCAAGTAGGTCTTAGGAAGCATCACTACAAACAAAGCTAGTGGAGGTGACGGAATTCCAGTTGAGCTATTTCAAATCCCATAAGATGATGCTGTGAAAGTGCTGCACTCAGTATGCCAGCAAATTTGGAAAACTCAGCAGTGGCCACAGGACTGGACAAGATCAGTTTTCATTCCAATCCCTAAGAAAGGCAATGCCAAAGAATGCTCAAACTATCACACAATTGCACTCATCTCACACGCTAGTAAAGTAATGCTCAAAATTCTCCAAGCCAGGCTTCAACAGTTCGTGAACTGTGAACTTCCAAATGTTCAAGCTGGATTTAGAAAAGGCAGGGGAACCAGAGATCAAATTGCCAACATCTGTTGGATCATCGAAAAAGCAAGAAAGTTCCAGAAAAACATCTACTTCTGCTTTATTGACTATGCCAAAGCCTTTGACTGTGTGGACCACAACAAACTCTGGAAAATTCTTCAAGAGATGGGAAGACCAGAGCACCTGACCTGCCTCTTGAGAAAGCTGTATGCAGGTCAGGAAGCAGCAGTTAGAACTGGACATGGAACAACAGACTGGTTACAAATCGGGAAAGTAGTACACCAAGGATGTATATTATCACCCTGCTTATTTAACTTATATGCAGAGTACATCATGAGAAATGCTGAGCTGGATGAAGCACAAGCTGGAATCAAGATTGCCGGGAGAAATATCAATAACCTCAGATATGCAGATGATACCACCGTTATGGCAGAAAGTGAAGAGGAACTAAAGAGCTTCTTGATGAAAGTGAAAGAGGAGAGTGAAAAAGTTGGCTTAAAACTCAACATTCAGAAAACTAAGATCATAGCATCTGGTCCCATCACTTCATGGCAAATAGATGGGGATCAGTGGACAAAGTGACAGACAATTTTGGGGGGTTCCAAAATCACTGCAGATGGTTACTGCTGCCATGAAATTAAAAAATGCTTGCTTCTTGGAAGAAAAGTTATGAACAACCTAAACAGCATATTAAAAAACAAAGATGTTACTTTTTCAACAATGGTCCATCTAGTCAAAACTATGGTGTTTCCAGTAGTCAAGTGTGGATGTGAGAGTTGGATTATAAAGAAAGCTGAGTGCCGAAGAATTGATGCTTTTGAACTGTGGTGTTGGAGAAGACTCTTGAGAGTCCCTCGGACTGCAAGGAGATCCAACCAGTACATCCTAAAGGAGATCAGTCCTGAATATTCATTGGAAGGACTGATGCTGAAGCTGAAACTCCAATAATTTGGCCACCTGCTGTGAAGAACTGACTCATTGGAAAAGATACTGATTCTGGTAAAGATTGAAGACAGGAGGTGAAGGGGGTGACAGAGGATTAGATTGTTGGATGGCATCACCGACTCATTGGACATGAGTTTGAGTAAACTCCAGGAGCTGTGATGGACAGGGAGGCCTGGCGTGCTGCAGTCCATGGGGTCGCAAAGAGTCAGACACGACTGAACGACTGAACCTACCTGAACCAATGTAATATGACTGGTGTCCTTTTAAAAAAAGAATATTAGGACACAGACTTGTGAAGAGGGAAGTCCATGTGAAGATACAAGGAGAAAATGGCCATCTATAAGCCAATGATTGAGGCCTTGAAAGAAACCATTTCTTACGGATACTTTGATCTTATACTTACAGTTTCCAGAACTCTGAGAAAATAAATTTCTGTTTTAATCCAGTCAGTTTACTTTGTTACAGTAGCCCTAGCAAATGAATATAGTCTCTGTCATTTTTTCTATCTGCTCATCTCCTAAATGTAGATATTCCCCAAAATTCAATTCCTACCTCAGTCTTCACGCTTACCTTTGCCAATATCACATACCTCCATACATTCAATTATTACATCCATGAAAATGATCCTTAAATTTATTAGGTTGAAAGATATGACACAGCCATTTTTGTAGGCTGAAAGTGGTTGGTTTTTGGCAGTTTCATATGGCTCAATCTGATGTGTTTCTACTCTAAACTTTCATGAAGCTGCAAACTTGAATGTCCCCCTGCCTTTTATATGTTTCCACGTGTTTATATCAGAGGAACATATCTAAAATGGAACTTATCATCTTCTTAGGAAATTTCTAGGCTTAAAGCAATGGCCTTATCTTTGGGTCATCTCTCTCTTTCAGTGGCTAATTACATCACGATCACATGTGTAGTGTGTGCCTTCCACACCTACTTCCTTAGTAGAGGCTCTGTTGGAATCTTAAGAATCCTTCTAATACTTGGCAAGTTAGAATATGGTCCTTGGACTTGAAGCATCCCCACTGGATTGAAGCATGCTAGACTGAAGAATCTCAGTCCTTACCCTGACTTATGCAATCAGAATCTGCGTTTTTAAAAAGATCCCCAAGAGATTCTTAAACACATTAAAATTCAAAGAGGACTTTCTTAGAATATGGTTGTAGCCATGGGAATTATAATGCTCCAGAAAGATTGTATTATTTTTCTACTGGTAGCAGGACAGTATAAGAAAACCCAAATCACCATAGTTTCACCGTCATGGAATATTATCCTTAATTTAAAAAAAAAAACTGCAATTTTGATACATGAAAATTTATATTTTAATAATATCCTCTTTGTTTGCTGGTGAGTTTCTGTATTAATATTTGCCCATTAATTCTCTATACATAGCATTTGGCAACTGCTTTTCTCATCTAAATATCTGTATACTTTTATAAACTCCATTTTAATTTTTGCCTTTGGTATTGCAATGCAGACAGTTCCTAGGGCCATTTGTTAACATGTTGAATTTGCACTGAAGATTCTTAATATTCCTGATAGATATGCTTTTTAACTAACATAAAATTTGAAGAATAAATTGTTTTCTTCTCAAATGGTTATAGTCAGCTACACAAGTCGCCAGTCTTTGCTTAAATTCAGGAGCACAATTTGAGGAAATTAATTGATAATGATTATTTACAAAAAATGATACAGCTCTTGACACACAGTAGAAACTGAGGATAATTCAGAATTGACTTGCAGAGCAGAAATTATAATAGCGTGATCCCATTCAGCAGTCTCTTTTCTAAACTTAATAGCTGCAACACACACACACACACACACACACACACACCCGGATGAAGAGTGCTTCTAGGGAGCCAAGATGGATACTGAGACTCTGATCACTAGGAATCATGCCCTTTCTTATCATTTGGAATGATTAGTCTGCTGGTTGTGGCCATCTGGGCAACCTGGGAGGTGGCTTGACAAGGTTACTTAGGTCAGAGCAGGATAACAAGCAGCAGAAGAAAGAGCTATATACTATTTAAGAAAATAAATAAACAGCCCTGATCATGCTCCTAAAGCCGGCAGCTTCGCTTTGCAGTTGAGTAAGCCATACTTGTCTTCCTTGTTTTTCTTTGTTTATGAGGAGTTCTAAGTCTTTGCCTGTTGATAGTGTAATTTGCTTAGCCAGACAAGCAGGTACTGTACACAATAAGTTATTCTAAATAAAAAGGGTGATTAATCAAGGAAAATCAAACTGTGAGCCCTAGTACCACTCCTTCCTGGCTGGTCCCAGACTCCCAGCTTGTTTATTTAGTGTCACCCATAGTCTGTCATGGCTGACCTAAAACTATCAGGAACAGCCACAATGGCAGTCAAGCATAAACAAAAATCTGAACTGAAGGTGCAGAGGGACTGCCATTCCACAGATAAGATCTATTGCTGTAATAGCCCTTGATTATGAAGACCAAAGGAGAAAAAACACCAAATATACAGACACTTTTCTGTTTATTTATACATGAAGAGGGAGGGGGAAGCAAATCATTTACAAAGAGGAGGGAAAAAAGGGAATAAGGTTTCATTCCATGTCCATGTTTCTCAGTTTATACAACAAGATTCTGTGATAGCAGGGTTTTGCTTCTGGTCTCCTTTGTTTGTTTATTGACATTTTGCAATGCTTTTAAAAAATTGCACACTGGGGCCAGAGATAGCAGAGAGAAAGAGAAATTGAGGTGGGAAAACCTACTAGACTGTTACCTAGGGAAAGAATGTTTTTCTTTTCTATGAAATTATTCCAACTGAGCTATTATAGATCTAAGCCAAAAATGAGTAGGTTGTTGGATGATCTTTCATGTAAAGTGATGTGTTAGGAGATTATGCTTTTCAGGCAAGCAAGATCCCTTAATTATTGCACATGTGCATGACGCATTTTTAACATGCAAGAAGCAGTCTGGTGAAATCCTCACTTTTCTTTTTGCCACAATATTCTTTCTGCAGTGGAACACTTTCATTTTTTTTTCCATCAGCTTATTTAATTGTATAAAGTTTAGGAATTATTTGGAGAGATAGTTAACTGGAGATGCTTCTTATCAGAATATGACGGATGATGGTGCCAGTTTCTGAGCCAGTCTGGTCACTACCTCAAGATGGAATGTGAAAAGATTACTTTCACCCCTAAAGAGGCCCACAAATTCTGAGAAGCAATGGAAATGGATCTCCTCATTGTTTGTAGGTGCTACACTGCTGTTGCTCATGTTCCAAGGGCCAAATTTATCCATTTAATGGAGAAGTGTGCTTGTCCTACTAGCATTTCAATTTATAAAATGTGTAAGAGGAAGGGCAAGAGGCTTCCAATAGGATACTAGCATTGAGGAATACTGCTTTATTGTTCTCTATTGGTCAATTACTGGGACAAATGGCTGCAAGAAGTTCTCCCCAATCTATTTTCTTACAGCCCATGTAGTATTACATTTCACTCCAAAGAGTAAAGCTCTGATGTTTTATCACATTCCAATGCTCAAAAGGGAAATTGCTGGTAAGGTACTTAACACTAAATGCATCCATTTTGGTATACTGACATTGCCTGGGACTACAGATAAATTTCAACAAATCACAGTTGTACACCAGGGGATTGGGATCTCATTCTCTGAGGCACTGGTGAAAATAGAAGACTCTGCCTAGAGTGGGAGCAAAATGAAAGTTGGTATTATCAAGACACTGCATTGAAAAGGTGAAATGTTCTATCAGCTTCTGTGAAAAACCCCAACTGTGTTCACTTGCATGACTGTCTGATAATTCATTTTCTTTTCCCTCTTGGATGTTTTGTGGCAAAGAAAAACATCTGGAAAAGGCTGGCTTTAGGGTACACAAGGAGTCAGATAAAGGTCATGTGGGTAGCACTAAGCTAACATCCAAATTTAGATGGATTTTCTGCAGGCTATTCTAAATTCATATTTCTATTTTAGCAGTCTTCTCATGACTTAGGATCCAAAGTCTTGAAGATGCTTCTGAAGTGCAGTACTATTCTTTTTTTCTGAGCCTGTTTACTGTTTATACCATCTCTTTCTTTAGATCCCTCCCAGTCCTTTCCAGTGGGGCTCCCACTCTTTACCCAGGAGGTGGTGTTTCTGGATAGCAATTATTTCTGAGGGGATGCTTCTGTACACACAGATTATTATCTGCATTCAGTCCATTCTTAGGATGAAATATGATGACCAGAATCAAGTGATTTATTATCACATGCATCAATTATGTTCTTAAATTTTTGTCTGTAAAAAATATTTTTTCTCATATAATTTTTTAAGTTGAAATATAATTCACATACTACAAAATTCATTCCTTAAAAGTGTACAATTCAGTGGGTTTTGTTATATTCTAAAGTTATGTAACCATTACCACTACCCAACTCTAGAACATGTTTCTCATCCCCAAAAGAAACCCCATATCCATTGACAGTCAATCCCCACTCTTTCCTCTTCCCAGTTCCTGGGAACTACTAATCTACTTTCTGTATGAATTTGCCTATTCTGGACATTTCATGTAAATGGAATGATACGATATGTGGCCTTTTGTGTCAGGCTTCTTTCATGTTGCATAATATATTAAGGTCCATTCACATTGTAGCACATATCAGTATTTCATTTTTTAATTTTTTTCAAGACTTCATTTTTAGAACAATTTTAGGTTTACAGCAATATTAAGAGGGAGTTATAGAGATTTCCCATATACCTTCTGCCCCCACACAATGCATAGCCTCCCCCTTATCAACAGCACACACTAGAAAAGTACATTTTTTACCAAGAGTGAACCCATGTGGACACATTGTAATCACCCAAAGTCCATAGTTTAAATTATGGTTCACTCTTGGTGTGGGTTTGAACAAATATCTAATAATGTGTTTCCAACATTATATCCAGTAGTCAGGTATGGATGTGAGAGTTGGACTATAAAGAAAGCTGAGCACCAAAGAATTGATGCTTTTGAAGACTATAAAGAAAGCTGAGCACCAAAGAATTGATGCTGTTGGAGAAGACTCTTGAGAGTCCCTTGGACAGCAAGGAGATCCAACCAGTCCATCCTAAAGGAAATCAGCCCTGAATATTCATTGGAAGGACTGATGCTGAAGCTGAAACTCCAATACTTTGGTCACATGATGCGAAGAACTGATTCATTGGAAAAGACCCTGAAAGCGGGAGGAGAAGGAGACAACAGAGGATGAGATGGTTGGATGGCATCACTGACTTAACGGACATGAGTTTGAGTAAACTCCGGGAGTTGGTGATGGACAGAGAGGCCTGGCGTGCTGCAGTCCATGGGGTCTCAGGGTCAGACACAACTGAGCGACTGAACCGAACTGAACATTATACTATCATATAGAATAATTTCACTCACCTAAAAATCCTCTGTGCTCTATGCATCTCCCCACTAACACTTCTGGCAACCACTGATCTTTTCATTGTCTCCATAGTTTTGCCTTTTCCAGAACGTCCTATAGTTGAAATCTTACAGTAGCTTTTCCAGGTTGGCTTCTTTCACTTAGTAACATACATTTAAGCTTCCTCCATGTCTTTTCATGACTTACAAGCTCATTTCTGTTTGGTGTTGATATTTCTTTGTCTGAATGTACCAAATTTACCTGCTGAAGTACATCATAGTTGCTTTCAAGTTTTGACAGTAATGAATAAAGCTGCTATAAACATTTGCATACAGGTTTTTGTGTGGACATAGCTTGAATAAATACCAAGGGGTATGACTGTAGGATCATATGACAAGAGTATGTTTAATTTTGTAAGAAACTGACAAACTATCTTCCAAAGTGGCTGGATACCATTATGCATTCCCACCAGTAATGGAAGGGAGTTGCTGTTGCTCCACATCTTTACCAGCATTTGGTATTATCAGTGTTTCAGATTTTTGCCATATGTGTGTGTGTGTAGTGGAATGCCATTGCTTTAGTTTGCATTTTCCAAATGACATATTATGTGAAACATCTTTTTGTATGCTTATTTCCATCTGTGTATTTTATTTTGGAGAGTTATCTGTTAAGGACTTTGGCCTTTCAATTGGATTTTTGTTTTCTTATTTTTGAGTTTTAAAAGTTCTTTGTGTATTTTGGATAATATTACTTTATCACATGTGTCTTTTGCAGCTGTTTTCCTCCCTGTTTGTGGTTTATTTTCCAATTCTCTTGATATTGTCATTCATAGCAAAATTTTAATTTTAATAAAGTCCAGCTAATCCATGATTTATTTCATGGATTGCATCATTGGTGTTGTATTTTAAAATGCATTGCCATACCCAAGGCCATCTAAGTTTTTTTTCTATTTCATCTCTAGGAGTTTTATAGATTTATATTTTACATTTAGTCTGTGATCCATTTTGAGTTAATTTTTGTTAAAGGTATAATATCTGTGTCTAGATTCATTTTGCCTTTTTTTTTTTTTTTGTTTGGTGCATGTTCATTAGTTTCAGCATCATTTGTTGAAATGACAGTCTTTGCTCCATTGTATTGCTTTTGCTCCTTTGTCAAAAATCAATTGACAGTTTTTTTGTTTGTTTGTTTGTTTTTCAATTGACAGTCTTTATGGGGACCTATTTTTGGGCTCTCCATTCTGTTCCACTGATCTGGTTCTCTGTTCTTTCACAGTACCACAATGTCTTGATTACTGTAGCTTTAGAGTAAGTCTTGAAGATAAACAGTTGTCAGTCTACCAACTTTGTTCTGCTTTAACATTGTGTTGGCTATTCAGTCTTTTGCTTCTCTGGATAAAATTTGAATCTGTTTGTTGATTATTTCCTTTTTTATATGACTGAATAATATGCCATTTTATGAATGAGCCACATTTTGTCTATACATTCATAGCTGAAGAACATTTATGCTGTTTCCACATTTTGGCTATGTTGAATAATGCCGCTATGAATATTTCTGTACAGGCTTTTGTTTGAAAACTTATCTTCAATTCTGCTGAGAATACACTTAAAAGTGTAATTGCTGAGTCATATGGTAATTGCATGTTTGACTTTTTGAGGGCCTTCTAAACTGTGTTCCAAAGCAGCTAAAAATATAAGTATTTATAAGTTGATAGTGTATAATTGACATTCAACAACTGTCCTTATTTCTATCAAACTACTTCTTGGTTTGAGTTCCATTTTACATATTGAATAATTAATAATAATTAAATTGAATTCAAATACCCAATCTTTTTCCTTAAACTTTTCCTGACTCAAAAATTTTAGTATGCCATTGAAGTCAGTATTTGAGACAAACTAAAAGTATGATTACATTGATAATTGATAATCAATATGATGTAGTTGATTGTCTATATATATATATATATATATATACTCTTTTTTGTTTATTTAAATAATATCCTGTTTTCCTGAAAAGATTATCTGGACCCATATCCTAGCTGTGAAATATTTTATTTTACTTAAACATATTTATAAAAATCAAATATGTTTTAATTTACAGTAAGGAAAGAAGGGCACATCGTAATTAAAAGAAAGCAACTATTAACCTTGACAGTAGAATAGTAAATTAACAGCTTTGCCAAATATTTTCTAGGTATTCTACAAATAATTAGCTAATTGATTGCTTAAAATATTAGTCTGAACTATATTGTTGGGACCAATTAAAAATTGGAGATTAGATACCTTTTAAACCATTAGAGAACATTACCATCGAGAACTTTTTCAGAGATATGTACAAATATTGGAAATAAATCCCATTGCTTGTGTATCTAATAAAGGAGAAATGACTCTTTATTTTGGGCCTTGATTGTATAATCATATTATTTTTAGTGAATTAAGAATGGGCTGGGGGAAAAATAATGGTCTGGATTGTCTGCTAAACTTACAATATTGTCTTTCTCCTAGATTTATACTTAGGATCCATTTATCCAACTCTCCCAATTTATAGCAAGTTTAGATATTCTTTTCTTGTGTACCATTTTGTGATGAGAACAGGATTAAAGACCCATGAGAAACTGAATGAGAAACAAGAAAAAGTCCTCTGGGGGAGAATATGAAGTGCATTTTAGAAAATATTAAGTTAAAAAATCAATAACTAAACATTTCTAAAGGTAAATAATATTAGTCAGGAAACAAACAAGTACCATTATGGTCAGTAGTCAGATTAGACACACTTTCCCTGGCAAGGACCTTGTGGCACCAGGGAAACCAACACAAACTCTGTTAAGATGTTGAAATTGATATTCATTTAGAAGAGTGTCTCATATAAAAGATGTACTACACTATTTCAGACCGCATACCCTACTCAGGTGGAGAGTTACTAGCAGGCTTAAAAGGTTGATATGCTTTGTGGAGTAGCAGATCAATTTTAGTATAGCAAATTAGCAGTTTAGACCTACACAGCAAACTTAGGACAGGTAAGAAAGTCTTCTTGAAAAAAGCTTGAAAATTTTGTATATAAAAATAATTAGTAGTTGATTCCAATTTTAAAATGGCACTCACTGTTCTGCTTATCTGCTACTGAGATTTATAATAATAATGTCATCATCATTCCTGTTTCAGAGATAAAGTTTCTGTACAGAACCATATGAGAATATTCTTTGTTTTTTTATGAATTACAAAAGCAGGTAGCATAAAGAAATTCTGGTAAGCTTAAGTTTGCAAGAATACCTGGAATCCAGTAGTGGGAAGGATTTGGGAATTAGGAAGGAGTTGAAACTAAGGACTAGAAAACTTTTTCCTTTTCTTCCTGAAGGCTGGTTTCTTCTGCATGACAAGTAAAATCTCTGTCTCACGTTTCTCAGTATACGTCTCACAGATCCAGACACTCCTAAAATGATTTCCTTTCAGTTCTGAATTCAATTTATGATAGAAGGGTGTCTGTTAGGTTAAGATTGAGGCAGGTGCACATTCTTGGGCCAATCAACCATGGCCAAGGGTTTGGGTTATAAAAAATATGGCTGCTGATGTGTCTATTTTCATGGATGGGACGGCAGTGGATGTGGAGGGCCAGGCAGTGTAATGTAGCATGCTGTGTGTGATACGGGCTGAAATTGATCCAAGCATGTATCAACTAGAACTAACTTCAAATAAGTCACATAGAATGAGAGAGTGTGAAGAAAAAACCATTTGTCCCAATCTTCAACAACAGTAGCTATATTGTATTACTGTCCTAGAAAACTCTGCATGTGGGTATTATACTAAGAACACAAATACTGACTTATATGTATATTTTTTTCAAAGTACAAATCAAAGGATGTATTCTTAAGGGAGAACATGGTGGGTATTGTTTACCACTCTTTTGAATACATACTCCAACCAGGGGGAAAATCAATTGCCTTTTAGTTGTCTTTATTAAAAGTCTTGTGAGGTCTTCAACAAAGAGTTGTCAGTTCAAGAAATTTCAGAGCCAAGTAACTATTTATTCAAGGACAGTGTATAAAAGTGCAGTTGAACACAGCAATTGTGAGGTTGCTTGGAGTGCCTGCTGAAATACTTACAGTGCACAATGTTGTCTTTCCCCACACCCTTGAGGAATAAAACTCACGCAGACTTTGTTACTAACATAAATGTTTTAGGGGTATCCAGTATTCTATAAATACTTAAATAAAAAGCCATAATTGTATGTTAACTCTTTTCCGGAAATTTTTGCTTTGTAATTTTTATATTTATTAAAAAGAAAAGAAAAGAAAGAGAAGTTCTGGTTTTCCCTTCCTTTGTCCATTTTGCCTTTATTTTTATAGGCACATGTTCAACTACATGCCATTTTAATCACACAATTCTCTATTTGCAAAAACGAAGACAAAAAGAAAACCCAAACCAAAGCCCAGACATATATGAGTTTACAACAAAGTTATATTAAGAGGTGCTTGTTGCAAATTTTGAAGAAGTATGTTTTGTTAAACTAGGCAGAAACTTCAAAGGAGGGAGGGATCACCTTAATTTGAGGAGCAGGAAACCAGAAAATGTCTTCATGAAGGAAGGTGAATTTAAATTTGTAAGAGGAAGAAATTATAGGGTAAGGAAATATCAATCAAAGTCACTGGGTAAGGAGGGAGCGGTAGAAGCAAAATTTCTTAAGCCAATATCATGCGGCAGAGATGCTGCTAGGAGATATAGAAATATTTTAAACTGTGATAATTGTGAATATTTGACTGAGAAATGGAATATAAAGAATACGGTACAGGCTGTTTTAGTTTTACATAGTAGTGTAGGTTCATAAAAATCAATGTGCAAGTTGAAACCATGCAAAGTGAACTTAATAATCAGTGGGAAAATTACAATTGTCCAGTGACTTTTTAAAAATTATTGTCAGAAGAGTAAAAATTGTTGTTTTCAATTATAAATATATAGGGAAATTAAAACATTGAAACTATTTAATACACTGTAATCAAAGACATTAGAAACACTGAAATTTAAAATACATTATTGTTTTTGTAAAAAAATACCTATCAAAAGTGATTTTTAATGGTACCTGTTATTTTCTTGCCTATAATTTACGATAGAGACTGAACACTTTTCTATGCACTGACATATTGTCATATCCCTTTCTAAGTTTCAATTAATTTCCAACATTTTATTCTTCATGCTTTCAAAGTTGCAAAATATTTGAGAGTTTCTTTAATGTTGAAGTTGTTTGCCAGCATCACTTCCTCTGGGACATCTTCATCCTTTTTGTCAAAACCACTTTCATCATTTATGTTGATAAGTTCACCTTTACTAAGTTCCTTTGACTGTATATTCTTAGTCTCTCCAATGGTATCTCTGTCAACAATCCCATGGTCAGCTATTTCTTCTATAACTTGTTTATGATGGATCAGAATTTCACTTTTGAAGTTACTACCTTTCATTTCTTTTAGTATTTTTATATTTATTGACCAATTCTCTCTTTCAATTCTCCATTTTTATAAAATGGTATATGAATTTATCACGGGGAAACAACACAATTATATGCTTTCCTGTCTGTGCTGGAACTGAATATCAGGTATGCAGTGGCCAATCACTGGCAGACTTTGAAAGAAGTGATGTGATTGGTCACTGATTATGATGCTTGGCTATTATTTACATAGTGATCTGTGGACTGAAGAGTTAGGTGTGAAGTTTGTACTTCATGCAATGAGTATACTATCGTAACTGAAATTTGAGCCTTTTTGTTGGAGGACTGGTACAATTGAACTTAACTGTGGTAACTGAAATTCACGCCAGTACCACATAAGGTGAGAATTGCCTGTATAGAATAGGGATACAGTTTCCAGAGAAGATTAAAATCAGAACAGAAAAGGGTCATTTTTAATATCTTTTAGAAATTAAGGTGAAATTCACGTAACACAATCATTTTAAAGTATACAGTTCAGTGGCATTCAATGTATTCACAGTGTTATACAACTACCATCTCTCTTAACTTTCAGAACTTTTTCATTGCACCAAAAACAAACAAACAAGCCCCACTACCCTGTACTAATTTAGCAGTCACTACCTATTTTCCCTCCCCCATTCCCTGGTAACTAACAATTTATTTTCTGTCTTTGTGGATTTGCCTATATATTGTATAAAAGGAATCACACAAAGTGTGACCTTTGTCTCTGGCTTCCTTCACCAAACATGATGAAGGTTCATCCAAGTTGTAGCATATATCAGCACTTCATTCCTTTTTATGGTTGATTAATCTAGCATAGATATACCTCTATTTTTCTCTTGTGCTCATCTATGGGCATTTGGGCTGTTCCAACATTTTGACTATTTTCATCTTTTGGATGATGCTGCTATATACATTTTCAAACATGTTTCTGTGTGAATGTATGTTTTTATTTCTCTTAGAGTGGAATTGTTAAGTCATATGGTAATTCTATGTTGAACTTTTTGAGGAGCTGCATGTACATACTTGTGGTGCATATACACATGTAATTCTTTTTGGGTGGAAGCGATGGATCTTAAAATTAGTATATGTTAAGCTTTAACAGATGAGGCTAAACAGTTTCTCAACAGAGTTGTACGATTTACATTCCCAATAGCAGTGTATATGAGTTCCAGTTGTTCCACAACCTTGTCAACATTTGGTATTGTAAGGCTTTCTAATTTTATCAATTTTAGGCAGATAGTAGTCTATGCCCCGACCAGTAATGCCAAAGAAGCTGAAGTTGAACAGTTCTATGAAGACCTACAAGACCTTCTAGAACTAACACCCCAAAAAGATGTCCTTTTCATTATAGGGAACTGGAATTCAAAAGTAGGAACTCAAGAAACACCTGGAATAACAGGCAAATTTGGCCTTGGAGTACAGAATGAAGCAGGGCAAAGGCTAATAGAGTTTTGCCAAGGGAACACACTAGTCATAGCAAACACCCTCTTCCAACAACATAAGAGAAGACTCTACACATGGACATCACCAGATGGTCAACACCGAAATCAGATTGATTATATTCTTTGCAGCCAAAGATGGAGAAGCTCTATACAGTCAGCAAAAACAAGACCAGGAGCTGACTGCGGATCAGATCATGACTCCTTATTGCCAAATTCAGACTGAAATTGAAGAAAGTGGAGAAAAACCACTAGACTATTCAGGTATGACCTAAGTCAAATCCCTTATGACTATACAGTAGCAGTGAGAAATAGATTTAAAGGACTAGATCTGGTAGACAGAATACCTGATGAACTATGGATGGAGGTTCATGACATTGTACAGGAGACAAGAATCAAGACCATCGCCAAGAAAAAGAAATGCAAAAAAGCAAAATGGCTGTCTAAGGAGGCCATACAAATAGCTGTGAAAGATGGGAAGTGAAAAGCAAAGAAGAAAAAGAAATATATACCTATTTGAATGCAGATTCCAAAGAATAGAAAGGAGAGATAGAAAGCCTTCCTCAGCGATCAATGCAAAGAAATAGAGGAAAACAATAGAATGGGAAAGACTAGAGATCTCTTCAAGAAAATTAGAGATACCAAAGGAACATTTCATGCAAGTATGGGCTCAATAAAGGACAGAAATGGTAGGGACCTAACAGAAGCAGAAGATATTCAGAAGAAGTGGGAAGAATGCACAGAAGAATTTTACAAATATGTTCTTCACAACCCAGACAATCACGAAGGTGTGATCACTCACCTAGAGCCAGACATCCTGGAATGTGAAGTCAAGTTGGCCTTAGGAAGCATCACTACGAACAAAGCTAGTGGAGGTGATGGAGTTCCAGTTGAGCTATTTCAAATCCTAAAAGATGATGCTGTGAAAGTGGCACACTCAATATGCCAGCAAATATGGAAAACTCAGCAGTGGCCACAGGACTGGAAAAGGTCAGTTTTCATTTCAATCCCAAAGAAAGGCAATGCCAAAGAATGCTCAAACTACCGCACAATTGCACTCATCTCACATGCTAGTAAAATAATGTTTAAAATTCTCCAAGCCAGGCTTCAGCAATACGTGAACCGTGAACTTCCAGATGTTCAAGCTAATTTTAGAAAAGGCAGAGAACCAGAGATCAAATTGCCAACATCTGTTGGATCATCAAAAAAGCAAGAGAGTACCAGAAAAGCATCTATTTCTGCTTCATTTACTATGCCAAAGCCTTTGACTGTGTGGATCACAATCAGCTGTGGAAAATTCTTCAAGAGATGGGAATAGCAGACCACCTGACCTGCCTCTTGAGAGACCTGTATGCAGATCAGGAAGTGACAGTTAGAACTGGACATGGAACAACAGACTGGTTCCAAATAGGAAAAGGAGTACGTCAAGGCTGTATATTGTCATCCTGCTTATTTATCTTATATGCAGAGTACATCATGAGAAATGCTGGTCTGGAGGAAGCACAAGCTGGAATCAAGATTGCTGGGAGAAATATCAATAACCTCAGATATGCGGATGACACTACCCTTATGGCAGAAAGTGAAGAAGAACTAAAGAGCCTCTTGATGAAAGTGAAAGAGGAGAGTGAAAAAGTTGGCTTAAAGCTCAACATTCAGAAAACTAAGATCATGCATCCAGTCCCATCACTTCATGGCAAATAGATGGGGAAACAGTGGAAACAGTGTCAGACTTTATTTTTTGGGGCTCCAAAATCAGTGCAGATGGTGACTGCAGCCATGAAATTAAAAGACACTTACTCCTTGGAAGGAAAGTTATGACCAATCTAGATAACATATTAAAAAGCAGAGACATTACTTTACCAAAAAAGCTCCATCTAGTCAAGGCTATGGTTTTTCCAGTGGTCATGTATGGATGTGAGAGTTGGATTATAAAGAAAGCTGAGTGCTAAAGAATTGATGCTTTTGAACTGTGGTGTTGGAGAAGACTCTTGAGAGTCCGTTGGACTAAGGAGATCCAACCAGTCCATCCTAAAGGAGAGCAGTCCTGAGTGTTCATTGGAAGGACTGATGTTGAAGCTGAAACTCCAATACTTTGGCCACCTGATGTGAAGAGCTGACTCATTGGAAAAGACCCTGATGCTGGGAAAGATTGAGGGTAGGAGGAGAAGGGGACAGCAGAGGATGAGATGGTTGGATGGCATCACTAATTCGATGGACATGGATTTGGGTGGACTTAGGGAGTTAGTGAAGGACAGGGAGGCCTGGCGTGCTGCGGTTCATGGGGTCGCAAAGAGTCGGACACGACCTAGCGACTGAACTGAGCTGATACTGTGGTTTTACTTTGCAGTTCCCTGATTGCTAGTAAAAATGAACATATTTTTATATGATAATTTTCTATTTGCATAGCCTCTTGTGAAGCCCTGACTCAAATCTTTTCCTGTTTTTTTCTGTCTTTTATAAATTGGCTTATGAGAGTTGTTTATCATTCTAGAAATCAGTCCTTTGTTAATCACATGTAGTTTGAATATTTTCTGCCACTCTGTGGTTTGCCTTTTCTCTCTCACTGGTGTTCTGATGAAAAGAAATTTCTAATTTTAATGCCTTTCAAGTCATTAATCATTTATTTTATGATAGTGTTTTTTGTGTCTTGTTTAAGAAAATTTTTACTTTACTCCAAGCAAATGCAAATATTCCCTAGCTTCCTAAAGGTTAATCGGTTTTCCTTCACTTTTAGACCTACAGTCTAACTAGAATTAATTTTAGTGTGATATTAGGTGTGCAGGTCAAGATGAGCTTTTTTTTCCATGTAGATCACTGACTCCAACGACCACACTGTTGTGCTACATTATAAAGCAGGCATGTCTGTATATACATGGATCGATGTCTGGTCTCCTTTGTTCTGTTGGTCCTTTTGATTATTGTTGTGCCAGTAGCACACTATCTTAAATATTATAGTTTTATAATAAAATTATACATCTAGTTGGATAAATCCTTCAGTTTAGTTCTTCATCTTCAAGACTGTCTTAACCATATTTGACACCCTGCAGGTCCATATACATTTTGGAATTTGCTTGTTGGTTTCTACACATATGCATACCATGTATTATGAAACAACAACAAAATAAAACAAAAATAACCACCTCACTTGGTTGGATTTTGATTCACTCTGCAGATCAATTTGAGGAGAATTAAGCTCTTTAGAACATCGAGTCTTCCAATCCATAACCATTACATATTCCTCCATTATTCAGGTCTTAGCAATGTTTCATAGTTTCTATTAAAGGACTTTCACAACCTTTTGTTAGATTTATTCCTAGGTATTCATTGGTTTTGATGCTGTTGTAAGTTGTATTTTTAAAATTTTGTTTCTAATTGTTTTTACTGATACATAGTTAATTTTTGTACATTGCTCTTGTATCCAGTAACTTTGCTAAATTTGTTAACTCTGAGAACTTTTGTAGATTATTCAACCACAGTCAAGTCATCTGTGAATAATGAGCTCTCATCTTATAAACTCTTTGTTTCTTTATTTTTGCCTTTTTGCACTCTCCAGGACTTCCAATATAGTATTCGATTGAAGTAGAAATTGCAAACATAGTTGTCTTATTCCTCATCTCAGGGAAAATGTGTTGGTAATGTGCCATACAGCGCATCCATATTCTCAGTCCCCACCTAACTTACTCAGATCTTCACCTCTTAGTATTTGAATGTTATTCTTTCCTGCACTTTTAAGGGACACAAACATACAGAATGCCACTCGGAAGAGGGTGATGATATTTTAAATAACAAGTGTTTTCTTATGTAACCTAGAACTATTTGTGAAAAAGGAAAGAATATTCTCCAAGTCAGGGAGGAGAAGGTGATGGCTTACATACTCAGTCCTCAGGCTGGTCCACCAGGGAGGGAGAAAAAGAAAGCTGGTCATAATTGCTGTCACCACCATGTCCTCATATACCAACATCACCTCACGTGGGCTTAGTTCTATGCTTTTGAGAATGTCCTCCAGAGAGAACTATCTGGTTAAATGATGTGTAGAAAACATGTGACATCTACACTGTCTGCAGGTTGCAGGGCCCTTTCTGACTTCACCAAGGATCCACTGCTGTAGTTTGTTGGCTATCACCAAACTTTCTCCAACTAAGGATACTCCTGTACCCCTTCAATCCCTGAGTCTGAGGAAACTCCCAGAATGCCCTGACACCCTGGCTGTTTCACACTTACTTTGGAGAGTCTAGAGGATTGCTGACTTCATGGGATTTGCCCAGAGGCCAGACCAGAGACAGCAGAGAGGAAAGACAAGGAGAAAAAGACCACTTTGTAAAAGGTCTTAAATGCTAAGCTGAGACCTTTGGACTTAATTGGGCTTAAGTGGAAAGCCACTGAAGGCTTTTGGTGAGTGGAGTGATCAAAGCTATATTTTATAAAAATCAATCCTATGGTAGTGGGAGAGCTAGTTTGGAAGGGGAGAGATCTATTAGAAAATGATTTTAAGAATCCAGCTGAGAATTAATGAGGGCCTGACCAGTGGATGTGGACATGGGAGGAAAAAAGGCAAATAGAGATATGGTTCCAGTTCCTAAACCTGTCCTCTGCCCACTCCGAGTATTCATTAACTGTTGAGGTATCAGGTAGATCCAGGCCCACAGAGCAGTTTATAGCTCTGTTTCTAATAGCAAAAGAATGCTTATTAGATTATCCTATCACTGTTCTCCATCCTACTAAGATACCATATGTAGCTGGTGCATTCATGGAAACTTTACAGGACAGAGTTTCTGTTTTGTGTACATCTGTATCCAATATAGACTGCACAGGGTCTCTTTATTTTCATTTCCTGGTATAGGGTTCTTGACACTCTCTCTCCAGTTCCCCCTACCCGAGCTCCTCCCATTCATTATTCAGAGTTTGCCTGAAGCGTCAAGACCAGAGGGAGAAATTCTAGGAACAGATAGTGTGAAAGCACCAAATTATAAAACACTAAGGTGGCTGGTTGTGGCTAAGTTTTCTATTTTAAGTTGCACTCCATTGCACTTTGGAAAAAAAGAGCCATGCTGAGCTGCTCTTTTATTTATTTTTATTATTATTATTTTTTTTTACTTTACAATATTGTATTGGTTCTGCCATACATTGACATGAATCTGCCATGGGTGTACATGTGTTCCCCATCCAGATCCCCCCTCCCACCTCGCTCCCCATCCCATCCCTCTGGGTCATCCCAGTGCACCAGCCCCGAGCACCCTGTATCATGCATAGAACCTGGACTGGCGATTCGTTTCACATATGATAATTTACATGCTTCAATGCCATTCTCCCATATCATTCCGCCCTCGCCCTCTCCCATAGAGTCCAAAAGACTGTTCTATACATCTGTGTCTCTGTTGCTGTCTTGCCTACAGGGTTATCGTTACTATCTTTCTAAATTCCATATATATGCATTAGTATACTGTATTGGTGTTTTTCTTTCTGGCTTACTTCACTCTGTATAATAGGCTACAGTTTCATCCACCTCATTAGAACTGATTCGAATGTATTCTTTTTAATATACACAATGGAATATTACTCAGCCATTAAAAAGAATACATTGGAATCAGTACTAATGAGGTGGATGAAACTGGAGCCTATTATACAGAGTGAAGTAAGCCAGAAAGAAAAACACCAATACAGTATCAGCTGGTCTTTTAGAAACTTAATTCTTACCTGCTGTTCAGTCGTCTCAGCCAAATTCTAATGACTCCATAAAGAATAAAACAGGTGCAACTGAAAGCATCCAGGGATTCAATACTTAAGACTCCCTTGGAAATCTTGCTGCCAAAGGAAAATCTTGAGGAAATGGGTCATAAGGCAAGGTAAAGGGAATCTTTGGCCTAGCAAGCAGTTTAGTGCAAGGACAGTGAAAGAAAACTGTCTGATAAGAACAGGTTCATGTGGATCCAATGCCAAGCATTTGGAAGACTCAGAGGGTCCACAGCATATGAAGTGACGTTATCTGGTCAGGAAGTTTCTGTAATGAACATGTACATGTTGCTACTGCAGAAAACCCTGAGACTCCACAGAACCAGCAGATGTGAGTCCTTATATGAGCCAGGTCTCCAGACCTCAGTCTGTTATGAGGCATGGAAATCAGTTAAACTGGAGGAGGATATGGAAAAATACGTGATTTTTGTTAAGTGCAAAATCTTTGGAGTACTTGGTAATATCTCAACATTGGGAAAGCATATTCAATAATCATTGCTGATTTTTGCAGTACAAGATAGGCTGTCAGGCTTGTCTTGGAGCTACTTTTATAGATAAAATTCCTATTGTTACTGTGGGTTATCAAGAGTTAGAATAGATTCTTGGTTAGAACACTTCTATACACTTAGAAACATTTAAAAAGTCTGAGTAACTAATTGCCATGTACTTTAATATCTTCAGCTTTATAAATTATTTTTATTTACTCAGGTTTATTTTAAAGTGTCTTGAAATCTATCTAGTTACCATCTTTGAATTTCCTGGGTTCTCTGACAGTATGCTACATATAAGGAAAAGTCTTCAAGATAAACTATTAGAATTGGGACTTGACACCTTAGACACAAGGCTTTCCTGGTGAAGTTTCCACCTGACTTCATTTTGGTTTATAATGACTAACTTATTGAACACAACACACTCTTGTGGTAACAACTGCTAGTATTGTCCTCATTTCACTGTGAAGAGAGTAGGTGAATTTGAGAACGTGGTTGAGGTCGTTTAACCACTGAATGATGGAGCCTTGGTTCTCTGACTCCAAAGCCCTTCTCTTTCAATTTTAGTATTACATTATGAGAATTTCTTGTTTACTTTTTTTTCCATTCTTCATTTTATTGCTTTTAAGTGTTTCAAGTCTCTTTTATCCCCAGTAGTATGTGCTTTTCCTCTCAATGGGATTTTATACTTCTCCAAAATAAGAATGATTTTCTACTTCTTTAATTCTCTTGAAGCAAATGGTTGGTATTCCTCTAAGCCTTTAGCAAAAGTTTTTAGTAGTCTATACCATCTCTTTTAGTTCTTTCTCTAGAGGACTGACCAGCAGGTAAGCACTGAGTTTCTCTCTTCTTGGTCGATCAATTAGTACTCATTTAGTTGGTGATTGTCTTGTTTTTATCATTGATCTATTCACTTCTGGTATATGAGACTGTTATCCTGAAAGTCGTCCAAGGATACAAAATGTTGTATTCATAATTGTATGTAAATCACACATACCTTTAATGTAAATGTTTATGTAGCCTTGCCAGCCAGTTCATAATGTGGGCATAGTCCTTCAACACAGTGTAGTAGAAAATAGTGACAAAGAGGAGGAAGACAACATGAACTTGTTATTCATGGATTTAAAAATAATCTGAGGTTGCTAGAATCATATTTTGTCTATGTTAGCATTTCCTCTTGAATCCAGAAACCGATATTTTGGGCAGTTTGATAATTTTGGGCTACTTTGTGGCTGTGAATTTCATAGTTTGCTGACCCCTAATGTGCAGAGCAGTCAAGTACAAAGAGTATGGAATCTCTCCTTAGCAACTTTGACTATCTGTGTGGCTATTTTTTCCCCTCAGTGTCTCATTTATATTATAGGAATAGTACTAATGCAGTTCACAGGACTGTTTTATAGACTGCTAAGAAAATGAAGTATCAACATTAGCAAAGTTAGATGACATCCATTAATGAAATTATGGGAAGCAGAGAAATAGCACTCAAAACTCTCACCTTACCTGCACAGTTCAGGCTACAGCTTCTGATGCTCATTTCCTGCTGGATTTCATTTCACAATTGTGTTTACACATGGTATGAATTTATATGCTTACATTTTTCATGTGTAGTTTGGTAAAACTAGAAAGAAAAGATTTATTGAATGTATTATTATCATTTTGGGGAGCCTTGTACTTTTCATCACTACTCTGCATATTTAGGGTTTATAATAAGTCTATAAAATATTTACCCAGACTAAGTTCAGAAAATGAGTGCCCAGTCAGTCTTGAAGTGTGAATTGGCACAAATTTTTAAAACCAATGAATGTAGTGCTACATTTAATATGAATGGGGTCTAAATTATAGTAAAGTTCAAAATATCTTGCTTTAACACTAACAGGTTATGGCAATATCTTTACAAATATATTCTAAAAGGTAAATGACATCACTTCTGCTAGGAGGATCTGGTGGGCTTATCAACCGAGCTGGCTCGTATTCAGTTATGAAGGTGTAACTTCCCTGGTGGCTCAGACGATAAAGCGTCTGCCTACAATGCGGGAGACCCGGGTTCAAACCCTGGGTCAGGAAGATCTCCTGGAGAAGGAAATGGCAACCCACTCCAGTACTCTTGCCTGGAAAATCCCATAGACGGAAGAGCCTGGTAGCCTACAGTCCATGGGGTCGCAAAGAGTCGGACACAACTGAGCGACTTCACTTCACTTCATTGCCATTTTCAGGCTTCCTAGGTGGCGCTAGTCGTAAAGAACCCACCTGCCAACAGAGTAGACATAAGAGATGTAGGTTTGATCCCTGAGTCAGGAAGATCCCCCGCAAGAGGGGATGGCAACCCATTCCAGTATTCTTGTCTGGAAAATTCCATGAACAGAGGAGCCTGGTGGGCTACAGTCCATGAGGTGTCAAAGAGTTGGGCATTACTGAAGCAACTTAGCACATATACATGCATCACCATTTTCAGTTTTATCATATGCCTAAATGGTTTCAATGTATATAAATATATATTTACCTGAAGTGGGTGAATAAGAACCACTTCATTTTATTTTTTGGAGGAATTAAAGTTTTGGAAATTTTGTCTTTTTTCTTGAAAGAATTTAAGGACAGTAACTATGTATTCTAGAATACTCTGCTCTATTTACTAATTTTACCATATACAAACTGAGTCAGGTTAGTATTAGTAAAGCCTATTTTTTATTTTCTTTGGTTTTGGGTTAAAATAGCACTTTAGGATGGTGAGATAGATTTTTGAGGATCTTCTGATACTTTAAAGCATCACTGTCATATAGGGAGTAGTCTTGGTCCATTTTACAAAAGAGAAAGAAGGTAGGATCTTAAGATTTAGGAAGTCACTTGATGGAAAGAATTGTTTAAATGTGAGTGTTTACAACCAGGTATGAAAACACATCTCCTTCTGTGTGTATGTTTACTATTCATCATTTTCTATTTACAAGCCACTCTAAGAATATCTAAGACAACAAAAGGAGTAAAATAATTTCCTCCCTCTTTTGTACAACTAGGTATGCATTGAGTATTTGGCACCTTCTACTTGAAAGAAGGTAAATAAATTACATGTGGCTAAATGCTGATGTCCTTGCTGACAGTCTCTTTCTGACAGGATATTAAATCCTATGGGGAAGAAAACAAGTGGGATGAAGAACAAAAGATAGAGGAAATGCAAACAAAAAGAGGAAACTCAAAAAACAATGACAATGGGGCAGGAACTTTGGGGCATGTGTCCCTCATACTTGAAAGTTATCCACTAGGCAGTCTGTGGTCAAAAGATGCTGTGGCCAAGTGCTTAGGAGAAGAACTGCTGTGAAGGTAAACTCTCAAGCACCCAGCAGCCATGTAGAAAACAGTCAGAGCCTGCCCCGAAATAGAGGCCAAAGGAGGACTCATGCTACCAGCATATCATGCAGTCATTACAGGAAGGGAATCAGTACTATTTGGGGACTGAATGTATGGTTATTTGATGTTTGGACTCCTTGGGGAATATGACTATTTGTGACCCAGGAGACTTAGAATTCCTAACATGACCCTGGGCCCAGTAGAATGGAGGGAGAGACACTCTTGTGTCTGTATTTTATGTCTGGACTCAGGTACTTCACACCATCTGCATCTGGGGTGAGCAGAGGTGGATATCCCTGGCACAAATTTCTTAATTAACAATTTAGTGATGTTGTAAAGGAGATTTCCAGTTTATTTTGTTTATCTTAGACTAGTGCATGCTTTTCCTTTGTCCATGTTTTATTTAGTTATGTATTAAGGTTACTATTGAAATTCAATTGTGTTCATAACAATCATATTTCTTTTGATATCCTCTCCCCTCCCTTCTTATAACATTAAAATCATAATTAGAAATATAAATCATTCAATTCTCATAATCTATGTCAAGTAGAATATTGACTGTGGTTCTCTTTTTTTTCTTAGATATTATCATTCAATTTTTTTTTTCTGCAAGGGTGGTAAGAACAATTATATCCAAAGTAATGTCCTTATTGTCATTTACCTACTTTTGGTTGCATTCTTAATCTTTACCATGCATTCAAAATCTATGTTTACTAGCTTGTTGAAAAATTAGGAATTATATTAGAGCCCAATACATTCTTGTTTCATAAACAGCATCATTACTGGAAGAATGAAGATGAATGTAATGACTAGCTGGGTCATAAAGATAAAATACCAATGAAAGAGATTTTTAATTTTATAATAATTTGATAACTACTAGAATATCAACCTTCAACTTGATTAGGAAACCTTCTGAAAAGCAACATTTCATTTCATTTCATTTTAGAATCAAGAGATATGCAGGTGTTTTCATTCTCTTGTTATGCTCCTTTATCCAATTTTCTTTATCCTTTAACCACTACTCCTTCCACAATCACTGTCACTCTTGGACTCTCACACTGGCTTCCTCATTCAACTCTACTGCTATGGTTCATATTCTCAGGCCTCACTAACAGTGACTAACACATTGCTAATGGCATCAGATCATCTCTATTCCTCTCTGTGCTGCACCCCCATGCTGCTAAAGATTGACTAGAGGGATTATGAGGTGGAATGGAAGAGTGAAAACCTATGACAGCATCATCTTGCAACTAAGTGCAGTGAAAGCCTTACTAATCTGTGAGTTCTTCCATATATTATATTTAGGGCTGGAAATTCTTTGACAAAATTATTTTTGGCCTCTTTGAAAAACTGGTATTAAAAAACGACAAGCTAAATATTCATCATCCTTCATAGGCTGTTATTTGCATCTTATGATGCTTGATTCAATCAAGGCAGGATGGCTGCTGAAGAAATATTTGTTTCTGTTGATAGACTGACCTTTACTTAAATTTCCCCTCTGAGGAGAAATACCAGGCCTGAGGCAAACCCCCAGGTGTCCCAAGAAAATACAGTCTGGCTCAAGGTGATTAAATACATCCAATTCAAATTCATTGTCCTACTTTCAGGTCCATCTTCCTTTAACTACTCCCTTCCTGCCACCTCAGGCCATACAACATATAAGTATATGAGTCATTCTTAATCTCTTACACTCCTTCCTCCATCATCAAGTGAAATTATATCACAAATTTCTCCATCTCTCCTCTTTTTTCTATACTGCCATCCTAGTCCAAGCCAAAACCATCTTTCTCTTGGACTTCTGAATTGACTTCTCTTGAATTTTCTTGCTTCTTCTCATGCTTGTCTTCAGTATGTTCTTCATAAAGCACAGTTGGCATTATTTTTGTCCCCCTGCTTGCATGCATGCATGCTAAGTTTCTTCTGACTCTTTGCAACCCCATGAACTCTAGCCCGCCAGGCTCCTTTGTCCATGGGAATTTCCAGGTGAGAATACTGAAGTGGTTGCCATTTCCTTCTCCAGTCCCCTTGCTTAGAATTTCCCAAAAGTTCCCCTTTGAATCTGGAATAAAAACCTTGACTCCTTACTGTGTCCAAAAAGTCCATGGGTGATTTGACCTCTACTCTCAACTCTTTCAGTTTAAGTGTCTGCTATCTGCTAGGTATTGTTCTAAATGATGGAGAGACAGTTTCTAAGATAGACAAGATTCTTCTTCAAAAATCATATGTTCCAGGAGATGAATATATTCCATGAATAGAAGTTAAAAAGAATAAATATGATGTGTTAGAATGAGAAGACACCATCTTGGGTTAAGTCATGTGGGAAGGCCTCATTTAGAAGGTGGCATTTAAGTAGAAGGGCTTCCTGTGTAGCTCAGCTGGTAAAGAATCTGCCTCTAATGCATGAGACACTATTCAATTCCTGGATCAGGAAGTTCCCCTGGAGAAGAGATAGGCTACCCACTTTACTATTCTTTGGCTTCTCTGGTAGCTCAGATGGTAAAGAATCTCCTTGCAATCAGGGAGACCTGGGTGCGATCCCTGGGTTGGGAAGATCCCCTGGAGGAAGGCATGGCAACCCACTCCAGTATTCTTGCCTGGAGATTACCCAAGGACAGAGGAGCCTGACTGGAAGTCTGAGAGACAAATTGGAACACATCATATGAATATACAAACAGGATAGATATTGGAGGGTTTAATGTAGGATAGATATTTGAACTGGTTTACAGAAAAAGATGGATCTGGCTGCTGTGAGGAGAATAAAATTGAAGGAAGCCACGTAGAAGTAGGCACCCTAGTTAGGAATCTATAGCAGTAGTCCAGCCAAGAGGTGATTATAATTGGACTGGGATGGTGAATGGAAAAGGAGTAGATAGATTCAGAATAATGTGTTCCAGCTAACAGGACTAGTTGATGGAGTGGATGCAGAGTGTGAGGGCCAAGAGAAATTGAGTATAACTCCTATCTTTTCAGCTTGGACAACTGAGTGGAGGTGCTATAACTGAGATGGAGAAGACTTGGAGTGGGTGGATGTGAAAACAAAAGTATTTCATGTTGGACCCTTGGACTCACCACTCATCTGTTTCTGGTACACTTACACTTAGGTTTCTCCTAAAAATATTTTGTTTGATTTTCCACTACTATAAAAACTCCTTGAAGGCAGAAACAGTGATGCCTCCATTTTGCTCATCGCTGAATTCACACTGCCTCGTGGTACACTTGTGTGTTGTGCTTAGTCATGTCTGACTCTCTGCAACCCCGTGGACTGTAGGCTGCCCGGCTCCTCTGTCCATGGAATTTTCCAGGCAAGAGTACTGGAGTGGGTTGCCATTTCATACTCTAGAGGATCTTCCTGACTCAGGGTTGAACCTTCCTCTCTTGCATCTCCTGTCATTTAATAAATACTTCCTGAAAGACTGCATCACATAGATCATTGTGCCAGTTTATTAGTTCATATGACTGCTCAAAAATTGTCATTTCAGCTGAATAGACTTAAAATAAATCAAACTTTATTTGATTTATTTGACCCCCCCTTGGTTTATACAATGATAGAAAGTTTTAATAGTTTCTTTAGGAAAGTATTGGTTTCTTTAGGAAATAGGCTGCCTTCCATCTGTCTTTGAATACCCAGTGCTTAGCTCATGGTAACATGGAAAAGGTGTTTTATTTTTCTTTCAAAGCCTTACTTTCATCATCTGTAAAACAGATATAAATATCCTCACTGCTTTAAAGAGTTATTGTGAAAATTAAATGAGATAATTTATATAAAGCACCTAGCACAGTTTTAAGTATACCGTAGGCACTTAATATGGTGATTGTTACAGTGATTGATATTCATTGCTGAAAGAATAGGAAGTTTGTGGCATCCAGATGCCTTGGAGATGAACGAGCTTCTATTCATGAACAAACTACTATTCATTCTTATTATCCATAGATAGAAATTGTTGGGTTAATATTAAAAATCTGCATTCCAAACAATATTTTACAATTTCATGTTCTTTCAAGGTAATTCTTAGAACTGGTGTTGATGATTCTATGATTTGAACACATTGAATTAAAGGACAGACTTCTTAAGCTTCATACTTAAAAAAGTTTAGTGGTATGCTTTTAGAAATTCTAAAATGTAAAAAACAGAAAAACCTTTGACTCTTCAGATATGTTCTAGTGATAGCAAACAACTGTATCTAATAAGCAGATTAAAAATACCACTGAACATTAGCTAAATATATTTTTATTTTCAATGTGAAAAATGCATCTGACTTCCAGCTGGCAAGTTACTATTTGTGCTTAGTTTTCCTTAGTAAACATCAATAGTTTTGATGTTATTGTGTGATCATGAGGTAAATTCTAGATATGCTTAAGGGCCCAGCATTGTGAAAACACACATTTTTAATATTCAAAAGATTTGTGCAATTGTAAATAAGACAGTGCACCCAATATCAGATCATGCTTCATGAGAAAAAGATGCTAAATTTCCTTGACCTACTTTCATCTTCATGTTTAGGAAACAGTGTCTAAGAAGTAAACAAAGTAGTTGGGCTTCACGTAGGAGATGATTATTGTTTGAATTTATGATTCATGCCTTGAGCAAAATTTTGTTTGTGGCCTCATTTGCAACCATAATTTACAACTTTACCAGGGATATGCTGTGTATTTGGGAGGTAATATATCAGACTTGCTTTGTACTGGAACAGTTTTCTAGCTCTGGGTATAGTATTTTCTGTGTTTCTGTTAGCTATAAAATTTCTAGGCATAACATTTATTGTAGCAAATATGGAAATTTTTTAAAAATTGTATTCCCCTTAGGAATGTCTTATTATATTTATATTCTTATTATAGCTAAATCCAACTAGTGTTTAAGGTGGTTGTTAATCCTGCAAATATCTGGTTGCAAAATAAGAAAGGATTAACCTTTTTAGATTTTGTGAAAATAAGGATTGCCTCATTTTTGCATTTTGCACACCCTCTCATCTAAGAAACTAATAAACAATATGTTGACTCGGATACAATGTACATGCCCTTCAAATCTAGAAATGATTTTTCCTATTGCAAATAACTAGTAGGCTGTACTACGGAAAAATGAGTTTTGCCTATTTTCTTTGATCTATGAGTTAGTAAATAATTTCCCTCAGTACTCACTGCAAGTTTTATTGTCTGCTCTAATTTCAATTGTCTTAAGCAATACATCTGGAAATACTGGGGATTTTTAAAACAAAGCAAACAAAAAATAAAGCAATTCAAAGTTGCTGAGATTCTCAACTGAATGTAAGCTTCTGCCTAGCACTGACATTTCTTTGCATCCTCCCATTTTATTTTTATTAGAATGATCTTTTATTAAGAGTAATACTTATTCTCCAAAATAAACATTTAAAAATTAACTTTAAATCTCCATTAGTTTGGGAAATTTAAAGTAGCTTGATTTGAAAATAGTCATTTTCATAAGCACAAATAACAAGCATGATTACAAGCCATAATTTTAAATTACTAAAATTATAATTTTGTATCTAATTATATTTGAGCAAACTCTGGGAGATAGTGGAGGACAGAGGAGCCTTGCAAGCTGCAGTCCACAGGGTTGCAAGGAGTCAGATATGACTTAGTGACTGAACAACAATGTCTGATTATAGAAGTTTAAAGCATAACTAAAACGAGGAAGTACTGCCATCGTTTTTGTCTGCTTGATACAAGCAGTGAGAAAGGAAGAAAAGCCTGAAGGAAGTTTAAAACTTTAGGAAAAAAGCTTAATAATAAACATTAACCTAGTATGCTTCATGCTGCGTGTGCTTACATTATAAAAGTAGGCTCCTCCAGAAGTTTTCTTCCCTCATCAAGTTCTTAGCAGAGTTTTTCTTGACATACAGGCAAGCAGACTGGATAGCCTACAGAGCAAGAAAAGGGTGACTTTTATTGGTAGGAGCAGCAGGGTAAGGAGAAGTAAGATAATGCCTTTAGTCCCAATGCTGGGACTTCAAAACAGAATTAAAACTCTGTTTAGTAGTAACATAGGCTCAAGAATCATTTCAGCATTATTACATACTTCTTTTCTTCCCACAGTAATTATTCATTCAGCTTTTATAACTAACCACAGTAATTTTCTTAGAACAAAGGAGAGCATGGCAACAATAGCTTTAAAAATGAGGAAGTTTAAATGCCCAAGGTCAGAGTGTAACATTTTGATTTCCATAAGTATTTCAAATGCTACAGGCTTTATGTAATAATTTTAATGTGAAAAATATGCAGGCCATGCTTCAGTGCTCTTTGCATATACTGCAAAGAGGGAAAAAACCTTAAAAATTGCTTCGCTTTAATTGAGCAAAAGGATTCACATGTGATCTGAACTTGTGGCTCATAATTCCTCTAGACAGCCTCGGTTGCCGCGTGATGATCCTAATTAAATTATGTAACGGCACTGAGCTAGCTGAGCCAGAGGGTCTGTGCTTTCATATCACCTGGCAGTTTAACTCTTTGTGGGATTCTGAGTGTGGGGCTGTGGTCTTCTATCACCGTTTTGCATGTTAAGGGTCAGAAAACAGTATTGATAGAATCCGCCTTGAAAGTTTTGGCCTGTAGGTGGCAGCATTGTAAGGTTTTGGGAGTCTTGAACTCTGAGGTCTTTGCCTGTTCTGCCTTTCCCCGACGCCTCAGTGCTCACACGCACCCCCCCACCCCCGCCCCCTCCTCATCAGCCCAAGCTAACATTATTACACACTCAGGTAAAACTAAAATGGAGAGAAATGTCATAGCCAAAAAATTAGGCTTTGTTCACTTCAGTCTGTGTTTCGTTATATCTCTGACAATATGGTACATTTGTAATTCTGACCTGAGATTCAGCTAAAGAGAGGCTTCTCTGTAGTCCAGTGTTAACCCATTGCAAACCATACACCTTCAAGACAGGCATTTCACCAAATACAGGAAGGGAAATTAAGTTTGGGGTGAACAATTAATTTAACTTAAGCATACCTATTTTAATCACTTGGGAACAAGTCAGAAGGTTTCATGAATACGTATCAGAACCACCTCATGAGGTCCCCACAGCAACCTTAGCATCCTGACAAAGGTTGCTTGCTCTTTATTCTTTCTTTCTTTTCTCTGTGCTTGGTCACCTGGTTCAGTTAAGTTCCAAGATTACTTTTTTTTTAAATTTGGCCAGAGTAGAGAAAGAACAAAGATTTACCAAATTTGATATATAATTGAAAAGTCATGGTTCATGTATCTTTTAATAATGTATTACTTTATGCAATACTAATATTGTTTTGAGTATATAAACCAAAGTATAATAAATAATAAATGCATTTATACAAATACCAGCATGGATTTTGACTGTTATGTTTTTCATAATATCCACAGAGATCTTGCAGTTTCATCTTATATACTTCTCCTCTGTGAAAGTTATACTTGAAAAACTTCCCTAGGTGATAATGGAAACTGTGTAACGTCAGGATGCTGATATCAGGCCTTGTATGAAGTCTTTTGTTAACTGAATCCTTGGGGAAATTGTTTCTGAGGTCAAGATTGACAAAATTTTTAAGTATTATTGAAAATATAAAACAAAATTGTTTCCTCAATAAATATAATTAGCTATGTATACTTCAGTTTCAAGAGCAAGCACTGATATTGGGAGCAGCTCTTTAAATAAAATAGGACCTCTGTGGTCTCTGGAGGGAACATGCATAAAGCAAAGTAAATGATTTTCTGTCAACACTAAGTAGACAGGTGCTTACATTGAACAGCATTCTAATATGTCTCTGAATATTTATGTCTTCTTTTTCAAATGCATGGCCCATGAATGTCACAGCTGTCAAACGTCTGTACACAAGAAGATAAAAAATGAAATTAATAAAAGGCAGATCAACATTTCGTTTGTTTGGAACACTTTTCCGGGAGTGCTGCTTTCTTTTTCTTTCTTTCCTTTTCTTTTTCCTTTTTTTAACAATAATAATAATAATTTAAAAAAACCTCAGCTATTTTTTAAGATTTGGGCACATCTGCATTTTCTAAAAGGCCAAGGGAAATGTGAGTTGACTAGTTGTATTTTGGGCTGGCACCAGGGCCTGTCTCAGTATTTAAACACCAAAATAATCAGTGGAATTAATGACCAAGAGAACCAGAGTTTGAGGATTTTTCTAGCCATTTCCGCTGTCCGTGTGCTTGGTTTGCTTGGGTGCCACAAACGAGATTCTGACAGGTTGTCACTGCCCCGACCTGAAACTCAAGTTTGTGAGGTGAGAGGCTCTTAAATCTTTCTGTTTCTGTAGCCCAGAGTTTTAGCTCCACACAGCCAGTGCCAAAACAAGCCATCATGTGCCCTTAGACTTATAGAGGAACTAGGTTTTCAGAGCAGAGATGACTAAATAGAATTGGTGGTGGATCAAAGCAATGTAAAAAGGGCCATTTAGTTGTCAGAGCCCTACCTCTCTGCTTCTCATGATTAGTGAAAGGACCATGTATACAAAGGGTGTATGTTGGGATGAACTCACCAGTCACTTGACAAGCATTTATTAACTAGGAAGCAGTGAATTTTGATGCATCTGGTTATTATTATTACTAACTGCTGCTGCTGCTGCTGCTAAGTTGTTTCAGTCGTGGCCGACTCTGTGCGACCCCATAGACGGCAGCCCACCAGGCTCCCCCGTCCCTGGGATTCTCCAGGCAAGAATACTGGAGTGGGTTGCCATTTCCTTCTCCAGTGCATGAAAGGGAGAAGTGAAAGGGAAGTCGCTCAGTCGTGTCAGACTCTTAGCGACCCCATGGACTGCAGCCCACCAGGCTCCTCCGACCATGGGATTTTCCAGGCAAGAGTACTGGAGTGGGGTGCCATTGCCTTCTCCGATTATTACTAACTAGTCCTCAGCAAAAATATTCCCCCAGATACTTCTGTATCCACCCTGACTTGTCTGAACAAACCATTTGGCCACAGGAAAGAATCTAATTTAAATGCTCAACCATGGAATTTAAGCTTAGGAACTTTCTCCCTGTATTTTGCCTTTGATGAGAATTATTATAAACAAAAACTCTCCAAATGGTCAAATAGTTGTTGTAAAAGTCTTAGTTTACTAAGACTAAAAATTTGTTATTCAGTTGACCTAACTGGGGTTTTATTGATAACTACAGATATGAACCAGGTGTAATAAATACTGGTTTAGCTCTGATTTGATTTTGAGACTATATTGATTGCCCTGATTTTATTTTTATAAAAGTAAAAAAAAGAAATCAACTGTAATGTAAACTGTAGAATTTGGGTGATTATGATGTGTCAATCGGTTGTTCATCAGCTATAACAAATGTGCCATTTTTGTGGAGGATGTTGATAGCAGTGGTGGCTATGCATGTGTCGGGGCAGGGGGTCGATGTGAAATCTCTATACTTTTCCTTTAATTTTATTATAAACCTAAAACTGCTCTAAAAAATAAAGTCTTAATCAAAAAGCCCTCATAGATTCAGTTATAGTTTGAAGAGATTCACTCTACTCTTTTATTTCTTTTATGAAAATTTCAGTTCAGCTGGCAGTCTGATTAAACAAATATTTTAATATATTTATATTTGGTGTTCTACAAACATAGTTTTTACATGGCTCAAGTCCCTTTGTTTGGCATTGTGCTATATTGATATAGATCATTTCTCCTTAGAAGTATCTTTTTATTCTCTCCTCTCTTTTTACCTAAGACTTTGCATGTAGTTTATTTGAAGTAATTATTATATTTGCATTGGATAATAAATAGTTGTTTATGTATTTACTTCTCTCAATATATCATGAGCTCTTTGAATGCAGGATATTTGTCTGTTTAAAATTTGCATTATCACAGTTCTAGTACTCTTGTTTGCTGATTATTTATAAATGTTGGGGCTTTCAGTGTTGGTTAAATGTTCGTTGTTTCTTGTTTTGTTTATCAGTTTTTATTGGTTGAAATGGGTGATTTGGTAGGAAAAAGGCTTGTAGCTATAAAATATCATCTAAATGCTTACTATTGAAATCATTCTAGGGCATTTCACAACATAGACATAGAATATCTCAAAAATATGCAACCATTAAGAGCAGTTCACTCTTAAGTTCACATTTCAAATAGGTTGCATCTGTTTCTAATCAGGTAACTGAATGATTAGCAGGAGAAAACATATGATTAGAAAGCATGCAACTCTTGCTTATATATATATTTTTAAAGCTCTCCAAAGCTAAGGTCAATAAAGAAATAGTACGTGTAGCAAGAAAAGCTAGATTAGAGGAAGACTTTCAGCTGTAAAACCTTTTGTGAGCTGTTGTAAAAATAGAAATAATTTAACTGATGGGTTGAGGTATTTGGGACTGACATGCAAGCTAAGGAATGTGAAAATAGATTAGAAGAATGGTGACTAGTAAAATTATGAGAGCTGTAGTTGGGAGTAGAAAGTTACTGAACAGATGATTTCGTTCCTTTTTATAGAGCCATACTTTAACTCAAAGAAAGCTAGTAAGAATAATGGGGAAAAACACCAAGTTTGATAAAACAAAATAAACAGGGACTATTATAAACAAGAAATGTTGGAAAGGCTTTTGTTTACTTTCATTATTGCAAAAAAATATTTTTGCAGTATTATATTACTTTAAGATCATACTTACCTCTTAGTTTTATCCATTATACTCCCTTTTTGAACAGTTTTTACACCTTGGAGCCTGAAGTTCACAGAAGGAAAAAACAAAAAGCTCTGTTCTCTAGTCCTGATTTGAACCAGACACAACTTACTTCAAAACTGCATGCTGTCCTTCAGTTAATTACTCTCCTGAATTCTATCAGATGCCCCCTTCTCTGTAACTACAGAAAGCCTGTGGTGGAGAAAGGCATGATGAAACTTGCTTTAGGTGACTTGCTTTTGGAATTTACAGGCTATAGTTTTTCCAGAATTTATTACAAAGACTAGCTATACTTTTCTGTAGACCATCTTTACCTGATATAGTTGAGGCTCACTCACTTGACAGCAGTTAATGTCCTAGAACACTAGTGTACCTATGTAGTGACTCATATAAGAAGAGAAATTGGGTTTGATGTGAAAGTTCATTATACACACAATGCCTTATAACACTGGGTTTATTTTTATTACTTTTTAAATGGGAATTTGAAACTCAAGTGAGATTCAGCGTTCCAAGTTCAAAGGAATTTGAAGCCATGGGGCTCTTGGCCTTGGGAAATTTTCAGAAATCTTGGAGGGTGTGGACCTTCTAAGAGATATAGAGGAGGGAACCTGAACCAATTTTAACTAGATGTAAAGAACAGAATGACCGCACCTGACACTGAGTTACTTTTCATCATTATTTCTTTTTTATTCTGGATATTTTTAAGCCTATAATTTAACTACATGCTGTAGTTAATAGTTTTCCTGAAGCCTGTTGTTAGTCGCTAAGTCATGTCTGATGACTCTTGAGACCCCATGGGCTGTAGCCGACAAGGCTCCTCTGTCCATGGGATTCTCCAGGCAAAAATACTGGAGTAGGTTGCCGTTTCCTTCTTCAGGGGATCTTCCCGACCCTGGTATCAAACCTGCATCTCTTGCAATATCAGGCAGATTCTTTACTGCTGTGGTGAAGGAAATGGGAACCCACTCCAGTACTCTTGCCTGGAAAATCTCATGGATGGAGGAGCCTGGTAGGCTACAGTCCATGGGGTTGCAAAGAGTTGGACACGACTGAGCGACTTCAGTCACTTCACTTCACTTCATTTCGCTTCGCTTCTTTACTGCTGAGCTGCCTGGGAATCCCCTTCCTGAAGCCTCTGCTGATCAAATCCAAAGTTTGATAACTGAAGTTCATAAGAATTTGTAATGCAAAATTTGAAATATGGGTCTATTTTCTATATGGAATGACACTATGTCATTTTATAATCCTAGTGTCTAATTAAAAAAAAATAAACCTTTAAGAACAGACACAGTGATTCATACTGTTTCCATCCCAAACTGTTTTTATTGCAACTTTTGCCTATTAAGCTTGTCCATATTCAAATAGAATGGCTGATTGTTTGTTTCCTGTATGGCTTTCATAAGATTGAAGTTCATTCATATTAGTCTTCCACTTTCCTTGCTGTGGCACCAAACAATTCCATGTTCCTTGATCGTTCCCCAGGGATCTTATTTTCCACAACTAATTGCAAATCTTCTGAACCCATAAAATCATATAATCCAGAATTTGTTATATTTCATCTCTTTTCCTCCTTTTCTTTTTTTTAGTTTTCTCACTGATAGAAATAAAGAGGTGAAGAAATGCTTCTTCAAAAGTCATGGTAATACAGAGCATGTAATATTTTTAATTTTGCCATTAAAGTTGTGGATTTTCCACATAGTTTATCTTAGGCTCAACACAGTCAATAAAACCTCTTTTCTAAAATTCAGACTACAAATTCACGTCGATAAATTTGCACCCTGCGAAACAAACCAGCTGACCACTGAGATCTGTCTCTAAGCACATAGAAATCCAGGCAAGCACTTCTCTTTATAGGACAGTTTAGTTTAAGCAATTAACAATCAAGCCCTGTACACATAAACACACTATAATTAACTGTTTAATAGTGGGAGCTTGCTTTTCAAATTTTTCCCTTTGAGTACAGTCAAGGTGAATTACTTGATTTTTCCATCACTAAATGCTACAGCAGCTGAGTCTTTTGCAAGTCTCCAGTCTCCACATATTTTCCTATACCCACTATATTTGACAGTAAAACTGCCAAGCTCCATTATTTCCAACTGGCAGCAATTTAATACATAGTTGAGTCAGTTATTTAGCTAAATAAATTGCTTAAAGTTAACTCTATTTGTAAGACCACAAGGTGTTTCTAAAATGTGCTGCCCTTTTATATCATAAACCTGGATTAGGTTTACAACCCCATTTCCCCTCAGCAGTTTATAAATCAAACAAAGAACATAGAACAATGCATAAAAATCCCTGTGAAACCACCCTCAGAGTTTTTGTTAATGACAAAAGCATACTGGGAACTGGATTTACTCTGTATGTTGAAGAATAAGTTTGGTTTAAAGTAACCAGAGTTTGTAAGGGTTATCCAAGAGTGATCAACTTTAAAACTAGAATTTTGTAAAGTCCCAAGCCATCTGTTCAATGCTTTATCTACAGAAATGTCAGGCCACGCTAAAAAGCTTTGGGCATGATCTCCCATCTCCTTTTCTCCTACCCATTTAACAAATAACCTGCCAAATGTTCTTAAAAGTACGTGGGAGAGTAAATATTGACTTACTCATGATGTCTCTCCACAGGTGTTCATTAAGTATAAATGAACAAATATACACACACACAAACACACAAAAATGCACAGTGCCTACAATGAGTACGGTATAACCTTCCCAGCTGTAATGTTTTCTTTTTCCAGTTAATCGAGTACATTTCTAAGCCAAATAAAATCAATCCACTGCTTCCACTGAAGATATATTTAAAAGAATAGAAGAGAACTGAAGATTTGGGCATTTTCTTTAAAAGTCCAGTCTCTTTAAAAGTGGACATACTTCATTTTTATGACTTACTTCAAGATCTGTGTTTATATAGAAAAAAGAAAAACTATAATGGTTCAATCTGCAAAGAGTAGAAACCTGTAGATTAGAAATCCATGCCATATTTAAATGTACATCATTTTGTTTAGGTTTAGAAATTGAAACATGGTGATGTTTCTAAGGAATGCTTTTTATTTATTTAAGTGACATCCTTAGTGCTCTGTAGAGCAGAGCCTGATGTTTCTTGGCTAGGTGTTTTCTGAAAGGATGAAGACTGCAGAGTAGATAGCCCTAGCTAGCAAGATTCTGTCAACTTCAAAGTATTTGTAGTAATAGAAGGGAAATAATCCCCAGAACATCCGTACTTGTCTCAGGAGGGACATTTTTATTTTTATATTCATTTACACTTGAATATGACTGCATTGCCCTGCTGATGGAATGGAATGTGCCTTCATTCTGTCTCTATTCACTAGGGCATAGGAAGTTCACCACTTTCTCAACTTGCCTGACTCCCTACTCGCTTCCATACCCTGTTCCACTTCTTCCAGGGAGAGACTGGTGTATGGTGGGCTAAATTCCAGTTTTAGAGGGTCTGCATGATTTATTTCTTAAGATCAAATTTGGGAGCACAGACTTTTGAAAAATGAAGGTTAATTGAATAAAGATAGTGTGGAGGCAGGACAAATTCCTCAACAGAGAGAAGCCTGGAAGACCAGATTCAAGCTTTATTTCCCAGGCTGTTGTAAACCCTTGTATTCTGTTGTAGGCCATCGCTGATTGAAATCTAGCTTTTTAATAAGTCACATTTCACTAGAGAGGTTAAGGCCCAAGCACCACTTAGGTTGTTTCAATTTCAGCTTTTACTAGTGAGTACTGAAATATTTGCAGAAGACATCAACAGTGCAATGAAACATCCACAGCTAATCAAGGGCATACAGAAGGGAACAAAAGCAATTATCTACCAAGCCAAATTTTACAGGAGGAAAGAAAATAAATACAATATTAAATGAAAACACACAAAATACAAAACTTAGATTAATTAATGATCTTAATTTTTCAGTATGCTTACCAAACTGCCAATAAGCAAGCCAAATAGAGCTCTCTGTGATTTATCCTTTTTCCTACCTTGACTTTTTTTTTTGGTGTTATTATTTTTGTATTCTTTTAAAAAATACTTATTTATTTGACTGTGCTGGGTCTTAGTTGAAGCACGTGGAATCTTTAATCTTTGTTGTGGCATGTGGGATCTATTAGTTATGGCATATGGAGCCTATTTCCAGACCAGGGATTGAACCTGGACATCCCCACACTCCTCATCCCTGCACTGAAGCTCAGAGTCTAGCCACTGGACCACAGGGGAAGTCTCTGTATCTTGACTTTTTATGGAGAGCTAAAGACGTGCAAAATTGTCAGAAATCAAGCAAGCAGGAAGCTATCTAAGAATCCATAAGTGTTACTCCATCAAAAATGTTCGAAAGCAATGCTTAAGACAATAAAACAAAGCAAGACTCAAACAAGAGCAAAAAAAAAAAAAAGAACAAAACAGTCCAACTTATAAAACTTAAAAATGCATAAAAACTTATTAAATGAGTTTTATGAGTTTTCATAAATTCATAAATATGAGTTTATGAATTACCTCTTTGCTTAGAGAGGATGAAGTTAGCAATGGGAAGGAAATGTTATATAAAGTAGATGCTGAAGAGACAAACTTGACTGAAATGTCATGTGAAGAAAAATGTTATGTGAAGAAGTAGTGATGTACTTTACACCTCAGATTAGTTGTATCACAATTCTATTTGTTAAAATTTATTATTAAACCTGAATTGTATAATATTTACACACAGTAACCAGTCCCCTAAGAAATATATGAAAATCTTAATTAGGAGCTATAAGAGAAGTGACTACATCTTTTTTCTGATCTGAATTCTGCTCCATGTTGTTCTTCTACCTCTCAATCACTTGATGATTCTCACTTAAGCCTCTCTTCATCATTCTTGCACGTAATAGAACTTCAAGAGGTCTTGAAATCTTCTAATTTCTGTGTACATGACAAATCCTCTAATTTCTGTGTGTGCTGTACTGTCACTTCAGTAGTGTCCAACTTTTGCCACCCTGTGGACTGTAGCCTGCCAGGTTCCTCAGTTCATGGGATTCTCCAGGCAAGAATACTGGAGTGGGTTGCCATGCCTTCCTCCAGGGTATTTTCCCAACCCAGGGATCAAACCTGCATCTCTTAAGCCTCCTGCTTTGGTACCTGTGTTCTTTTACCACTAGCACCACCTGGGAAGCCGGTGTATATATGCCAAATCTTCTAATTTCTGAACATATACCATTGCCTTCAATGCTTTACTGTCTCTCTGGGTTGCTCTAGTGAGAAGGGATTTATATATACTTCTATGTCCTCCACAAAGCAGAAACTTTCTGGAAGGGACTCCTTAGTTAAAAGTCCTTTACAACATACATATTACAAGGTAAGGTATCTTTCTTCTCTGTGTCATAGTTTTGGTTAAAATTCCTTGCCATTTTATTATTTTGTGGACTCATGAATTTATCACAACAATTTAATAAATTTTATTGAGAACTAACTATTAGTGATCAGGCCAAATCATAAATTCAGATCATGAAGACATCCATTAGACCACAGATCTTGCTTGCCATGGATTTACACAATGGTGTATAGGATAGACACGATTTCAAACAGAAGACAATCCTTTATGGAATCAGTTTCTAATATTGTTTTAACAGATTCTGGGCATTTTAACATCATAGCCAAGATCTATCAATTTGCTAGAGCACATGCTCCAGGGAACTTGTTGCTGAAACAGGGGAATTTGTTTTAAAAGGTGATGTTAGTTTTGAGAATGGGTTGATGTTTGTTTTATTGTTTGTCTTGTTGATCACTTTCATGGCATGTTTTGATTTAACTGTGTTAAGAATTTCTTTTTTTTTAAAGTCTGCCTAAAGGCAGTAGGGATGGGTTCATTGAGAGATACAAATTAAAAAATAATAAATTCAGAGCATGTTTGGTTTGTTATTGCCCTTTGGAAAATAGCTGGTAAAATGTCTTATTTTTCTAGTATCATTTCCATGTTAAAAATTACATTGATCTATAGAAATAAATTCTCTATACTTTGGAGTTTTAATTGACAGAAGAGATAACTACCAATAGACACAAAGATTATATAGGACTGAAAATACTGAGGTTTTAAGACCTCGAAGGAATTTTCAAATAAAACTTAAAATTCATCATTCTGTTACATGTATATATAATCCTGAAGTTTGATGCCAACCTAGAGTCACCTTACCTTATCTGGAATCAGCTTAAATCCTTCTAAATGATTTACAGTCCTTGCTATGGTAAATATATATTTCTTGAAATTTTATTTATTTATTTGAAATATGGTTGATTTATAGTATTATGATTATGGCTGTACAGCATAGTGATTCTTTTTTTTTCAGATTATATTCCATTATAGGTTATTATAAGATATTTCTTGAAATTTTTATACTTAAGACCTTTTGTGGCATTGATTCAGAGTTTGAATTCTTACCTGGAAATTTTGGCAAATTTGTGTTACTCAATATATTGAAGGAAAACTTTCTGGCGGTGAGAAGGAATAGACTTAATTGGTACTTACTATGTGTCTGCACTGTACTAGACAGTTTGCATTTATTATCCCATGTAGTCTTCATAATAGACTTTTCCTTTTTTCAATGAATGGAAACCAAAAGTACACTTGATATCATGTGGAATATTTGCAAGTATTTTTTGATGTTAAAAAACATGCCCTTAGACTTAAAAATTTTGAGAAGTCATGATCTTATTCATGCTTATCTTATGAGCCTACAAAACTACTAGACAACTGACAGTATGTTTGTATACTAGTCTTGCCCCTTACCTAAAATTTATTATGTTTTTAACCTATAACTTTGCTTTTAGTATTGTCAGGATTTAGTTTGCTGAGCCAATGAATTCAAGCCACTTCACATTTCAAAGTTTATAACTCATAAGCAAATGATAAAATAATTCTGCACATAACAATCTGTAATCTGTGGTTCTCAAAGTGTGGCTCAAGGGACCCCTAAGAGTCCTTCGAATTCTTTCAAGATGTCTTCAAGGACAAAACTCTTTTCATAATAACACTAAGAAATTATTTGCCTTTTCATTCTCATTCTCTCAGAAGTATAAAGATTTCCACATGCCACATGACTTGCGCTACTGTTACTGATCTAACAATAATAAAATTTTCCTTTGCTTGTGAATTCTTATGTTTAATAGAATTTTCTAAAGTAATGATTTGGGTATATAAATATATGTGCAGTTTTAGAAATTAGCTCCATTTGTTCTCAATTATTTCTTTCTTGCTTTTACCACTTATTTTCCCTCCTGTAATCTCTGCAACTCATTATTATCCAATAAATTACTACTTTTAAATGCTGAAATTTCCCTTGCAGCTACTCAGAAACACAAGAAGTAAGTGTAGCATACATCTTGTTTTACAGTAATATTAAGAAAAATATTTTTGAGTATTATATGTTTGTTTTATTTAAGCTATGTTTAATATTTAGTAATATTTATTCTAAAATTTTAAAATTAATGTATGTTTTATTAAAGTTGAATCATTGGCTTTAAAAAGGAGAGTAGAAGACTTGCCTTTTCAGTTTAGCTCTGTGCTTTGTCTAAAGTTGCCAAAAAGGGTGAAATCTCATGGAAGGAAAATTTACTTCAAAGAAATTGGGAAAAACATAAAAAAGAAACAGAAATATGATGTAAGCTATCTTATCTTTGGTTTTATAGATGTTAGACACATCCCTTATTGTATTTATGCTTTAGAATATTTTTGAACAGTAGTAAGGTGCCAGTTATATTGTAGGATTGTTTTGAGATATTAAATGTAGACATGAGCTCTTTAAAAGGCAAAAATTGTCCGTTACATTTTTTTTAAAACTAGAAATGAAAAATGAATTAATCTTACAGGATAAGTTATCACACTGCCTTGACTGGGGAAGTTTACACAATAGCTTGTATGGTTTACAGTGCTGAATTCCAAGTAGATAAGAAATCAGTAAAAATCATGACAGTGCTAACTGACACACTGAATCAAAGATTTAGCTCTAAACCTGAAGGCTGAGTTAATATCTTTGAGCAGATTATGGTTTTTGAGTTGCAAAAGGGTGACTCTATAGCCTTGGCTGAACTTGTTGTTTTGCTGGTCTCTGCATCAACAAATCGGCAAGAGTCTTTGTTTGTGTGTATGAATACTTGGCAATCAGACAAGTACTGGTGCAATATTCAAAGTACTTTAAAGTATTGAATAGCTGTTTTGAATCTCACAGTTTGTCCTGGGCCAACTTTTTTGTCATTTGCAAAAATATTGCTGGATAAAACTGCTGGTGCCTTAGCAAGAAACAAGGCAGTGGAACCCATTTGTAGTCATCACTAACATGCACTCACAAAATAAATGCTAGTTTCATTTAAGAATATCCTTTGTGAAACAATAGCAATGATTAATTTGATTAAATCTTATTCTTTGAATGTATATATTTTTAGCAATCTATGGGAAATATGGTAGAACACTTCTGCTGCATGCCTAAGTATAATAGTTATCTTGAAGATAACCACTCTTGTAATTGTTGTGTATTTTTGGATAACTTGTATCTCTCAGAATAAACTTAATAGGTTTCCAATATTAAAAAAAAAATTTCTGATAAATTTGGTGGTGATATAGCTAAATGTTATGTTTTGATATTATACAATAAAGTGTGATATTACAAAGCTCTGTAAAATTTGGTGAGACAATATTTTCTAAATGACTAATTCATGATGTTACAAAATCATGTGTGAGTAAAAGACACGTGTAAATGCAAGCTAGATCAGTGGATTTTAATGGAAAGATAAATGAAAAGCTTATTAATAAATTTCAGATTCTACATTGCCATTAACATTTAAGTAACTATTAATTGTCAAGTTTTGATGTATTATCAAATAAGAATATCCACAATTATCTAAAAAGATAACTATATTACTCCTTTTTCTATCTACATGCCTGTGAGAAGCTAGATTTTCTTCATGTGCTACACCAACATATCACAACAGATTGAATGCAAAAGCAAATATGAGAATCTAGCCTCAATTATTAAGTAAGATATCAAAAAATATGTGAAAATGCCATTCTTCTCACTAAAATATTTGAGAGTTGCTGCTAAATAGAAGCAAATTGATGAATTTTTGATGGGATATAAAACATCTCCTCCTCATATTTTTCAGAGACCCTTTAAGAAATAGATGGCACTCAAATAGGGTGACAGAAGAGAGTTTATAAGAGGGACATTTTGATAAATTTGGACAGAATTAAGAGAAACCAACAAGAGATAGTGAAGTATATTGGGACCAGCAAGGGCAAGATGCCTTTACTATTAAGCATGAAGGAGCAAGATGAAGTATTTCCCAGAACCTGGAGGGGATTGGTAGCTGTAACTGTAGAATGATCAACAAGAACTTTAAAACTTTGGTGGAAAAATTCAGTCTCTGTCAATCTGTAGTCTAGATGGGAGACAGTGGGGCAATGGTACCCCAATCTCTCTTTAACTACTTTTTGTCAAGTGCCTCTCATTGTCTGAACACAACTGGGAGCTATGCTGGTGCCGTCCAAAAAGGTCAGGGTATAAAGAAAGTTGAGAAGAATGGAAAGTGGATCTGGAAGAAAAGTGAAGAATATCCAAAACAGTTATTATTAGCAGAAACAGCAGTATGAAATATTTAGTGTCTATTATGGAATGTAGAGTCATAAAAACATATCCATAGCCTTTACAGAGCTTATTATACACTTTTAATATTTGGTTTGTATTGATTTCTTCTGTTTTTGAAATTAAAGTACGCTTTATCCAGTTTTACTAGTTTTCCCACTAGTGTTCAGGTTTTCCTTTTTGGGGGTACATATGCATGGGGGATTAGAGAGTATAAGAAAAAAAAAAAAACACTGAGAACAGTGAGCATGAAAGACAGGAATGAATACGAAAAGTGAGTAATTGTGAAGGCTTTTAGTATTTTTTAAACTCTCTCCTCCCACTGTAACTCTATGTCTTTAGTCTTAATTTTTGTTGATATAGAAAAAGCTATACAAAATTAATGTATACAACTTGGTAATTTTAAGAGTTAACTTATATTAGGTTCTAATTTGTATAAACTTGTTAACAGTAGTACATGCTGGAGAGTCAGTGATGAGGAAATGAGAAGCTGGGGTGAGTTTGTATCATTAGGAAGGGTTTCATGATAAGTATAGACATGACTGGACTTCCCTGGTAGCTCAGCTGGTAAAGAATCCACCTGCAATGCAGGAGACCCCAGTTCAATTCCTGGGTTGGGAAGATCCCCTGAAAAAGAGATAGGCTACCCACTCCAGTATTCATGAGCTTCCCTGATGGCTCAGATGGTAAAGAATCCACCTGCAATGTGGGAGACCTGGGTTCGATCCCTGGGTTGAGAAGATTCCCTAGAGGAGGGCGTGGCAACCCACTTCAGTATTCTTACCTGGAGAATCCCCATGGACAGAGGAGCCTGGCAGGCTACAGTCCAGGGGATCACAAAAAGTCAGATAAGACTGAGTGACTAAGCACAAGCAACTAAGCACAGCACAGCACATAGATATGGCTAAGAGAAAGGAGGGCTTCCATTGTAGCTCAGCTGATGAAGAATCCACCTGCAATGCGGGAGACCTGTGTTTGATCCCTGGGTTGGGAAGATCCCCTGGAGAAGGGAAAGGCTACCCATTCCAGTATTCTGGCCTAGAGAATTCCATGGACTGTATAGTCCATGGGGTCACAAAAGAATTCTGATGTGAACTGACTTATTGGGAAAGACCCTGATGCTGTAAAAGATTGAAGGCAGGGGGAGAAGGATATGACAGAGGATGAGATGGTTGGATGGCATCAATGACTTGATGGACATGAGTTTGAGTAAGCTCCGGGAGTTGGTGATGGACAGGGAAGGCTAGCGTGCTGCAGTCCATGGGGTCGCAAAGAGTCAGACATGACTGAGCGACTGAACTGACTGAAGAGAAAGGAGAAGAGAAATCTTTCCAGATGGCAGGGTCTATTGAACCATGTGAATAATAAATAGACGAAGGACTGACTGGACTGAGGGTTATGAGGAACGGAGAGAGAAGAGACAGATGTTTGTACATTAAGGTGGGCCCAAATTATGAAATGCTCTGAATGACAGAAGATTGTACATGACTTAACTGGCAAGAAACAGAGCCATCATCCATGACCAATCTGCCATAGACCCACCAACATGACGTGTCATAGAATCAGAAGGTTGATTATGATTATGACAAGACATTCTTACTTGGTAGTAGGGTGAACTACAGCTACTTGATGTGGTGTGAACGTTACCACTCGTCGATAGGGCAGTGAGTCCCCATAATCAGTTCCTGTCTCCTGGCAGATTTTTCACTGTGGGTGGGCCGAGTTGATCAAATAACTTCAGGGGCATGTCTTCGAAGCCAGAGTCATCAGTAGTCTGTGTGCATTTGCTTGTCTCCTTTCTTTACATGTTTTTCACGGAACTTACTTGTGAGTTCAGTAGTGAACCAGAGTAAAAGCAAAGCTAATTTTAGTCTGAATTGTCCTCCTGCTGACCTTCGAGCTCTAAACTGACTTTGACCTGCCCTAGATCAGTCAGTCACCCAGGACCTTAGGTAGACACTTGGCTTGAAAAGTGTTTTCAAGTCTGGTCTCTGGGAAAGTCTTGAAAGTAAAAAGAATTGACAATCTCATATAAATTAGAACATAAACCTCTTAGATTTGGCAGAAACTAGTCTGTGACATAGAAGTAGGTTGCTTATTCATCTTTGACAAACAATGAGAACATGCATTATGTTACATGAGTTTCAAGTAAGAGTCCATTGTAAGTGAGGTTGCATTTTACATGAGGAAAGAACAAGTGAAAAGCGTGTGAGAACAGAAGGAATATCAGCTGTGACCTTATCTGCAGTAGTGAAAACTTTTTTTTTACATAACATTCTTGCAACAAAGCATAATCCTTTGAAGACTTTTTTTTTAATTGATAGCTCATTGTAAAGGATTAATGATACTACAATTTCATGAAAGTCATGCTTTTAACATGATAATAAAAAAATATTTATTGATGAGGACTCTGCCTCCCCTCAGCTCATGAAAAGAAATAAAATGTCCAATATTTGGCAAATAATTTTGCTATTTAATACATTGTAAGCAAACAGAAATTGCATTTTCAATCACTTTTTTTTTTTTACCTAAAAGAAGAAAGACAATTGTTGAAATAAAAACAGTGTGTTTGTAACATTGTGGTTTTCAGTGTTAGGAGTTGGTGGTCTAAAACCCCAGCCCCTCTTTTCCACTAAGGTAAAACATTTTTTTATTAAAGAGCTTTTTTCTTTTGCTTTGTAGCCCATGTATTCTCTGAAAATTTTGCACTTAAGTAAAAAATTAGCATTAATGTGGAAAGTTATATCTATTCTATAGTGTTCTATTTTGGTCAACACAGCAGGCCTGTATAGGGAAGCAGGACATTTCGTTTTGTGACAATGACTAAAAAGAGCAGATATTAATTATACAACTCAAAAAAAGTGAATGTAAGAGGAGTGATCAAAAGTTAATTAGTAAACTATAAGAATTAATATAGTCTAGATGTCTTCCTACATATGAAACCAGTCAATAAAAGAGCATACCAATAAAAAGCACAGACCTCAACTAGAGTGGCCACCCAAGGTATAAGAAAGACTTTGAGGCTGATAAATGACTATGTTATACAAACATTCAAAAGAGACCTGATCTGTGCTATGATGAAAAATAAGACAGGTAAAATTTGTCTCCTGTTACCAAAGAAATTTCATTTGATGATACTTTACAAACCATTTGAGGATCATAAGCAATTCTTACTGGTGTTTGAATGACACTCAATGGGAGCTTTCTCGACAGGAATGCAGATGGTATTCCTATGTTATGCAGATTTTGTTAAGTCTCACAGAAGTTAGACTTCACCCAAGTGCCTAGTTTGTTAGTTCCAAACATTGCATCTCAGACTTTGTAAAGATGATTCAAATCTTTTTTTATGGTTGCAAAGACTTTTTAAAACTCGATAAACTAACAGAACTTGTTTTGAGAGCCCTCCTAGGTAATTTAAAATTTCTATCTCCATGATGCATTTCTAGAGGTGGAAGCAATTGAAGAAATGACTAGGGTAACATTCAAGACTATAAATATTTCTCTTTCATTTGTGGCTTACTTTCCCCCAATTAGGACAGCGGAAGATATATCTGCCACTAACAGTTAATTATGTAGGACAAAGAGTAAGTTGTAAGTGTATCACTTTTCTCTCTGCCAAACTTTAAGAATCATGCATTTGATGTGCCAATGAATCCTAAGAAACTATTAATTAGTTAAATAAAACATGACAAAAAAACGTCAATGTAGAATCCATCTGCTGATAGGTTGATGTTGTTGGATATTCACTACTTGAAAAATACTAGTCATGGGAAATATCATACACTTTTAAGACTATTTTAAGTAGACATGTTTTATAGAAATTCAGAGCCATTAAACTAGGGTGGGGGAGGTGGGAAAACATTAATTAAGGTCATAAAACTATTTTGTCATGCCCCCAAAATATCTTAAACTAAAAAAAGTAGGAGCTGTTACAGTACTAACAAATATTCATTGAGTGGTTTTTATATAGCAGGTGCTAAGCAGACACATTAACTCTTTTAATCCTCATAACAACCTTTTGGGATAGGGATTACTATTTTAATTCTACCTACAGAAGAGAAGTCTTCAGAATAGTGTGAAGTCTCTTATCCAAGGATAATCAGCTAGTAAGTGACGGAGCAGGGATTTGAACTCAAACAATATGGCCTTGAAGCTCACTTTCATAGTCATTATACTAAGACTGTTAGAAAACAAGGAAAATTGAAAAAAAGATATGTTTTAACAAATTTCAATTCTGCTTATTTGTAGAAACCCACACTAAAAGAGGACTTAGAGAAATTCTAGATATTTTATATGTTTATTAAAGTATTATTATTTTTATGGGTGGAGACCATAAACATTCTTATGGTCTGGAAATGATCAAAATGAAGAAGGAAAAAAGGAAAGTCATGTAAATAATAATGGGAGAAGCCATATCTAAGAAGATATTGCTAAATATGAAAACATACCGCTCTTCAACTCAATTTTTTAATTTAATTAATTGTGAGATTTTTTTATTGTAGAAAATTCATGGAAACAATGAAAAAAATGAAAGTTAAATCAGTTTATTTAAGTGATATTTACTTAATACCCTCTTTTATAATATATGAACTAAGGGTTAATTCTACATACATTAATGTACATATTCAAATAGTAAGAGTATATGTATAACAGAGCAGTTTGAATATTTCATATTTAAGAATCAGATACACAAGATTACTGCTGAAAAAAATCTCATGTTATCAAACACAACTCTGAATTTCAACTTTAAATAATCTTCTAGTGATGCAACCCTTTAGTTTCTCATAAGGGCTATAAATGATTATAATGATCACATAAATTGTTATTAATTATAATAATATTAGCTACTATTTATGGAACTCTGTCAGTCTTAAGCACTATGCTAGATGATGTACATAAATGTTAATGAACAACTTCCTATAACCCCATGTGTTAGGTTCATTCAAGTCATTCTACAGATGAGGAAACTGAAGCTTTATGAGAAAACCTAGTTTGTTTATTGCTACACACATTAAACCTATATCATTTACTTTTCCATCTACTCTACTTGAGCAACATTGTTGAATTTTGTGTTCTCACATATTTCAGAGGCCTATACTAAAGTTACAGTGATATGTATTTTAAAATTCCAAAGCAGAATTTACTTAGATAAATTAAGATGAGTTGTAATTGTTCTCAAAGACTTAGGATAATCAGTGATGATCTGGTAAAATTACATTTCCCACCAAAGAGCTATATTAGACCAAATTTACCCTCATAATGGTCCAATTACTGATGCATATATACTATGCTTTATTTTTCCTTTTTCTCTAGACTCTATCTATAGACAAAAAAAGAGGAACGCCATCTACAACTTTACCTACTTAAGCTCAAAAATAAATTCCTAGACAAAAATTTTAGCCCCCTTGGAGGAAAAATGAGCAATGACAGGAGCTTCAAAAATTAGTTGTCTTTTATTGATAATAAAATTTGCTGTATATAAGTGAGTGTTTCCTTCAATACCTAGACACAAAGGAAACCACTTTTAGTAAGGCAGCACTAAAGCACAAACACACATAATATTTTTCTTAGTTTGTTTACTCTGTCAGCAGGCAATGTGACATACTCTGTTAAAGGACTGATATTTTTCTTGTGGGTGGAGACCCAGACAGTTTTGATTGGAGTGGTGGGTGGGAGCATCATGCTTTGCTCTTTGTTAATGGTGATAACTTAACACTGACAAATGATCACATTTTCATTAATCAGGGTGTTTGATATGGGAACCTGCATATTCATCACGTAGACACTAACTTTAAACTAGAAACGTTTGTAAATAATCATATATATCAGGTTTAGAGGAGGGGTAGACATGACATGGATATATGGACAGTAAATTTAAATTACCCTTCTAACTTGAAAATCATTTCATTGATTTGGAAAGAAAACCACAAACTCCATCCAGTTATTCATGAGCTGAGGTAAAAACAATGAGAATGGGAATGAAGAAGTACCATTAGCCCCCAGAGTCCCATGCCTGGCCCTGTGGTGTCTATCATTAATATCTGTACTTGTTTTTAAAGAAAATCATCCTTATGTGATAAGTGCTTTTTACTACTTAGTGGATATGTAAGAAACATCAGCTAGCTCTCACATTTGTGGTTATGGGCTATATGTGTGCACGTGTGCTAAATCACTTCAGTTGTGTCCAACTCCTTGTGACTTTATGGACTGTACCCTGTCAGGCTCCTCTGTCCATAGGATTCTCCATCAAGAATACTGGAGTGGACTGCCATTCCCAGCCTCAAAGGGATCTTCCCGACCCAGGGATCAAACCCACATCTCTTATGTTTCCGGCATTGGCAGGCAGTTTCTGTACCACTAGCGCCACCTGGGAAGCCCAATGCACTACACAGAATCCCCAAATCAAACAATTAGATGATGGCTCTTTAACATTGCCCAAACATATTTGATAGTTCTGGTGTGTTCTCATAACATATATAAGTGGTTCAGGGTGATATTAAAAGCGTGAAGCAGACTGCCTATATCTGTGTCCTGGGACTACACCATACTGGACCTGAGACCTTGGGCAAATTTCCTAATCTTAAAAAATAATAGTACCCACCTCATAGGGTTTTATGAGGCTTAAACAATTAATACTTGTAAAACCCCATGCTGAGCATATTGTAATAGGTTAATAAAGATGATCTATTTTATTTTATATATGTCATCCATAATATTAATTTTTTTCATTGACAAATCCTTCAGCAGTAAGCTGATATCTTACCTAATGCCTAACCAACTAGGGTTTGCTATCCATCTACTATCTATCTATTTATCTATCTATCTATCTACCTACCTACCTATCTACCTACCTAGCTATCTAGCCATTGTGGGTACTCTGCTTGCTGAATATCAAATAGAGAGTCCTATATACTGTTTTTAACTTGAAATGTTTTTACCAACTTAATTTAATAACATTAGAGGTCCCCAAACTCTTTGTAAATTAGAAGGAGCCACCCTCTTTCTCATTTGTAGCCTGGTGATGACTGGAATTTCAGATGGCAAAGGGTGTAATGAATTTATTTAGTCAGGGCATATTTATTGACACTGACTATGTGTTAGGCATGTGTCCAACTCTACAATCCATGGACTATAGCCCACCAGGTTCTTCTGGCCATGGAATTCTCGAGACGAGAATACTGGAGTGTGTAGTCATTCCCTTTTCCAGGACCCAGAGATCAGGCCTGGTCCTCCAACTTTGCAGGTGGATTCTTTACCATCTGAGCCACCAAGGAAGCCCAAGAATACTGGAGTGGGTAGCCATTCCCTTCTCCAGGGGATCTTTCCGACCCAGGGATCAAACTTGGGTCTCCTGCATTGCAGACAGATTCTTTACTGTCTGAACCACCAGGGAAGGCCTAAAGATGCTGCTGCTAAAGTGCTGCACTCAATATGTAAGCAAATTTGTAAAACTCAGCAGTGACTACAGGACAGGAAAAGGTCAGTTTTCATCCAATCCCAAAGTAGGGTAATGCCAAAGAATGTTCAAAGTACTGTACAGTTGCATTTATTTCATATGCTAGCAAGGTAATGCTCAAAATCCTTCAGGCTAGGCTTCAGCATTGTGTGAACCAAGAAATTCCAGATGTATAAGCTGGATTTAGAAAAGGCAGAGGAACCAGAGTTCAAATTGCCAACATTTGTTGGATCATAGAGAAGGCAAGGGAATTCCAGAAAGACTTCTGCTTCATTGACTATGCTAAAGCCTTTAACTGTGTGGATCACAACAATCTGTGGACCATTCTTAAAGCGATGGGTGTACCAGATCACCTTACCTGTATCCTGAGAAACCTGTATGCAGGACAAGAACCAACAGCTACAACCAGACATGGAACAACAGACTGGTTCCAAGTTGGGGAAGGAGTACATCAAGGATGTATATTGTCACCTTGCTTATTTAACTTATATGCAGAGTAGTCATGCAAAATGCCGGGCTAGATGAAGCACAAGCTGGAATCAAGTTTGCTGGGAGAAAAAGCAACAATCTTAGATATGCAGATGATACCACTCTAATGGCAGAAAGCAAAGAAGAACTAAAGAGCCTCTTGATGAAGATGAAAGAGGAGAGTGAAAGACCTGGCTTAAAACTCAACATTCAAAAATCTAAGATCATGGCATCCAGTCCCATCATTTCATAGCAAATCAAAGGGGAAAAAGTGAAACAGTGACAGATTTTATTTTCTTGGGCTCCAAAATCACTGAGGATGGTGACTACAGCCATGAAATTAAAAGCTTGTTCCTTGGAAGGAAAGCTATGACAAACCTGGTCAGTGTATTAAAAAGCAGAGCCATTACTTTGCCAACAAAGGTCTATATAGTCAAACTTTTTTTTTTTTCCAGTAGTCATGTACAGCTGTGAGCTGGACCATAAACAAGGCTAAGTACCGAAGGATTGATGCTTTTAAATTGTGGTGCTGGAGAAGACTCTTGAGAGTCCCTTGGACAGTAAGGAGATCAACCAGTCAATCCTATAGGAAATTAACCGTGAATATTCATTGGAAGGATTGATGCTAAAGCTGAAGCTCCAATACTTAGGCCACTTGATGTGAAGACCTGACTCATTGGAAAAGACCCTGATGCTGGGAAAGGTTGCAGACAGGAGGAGAAGGGGGGGACAGAGGATGAGATGGTTGGATAGCATCACCAACTCAATGGAGATGAGTTTGAGTGAACTCTGGGAGGTAGTGAAGGACAGGGAAGCCTGGCATGCTGCAGTTCATGGGGTCACAAAGAGCTGGATGTGACTTAATGACTGAATAACAACAGTGTGTTAGGCACAATTCTAGTTAATTGGGGATATATAGTTAAATAAGACACACAAAGTCTCTGTTCTTCTGCAGACTAGGGGTGGGAAGGGGCAGACAACAAATTTAAAAGATAGATAAAAAAGAAAACATGCCATGTGGTGATAATTTTCTGCTATTGAGAAAGAAAAAAAATGGACTGAGATAAAGAGTGATTCAGTAGCCATTTATATTAGGTGGTCATAAAGAGCCATTCTGAGGAAGTGATACCTAAACAGAGCTTTGAATGGCAGTAAAGACTCAGGAAAGTGAAGATGGAGAGAGGGGACATTCCCAGGAGAGAGCCTGATTTGTGCCAAAATTCTGAATAGGATGAGACTTAGACTGTTTAAAGAGTTTAAAACACATGAAAAGATGCTCAACATCACTCATTATTAGAGAAATGCAAATCAAAACCACAATGAGGTATCATTTCACACCAGTCAGAATGGCTGCTATCCAAAAGTCTACAAGCAATAAATGCTGGAGAGGGTGTGGAGAAAAGGGAACCCTCTTACACTGTTGGTGGGAATGCAAACTAGTACAGCCACTATGGAGAACAGTGTGGAGATTCCTTAAAAAACTGGGAATAGAACTGCCATATGACCCAGCAATCCCACTGCTGGGCATATACACCGAGGAAACCAGAATTGAAAGAGACGCGTGTACCCCAATGTTCATCGCAGCACTGTTTACAATAGCCAGGACATGGAAGCAACCTAGATGTCCATCAGCAGACGAATGGATAAGGAAGCTGTGGTACATATACACAATGGAATATTACTCAGCCATTAAAAAAAATACATTTGAATCGGTTCTACTGAGATGGATGAAACTGGAGCCCATTATACAGAGTGAAGTAAGCCAGAAAGAAAAACAACAATACAGTATACTAATGCATATATATGGAATTTGAAAGATGGTAACAATAACCCTATATGCGAGACAGAATAAGAGACACAGATGCATGGAACAATTTCATGGACTCTGAGGGAGAAGGTGAGGGTGGGACGTTCTGGGAGAATAGCATTGAAACATGTATATTATCATATGTGAAACAGAACACCATTCCATGTTCGATGCATGTGACAAGGGCTCAGGGCCGTGGCAATGGGATGATCCAGAAGGATGGGATGGGGAGGGAGGTGGATGGGGGGTCCAGGAAGGGGAACACATGTAAACCCATGGCTGATTCATGTCAATGTATGGCAAAAACTATTACAATATTGTAAAGTAAAAAAAAAAAAAAAAAAGGGCTGGGAACAAAGGGGAGGTTGGGGTTAAAGACGAATGCAGAGGCTTTGTAAATCATCTTAGAAGTTTGGATTTTATTCTAAATGCAGTGGGAAACCACTGGAGAATTCTAATAAAACAGGGATGTTTTAAACATGTCTCCCCGGCTGCTGTGTGGAAAATAGATCATGGAGATCAAGAATGTTAGACTCTTTTAGTTAAGCCTAAGCTATCTTGGGAAAAAGAAAATCTACTGAGTAATGAAAACCCAGAAAGGGTTGGAGAACCCAACTATGGGAAAGTCAGAGATATAGCTTGTTCCAGGTAGGCACAGTGGAAAACCAGATTCTTAGATGCTACCAGGACTCTTTTCCTTTATCTTTTTGTTCTATATGTCTTGTATAAATTTTATTTTCCCTTAATTTAGAGGGAACTACTCTGGGAGTTGGTGATGGACAGGGAGGCCTGGCGCACTGTGATGCATGGAGTCGCAAAGAGTCGGACACAACTGATTGTCTGAACTGAACTGAACTGAACTGATTCCTATCTTGTTAGGCAACATGGCTACAGTTAGCTCTTAAGTTTTATATCTTCATGGCTTCTACCATCAGAATCAATTAAACCTACCTCCCAATAACAGATTGAAATATCTCAGGAGAGGACACTAATTGGCTACTCTTGAGGTAAACTGTATTAGGAGATGAACTCATGAGTCTCACCATATAGATTTTGAGGGACACAGGAGGTAGGGTCACCAGTGCAGATCCAAGGGGTAGTAGAAGGGGAGGAATTGGACAGGCAAGTCCATATTGTCAGAACCAAATGAAAGCACATCCTTAAGAGAGTGGGAGAGACAAAAGGAGTTTACCAAAGTACCAGCTCTTCTTTGAAGCTGGCAATGAAGCAGTAAACAAAACAGATTAAAATCCCTGTCCTCCCAGAGGTTCCATTCTAGATCCAGTGGTATTTATGGCACCACTAAACAATGCTCAGTGGTGCTGTTCTAGCAGCTAGAAGCACACCAAGGAAGCAAAATAGCCAAAACTTCTCCACCTTGATGGAGCTTAGGGTTGACTGTGAAGTTTGAAAGGAGAGGGGACAGGTCTAGGGCTCTCCTGTTGTGCCAGGGATAAAAATGAAGAGGAAGGTGATTCTGAAGTTGATTCACCACCCCACCATCCCTAGGCCCTTGTCACCATTGTAAATAGGGCAGCAAGAGGAAGGTTTCCTGGGCAGAAACGGCCTTGGTTGATAGCACCCTCCCTGTGGCCTGGTAGCATATACCAAGCTGAGGCCTGAGCAGAGCACCTCAGCCTTTAGGCTAGTTTTTCTTCTGCAGGCTTTACTTTCCAAGTTGGTGATGCAGGAAGTTCCTATGCTACAGTCAAACTGTTGTGAATCTCCCCTCTTAGTCTAAGCATTGCATTTGTATAACCAGACAATCTGGGTTTAATGCACTGGGATATTCAGTGCCACGTCTGTCAATCAGTTTCAATCACTTGCCAATCAGGTAATAGAGCCAGAAGCCGAGAATATGCCCAGGGCAGGAAAAGATCTAACGGGTTTGTCTGGCAAATGCATCTTAATCCTCTGTTTTAGTGAAATGTTTTGGGTCAACTAACAAACAGAATGAATTACTCAACTTTTTTCTGTTTTGGGGGGAAAAAAGAAAAGGGAAACAGAAATACAGTCTGATAGAATAAATGGCTGGGTATTTAGATTAGATTGACAGAGCTACATAGTCCATGTACCCTTCTAGACTAATTGAAGGATTAGACAATTGAGCCTGCAGCTGTATTTGTTCTGGTCAAGAGAATTGCATATTTGAGCTTCAGTGGTATGCTGACTATGCCTGTGTGGAAACCAGAATGACCAACTAATGTTTTTAAATGTATTTTTTTAACCTCTCAGCAAAAAATAAATAGAGAAATAAATGGTAATGAGGTCAAATTTGTAGATTTTGGTTCCACTTGGGTCAATAGTACCGTACTCCAATACTATGGACCTTTGCCACTTGTTGTAGTGGTCAATTTGTTGCCTCCAGCTCCAGATCCACCCATCATTGATTGATTTGCAACAACAGGGATGAGCCCTTCAAATATTTTCCTTTTTCTTGCCGTACCATGTTAAGCTATGTTCATAGAAGGCACTGGCAAGACACTGCAAGTGGAAAAGTTTTCTCTTCTAGGTACTTTCATGCTTCTTTGGGCAGACTTCTGTAGCACAGAGGCCTTCTGTAGCCTGCCCAAAGAAGCAAAATGTTTTCTACACTGAGAGCCATTTTCATTAATATGCAAACTGTGCAGAAACCCAAGGCTCTGTATATCATTTGTGCTCTGCTCTTGCCATCTTGAAATACTTAATACTTTTGGAACAAGGTACTCCACATTCATTTTGAACTAGGCCCTGCAAAAAAATATAGCCAGTCCTGCCTGCATCTCAGGGTAACTTCCCCAAGCAAGGCTCCTGCAGCACCAAGTTCCTGCATGCCACTGTGGTCAGTAGTACCCGGTGTCCAACAACTTCCAGCAGTACCCTCAGATGCAGTTTAACAGCAGATCCTTCCATGTGAAGAACTTCCTCAGCACCCTAGATTTGAAGTGTTTTCTGGTCCCATTTTGCTATGGCCTTCTTTTCACGTGAGGGTATTGAGTCCTCTCTCAACACAGGGCTTGACAAACCAGGTATCAAACTCCTAAGGGGTGGGATTGAAGCAGAGTTAATCTGACACAAGGTCCCTGAGGACTACAATGGAGATCAAGCAGTCCTGAAAAGGAGGGGCAAAGCAACAAATGGAACATCAAAGGAGGGAAGCAGAAAAATACCTTAGGGATTAGGAGCAGTTAAGAATTGGGCTTCCCAATTCTTAACTGCTTAACTCCCTATCTGGCACTAGTGGTAAAGAGCCTGTCTGCCAATGCAGGAGACATAAGAGACATGGATTTGATTCCTGGGTTGGGAATATCCCCTGGAGGAGGAAATGGCAGCCTATTCCAGTATTCTTCCCTGGCAAATCCCATGGACAGAGGAGACTGGAAGGCTACAGTCTATAGTGTCACAAAGAGTCATACACAACTGAAGCGACTTATAATATAACATACCATACCATACCATACCATAAAACATCACATCACATCACATCACATAAGAATTGGTAGCAGTTCCTCCAATGGGAAGAACCATCAGAACTGCATGAGAGTATGTTGAAAACCACTTCTGGTGATGTCAGCTGCTGTAGAGGCTTTGTTATCCTAACTATAAAGGACAGAATATTCCAATCATCTTTCTTAACAACACATTAATACAGACGGCAGAATAGACCCTTTTAGCCTGTCCTGTCTGTCTCTCTGCCCCTCTTTCTCTTCCTTCATGCTGGGGGAAACCTGATGTTTTTGTTCCACCTTCATGAATAGGTAACAGCAGCATGAGATAAAACCCCTGCATTCTCAAATGAACTGAAATAAAATGCTGATTACTGAAGAACAAATCACTTTCTATAATTTATGATACCTTTAATTCGAACATGTTGACTTGTATTTTATATTTGCATTAGCTGAGTTTGATGACCCCAGGTTTTCAAAATAGTTACAAATATCAATCCCTTGTAGCTAGCTTCCCCTCTATTAAAATGTGGTGAGGAATAGTTTTATACACACTGGAAACTTCTTAGGAGCTTTAGCAAATGAAACGCCATTATTATGTATCAGTACAGTGACCAGTTTCCTATCTTATTGTAATCTGAGCCTGTAAAAAATTGCTTTTTTGTGAATTTTATTGCCATAAATGACAATGTGATTAAAGAGTTTCTGGGACTTAAAGTTTGCAACATGAACAAAATTTTATGCTAAACACATTTGAAATTGGATAAATATCTAAAGTGTGTTTCTACTTTTAAATTTCCATGTTCTTTTCAAAAGGTGGCAAAAGTAAAGACAACAAACAAATTAAAAAATAAGAAAAAATGGAACAAATAAAATTGAACATACATAAAATATATCAAGCGATAGAGTGAATGAGTGAGTGAAATTAGCTCAGTCATGTCCGACTTTTTGCAATCCCATGGACTATATAGTCCACCAGGCTTATCTGTCCATGGAATTCTTCTGACAAGAATACGGGAGTAGGTTGCCATTTCCTTCACCAGGGGATCTTCCCAGCCTAGGCATCAAACCCGGGTCTTCTGCATTGTAGGCAAATTCTTTACCATCTGAGCCACCTGCTGCTGCTGCTGCTGCTGCTGCTGCTGCTAAGTCGTTTCAGTCGTGTCTGACTCTGTGCAACCCCATGTACAGCAGCCCACCAGGCTCCTCTGTCCACGGAATTCTCTAGGCAAGAATACTGGAGTGGGTTGCCATTTCCTTCTCCAATGCATGCCTGCATGCTAAGTCATTTCAGTCGTGTCTGACTCTGTGTGACTCCATGGACAGCAGCCCACCAAGGCTCCTCTGTCCATGGGATTCTCCAGGCAAGAACACTGGAGTGGGTTGCCATTTCCTTATATATACATGTATACTGAATTGTAGCCAGATTCAAGACCTTATAGACAATTCTGTGCTGTAATTAGATACACAATTTTGAGTCATCCCAATCACTCAGGCACTAAATTTTTATATATGGGATGTGCCTAATTATTTTGCTTTCAAGACTCAGAAGTATCTGGCTGTTGCTGCTAAGTCGCTTCAGTCATGTCTGACTCTGTGCGACCCCATAGACGGCAGCCCACCGGGCTCTGCCGTCCCTGGGATTCTCCAGGCAAGAATGCTGGAGTGGGTTGCCATTTCCTTCTCCAGTGCATGAAAGGGAAAAGTGAAAGTGAAGTCGCTCAGTCGTATCCGACTCTTAGCGACCCCATGGACTGTAGCCTACCAGGCTCCTCCGTCCATGGGATTCTCCAGGCAAGAGTACTGGAGTGGGGTGCCATTGCCTTCTCCAATCTGGCTGTTACCAGTGCTCAAAGTAGAAAATTTCAGTTTCAATTTCAATATATTTGAGTATTCATCTATCAACAAGTTATTCTGAGTAATGAAGGGGTTAATTGTTTTCTGTATATTTTTAGCCATATTTGGAAACAATTTGTAAAGACAAAATATCTAGAAGTGTTGTAGAAGTGATCTCATATTTAATGTCCATGATTATTTCTAATTTTGAAATATTTTGAAACTCTTAAAAATAATGTTACATTTTTGATAAACACTATCTTTTAGATAATTCATTTTTTCCAACTCTATGCTTTACATTTTTAGTTGTACTACATTTGTCTTTCTTCAATCCTGGAATATGCCTAAGTATTATCTTTTTTAAAATTTCGTTTTTATGCCATTCAACCAGTGTCTTATGATGGAATTTATATTAAATGTATGTTGAAACCTTTGAATTAATTCCATCTCACTTAACTATATTTTCATGTTGTTTATTCTGTTTATATTTTGATGCTACATTCTGGGACAGTTTCTTAGTACTTTCTTTTTATTTACTTATTCTTTCTTCAACTATGTTCAGTTTAGAGTTTAATCTGTGATATATTAAATTTTAATTATTTTATATAGATTTTCATTTTCTTGATTTTATTGGTTCTTTTTTCATATCTACCTGACCTTATGTAATTTGTTTTATGATCTTTTTTTTTTTTAAAGAAGTGGTGAGTTTTCTGTTTGTTTATTATTCTTTGGCACTAAATTCCACATTGTGGTGGTATTATATTCATTTCATCTGTATTGAATTAATCTCTCAAATAGATGTTACTGACATGGCCTTCCTTCTTCACTTGTTTTCTCTTTCACTTCCTCCCTTCTTTCCTCCTTCTTCCCTTAAACTCTTGTCTGATGTGCTTGCCTCATGGTGGTCTCCTAAGTTCAGTTGAAATCTAGGTCTTAAACTGATAACTCAGTTCTGATACCCCACAGTGCTATTAGATATTTCTATTTCTTAGATTTGGTCACCAAATCATTTGATGAGTTGGACCAGATCTACCTCAACAATCTTACTCCCTGTGAGATGTAGACTTTGTCTACATTCAGTTGGAGTATTCTTCAGATTCTTAAGTGAAATTTGATAATATGGGAGGTAAGAGGAGAGGGTCTTACTTGTTCCCAAGCAGCGAACCTTCTTTTGGCTTCCTGCCTCCTGAGGGTGCATTCTAAGTTCTTGTTTCTCTGCAGAGGTTCAATTGAACTCTGTGTTTGGGCTTCCCTGGTGGCTCAGATGGCAAAGAATTTGCCTGCAATGCAAGAGACCTGGGTTTGATCCCTGATTTTGGAAGATCCCCTGGAGTAGGAAAAGGCAACCCACTCCAGTATTCTTGCCTAGAGAATTCCATGGATAGAGAAGCCTGGGACCTGTGTCCCTGGAAGGGGTGCTTTGTCGTTCAGTTATATCTGACTCTTTGTGACCCCATGGATTGTAGCCCATCAGGCTACTGTGTCCAGAGGATTCTCCTGGAGGGCTACAACCCACGGAGTCACAAAGAGTCAGACACAACTGAGTGACTAACACTTTCACTTTCACTTTAAAGCATGGATTTGAATCACAGCCTTGACAAGCAGTCTCAAGATCTTGAGTATTATTTTTCTAGCATTTGTGTGTGGTGTAGTTTTCATTTAAGGTTGAGGTTAAATAACATAATATGTTAATGGATTTGAATTGGAATGTCATCCACAAGTAGTATAATTCAATCATCCAAGAATCATTTAGTCACCACATACTAAGTAGAACATTTGTTTCTGTGGGTACAGAGAAGAATAAGATAAGAGGCCCCTCTTCAATGCTTCCTTAGGCCCATAGGGGAGACAGAATCAATAACCTCCCTTGTTCTTGACTTTGCTACAAGTTTGACCTATGTGATCTCTACTGAGTGTTGAGATTTTAGGAATTACTATGGTTCAATTCAGTTCAGTTCAGTCACTCAGTCATGTCCCCATGACTGCAGTTATGACCCCATGGACTGCAGCAAGCAAGCTTCCCTGACCATCACCAACTCCGGGAGCTTGCTCAAACTCATGCCCATTGAGTCGATGGTGCCATTCAATCATCTCATCCTCTGGCATCCCCTTCTGCTCCTGCCTTCAATCTTTCCCAGCATCAGGGTTTTTTCAAATGAGTCAGTTCTTTGCATCAGGTGGCCAAAGTATTGGAATTTCAGCTTCAGCATGAGTCCTTCCAGTGAAGCTTCAGGACTGATTTCCTTTAGGGTTGACTGGTTGGATCTCCTGGCATTCCAAGGGACTCTCAGGAATCTTCTCCAACACAACACTTCAGATGCATCAATTCTTCAGCACTCAGCTTTCTTTATGGTCCAACCCTCACATCCATACATGAATACTAGAAAAACCATCGCTTTGACTAGACAGAACTTTCTGGGCAAAGTAATGTCTCTGCTTTTCAATATGCTGTCTAGGTTGGTCATGGAGTTTCTTCCAAGGAGCAAGCATCTTTTAATTTCATGGCTGCAGTCACCATCTACAGTGATTTAGGAGCCCAAAACAATATAAGTCTGTCACTGTTTCCACTGTTTTCCCATCTATTTGCCATGAAGTGATGGGACTGGATACCAGGATATTCATTTTTTAAAGGCTGAGTTTTAAGCAAGCTTTTCACTCCCCTCTTTCACTTTCATCAAGAGGCTCTTCAGTTCCTCTTTCTGCCATAAAGGTGGTGTCATCTGCATATCTGAGATTATTGATATTTCTCCCAGCAATCTTGATTCCAGCTTCTGCTTCATCCAGCCTGGCATTTCACATAATGTACTCTGCACATAAGTTAAATAAGCAGGGTAACAATATACGGTCTTGACGTACTCCTTTTCCAGTTTGGAACCAGTCTGTTGTTCCATATCCGGTTCTAACTGTTGCTTCTTGACTTGCATACAGGTTTCTCAGGAGGCAGGTAGGTGGTCTGTTATTCCCATTTCTTTAAGAATGGTCCACAGTTTGTTGTGATCCACACAGTCAAAGGCTTTGGCATAGTCACTAAAACAGAAGTAGATGTTTTTCATGAATTCTCTTCCTTTATCTATGATCCACCAGATGTTGGCAATTTGATCTCTAGTTCCTCCGCCTTTTGTAAATCCAGCTTGAACATCTGGAATTTCACAGTTCACATACTGTTGAAGCCTAGCTTGGAGAATTTTCAGCGTTACCTGGCTAGTGTGTGAGGTGAGTGCAATTGTGCAGTAGTTTGAACATTCTTTGGCATTGCCTTTCTTTGGGATTGGAATGAAAACTGACCTTTTCCAGTCCTGTGGCCACTGCTGGGTTTTCCAAATTTGCTGGCATGTTGAGTGCAGCACTTTGACAGCATCATCTTTTAGGATTTGAAAGAGCTCAACTGGAATTCCATCACCTCCACTAGCTTTGTTTGTAGTGATGCTTCCTAAGGCCCACTTGAATTCACACTGCAGGATGTCTGGCTCTAGGTGAATGATCACAGCATTGTGGTTATCTGGGTCATTAAGATCTTTTTGGAGCAGTTCTTCTGTGTATTTTTGCCACCACTTCTTATTATCTTCTGCTTTTGTCAGGTCCATCCCATTTCTGTCCTTTATTGTGCCTGTCTTTGCATGAAATATTCCCTTGGTATCTCTAATTTTCTTGAAGAGATCTCTAGTCTTTCCCATTCTTTTGTTTTCCTCTATTTCTTTGCATTGATCACTGAGAAAGGCTTTCGTATCTCTCATTGCTATTCTTTGGAACTCTGCATTCAGATGGGTATATCTTTCCTTTTCTCCTTTGCTTTAGCTTCTCTTCTTTTCTCACCTATTGGTAAGGCCTCCTCAGACAACCATTTTGCTTTTTTTGCATTTCTTTTACTTCTTGATAGTTTTGATCACTGCCTCCTGTACAATGTTATGAACCTCTATCCATAGTTCTTCAGGCACTCTGTCTATAGATTCCTTGAATCTATTTTTTACTTCCACTGTATAATCATAAAGGATTTGCTTTATGTCATACCTGAATGGTCTAATGGGTTTTGCATACTTTCTTTAAGTTAAGTCTGAATTTTGGAATAAGGAGTTCATGATCTGAGCCACAGTTAGCTCCTTGTCCTGTTTTAGCTGACTGTAGAGAGCTTCTCCATCTTGGCAGCAAAGAGTATAATCAGTTTGAATGGTATTGACCATCTGATGGTGTCCATGTGTAGTCTTCTCTTGTGTTGTTGGAAGAGGGTGTTTGTTATGACCAGTGCGTTCTCTTGTCAAAGCTCTATTTTGTACTCTAAGGCCAAATTTGCCTGTTACTCCAGGTATCTCCTGACTTCCTACTTTTGCATTCCAGGCTCCTATAATGATAAGGACATATTTTTTGGGTGTTAGTTCTAGAAGGTCTTATAGGTCTTCATAGAATCATTCAACTTCAGCTTCTTCGGCATTAATGGTTAGGACGTAGACTTGGATTACTGTGATACTGAATGGTTTGCCTTTGAAACAAACAGAGATTATTCTGGGTTGTTTTTTTTTTTTTTTTGAGATTGCCTCCAAACACTGCATTTCAGACTCTTTTGTTGACAATGAGGGCTACTTCATTTCTTCTAAGGGATTCTTGCCCACAGTAGTAATTATAATGGTCATCTGAATTAAATCTGCCCATTCCAGTCCATTGTAATTCATTGTTTCCTAAAATGTCTATGTTCACTCTTGCCATCTCCTGTTTGACCACTTCCAATTTACCTTGATTCATGAACCTAACATTCCAGGTTCCTATCCAATATTGTTCTTTATAGCATTGGACCTTACTTCCATCACCAGTCACATCCACACTGGGTGTTGTTTTTTCTTTGGCTCAGCCTCTTCATTCTTTCTGGAGCTATTTCTCCACTCTTCTCCAGTGGCATATTGGGTACATACCAACCTGGGGAGTTCATCTTTCAGTGGTTCAGGTGGTTCAATAAATAAAAGCATTTACAATGGACATTTATGAAATGTTCTCATCAGGTTTGTGATGGCAGTTACTTAAGGACATGAGAGGGTAAGAGCACATATGCATGTCAAAGGATTGCATGGATCTGATCAGCACAACTGAAAGAGTTCAGCTTTCTCTCATCTGCTCCCAAAATCAGCACAGCTTCTGAAATGCTTATGAAAATAACTGAAACTTTAAAACTCTAGTTTTTTTTTTTTTATTTAAACAAATAAGACCTAACCAGGATTAGTAAAAAGTTCCCAGATTAACTTTATTAGCAATAAATAGTGAGTCAGCAGGGAGAAGCCCCGTCAGGAGGACCAGAAGCTTTGCCCAACATGTGCTGTTTTTACCCATTTTTATCTTTTACTTGTACTGTTTTTGTAAAGTGGTAAGCAAGAAGGAAAAGACAGATGAAGTAGAGCAGAAGACTGAAACACAAAAGTGATTGCAGTGGGAGGAATTATTCCATAAAACAAAAAGCAGAGAGTTTATTTAGGAGAAGGATGAAAATGAGATATGAGGTCTGGAAGAAAATAAAAGCAGACCAGGGACAAATGAATTGTCCTTTCCTTCACACAGAGTATTCTATGTACAATACCCTCCTTTTACTTGCTTGTCACCATCATATATAGTCAAGAGAAAACATACCAGAAAACATCCACCTACTTTTCAATACAAGCAGAAGGAAAGCTCCCAAATAAACTCATCTTTCATTCTCCCTGTAAGTCTTAAACAGATTCATCCTCCTAAGAATAAAAATTGTGGAATCTAAGAGTAAAACAATAATCTGGAAAAAAAGTAAGGAGAAAAAGGGAAAATTTTTCTTTTGTTTGCAAAGCTAGTGTATTAATTGCATTCCTGGGAGACTTTCTGGACAGAGCCTCTGGTAAACAAATTAGATATAAACCGAAGGCGAGGGCACCAGGGTCACTGTGGTGAGGGAACATCAAGTGACAGGCGCTGGGACCCCCGATGCATGGCTTGCAGAGCAGATGTTCACAAGGATGCAGTGATTATTGAACTGGTAATAAAAAAGCACCAGCTTACAGGCAGCCACGATGGATGCTGGTAATTATAAAGCATCCCCTGGGAAGAAAATGACACAAGTCAGCCACAACTCCACAATCACCGGGGCATAATTAAAGCTCCAGTAACAGTTGTTAATAGGGTGCAAATAAAACAGGGGGGAAACTTGAACACAACCTTTTATTTCCCCTTTTTAAAAAGAGATGGCAAAGGGCAAAGTAATTACAGGGATAGCAGATTTTATAATTTTGCTTCACATCATAAAACAAAGGGTTGATGGTCATTGATGTTTAAAGTATGGGAACCCAAACACACCTATATATATATATATATGTATATATATACACCAAAAGGAAAAAAATTGTGTTTGCTCTTTGAATATGTAGTATGTGGGGGAGAACAGATTTTTAAACAGAATGTTTATATTCTAATTTTCAAAATGGTAGAAATACAAATATGTAAAGAAAACGGAATATATGTAAACATTTGGCCATTTCATCCTTTCCGGAAGATCTGTAGTGGTATAATGTGCCAAGCTATATGATACTGTTGGTTGAAATGGTTTAGATATTGTTAAATAAAGTCAGCAAATCACTTACAGTGTTGAAAGTGTCACTTTTTCACAGAATGCTGCCAGCCACTCCCTAACCTAAAACATCAAGCAAAACAGGGCTCATTTTCCATGGGCTAAATCACTGATGCTATTTGCCAGAAGAGCTCCTAAGAAAAATACATCTATACCCATTGCGACCCAGTTGCCTGGGCGATTGGGCAACTAACTATGCATCTGGATGTGCATTACCAATTAGGCCTATGTATAGATCTATTTTAAGAGGCAGATGGATAGTATGATGGGAAGGAAAGGAACTCTTGTAAGTTCCTATCTAGCCAGTTTTCCATTCATGGATATTTATAAGATTAGGTTTAAAGGGATGACAAATGTAAAAAACTCACTCTATATTCTTGGGCTAAACTTCATGTGAGAAGTATATGAATACCCATATGTGTCACTTTTCAATAAATTGTAGGAAATGAGGGGAAAGAGAAAAACAATTTTCAGTAGAACTCCCATTTATGGATTTTAACGTGGTCACAATTAACTGAAAAGCTTTCTCCTGCTTTCTTTTGGTACTTGGAGAGCTGGCCAATTAAAACATAACTAAATCCTAATGTATTTAGTATGGAATGCATAAAGAATAAATTATATTTCCAATATGAACATAGATTCCTAGAATTGGAAAGGACCTGACAGTTTATGGCCCTAATTACCCTTAAATGCCGACTGTTTGCAATGCACCTAGTAACCATAAAATGTACTAAGAGACAGTATCTGCCCCATAGAAGACTCAAAACAGACACATGAAAAGTTAGCAGATGTAAAAAGGGAAGTCCTTGACTTATGGATCCTCAGGTCATGAAAAAATAAAAAGCTTCACGAGTAATTTCTGTTATGACAAGAAAGATTCAGTGGCACAGGACATATCATCCTAGGATTAAGACATTAAAAAATGTGAGGATTTTGGCTTTGGGGGGGATGAGGCTTCCTTTAATTGAGAATTAGTTCCTAAAGAAGTATAAAATACACAACTGTAGGGCCTATCCTGAGGGGAGTAGAACAAAGAAGAATGGGGGAGAGAGAGAAAAAGGGAAATCCTGTCCTCAACTGAGGGGGAAGCAGTGAAGAGTGTTCTGCAAGTGGCTACAAATTCTGTAAAAAAAAAAAAAAAGAGGGGTGTTATAATCAAACAAGTGGGAAATGCTGTTTGGTGCATCTCCCTTTTGGAGATCCACAATCACATTAACCTATTAAATGCTCTGATCAAATCCTACAACAGACTATATATCACACTTGTTAATTGTACAGCTTGACTTTGGATCTAAATGGTCTTAGTCTGAACCTCAACCCTACTAAAAACTTGGAAAGTTATTCAACCTATCAAAACAGTAATTAAGCAAGAAAGTTCCAGAAAAACATCTACTTTTGCTTTATTGACTACACCAAAGCCTTTGACTATATGGATCACAACAACCTGTGGAAAATTCTTAAAGAGATGGAAATACCAGACCACCTTAACTGCCTCCTGAGAAATCTGTATGCAGGTCAAGAAGCAACAGTGGACGTGGAACAACAGACCGGTTCCAAATCAGGAAAGGAGTACATCAAGGCTGTCTATTGTCACCCTGCTTATTTAACTTATATGCAGAGTACATGATGTGAAATGCCGGGCTGAATGAATGAAGCAAAAGCTGGAATCAAGATTGCCGGGAGAAATATCAATAACCTCAACTATGCAGAAGACACCACCCTTATGGCAGAAAGCAAAGAAGAACTAAAGAGCCTTTTGATGAAAGTGAAAGAGGAGAGTGAAAAAGTTGGCTTAAAACTCAACATTCAGAAAATGAAGATCATGGCATCCGGTTCCATCACTTCATGGCAAATAGATGGAAACAATGGAAACAGTGACAGATTTTATTTTGGGGGGCTCCAAAATCAGTCCAGATGGTGACTGCAGCCATGAAATTAAAAGACACTTGCTCCTTGGAAGAAAAGCTATGACCAACTTAGACAGCATATTAAAAAGCAGAGACATTTCTTTACCAACAAAGGTCCGTCTAGTCAAAGCTGTGGTTTTTCCAGTAGCCGTGTATGGATGTGAGAATTGGACTATAAAGAAAGCTGAGTGTTGAAGAATTGATGCTTTTGAACTGTGGTGTTGAAGAAGACTCTTGAGAGTCCCTTGGACTGCAAGGAGATCCAACCAGTCAATCCTAAAAGAAGTCAGTCCTGAATATACATTGGAAGGACTCATACTGAAGCTGAAACTCCAATACTTTGGCCACCTGATGCAAAGAACCAACTCACTGGAAAAGACCCTGATGCTGGGAAAGACTGAAGGCGGGAGGAGAAGGGGATGACAGAAGATGAGATGGTTGGATGGCATCACCGACGCAATGGACATGAATTTGAGTAGGCTCCAGGAGGTGGTAATGGACAGGTAAGCCTCGTGTGCTGCAGTCCGTGGGGTCGCAAAGAATCGGACATGACTGAGTGACTGAACTGAACTGATCCTTGGTTTCCTCAACTAAAAAATAGAGAGGATTATAGTATCCACCTCTGGGTTGTTGTGAAGATTAAATAATACATTCCCTGTAAAGTATTTAGCACAGTTCCAGGTGCCTAGGAAATACTCAAAATGTCTTAGATATTTTTAAAATTAACATATGTTACATAATAAATAAGTAAACCTATTTAACTTTGTTTACTTCACTATTTTCTCCCTTTGAATATGGAACTATCTTTTAAAGGACATCTACAAAAACTGAAGATATACTATCTTTGGAAGGGATAGGTAAGTTTGAAGCACTCATCCTGTGAGGGAATCCTGTGGTCCAAGTTACCACTGTCTGTCTCTTAAAACTTAATCATGTCATAACCTAAGTACATTTCCTTACTTATCTTTATATTCTTAATAACTTCCCCAAGGCTTCAAATAATGCATTTGAACCCTTTTTAGATGGGAAAGGAAGATGATTCTCCCATTTTCCTTCAATCTGTTTCAGGAGCCTTTACTTCTACTCTTATTTATTTATTTTTTTATGTTTTCATATTTAAATCTCTCCTGTCTTTTGCCTGGATTTTGGCCCTGGTGGCTCAGATGGTAAAGTGTCTGCCTACAATGTGGGAGATCCGGGTTCAATCCCTGGGTCGGGAAGATCCTCTGGAGAAGGAAATGGCAACCCACTCCAGAACTCTTGCCTGGAAAATCCCATGGACAGAGGAGCATGGTAGGCTACAGTCCATGGGGTCACAAAGACTTGGACACGACTGAGCGACTTCACTTTCTTTCTTTCTTTCTCTTTTGCCTAAAGTATAGAAATATAGAAAGAAGAAGAAAGTGAACAGGGGAGTTGATTGGGGTGAAAGCAAAGGGGAAATTGAGAAGGTTTTTGAAGTTAGATGACATGCAGTCATATTTTGTCATTTTTCTTAATTTCAAAATAAATGAAAAGAAAAACAATCTAATATAATTTACTCCAAAACTTCTCAGGATGATGACAGAATTTAGAAACCAATTGGAATAAATGTGCTAATGGGACAAAGAGAAATTCCTCAATGAATATTATATAAATGCAGACTATTTTTAGTATATTTGCTATAAATTCAGGGATTTTTGTCCATTTTTTTAAAAGTAAATTTTTCATAGATATTATACAGTGTTTGTTAATAGCAGTTTTTAACTATTATATAAATCAGTACTTAACAATCTGTTTTAGATTTTAAGTAGTCCTAGGATAAAATATATTAATTTTAGGAAAGGCTTTGAATATTTTATAATAGTTATAGTCTCTCTAAATAATGGACAATTCTATAAATTTCTTTTGTTTTGATGGTAGTTCAACATAAAGCAGACTATTTTGACATCATAGAAATAAGAGCTAGACATGAAAGAAGAGAAAAGATAGATCAGATTTTTCAATTTTTTAAAATGTTTCAAAAAGTGCCCTTGCAGATTTTTGCTCTCATTGTCTACAATTTCAACCACTCAATGTGCTTAGGATTCTTGCCAAAAATTTTAACCAACTTTGTTTTGAATTTCTGATAGAATTTCTTTATAGCTTATTTGCTCTATTATTATTATTTTTTAAATTATATGTACCTCTCTTGAATATAACTAACTTCCAGGTTCATAGTATGAAAGACCATTTGCTTGTCCTAGAAAGAGCTGGAAGAAAAATGGTAATCAATTCCTCCTTACACTAGTGAATCTTTTAATAGTATTGTATTTTTCTAACTGATGGAGTAATACGTGTTCACTCCTTCCCTTTGGTCAACAAAGTTAATGACCGTTTTCTATATTTCAGTGACCATAGAAGGCACTGAGGATGTAGTGATAATTAGTACAGTCCCAGCCACAAGAAACTTCAAGTCAATGGCATGTTAAAAAAGCTCATTGTGCCATTTTGTGCTCTTACAATGGCATGTATAGGGTGCCGTGGGAGCAGACAGAGTTAAGGAAGCCTTGATAGAAAAGCTCCTATTTAAGTTGAATCTTAAAGGATTAACTGAAAATGCAGAATAGGTGAATTGTGTGTGGAACTGATAAGGATTACTCCCTACCTCCTTCCTTGGCCCTTCTCTCTTTTCTAGGTATTCTTACTTCCTAAGTCATCTCTAGTTACATGACTGTCAATTCCATTTATATTCATGTGGTTACTACATTTATACTTTAGCTCTGACCTTTCTACTGAATTCTAAATTCTTACCTGTTTATCTAATATTGCACTTGAATATTTAACACCACATTTTGCGTATTTAATAATCTGAAAGTTAAGTTGTTAGATTGCTCTGAATCTAATTGAACCAGTCTCAGAATAGGTCAATTCAGTTAAACAGTTATGTCTCATTTCAGGAGACAATGATGAAGATAGGCCTCAAAGTTAGGCCTTTATTGTATGAGCAAGCAAGCATGTATTTAATAAGAGGCATTTCTTTTTTTTTTTTAATAAATTTATTTATTTTAGTTGGGGGCTAATTACTTTATAATATTGTAGTGGTTTTTGCCATACATTGACATGAATCAGCCATGGGTTTACATGTGTTCCCCATCCTGAACCCCCCTCCCACCTCCCTCCCCATCCCATCCCTCTGGGTCATCCCATTGCCCCAGCCCTGAGCATTTGTCTCATGCATTGAACCTGGAATGGTGTTCTGTTTCACATATAATAATATACATGTTTCATTGCTATTGTGCCAGAACGTCCCACCCTCACCTTCTCCCTCAGAGTCCATAAGACTGTTCTATGCATCTGTGTCTAGTAAGAGGCATTTCTATGGGAACTAAAGAAAACCAAAGGTTACATTTGGGGCAGAAGATAAACCCAGTCTGGGTCCAGAGGGCAGCCAGAAGAAAGAAGAGATTTTCAGATGTAGGGATGAAAGTACCTTTTTCTGTTTGAATGTCTCTGATGATGTCATTGGGTGTTCATGTAAACTTTCTGAGTGGCCCACACAGCAGCAGCGCAAAGGTTGTCTAAACATGGCTATTATTGCAGTTTCTCTGGGGTTTATGTCAAGATGTTTATAATCAATTTGCAAGGCTAAAGGGAAAAAGGCAATTTTTTTTTCCTTAGAAATTCCAAGTCAAAAGAAATTTTGGGAGAAAATAGGGAAAAAATCAGAAATGTTTGGAATTTATTAGACAGATATTTGAGGAAATTAGAAGAATTTGATATCCAACTGAACTTACAGATAGAAAAGAAAACCTGAAAGACAATTAAAAGAAATAAAAGTTGATATATCCACAAGTGTGTATTATAGTTACTACGGAGACATATTTTTTCTCTCTAAAATCACCCTCATTACATCAAAGAAAGCCAAGGTAAGACTAATTTGCTTGCAAAACAAATCTAATTTCAATAAGCGTGCACTGCTTATTTCTGTAAGTGAAACAAGAATAATGATTTGACCATATAGGCTCTTTTAAATCTGCTTTGCTGGAACTTTTTGTATGCAATCTCTTATTGAACTTTGAAAAGTTTCTAAAAGCCAAGAAAACATGTTGAGGACTCTTCATTAGATTTTGCCTATAATATATACAGATTTGGGTGAATTATTTTCTTCTTGAAGGCCTTCAAATATTCTGAGACTCCTGTACCAGCCAGGAGGTGACCTCCCTTACTTCGTTAAACTGTTTGGAGTCCTGTACACAAGGTACCACACTGTGTTTACAAAAGGCTTTACTGGCTTCATAGTCAACCTTAGTTCCTTAAAGTTGTCTGCCATATCTGATTTTATGCACATCATTCTCAAATATGACATTCCAGTGAAGGCCTTGATAATATAACCAAGGTTTCCAATTGTGTCCTATTACAAGGAGAACACAGTCTTGTTGAACTTATGCAAATAAATATTAATATATTGCCATGTAAAATAAGAATATTCAGAGTTTTCAAGTTCTAGAGGGATTAGGTAGGGAGAAAAAATAATTGCTTTATTTTGTTCACAAATTTACACTTTAACAAATTGCTTTAGGTCGTAGTTAACTTCAGAGAAATAAAAAACGTTTTCGTAAATCTAGAAAAAAAAATTAAAGAACCATCAGTTTTGTCCAAAGTGTTATAAAAATTATAGTCATCCTCATCCATTCATTCAGTCTCATGTTATTATTTCTTATTTTGCTTGAATCCAGTTTTTCCATTTGTTCTGGAAACTCTTAACCAGTTTAGTTTTAAAATCTTAAAGTTAACAGAAACCTGTAGTTCCCAGAGTCTTTTCCATCTCCTTGAAGATGAAGTGTATTTGCAAAAGCATCAAACAATAACTGTAAATGACAAAGGACTCACAAATGGTCATGATTAATGATCTAATGAGAGTTTGTATTAATGCAATTGACAAGGAAATTTGGTTCTTTTTTATGTCACATACAACATTTTAAGATAGCTAGAAGTATAAGTGATTATTTATACAAGGGCCTCTCATTTCTAGAAATTTCATACAATTCTAGAATATCTGTGTAACTATACAACTACACATAAGGAAGACCTAGTATTACTTCTTATTTGACAATGTTTCCCATATAATTTAGCATATCAAATAAGCCTAGTTAGCTTAGCATTTCTTTCCTTCTTTCTTTTTTTAATAAAGAGAATAAAGAACTCTTTTGAAACATTCCAAGAGCTTTCTGGAAAAATCCCAAAGTTAGTTTGAAGTTGAAAATACTTCATTTAGAATTTCAATTTTGGAAGTTTGTTATAAATATCAAAAGATTTGAACACATGACTAAATAAGGGTTACAGATTATTATAAAACAATACTTAGTTATCTATTTAACTAAAGTGACAGGAGATTTCAAAGGCAACTACAGCTGAGCAAAATTTAGCTCTTTTAATATGGATAAGATTCTGTTTTTAAAAGTAGTCAAATATCTAATTAAGACAACATGAAGCCCAGGAAATTACTTTGATAAGACATAAAATCTTTGCTTTCTAGGCAGATTACTTAAAAGGTGGATAAAAAATCTTTCATAACATCTAAGAGCAGATCAGTAGTCCAATAGAACTTTGCCCTTTTAGAAGATGAAAGAAAATCAAGTTTTAGTTTCAGAAAAGTAAACTATAGCTATTAAAGATTATTTTTCAAACACCTATAACAATAATTTTTAGCAACTTGACTGGAAAAGGTAAAATTCTCTTTTTCTTGCTTTCTTTCCAACTTTCTATGTCATTTTCTTCTTTACATTCCTCTTCCCTGTTTTCAAATAACCATTTTTACTTTAGGAACAATTACCTCTTTACCCTAAACAACAACGTATCTTTACACCTGATACCTTTTCTTACCCCCAAACACTTCTACTTTCCTTACATACAAAGTTGTTTTGCTTATTATTTCTAGTAGTTTTAGTTACACATGTTACTTAAAATCCTTTACCCTTAAAAACTTTAATTTTTAGTGAAAACTAAGTAGACAATTATAAAATGTCTGTTACACTGTATTTTTTAGATTGGCAAGTTTATGGATACATTTTATAATTTCTAAACACATACATCTTTTTAAAAAATGTCTTACAGTCTTATTTTTGTACAGTACAGTACAAAAATATTTTGTATTGTACAGTCTTACAGTGTGGCACAAGACATGTTTACTAACAAATCCAAGTATCTTTCATTTCCCTATAATAAGAAGCCAAAGTATATAAACCTAAGTTCAGTAATTAGTGTTTCATTATTTTATCTTATTTGTAATCATCTAGATACTACATAAACTTCTATCATTTAACTTAAGTTAGTAAAACTTTAAAGGTTTTAAGTTAAGAAAAAGATTTGGGAAAACTATTTTAAGTACAAAATATACAAAATATAATTATTATTGAAAAGTTAACCTTAAAACTGTTATCTCAGATTTATCTATACCAAATAATTATGTTTAGACTACTCACAAAAGAGAAATTAGATGTCAGCCATAATTCTAAGTTATTGTTTTTTCTTTTTGAGAAGTTTCATAATTTATGAATTTATTTATTTAACTTATAAACCTAGGAAGAATTTATTTAACTAATAAACCTAGGCAGAAAAAAAGTATGTCTACATTATATTCAATGTTGGTAACTCTAAAAACATCCATTTTAATTAAACAAACTATCTTTGTTTACCAAAGGTAATCTCAGATCACATGAACTTCAAAAATATTTGGGTTATTTTCTATATTTCTAAGTTTTAGGAATATTTAATTCATAGGTTTAATTTTAATCCAATTAAATAGACCTCATCACAATTTAATTTTGCCAAAACCATACGGAGGTAGAAAAACATCACACATCTACAGCATAGGCAGACACAAACATATAGATAGATCAGTTCAGTTCAGTCACTCAGTCGTGTCCAACTCCCTGTGACCCCATGAACTGCAGCACGCCAGGCTTCCCTGTCCATCACCAACTCCCAGAGCTTGCTCAACAGTGAGTCGGTGATGCCATCCAACTATCTCCTCCTCTGTTGTCCCCTTATCCTCCTGCCTTCAATCTCTCCCAGCATCAGGGTCTTTTCAAATGAGTCAGTTCTTCTCATCAAGTGGCCAAAGTATTGGGGTTTCAGCTTCAGCATCAGTCCTTCCAATGAATATTCAGGTCTGATCTCCTTTAGGATGGACTGGTTGGATCTCCTTGCAGTCCAAGGGACTCTCAAGAGTCTTCTCCAACACCACAGTTCAAATCAATTTTTCGGTACTCAGCTTTCTTTATAGTCCAACATGACTACTGGAAAAAACCATAGCTTTGACTAGATGTTTTATATAGATAGTTTTAGATAGACTCTGTATCTACATTGATAGATACAGAGATCTTAGAGCTTTTGTTCTCAAATTTTATCTATGAGTCAGGTAAAATAATACTAAATTCACTAGTTTATAAAAGAACAGATCCAAATTTTATTTTGGTGGTTGAAGTAAATTAAGTTCACCTGCTCAGATGACCAAAGCTTTTCATTAATATTTGTGGAGAAGACATGTAAGATTTTCCATTAGCCCAGGTTCTAAATAGTTTTCTTCTTCTTTTCTGAAAAAATTTCTCCTTAAGTTTGCATTTTAAAGAATGGCTCTTCGGTCTTAGAGAAGACAGGGGTAGAAATTCTACATCACAAGGACACAGAGAAAGTATTGAAGTTTTGGGGGACATGCATGTGCATGTGTACTAAGTCTCTTCAGTTGTATCAGAATCTTTATGCCTATTATTAGAGATCCAGTGTAATTACTATTTAATTTTTTTTAGAAAAAAAAAGTTTTTTTTAAAGTGCAGGACAACTGTATTTCCAATGTTCTGATTTTCTACAGTATCTGCATAGATCTGAAGGTATATAGGAAAGGATCTGAATGAATTTTAAGTTGCTTTCAGAATTATGCTTTTGCATCTTTAGAGGTTCAAGTTACACATTAATAGTTATGATTCTAACTCATTTTTTTCCTCTCCTGCATTCTTGCAAGCTATCTTTAAAGGACTGGATCACTGCTTCTATTATAATGCATAGGGATTGACTAGTCCATTGAAACAAATTATTTTGATTTTTTTTTGTGATCAGAAAGAAAATTTGTTACTAAGGTAGAAATTAAAAGATCTCTGCGATCTGGAGCTTCAGGATTTAGTGCAGTATGCCTTTGCAAAGTCTTTATAATGGCTTCAACAAATGCCTTTGGGTGCTCTCCTTTCTGAATACACAGTTCAACCTTAAGAATTCACTGTAATAGGGGAAATCCTCTATTATTGCTCCTTTCAGCCCCTGAATGGTAGCCTCCACCTGAGACTTCCCCGGTCATTTGTAGGAGGATCTGAGAGAAATTCTAGCCATCTGTTTTCTCTTTGATGCCTGCTGAGAAATCTGTATGCAGGTCAAGAAGCAACAGTTAGAACCAGACATAGAACAACAGGCTGGTTCCAGATCGGGAAAGGAGTATGTCAAGGCTGTCTATTGTCACCCTGCTTATTTAACTTATATGCAGAGTACATCATGTGAAATGCTGGGCTGGATGAAGCATAAGCTGGAATCAAGATTGCTGGAAGAAATATCAATAACCTAAGATATCCAGATGATACCACCCTTATGGTAGAAAGTGAAGAGGAACTGAAGAGCCTCTTGATGAAAGTCAAAGAGGAGAATGGAAAAGCTGGCTTAAAACTCAGCATTCAAAAAGATCACTGCATCCAGTCCCATCACTTCATGGCAAATAGATGGGGAAACAATGGAAACAGTGAGAGACTTTATTTTCTTGGGCCCCAAAATCACTGCAGATGGTGACTGCAGCCATAAAATTAAAAAGACACTTGCTCCTTGGAGGAAAAGCTATGACAACAGAAAAGCAAGTCAGCATGTTAAAAAGCAGAGACATTACGTTGCCAACAAAGGTCCGTCTAAATCAAAGCTACGGCTTTTCCAGTAGTCATGTATGGATGTGACAGTTAAGACTATAAAGAAAGCTGAGCGCTGAAGAATTGATGCTTTTGAACTGTGATGTTCAAGAAGACTCTTGACTCCCTTGGACTGCCAGAAGATCAAACCATTCAATCTTAAAGGAAATCAGTCCTGAAGATTCATTGGAAGGACTGATACAGAAGCTGAAGATCCAGTACTTTGGCACCTGATACAAACAACTGACTCATTGGAAAAGACCCTGATGATGGGAAAGATTGAAGACAGGAAGAGAAGAGGGCAACAGAAGATGAGATGGTTGGGTGGCATCACTGACTCGATGGACATGAATTTGAGCAAGCTCCTGGAGTTGGTGATGGACAGGGAAGCCTGACATGCTACAGTCCATGGGGTTGCAAAGAGTCAGACACAACTGAGTGACTGAACTGAACTGAAGAAAGCACAGGATATATTTGAAAAAAAGTCTTACCTGGTCAAATCATAATCTGAGTTCTTATTTTAATAATTGAAGTTATACTGCATTTGTTCCTCTTATTCACTTTTTTTCTTGCATGTCAAATAAAATAAAATGAGTTAGTTTCATTGTATCTCATAGCATCATGTGGCAAAAAGCTGTGGTTTTATTTAGGCTTTAGTGTCGGAAAATCAGCATTGCAAACTAACAAGCTATATGGCTAGAACAAGTATATTTCTTGGTTTTCTGTTCTTTCCTGATTTCAGAAGTCATTCACTCTTTTCATTGGAGATAATCCAGCAGTAGTTTATTAGTAATGTTGCCAGTCTCAACCATATTCAAGGCAACACCCAAGACAATGACTTTTGGTATGATTTGGAAAGTTCTCCTTCAGGAAATATCTCTCCCTATTGTTCTTTTTGCAATTCTGGAGGCTAGTATTTTGAATTATCACTTTTATTTAATAGTGATTCCCTATATTGTTGCTGCAACAACCAACAGGGGAAGCTGTTTAATATGCAGCACTTCTGATTCAATAATGGACCTAGAAATATGAATATTTGGTATGAGGGGAAAAGATGATTTTCCTCTACTCTTCTAGGTTCTTGGCTGAGACATCCAGGTAATAAAAGACAGATTAATAGGAGAAAAAGAAACAGAAGTTTAATAACATATATGCCTCCTGTATACGTGAGAGATACTGAGGGAAATTGAGTTACTCCCCCCAAAGGCTCAAGACACCATCTTAAATATCTTCTCCAGCTGAAGACAAAAAATGCTGGAGGAGGCAGGGGGGGAGGGGGATGAAGGGAGAAGAGGAAGGTTATGGAAGGTCACCAGGAAAGCACAGTGAAAAAGGGTATGATTATTATACAGATTAGATTTTTTGCTGCCTTCTCCATTCATTGATAAGTTTCTAGAAATTTGGTGATCCTCCTCTTCCTGGTATACTGAGGGAGTCACCCTTAAAAATGGAGATTTCACTTATAAATATCCCTTGCTGTGTGCTGTGCTTAGTTGCTTAGTCATGTCTGACTTTTTGTGACCCCATGGATTGTAGCCCACCAGGCTCCTCTGCCTATGGGATTCTCCAGGCAAGAATACTGGAGTGGGTAGCCATTCCCTTCTCCAGGGGATCTTCCCAACCCAGGGATTGAACCCAGGTCTCCCTGATTGCAGGCGCATTCTTTACCATCTGAGCCACCAGGGAAGCCTATAAATGTCCCTTACAAAAGGGTAACTTCTACCTGGTTTTCAGAGTTTTCCCTGTGTCTGTTTTTTTCTTAAAATAATCACCCTAAAATAATCCTTTTCCAAAGAAACACATTTTGGGGAGACAAGAAATGAGACTTTGAGAAATACTACCTTAAAGAGAAAACAAGTTATGAGGATAGTGATTCCTAAATTAGGGTGAATTCATTTACTTGAATTGCTTTCTTTCTAATAGAAATTCAAAAATATGTATACCTATGATTGATTCATGTTGACGTTTGACAGAAAACAACAAAATTCTGTACAGCAATTATTCTTCAATAAAAAATAGATTAATTAAAAAAAATAAGGAAATGGAGTGAGGAATAGGGTTCATTCTAAGCAGGCATGCAGTGGTGATATGAAAGTCCAAGTGAGAAAAGTGGCTACCTGTAAAGAAAAGCCTGTATGGCTTATTTGTTAGTAAGTGGGAGAGGGATGTGCAGCTGTGAAAGCATTGAAGATGCTCTTATTAATTGTGATTTTTTTCTTTGCTAATTTCTGCCAATATTTCTGTTTGAACTATTTCATGTGACTTCATTATCTTTCCATGGGACTAATCTTACAAATAGTTTAAACCACTTGGAAATGTGCTGAAGAGCATTTAAAAATTGAATGACAATATTTTGGTTTTAGAAAACTATGATGTGAAATTATTTCTGTTCAGTCTAACGAGGGCCAAGTGGATTTGGAAAGGAAACTGTTTCTACACAATATTTATTTCTGGCCAGTTCTATAGAACTGTTGAAATTTTCTTTAAAAACTCATCATACTCTATTTTTTAAATGGTATTTCTATTTCTTTCTGTTTGTGGCATAATAACAACATGAACAGATGCATGCCTCTTAAGACCTAGTTGCTACTCTTTGGCAGCCCTTCTTGTCGAAAAGACTTATTCACTAGTCTCCATCAGTTTAAGCATTAAGAGTAATGTCTCTGGCTTGACCAGCAAGCTATTTTATTGTCTAGCTAAATGTTTAATCTAGGCAGAAGCTCTTCATAACTCCTACTTCATAGCTGCGCCAGTGACACTTCTTATTTTAACAGTGTCAAATTATGCCCAATTTATTTTGTTTGATTTCCTTGTTGTGAACTGTTATGTGTTCTCCAAACCTTCTTTCTGGAAGTTAACCCACAGCGGGGAGACACTTGTCACAAGGTGACTTTACTAGCAGTACTTTCTCCTCAGTGATAGGATTGGCTCACCTGCCAGCTTCAAATGGCTTCCCTCAAACACATAATGGCTGCCTCCCACTGAGATCTGAAGCAACCTCCTACATCTTGGAATCTGGCCAAAATGACACTGCTGAGATACATAACCAGGAACTTTGTTATGTTTTCTGATGTGGAAACGGGACAACAGAACAGTGAACAAATCTCCCTAATTTGCGACTCTCCTTCTTGGAGGATACATATTATAATCTTAAATTTTAAATAGGAAAAAAAATTCTATATTTAAAGATTAAAAAATAGGTATATAATCTTGTAAAAGGAGAGTTGAACAAATGAGCAGCCAATAGATCTGAATAAAAGTCCTAAAAATGTATTACACATAATGTTGCCACCTAGTAGCTTACAGCTATTTTTGTAGCATTGAGAATTTTATTCATTTGTATCACAAAATGTTTAGCTATTTCTGTCTTACAATTGAAAAAAATAGTTTATTATATTCAGGAAGATAATGTGCTCTAAAATCTAATATCTATAAGCATTGTGAGGGGAGAAAAATAATTTTCTGTCTACCCTTCTAGGTTCTTGGCTGAGACACCCATGTAATAAAAAGACAGATTGATGGGAGAAAAATAAACAAAATATTGATAACATGTATACTTCCTGTACAGTCAGGAAAGATACCCAGGAAAACTGAGTAACTTCCCCAAATGGGCCAAGCTACCATCTTAAATATCACCTCCAGATAAAGAAAAAAGATTTGGAGGTGGTGGGGTTAGGGGAAGACCAGTACGGGAAATTACTAGGAAAAGCAGAGTGAACAAGGACAAGGTGGTTATGCAGATTTAAGTCCCTGCCTTCTACATTGATAAGAATTTTTACAGTCATCCTTCTCTTTCTGCTACAGAAATGGAGGCATTCTTTAAAAAATGTAGATTTCCTTTATATATGTAGATATCTCTTTCAAAAGGGTAACTTCTACTTGGTTTTCAGAGCTTCTCCAGTGTCTGGTCTTTCTTAAAAATAATCACCCTAAAATAATCCTTAGGCCAAAGAAGTATATTTTGGGATGCAAATTCTTCTCTCCTTTAGTATTATGTTTTGACTTACTGTAGTTTATTGTGTCGGAATCCCTATGGGTTAATTCTCCTTGACTGGAACTTTTTGTGGCAAGAGACTCTAGCATCTGAGCTTTAGGGAGTCAGTTGTTCTCCTTATTCAATTTCTTTACTTTTTCATCTCAACAGTGATGATTTTTAGTTTGTTTGAGGCAAATTACAGTGATATGCATGCATAGTTCCCATTAGTGTCAATAAGAATTACACACAGCGACAGAAGAATAGACCCATATGTTTATGAAGAATGAATGATTTGAAGCATCTGTGAAACATTCTTTAAGGCATCTCTATCACTGCATGCAATCACAGTAAGTTTTTTTTTGAAGAAGAAGAAGTACAAGAGTTTCCCTTGTTATACAGACTTAAGGACTTTGCCACTGTAACTAAACTATGTATTAAAAAAAAAAAAACTTATGATTACATGGTGGTGATGAATAGATTCCAAGGATTAGATCTGGTAGACAAAGTTTCCAAAGAACTATGGACAAAGGTTCATAACATTGTACAGGAAGTGGTGACCAAAACCATCCCCAAGAAAAAGAAATGCAAGAAGGCAAAGTGGTAGTCTTTGAGGAGGACTTACATATAGCTGAGAAAAGGGACATGAAAGGCAAAGGAGAAAGGGAAAGATATACCTATTGAAGGCAGAGTTCCAGAGAATGGAAAAGAGAGATAAGAAAGCGTTGTTAAGTGAACAGTACAAAGAAATAAAGGAAAACAATAGAATGGGAAAGACTAAAGATCTCTTCAAGAAAACTGGAGATACCAAGAGAATATTTCATGCAAAGATGGGCACAATAAAGGACAATAACAACAAGGACCTAATAGAAGCAGGAGATTAATAAGAGGTGGCAAGAATATACAGAAGAACTACACAAAAAAGGTCTTAATGACTCAGATAACCACAATGGTGTGGTCACTCACCTAGAGCCAGACATCCTGCAGTGTGAAGTCAAGTGGGCCTTAGGAAGCATTGCTATGAACAAAGCTAGTAGAAATGATAGAATTCCAGCTAAACTATTTATAATCCTGAAAGATGATGTTGCAGTCAATATGCCAGCAAATTTGGAAAACTCAGCACTGGCCATAGGACTGGAAAAGGTCAAGTTTCATTCCATTACCAAAAAAAGGCAATGCCAAAGAATCTTTAAATTATCTTTCAATTCTGCGTATTTCACATACTAACAAGATAAAGCTCAAAATCATTCAAGCTAGGCTTCAACAGTATGGGAACTGAGATCTTCCAGATGTACAAACTGGATTTAGAAAAGACAGAGGAACCAGAGATTAAATTGTTAATGTCTGTTGGATCATAGAAAAAGCAAAAGAATTCCAGGAAAATATCTACATCTGCTTCATTGACTATGCTAAAGCCTTTGATTGTGTGGATCACAACAAACTGTGGAAAATTCTTAAAGAGATGGTAATACCAGACCACCTTACTTGCTCCCTGAGAAACCTGTATGCAGGTCAGGAAGCAATAGTTAGAACCGGACAGGAAACAATGGACTGGTTTAAGTAGGGAAAGGAGTACGTCAAGGCTGTATATTTCACGTTGCTTATTTAACTTATATGCAGAGTACATTATGTGAAATGCTAGGCTGGATGAATCAAAAGCTGGAATCACTATTGCTGGGGGAAATATCAACAACCTCAGATATGCAGATGATACCACTCTAATGGCAGAAAGCAAAGAGGAACTACAGAGCCTCTTGATAAGAGTGAAAAGAATATAGTGAAAAAGCTGGCTTAAAAAACATTCAAAAAACTAAGATCATGGCATTCAGTCCCATCACTTCATGGCAAATAGATTGAGAAAAAGTTGAAACAGTGATAGATTTTATTTCCTTGGGTTCCAAAATCACTGTGAACGGTGACTGCAGCCACAAAATTAAGACATTTGCTCCATGGAAGAATAGCTGTGACAAACCTAGACAGCATATTAAAAAGCAGAGACATCACTTGCCAACAGAGGTCTATACAGTCAAATCTATGGTTTTTACAGTAGTCATGTATGAATGTAAGAGTTGGACTATGAAGAAGGCTGAGTGCTGAAGAATTGATTCTTTTGAACTGTGGTGCTGGAGAAGACTCTTGAGAGTCCATTGGACAGCAAGGAGATCAAACCAGTCAGACTTAAAGGAAATAAACCCTGAATATACATTGGAAGGACTGATGCTAAAGCTGAAGCTCCAATACTTTGGCCAGCTGATGCAAAGAGTTGACTTTTTGGAAAAAACTCTGATGCTGGGAAAGATTGAGGGCATGAGGAGAAGGGGAAGACAGAGGATGAGAAGGTTGGATGGCATCATCGACTCAATGGACATGAGTTTGAACAAACTCTGGGAAATAGTGAAGGACAGAGAAGACTGATGTGCTGTAGTCCGTGGGATTGCAAAGAGTTCTACATGACTTATCAAATGAACAACAACATGTCATCTTTGTGAACTGACCTTACTATCATTGTGTAATGTTCCTCCTTATCATCAATAATATCCCTGTTCTGAATTCTATTTTATTGGAAATTAATATAGTTATTCCAGTTCTTTTGGTTAGTGTGTGCATGCTATATCTTTCTCTATCCTCTTACTTTAATGAATGTACATTATATTTAAAGTGGGTTGCTTTGAAATGGCATCTAGGTGGATCTCATCTTATACAATCTGAGAATCTCTGTTGTTTAATGAGTATGTTTAGATAATTCTTACGTAAAATGATAATTGATTTGGTTGGATTTAAACATAGAAAGATACTAGACTTTTCCTATTTTGTTTTTATTAAATCTTTATTTATTTTCCTTTCTTTCTGTACTCTCAGATTTAATCAAACATTTTTTATAATTCTATTTTATTTCTATTTATTTACTATTTATAGCTATTTTAAAAACTTTTGGTAGTTTCTATAGGATTTGCAATATAAATTTTTATTTTTCAATTTAATTATGCTCCTTGTAAACTGCATACAACTGGCTTTTCTTTTGTAGATCCAATTTAGCAGTTTTTAAGTTTATAATGCGAGATTTAGGCTATCTAGTATAATGACCAATTTATTAATTTTATGGATTTCATCTTACCTTTTTTTCCATCCTCATTTTTCTTTCCCATATTTTTGTTGGTTTGATTAAGTTGCCATTTATGTATTTTTTCCCATGGTTATTCTGAAAATTCTTTTCTGATTTTCATTTAATTTATTGTTATATCCCTTCCTAACTCTCATATTCAGACAAATATTTTTTTCCTACTGCTGTTGGAAAACAAGATTCCATGCCACTCAGCAAGATGCTGTATTTCTTTTGGTTTCTTACTTCTTCATAAAGAGAAAACTACTGGGATGATTTTGCTTCTCTCATCTTTCCCTTCCCTGCTGCTGCTGCTGCTGCTAAGTCACTTCAGTCATGTCCAACTCTGTGCGACCCCATAGACGGCAGCCCACCAGGCTCCACCGTCCCTAGGATTCTCCAGGCAAGAATACTAGAGTGGGTTGCCATTTCCTTCTCCAGTGCATGAAAGGGAAAAGTGAAAGTGAAGTCGCTCAGTCGTGTTCGACTCTTAGCGACCCCATGGACTGTAGCCTACCAGGCTCCTCCGTCCATGGGATTTTCCAGGCAAGAGTACTGGAGTGGGGTGGCATTGCCTTCTCCGTTCCCTTCCCTACCCCAACCTAAATTTTAGAACGTTATTTTCTCCTGTCTTACCCCACCAAGATTTCTAAGCTTCAATTAGACAGCTGAGTGCTTTTGTCTCTGTACTATAATTAGAACTTTCTTTGCTCTGTTTTCTCAGTTTTAAAAGACATAGAAAACACTCATATAACATACTCCTATTATCCTACAGTATCTACCTACCATCCACCCACCGTCTATTTATCTATCTATACATCCATATAATTTATCTATCTTTTGAAGTTTATTATTTACCTTGGTTCCTTCTTCTCTTCATCTTTCCTCACTGTAAAGTCTGATTTTTGACTCATTTGTTACTTGGCTTGAGTACTTATATATTTATTATTGATGTGGGTTGAGTGATTACTCTCTGATTTATTGTAGTCTAAAATTATCTTCCATCTTGATGTGTGACTAATTTCTCTCCATCAGTGATCACTAGTTTGGTAGCTGCAAATGTTGCAAATGAGAGTTCAAATGACTGTATGATTAATTTTTACTTATTGGTAATCTCTTTTCTGTCTTGATGCAGTATTTCTTTATTTATACTTAGACTTCCATCTTTTTTCCTGAATGTGTCACATTCCATTTAAAAGGCAAGAATGATAAGATACTTAGCAATAAATGAAAGAGCAACCATGTATAAGGGAAACAACATAATACTAATGGAAATTCTAAAATGATGTAACTGGAAAAGAAGTCATCGGTATTACACAGGAAGACTCATTCTATTATAGGTATCAATTATTTATAAAATAATATATTCATAAATACATTTAATGGGTATATTAGTTTGCTAGGACTGCCATAACTAAGTACCACAGACAGGGTAGCGTAAACAATAGAAACTTATTCTCTCACAGTCCTTGAGACTAAAAGTTCCAGATCAAGGTGTTGGCAGGTTCCATTTCTTCTGAGGCCTCTCTCTGTGGCTTGTAGATAGCCACCTTATTGTTGTATAGTCACATGGTCTTTCCTTTGTGAGTACACATCCCTGGTGTCTTTTTGTGTGTCCAAATTTCCTCTTCTTAGAAAGACACTAACCAGATTGGATTAAGCCCTACCCAAATGACCTCATTTTAGCTTAATCACCTCTTTAAAGGCCCTGTCTCCACATTTAGTCACATTCTGAGGTATTAGGGGTTAAAGTTTTAACATATGAATTTTGGGTGAAGTGAAGTCGCTCAGTCGTGTCCAACACTTTGGGATCCCATGGACTGTAGCCCACCAGGCTCCTTCACCCATGGAATTTTCCAGGCAAGAGTACTGGAGTGGATTGCCATTTCCTTCTCCAGAGGATCTTCCCCACCCAGGGATCGAACCCAGGTCTCCTGCATTGCAAGTAGATGCTTTTACCCTCTGAGCCACGAGGGAAGCTCATGAATTTTTAGAGGAGACCAAAATTCAGCCCATAGAAAGGGTAATTTACTTTTCACAATAGTCTCTTTTATCTCTTTTGAATTTTGTATAGTTTGATGTTATATCTTGTGAAAGATAAATAACTTCAAAACAACTGCTAGGGACAAATGTTTATGTTTCCAAAGTTTGTATATTGAAACCTCAGTCTCCATGTGATAGTATTTGGAGATTGGGCCATCAGAAGGTAATTGGATCATGAGTGGCACCCTCCTGACAAGATTAGTGTCCTTATAGGAAGAGACCTGAGAGAGCCTGCTTCCCTCCTCTCCTTAGGCCACATGAGGACAGAGTGAGACACCACTGATCTCACTATAAATGAGGACATAGGCCCTCACAGACACTGGATCTACAGCGGGCTTAATCATGGACTTTCCAACCTCCAGAATCATGAGAAATCCATGCTTGTTGTCTAGGCTACCCAGGCTATGGTGTTTTTATTGTAGTAGTCTGAATTAATAAACTGACTGAGATAATGACTTTGTAATAAAAGATATCAAGCTGAAAATTTGATTTCCTATTGGTCCAATAGAAGAGGGATCTATCTATACAATTTGCTGTGACAATTAATTTGAGTATTAAAATAAATGAATACATATGAGTGTCACTTTAGGTGAAAATATGTTTGAATTCATAAAAAAGATTACTTTATAAAGTATTTATTATATGATTACTTTAAATGGAAATCTTTCAATATGATTCACCTTGCAGACATTTTCAGAACTATTTTATTGTGTAAAGAGAATCACACCTGAAAATTTTTATTAATTTAACAGTTTAGTACCACCAAAGTAATATAACATGATTTTCATGTAGAGCAATTTTCATTCTTTGATGTTCCATTCTCCTTTGAGTTACATAGGTTTTGTTTCTGTTTAACAGTGAATTCACACTTACATTTGAATATAGTTTAAAATGGAATGAATAGAAATACTCTTAACGCATTAGCCATAAAAAGGCGGTTGTATATATTACTCGCAGATATTGCATAGTTACCATGATAATCTAACGACTATATGCTTCCATGGAGGCTTTAAAGAACGGTGTGAACAGCCATCTTTCTGGATTAAATATAGTCATGTATAGAGGCAAGGGACTGTTTGGGTAGTTCTTAAGATCCCATTGTGCCTTCTGATTACCGTAGCAACAGTTGTAATGAGAACACAAAAGCTGTACCTTCTGTAAAACTTGATGCATAATTTGGAACTTTTATAAAGGTGGATACCAAACAGATTTCATCTACTAAAATGATTTCTTTTAAGATAAATGTAGGACTACACTAAATGTTAATGAAGAGAATGTCTCATCAGAACACTATCCACTAATTTCTAATTTTTCATGAGAATTCTTTAAAATCTAGACTACACACTACTATCTCAAGAAATTAGAGAGATATTTATGCTCTTTAGAGCTGGCATTGTATCAAGTCATGAACTAACAAGCATTTTTCACTGAGAATGCATTCACTGAGACTACAGTTTGTGAAAGAAGTGGTCTGCAAATGCTCTTCTTGGTTCTGTGATAATTAAGGTAGCTACTTGTAGAAACTTTCAGTTGTAACTAAATCAAAGATAATTCCTCTTAGGAACAGGGTAACTGTCTTCAGGGAGGCTATAGTTTTTTAATAATGACAGTTTCACAGAGATCCTTTACAAACACAAAAATACATGGCCCACCTCTCTGTCAACACCATGGCCCCCATTTTGCACTTGATAAATAGATTTGTATATACCATAGTAGGAAACTGAACTAAGTATTTTGATATTAGACATATATCTGTGCTCAACGTGACAAGCTAGCAAAGGCTGCATGAATTCTAGACTTAAGAAAATATTAAGTACAAGTAAGATCATAATTACTGATGCTTTAGTATATATTTACTCCAAATTGGAGTGTCTAGTGACAGAGTCCTTCTTAGGAAAATTAGACATCGTTCCCTAAAGAATTGAAATCATACTAAATGTCAAGAACCCAGCTAGAAAAACAAATTCAAGTTTCCCTAAATGACATCACCACCATTATATTGTAGTCATTCTACTAGGTTATTGCCACACTCAGATCATGTATTAACCACTATTTTGGAACATAGTTTATCATGTTAGAGTAGATCATATTTCTGGCATTCCACAAGTGAGGATATAAGGTCAAACACTTCAAAATGCTGTGTCTGGCCACTGCTGCAGCATAGACGAGCCCCAAATTAACATGTTCAGGTACAACAAATTCTCTTGTTGCTGTACTATAATTCTGATGTGTCCCTTCAGCCACAAGAAATAGAGGAGCGATATTTTTGAGACAATGTGTGCCATAAATTAGGTGGTGACCATTTGTTCTTGCAAAAGTAATATTTTTCCATCTGCTGGCTAACAGCTTATGAATACAAACAGCAGATTTCCCAAATGCTTGTTTAAAAGTTTCAGTAAAGTATTGGTGGCATCGTTTTGCTTCACCTGTAGATATTGCTACCTGAAGCTGCCTGTTGTAGCAGAAAAAAGACAAAACTAGAATGACATATCCTATCAGCTTGTGTGTGTCTATGATATTTTTCTTCTTTTCAGTCTCCCCTTGTTTTTCTTTTGGTTTGGTTTCTGGGCTCCCTGGAAATCATGACTGTGCCTGTCTCTTACATTCCTGCTTTCAGGTGCATCCTAGATATCTGGTTTCTAGCCATGAATACATCATCTGCTGGCTATTGGTCTATACTGGGGGTCTGTTTATATTCCCCTCTTTCCTACCAACATGCCATATGGATCTCTTTGATTGACCAAGGACTCTCAGTTCTGGGATTATGCTAAGTATATATCTACAGAGGCTACCATAACTCAGTCCTGCCTACAAAAATGTTATGTAACCCTGTGTAGAATTTGAGGGCTGGAAACAATTCAAAATTGGAAAATGCATCAGTATAATCTCTGCAAAAGTGGAAAAGAGTTAGTTTTCCTAGGAGTTCCTGTGACTGAGGGAATGGTCTTGGGAGGAGACTTAAGGCTTGCTTTCTTGTCAGCTTTATGATCTTGAGCAAATTTTTCTTATGAGAACTGGTGTAATGCAAACCTTAAGGAGGTTGACAGATGACACATAATTGGTGTGAGCTGAATGGGGTCTTATGTACTTTTAGAGGCATTATCTTATCTCACCTATATAAGATGCACATTTGACCTTGTTTTTACTAATAAGAAAACTGAAGTTTATAGAGGTTTATGTGACATATCTAAAGTCACAGCTATTACATTACAGCTCAGGAGTTCCAACCTAAGCCTAGGTTTGTATCCACCTAGCCTATTACATTAAAGTTGGCTCTGAGGATGCAAAATAAAAGCATAATAAAACAAGCAGCAAGAACAACAAAACTTATTTAAAGACACTGAAGAGCAACTGCGTTATGAAAAACTTAACAGAACAATAAAGAAATTTATTTTTTGAGAAAGACTTTTATCAAAGGTGCACCTGTCCAAAGGATTACTTGATATTACATTTAATTCACTGTATGGGAAAGTATGTTTTGAGTTTCTCTTAAAACTTAAAACATTTTAAATAAGATTTTAAGATAACAGGCTATTCTTCAAATAATTATTTCTCGTGTCAAGTTCTTGACTAGGAGCTATGTGCAACTGCTGCAATACAAAGAACTGCAGTTGCAGTAGAGTTTCTGAACATTCTGACTCTTCACTGTGTTAAATCTGGTCTCTCTCCTATACTGTAAGGCTAATCTGGCAAACCCTTACAGCAGCAAGTATTCTATTAGACACTCTCAGAGCTCAGCATGCAAAGAAACGCTTTGGGGTGAATTGTCTGATTTGGATCCACCTGAGACACAATGAAGATAATTTCCCTAGTCATAACAAGATTGTGTTTTCAGGAAAAAAAAAATGCTTTGAGCCGGGCTCATTTGGTACTCTTATTTCTCATTTTTTTTTTTTATTAAAGAAGATACTAAAGCTTAGATTTCCTCTCTTTCCTTTGTATCATCAACTGCGTTTGAAGTAGATTTTAATGTTGTTTTTACCAAGGTTTCACCTTCAGACAGCAGCTTTCATCACCAGGTTGGAGTCTTCGTTCAGCATTTTTAGAGCAGTCAGGGGTGAGGCCTTCCTGCTCCCACAGCCCCATTAATAAAGGGAGCACTGGCTCTGCAGCCACTGGCCATGGCTCCCAGCACAGCTACCCATCACAGCACAGTAGTAAATCAGCCCTGTGTGTTTTCCTAATTTCAGGTTTGGTCTGACTTAATCCATCTAATAGGAAAAACATCTGGTCTAGTTTTACTTTTAATCTGTTCTTTACATCAGGAACCTTATCGCCCTGGGACCAAGTAGTAACAAGAGGTCAGTTCTTGTACCTGGGTATGGCTATACATGGCCCATGCCTAATAAGGGCCTGCTTTCCATTTATGCTTTTCAGTCCTTTACAGACCTTCATTAACAATAAAGCATTGACAGCACGATCAGTTTGGGGTTGTGAATTCCCTGATTAGTGAAAAGCCTGTGTTGTGACATAACTTGGGTCAAGAGGAGCTGGGTACATAATCTAGGGTAAAGGAGGTGGTTAAAGTTATTTTTCAATGATAAATTTGCAAAGATCTGAGTGTTTAACAGCTTTTCCATTAAAGATAAATATTCTAAAATATTGTGTCTGAGTTGAATTTTACTTTTACATGGTTGCATTAGGGCATACAAAATATTATTTTAAAAATATATGGAAATATCTTCGAGGAAGCAATAGAATACCGTCATATGGAGTCCGTTTAGTTTCTGTTTTTATTAGGCATTCTAGATAGTACAGCCTACTCAGCCTTTTGAAATGACCATAAAATGACTTAATTTTAACATTTTTGACTACAGTTAGAAGCAGTTTGGGGTTTTAGAAATCATTTCAATGAAAAGGGAGCAGGGGTCATTTGATTTCCCAAACAGCATTTTCCAGTTTCTTTGTTTTCCTCCTTATGTTCATCTCTGATTATTTTTCTACTCCCAGCTCACCTCCTTCCTATCACCATAACTTCCAGAGCTCTTTCTTTCTCTCTTTTGATTTTGCGAAAACTTTTAATATAGTGTGAAGATGGATTTTCTGATTGAGCTGAGATCAATTGTTGCAAAGATGCCTATCTCCCCACTTGGCTTTCTATTCCTCTGAATTGGTTAGAAAATCATGGACAACATGAGGTAACAGGGGACTCCATAGGAATTAACTTTAAATAGCCCCGGGCCTAAAAGCTCTTCCCAAATCTACAGTATGTTAGGGGACTTTCACTCCCCAAAGTAATGTAGCTGTTTATGCACTCCTGCCTCTGAGTTCCTTTTAACTGGGGCCCGAGGAAGAGTGCATAAGCAACAGTACTTCGGCAAGCAGGAATTAATTATTGAAATCAATTATTGCGTCTTTCCGATGACTGCAGTCAGTCCTCAGCGAGTTGACATAAAAAATACTTGTCTCAATGGCTGTCTCTGTGAAAAGAGACTGAAATAAATCAAAACGAAAGGCGACTGACTTCAGACTTGGTTCCAATCCATCTCTTAGGATTTCTCAAAAACTTTATTAGTTGGGAGTTGAAAACAGAAAGATCTTAACTCTTTTCTTCCATGGATGGAGAATTATGTTTCCTGCATAGTCAAAGAATTTTTATTTCTCATCATGTAGAGGACTATTTTGAATTTCTGATATGTAACTATTAAAACTGATTTGAAAGTGTCCCTAGCCTTGCTAGTGTTGGTATTATCTGAAGGCTAAGCTGGTATCTCTTGAATTTGCTGACTGTATTCCTTGCTTCCTCATCTTTGCCAGGCATGCCCTCTTCCTTTTAATTTGTTTATTTTGGAAACATTAAGAATTTACTTGGCAGGCACTCTCTAATAGGAGAGGTCATTTACCATTAAACAGACTTTTTAGTATATAGTAATATGGGGGAACTTTCAACAGGAGTATTTCACAGGGTTCTCTGGGAACAGAGGGTCACCTTATGAGTAAGAACAGTTAAATGTAAACACACTTCAATTAATTTCAATTTGGATCAACTTTTTTTGAATTGTGAAACTAACTCGTCATCTATGAGAAACTGATTTATTTTCAATAGGTTTTGGAGATAGTATGATTCTTAGAAAATAAATGAAGATAGAGCCCAAGGCTGGAATATATACTTGTTCATTTTCCTGTGCAAATTTACTACTCGATGGCAGGCAAAATTTGAGGACCCAACAAGCTTGAGGCCCTACTGATATCTGAAAATGAGAAAAAAGCGGGGGGCAGGGTGCTTTTGAGGCAAATGTATATAGAAGGGAAGAGGTTTTCCCTTAGAATTGAAAGGATTCCTTTGATCAGGAGGAGAAAAAGCAGAGATAAAGAATAGTAATCAATGTAGAGAGATCAGTAAACTCCTGGGAAATGAGTCCAGTAGAGTGAACAGTTGTTTTGACCCCAAAGAATAGAATGCTGAAATATGCATTTAGATAGCCTCACAGAGATATGTAGGCAAGGCCTTGCAGGAAGAACCCCTGCTCATGGAAGCCTTGTGGAAAGGAATCAGGGACAAATCAACCACAAACCATGTGACTGCCAGCCATTAATTGCTTCCCTACGTCCTTACTCACAATATCTTTTCAAAGTACCCAGCCCTACGAAAATTCTCCTGGGAACTAGTGAACCTTGAGGAAGAGGAGTAGGAACCTCCCAAAATAGTGAGGTTAAGTTTTCTGCTAATTTAGCAGAATCAAGTAATAGGGCTTGAAAGAGAAAAGAAATTGGCTTAAAGAAAAATGAGATAATGCATATTTATTGCAGCTTGAGTTTATGAACTGTGATTTCTACCTGATGTAAATTCCATCCTTCATTCATATCCATTCAAACTGTCCCCAAATCTCTGCAGCTCTGGACTGGCCTATGGCTTATCTCCTTTTCCATTGTCCTTCTTTTGGAGCTCACTGTTAGCAGATACTGTGGCATCTAAATATTATTGCTATGTAATCTGGATTCTTAATAGAAATTTCAGGAAGCTCAGTTGTGGGCAGTATATGTGAATTGAAGAGAAACAAATATTCTATTTTGGGGATAAAGAGGAGTCAAGACTAATTTAACGTTGTCATCCTCTCTTGTCTCTGGTCCTCTCTAGAACCAGTGAAAATGATTAGGGGTGGATCTCTGTCTCTTGTCTTAGAACCCAGTGGGAATGTGTGATTTCCCATTCTTTCTCTCTAACTGTACAGTTGAGCCTTTCAGTAACTTTACCTGCTTTCTCTTAGATCTTAATAATTAATTTGTATAGCCAAATAAATAAACAACAGATATCTAGTTCCTACTGTGTAAGGTGCTTCTCAAGGTTTTGCCCTAGAAATAATAGATTTAATAATACAAAATATTGAATAGAGTGGCAGAGAGGCTGAGTGAAGAGAGAAGATAAGTGATATGTATGGGCTGGCTTCAGAAATAAACCTTAGCAAAATCACTGCTGGAATATTAGTATTAGGGGGTGGTAAGAGTCTAGGTATCAAGGCAAGAACTCACAGCAAATTAAAACTTCTAGAGCTGGAAATTTGAATTCTGATATATTAAAATATTCAATCACTTGTCATGGTTTTATTTTGTTGCACCATCATTCTCCCAAAACTGCCTGTTAAAAACAAAACAAAACTGTTGCTAAGATTTTATTAAGGAAGGGCCTCAGAATTATGTGTTTTTCCTGTGTTTGGTAATCTAGTACTTAATTAATATCTTACTCATGTTCTCTAGAAGCAGAGCCTGAGACAGGAATTTGGGTACATGTTGTTTATTGAGTGGATGCTCTTGGGAGAAAAGAAATAAATTCTGAAGCATAAATTGTACCTTAGATTTGGTCTCTCACAATGAGGTAAAGAGCTGACCTTATGTACCTTTTTGTGAGTCAATCATTGGCAGGAAGTTGTTCACACCACCTCATCGTGTGTGTGTGTGTGTGTGTGTGTGTGTGTGTGTGTGTGTGAGAGAGAGAGAGAGAGAGAGAGAGAGAGATTTTCCAGGTGAAGTGGCTCTCCTTAGGTCAAAGGCATTTCTCTAGCACTCATAACATCTCACTCTTACCCAGTGAAGGAGATCTGGGCAGGGTACCAACAGTATTTACTTTATTTGAAATTCTTTTCTAACACTTTTAGTATTTTTAAAAAGTTATAACTTCAAAATGTTTAATTTAACATTAAATTAATATTATTTTTAGGGATTTCCCTGATGACTCAGTGATAAATAATCTGTCTGCAATGCAGGAGACCCAGGTTTGATCCTTAGGTAGGGAAGATCCCCTGGAGAAGGGAATGGCTACGCATTTTAGTACTGTTGCCTGGAGAATTCATTGGACAGAGGAATCTGGTGGGCTACAGTCCATGGGGTTGCAAAGAGTTGGACACGACTAAGCAACTAAAACTTTTACTTTCTTTTGATATTATTTTTAATGTCTTTAGTAATTTTAACACCTTTCCTATTTAACATACAAAACATGCATTTCATATTCTGATATTTTGTTAGAGTAAACTTGTTTATTAGTGCTCAATGAATTATTTTTGATGAGTGATTGAATTTTGGAGTGTTCTTAAACAATATAGGGCTTCCCTGGTGGTTCAATGGTAAAGAATCTGCGTGCAGTATGGAAGACATGGGTTTAATAGCTGGATAGGGAAGATCCCCTGGAGAAGAGAATGGCAACCCACTCTAGTATTCTTGCCTGGAGAATTCTATGGACAGAGGAGCCTGGTGGGCTACAGTCCATGGGGTCACAAAGAATCAGCCACAACTGAGTGGGTAACACTAAACAATATAAATGTTAGTAAATCCCAATATTGACTTATTTCATAGCAAAGGATGCTAAAAATAAGTTGTATGTGTGCTCGGTTGCTCAAGTCATGTCCAACTCTTTGTGACCCCATGGACTATACCCTGCCAGTCTCCTCTGTCCAAGGAATTTTCCAGGCAAGAATCCTGGAGTGGGTTGCATTTCCTACTCCAGAGGATCTTCCTGACCCAGAGATCAAACCCGCACATCTTGCATCTCCTGCACTGGTAGGTGGATTCTTTACCACTGCGCCACCTGGGAAGCCTCTAGAAATAAGTTACATGTCATATTTTAGAAATTCTTTACCCATCCTTATTCAGCAAGAAAATGTTAATAGGATATGTACTTTCAACAAAAAAATTGCTTTATTTTACTTTATACAAAATTTTTCATAGAATGAAGCAATAATCTTAATAAAGTGATAGAATAAGTAGGGGAAGTATTCTCTTATTCTTAAAATAAGAGTGCAATGGCAGTATTATAAGTACACAATTTGGGACTGCCTTTGTACATTTGGAGATTAGCACTAAGATTTATAAATATCTAGGAAGCTTCAAATCTCTTACAAATGTCATCATTGAGTATTAACAATAGGTATTGAGATAATGTATCTTGATGAAAATGAATTTTTTAAAAAAATTTTTATAAGACCACACAGAAAATTAACTTTAATCTATCAGTCAGCATTAAGAAAGGAGGGGGAGCAGTCTTGATTATAAGAGTTCAATAACCACCATGAGCTCTTGACTTGGTTCTTCTTTACTTTCACCTTAATGGGCCATTTGGATTTATGCAGGAAAACAAAAGCTCTGTGGGTTTGAAATTGATCATTTTCTCTTTTAACAATGGTCATGTAAGTGTCTTTGTATATCAGATACTATTACGGAGGGGGTTTGAACCATTTGCAAATTTGCAGAAGGATTTATTCCACATTGTGAGGGTTAATGTTTCCTTATTGGCTGACTAGGAACTATTTTTTAAGAGTTTGAAACTTGTTATTTTCACATGTTACTGTACATATGTCTCCAGAGTGTGGGAGCTTCATAAACAACACATTTTGATCTGAGCAGATGTACTGCATCTCTAGAGGTTAGGAAGTTCATTATTACAGACAGCCCACCTAACATCCTCTTGGTTAGACTCCATTAGGTATATTAAAATACATTTCAAAATGTCTGAATGAAAAGTTTATTCAGTGATCAACAGAATGTTTACATCTCCTCCACATGAGGAAAAGTTTAGTCTCAATAGCAGTGGCGACATTCAAGTGATATATATTTGTAATATTGATTACTAAGTGGGTACTACTGTTGGCTTTTACTGGTTCCTAAAATAAATATCTTCTAGCAGCACTTTAAAGACGTGATCTTAGCCACTTTCATATTCCAGGGAGGGAATAATGCTATCGTCCTTATAGGATAGAAAGGAAATATGGAAGAAGATAAGGGAGATGTATGATACTCTTATAAGCTTTTGATTCATGTTTCACCTATGTGGTCCTTCTGCTCTAGCAGGAATTATTCTGTTCTTTCAGGGGAAAAAGGCCTACTTTAGGATTAGCTGGACTGCAAATGGCATTCCTTAAAGCAAAAGGCTTAGATAGGAAATTATGAAATATATTAAATTTCTCTCAAATGAAATATGACTCCTAGGAGTGGTAATCAATTTTTAGCTGAGAGGTAGTGAATGAGGTTAAATCATGAATTCACACTTTCCCTTGTGATCATCAAATCATCACTCTTAAATTATCTTCTTTAAAGGCTCAAAGTCACTTGTTGTTTTATGCTTCTCCCATGTTCTTGGTGCTAGCATATTAATGATCTTTGCCATTTGTAGAGTAGCAAGCTACCAGATCAATAAGCGTGCTTAGCTGCTTGCCATTAAAATTGATCTGTACTATCCTTCCGATTGACGTCACATCCAGCTGTAAATATCATCAAGTAAGCTGTCAACTCATTTTCATTATGAGTGTTTTTCATATCAAAAGATGGACTTCTGTAGGACAGCATGTTAGGATTTTTCTTCATTATTTCTGACATTTCCCCAGTAGCATCAAACACATCCTTAAAGGAAAATCAGGTTTGGCCAATAATTTTTTTAAAAAGGAGGGGGAATTAACAACAGCAATAACAACAACAAACAAAAAAGATAACGACTAAGAATGTCAGAAATTTCTATAAAAGTTGCAAGAAGCAAGATATGGATGTTTGCTTTCAAATGTGAACCAGGCTCACGAGGACTTATAAGTATCTGGGTTTACATAAAGAAAATTATAGTGTTATAATATTGGAAAGATATATTTTTAACAGAGTTCACCATTGGAATTTCAAAGGGGTATATTTGTTTATGTGATAGTTGACCATGAATTCTTCCTGAGAAAAATTCTGGTATTATCTGCAAATCATCAGAAATAGGGTCATACGGTGGTGAGAGTACCTACCTGGATGTCCATCAATGTGAAAATCGTGGGAAGGTCATATTTTTCTAATGGAATGTCAAGCTTACCATGTTAGCTTTGTTCTTGAAGAATATCCTTCTATTCTCATCTAGCAATATGGAACATAGGTCCCCAGGTCTTTGTCTGCTATCCAGCTCTCCCATTGAAAGTCTGAAAAGAAAAGCAGTATTTATTATTGATCACTTAAAGAACATTTACTCCTCTAAAAATTCTAAATTGGTACAAACATAGTAGAATATATATGTGTATATATGTGCACATATGTAATTATAAATAAACAAACAAGCATATATTATATTCGGGGTGGTAAGATGCACACAGGAAATTAGAGAGCATTTTTGCATTTTTAGATTACCATACAGCCTGATTATTACATATTTTGATGGTGTTCAACATTTTGCAGAATTACTACCCAATTATTTTTTGCATTAGAACTCAGTTTTTAATCAAAAGATATTGCAAGAGACATTTCTGTAAAATTCATACTAAATTTGTTACAAAAATACTTAAGATTGTAATCTGTATCACTCCGTATATCCTATATGAAGTTTCTACTAAGATATATGTTTTGAGTTCAATGCTAAGTAAATGTTCTTTTTATGAGACTCTAGAATCTTCTTCTCTGTTGATAACTAGAATTGTTTAACTGATATTTTCATTTAGTTTTGATTGCCAGGAAGCTTGGAATTGAATTTGAAAAGCATAATAAAATATTAAATAGTCATGATAACAGTTATGTTCAGCATGTCTACATTCTGATTTTATATTTTTATCACTTTACATAAACTATCTCAAATATGTTGTGAGGCAGAATATAAGTAATTATAAACAAATAAAATATTATCAAGGTGCCAGTTTATGTTATCTTAAAAATGTCAACTTTCAATAAAAGTGAAAACCATGAGTTATTCACTTCGAGAGAGTCTATATTCTCTTTCACAGAATGTACAGAATTTACAGTACTAATATGACTTATGAAGTGAATGCCTATCCAGTAATAGATGCTAGAATATTTACTGTATCTTTGTTGATCTTTCCAATCACCTTACAAATAGATAAAATGTATCCCCATTTTTCTGAGGGTCAGAGAGATTGAGTGACTTATTTATGATAGAGCTACTGCCCAAATTCTGCACAAGAAATGAAAAAATAAACTCTGTCGAGTATACATTGCAGAGATTCAGTTCAGTCGCTCAGTCATGTCTGACTCTTTGCGACCCCATAAACTGCAGCACGCCAGGCCTCTCTGTCCATCACCAACTCCAGGAGTCTACCCAAACCCATGTCCATCGAGTCGGTGATGCCATCCAACCATCTCATCCTCTGTCGTCCCCTTCTCCCGCCCCCAATCCTACCCAGCATTAGGGTCTTTTCCAATGAGTCAACCCTTCACATGAGGTGGCCAAAGTATTGGAGTTTCAACTTCAACATCAGACCTTCCAGTGAACACCCAGGATTGATCTCTTTTAGGATGGATTGATTGGATCTCCTTGCAGTCCAAGGGACTCTCAAGAGTCTTCTCCAACACCACAGTTCAAAAGCATCAATTCTTCTGCGCTCAGCTTTCTTCACCGTCCAACTCTCACACCCATACATGACCACTGGAAAAACCATAGCCTTGCCTAGACGGACCTTTGTTGGCAAAGTAATTTATGCTATCTAGGTTGGTCATAACCTACCTTCCAAGGAGTAAGCGTCTCTTAATTTCATGGCTGCAGTCACCATCAGCAGTGATTCTGGAGCCCAAAAAAATAAAGTCTGACACTGTTTCCATTGTTTCCCCGTCTATTTGCCATGAAGTGATGGGACCAGATGCCACGATCTTAGTTTTCTGAACGTTGAGCTTTAAGCCAACTTTTTCACTCTCCTCTTTCAATTTCATCAAGAGGCTCTTTAGTTCTTCTTCATTTTCTGCCATAAGGGTGGTGTCATCCGCATATCTGAGGTTATTGATATTTCTCCCGGCAATCTTGATTCCAGCTTGTGTTTCTTCCAGCCCAGCTTTTCTCATGATGTACTCTGCATATAAGTTAAATAAGCAGGGTGACAATATACAGCCTTGACAAACTCATTTTCCTATTTGGAACCAGTCTGTTGTTCCATATCCAGTTCTAACTGTTGCTTCCTGACCGGCATACAGGTTTCTCAAGAGACAGGTCAGATGGTCTGGTATTCCCATCTCTTTCAGAATTTTCCACAGTTTATTGTGATCCACACAGTCAAAGGCTTTGGCATAGTCAATAAAGCAGAAACAGATGTTTTTCTGGAACTCTCTTGCTTTTTCGATGATCCAGCGGATATTGGCAATTTGATCTCTGGTTCCTCTGCCTTTTCTAAAACCAGCTTGAACATCTGGAAGTTCACGGTTCACGTATTGCTGAAACCTGGCTTGGAGAATTTTGAGCATTACTTTACTAGCATGTGAGATGAGTGCAATTGTGTGGTAGTTTGAGCATTCTTTGGCGTTGCCTTTTTTTGGGATTGGAACAAAAACTGACCTTTTCCAGTCCATTGGACACTGCTGAGTTTTCCAAATTTGCTGGCATATTGAGTGCAGCACTTTCACAGCATCACCTTTGAGGATTTGAAATAGCTCAACTGGAATTCCATCACCTCCACTAGCTTTGTTCATAGTGATGCTTTCTAAGGCCCACTTGACTTCACATTCCAGGATGTCTGGCTCTAGGTGAGTGATCACACCATCGTGATTATCTGGGTCGTGAAGATCTTTTTTGTACAGTTCTTCTGTGTATTCTTGCCACCTCTTCTTAATATCTTCTGCTTCTGTTAGGTCCATACCATTTCTGTCCTTTATTGAGCCTATCTTTGCATAAAATGTTCCTTTGGTATCTCTAATTTTCTTGAAGAGATCTCTAGTCTTTCCCAATCTGCTATTTTCCTCTATTTCTTTGCACTGATTGCTGAGGAAGGCTTTCTTATCCCTCCTTGCTATTCTTTGGAACTCTGCATTCAGATGGGAATCTCTTTCCTTTTCTCCTTTGCTTTTAGCTTCTCTTCTCTTCCCAGCTATCTGTAAGGCCTCCTCAGACAGCCATTTTGCTTTTTTGCATTTCTTTTCCATGGGGATTTTCTTGATGCCTGTCTCCTGTACAATGTCACGAACCTCTGTCCATAGTTCATCAGGCACTCTGTCTATCAGGTCTAGTGCAGAGATTGGTATTCTTTAATTATAGGAGTGATAAGTTCCATGTCTTGTGCATCTTTGTCTCCTTGGGTGCCAATACTTGTCAAAGAGTTAAGTGTTAAAGAATATTTAATACATAATTGATGTAACAAATGAATAAATTAATTGTGAGTAATATGGCAATAACAAAAGTCATGTAATGACTATAACTGTATAACAATTATATAATAAAATATTTGAGCTTGTTGATAGTTGTATTATTTATATTACATGTTATATTTAAAGTGATAAGCAGCTATTACTTCACAAACATTTAATTGGTGATTCAATACAAATTATTTCACTGAATTTTACAGAAAGTCTGGGAGTTAGGTATCTAGGAAACCAGCTTCAGAAATCATAGAGCAACCTGCTGAAGATGGTGAATTAGAGTAGGGATTTAAATCCTTAACTCTAGAGCTCATAATCATATAAAATTTTGCTATTAAATGATCTCTTTGAAATTGATCTTTAATTCTAATGAGTGAGTTCCATATTTTATAAATCTACCCCACCTGCTCACAACTCGATATCAACTAGTTGATCATTCCTTCTTCCTGAAGACACTTTGTTTATTTGATTTCTAGGACCTCACACTCTTTCAGTTTTCCTCCTACCTCATTTATCAATCCATTTGTCCTTTCTGTTGATCCCTCTTCTTTTCTTCAAGGAGTAGGATGCTGGTGTGATCCAGTGCTGAGTCCTTGGCCCTTTCCAATTCTCTGTCAACACTCACTCCCTTGGTGATATCCAGAATCAAGACATAAAATATTATTTTCACCATTATTTCATATGATATCTATTTTTTATAGATATTATGTATATCTATTTCTTTATCAGTTCAGTTCAGTCACTCAGTCGTGTCCGACTCTGCGAACCCATGAACTGCAGCACACAGGCCTCCCTGTCCATCACCAACTCCCATAGTCCACCCAAACCCATGTCCATCAAGTCGATGATGCCATCCAGCCGTCTCATCCTCTGTCGTCCCCTCCTCCTCTTGCCCTCAATCTTTCCCAGCATCAGGGTCTTTTCCAATGAGGCAGCTCTTCTCATCAGGTGGCCAAAGTATTGGAGTTTCAGCTTCAACAACAGTCCTTCCAGTGAACACCCAGAACTGATCTCCTTTAGGATGGACTGGTTGGATCTCCTTGCAGTCCAAGGGACTCTCAAGAGTCCTCTCAAACACAACAGTTCAAAAGCATCAGTTCTTCAGCACTCAACTTTCTTTATTGTCCAACTCTTACATCCACACTTGACTACTGGAAAAACCATAGATTTTACTAGATGGACCTTTTTGGCAGAGTAATGTCTCTGCATTTTAATATGCTGTCTAGGTTGGTCATAGCTTTTCTTCCAAGTAGCAAGGAACTTTTAATTTCATGGCTGCAGTCACCATCTGCAGTATTGTGGAGCCCAAAAAAAGGCCTGTCAGTGTTTCCGTTGTTTCCCCATCTATTTGCCATGAAGTGATGGGACTAGATGCCATGATCTTAGTTTTCTTAATGTTGAGTTTTAAGCCAACTTTTTCACTCTCCTCTTTCATTTTCATCAAGAGGCTCTTTAGCTCTTCACTTTCTGCCATAAGGGTAGTGTCATCTGAGTATCTGAGGTTATTGACATTTTTATTGACATTTCTCTTGGCAATCTTGATCCTAGCTTGTGCTTCATCAAGCCTGGAATTTCCCTTGATGTACTCTGCATATAAGTTAAATAAGCAAGGTGACAATATATAGCCTTGAAGTACTTCTTTCCTGATTTGGAACCAGTCTGTTGTTCCATGTCCAGTTCTAACTTGCTTCTTGACCTGCATCCAGATTTCTCAGGAGGCAGGTAAAGTGGTCAGGTATTCCCATCTCTTTAAGCATGGTCCACAGATTGTTGTGATCCACACAGTCAAAGGCTTTGGCATAGTATATAAAGAAGTAGGTGTTTTTCTGAAACTCTCTTGCTTTTTCTATGATCAATGGATGTTGGCAATTTGATCTCTGGTTCCTCTTCCTTTTCTAAATCTAGCTTGAACATCTGAAAGTTCACAGTTCATGTACTATTGAAGCCTGGCTTGGAGAATTTTGAGCATCACTTTGCTAGTGTGTGAGATACTCATCTCACACAATTGAACATTCCTTGGCATTGCCTTTCTTTGTGATTGGAATGATCACTGACATTTTCCAGTCCATTGGACACTGCTGAGTTTTCCAAATTTGCTGGCATATCGAGTGCAGCACTTTCACAGCATCATCTTTCAGGATTTGAAATAGCTCAACTGGAATTCCATCACCTCCACTAGCTTCGTTCATAGTCATGCTTCCTAAGGCCCACTTGACTTCACATTCCAGGATGTCTGGCTCTAGGTGAGTGATCCCACCATGGTGATTATCTGGGTCATGAAGATCTTTTTTGTATAGTTCTGTGTATTCTTGCCACCTCTTCTTAATATCTTCTGCTTCTGTTAGGTCCATACCATTTCTGTCCTTTACTGAGCCCATCTTTGCATGAAATATTCCCTTGGTATCTCTAATTTTCTTGAAGAGATCTCTAGTCTTTTCTATTCTGTTGTTTTTCTCTATTTCTTTGCACTGATCACTGAGGAAGGCTTTCTTATCTGTCCTTGCTATTCTTTGGAACTCTGCATTCAAATGGGTGTATCTTTCCTTTTCTCCTTTGGTTCAGCTTTTCTTCTTTTCTCACCTATTGGTAAGGCCTCCTCAAACAACCATTTTGCCTTTTTGCATTTCTTTTTCTTGGGGATGGTCTTGATATCTGCCTCCTATACAATGTCACGAACCTCTGTCCATATGTCTTCAGGCTTTCCGTCTATCAAATCTAATCCCTTGAATTTATTTGTCACCTCAACTGTATAATCGTAAGGGATTTGATATAGATCATACCTGAATGGTTTTCCCTCCTTTCTTCAAGTTAAGGCTGAATTTGGCAATAAGGAGTTCATGATCTGAACCACAGTCAGCTCCTGGTCTTGTTTTTTTTGACTGTATAGAGCTTCTCCATCTTTGGCTGCAAAGAATATAATCAGTCTGACTTCAGAATTGACCATCTGGTGATGTCCATGTGTAGAGTCTTCTCTTGTGTTGTCGAAAGAGGGTGTTTGTTATGACCTGTGTGTTCTCTTGGCAAAACTCTGTTAGCCTTTGACCTGCTTCATTTTGTACTCCAAGGCCAAACTCGCCTGTTACTCCAGGTATCTCTTAACGTCCTACTTTTGCATTCCAGTCCCCTATAATGAAAAGGACATCTTTCTGGGGTGTTAGTTCTAGAAGGTCTTGTAGGTCTTCATAGAACCTTTCAACTTCAGCTTCTTCAACATTACTGGTTGGGTCATAGACTTGGATTACTGTGATGTTAAATGGTTTGCCTTGGAAATGAATAGAGATTCATTCTGATCATTACTCGGGTGTAGCTCTACACATTCTGGCCCTCCAAATTCTCTTTGATGTCTTTACTACTCTTATTCACCTTGTGTCTCTGAATATGCCAGGCAGGTAATCAGGTAATCATTTCAGAACCTTTTATTAATTTCAGAACTTTTGGGTGACTGTCTCTTCTATGTGGAATAAGAATACTCTTAAGTCTGACTTCCATAATGAGGTAAGAAGTATACCCTGCTCACCGAATTTAAAATTGAATCCTTATCCTAAATTCCCATACTCTGATCTACTTTTTCTTTTTTCACCAACCTATTTCATATATATTATTAATACATTAGTTGATTTTTATGCTTTTCCTTTGTTGCTACTTTATGTCAATTTTCTAGAATATAAGATTCTTAAGGGCAGAGGTATTTATGAAAAAATTACACATATATCCCACTGTTCCAAGAGGAACAGTGTATGAATCATAACATATGCACAATAAACAGTTATTAAATTAACAAACTAATTCATATTTGAGAAATTACAGTGTGTTTTCAAAGGTACTACAGGGTCACTGTCAACTATTCTAGGACAAATTGCAACTGCCTTTTTGTGATTATAGACAAATTATGTGATTATGAAAAGTCAAAGTGTTAGTTGCTCAGCTGTGTCTGACTCTTTGTGACCCTCTGGACTGTAGCCCACCAGGCTCCTCTGTCCATAGAATTCTCCAGGCAAGAATACTGGAATGAGTAGCCAATTTTTTCTCCAGGGCATCTTCCTAACCCAGGTATTGAACCCAGGTCTCCTGCATTGCAGGCAGATTCTTCACCATCTGAGCCACCAGGGAAGAACAATAAGCAGTTACTATAGGCAGGTTCATATCATACCCTGCTTTTAAGTTTAAATCAGGGATACCTGTGATGTAATACAGTGTATTCCTATGACCAAAGAAGTCCCTAAACCTGTTAAGGGCACTCAGAAGCATGCCCTTTTCTTGCCATTTGACATTTTGCCACTCTGTTTATTGATTGTCTAACAAAGATCTAATAAAATTTAGCACTGCTTATTAATGGTTTCTGCTTGTGTTTTAGCATAAGTAACATTATGTTTGCAGGCAGATATAGCAAGGGCAAATAGTTTTTCTCTTCCTGGCATTCATTTCCAATGCCTTGTCCCTAGAAAGGCATTGTCTACAAGTATAGACTATCTAGAACATGTTTTTGTTTTTTTTTTTTAAATCAGAGCTCATACACACCCAGTTTAATTTTCACTTTGGACTATTTTATCTCAATCCTAACTGATAGGTTGTAATTGACATATGATCTTTCATTGGTCTTTAGGAAGTCTCCTGATTATTTTTCTTTGTATGTATGTGTGCAGGCACAGAAATATTAAACACATTTTTAGTAAAAACATCATTTTTAACACAATATTTTCATTTTAATATATTATCAGCTTATGTATATTTAATGTATATTTTTCATAACTGAATTCATAAAATTTGTTTACATCTAATTTTTTTTTCTCAAATATAACCTTCAATTGTTAGTCAAACATCTATGTTGCTCAGCCTTTAAGCATTGAGTTTCATAAACATTGGAATCCAGTAACTAGAGGGAAACTCATTTAAAAAAGAGGGCACAACTCTCCTTTTAAAATAGACTTTTTCTTCAATTTGATGTATTTATTTCCTTTTAAGCATGTGAGTGAATTTCCTCCGTAACCATAAACAGAAAATGAGGTGATTAAATTTGTGAAGAGTGTTATTAAGTACAATTTATCTTTCTAGGTCTAAAACATAGAGTGACAAAAATCTTAGTATTTTCCACAATTTCATTTCCTATTTTTAAGGGAAATGTTTAAATTTAACTTATTGCTTTTTTTTGCTATTGCTTTCCTTTCTCAAAAATGACAGGTACTCTTTTATAATGAATTGCTTAATTTTCTTCTGTCTTGATTAAAAATTTAGATTGTCTTGGGTTTTCAATCTGCTTTGTGAGTTTAACCCTCCTCCCTGAGTTCTATATTCATTTTGCTAGGTTGATTTAATTCACTCTCAATTAATTAATTTATAATTAATTAATTAATCCCCCCTTGACAACTGGCTTAGTGGCGTCACAACTCATATTAATGGTGGTATGTCTATTCTAATTAAAATCAATATGTAATGCCTAATGATATAGTCTCATCTACTATAAATACTAAAGCACTAGATGAAACACATTCTGTTTTTCAACCAAGATCCAGACAACCAAATACCATTCAACAGTACAATTGCAATAAAATACTTATTTTGTGTATTAAAGTATGTGATTAAAATCATTTATATTCCAATCATTAATACTCTAATGATCGACATGTCTGGAAATTAAAATAACATTAACTTTTTAAATCAGATAAATCATTACCCTTCCATATATGTTACCCACTTTAGATTTCAGGGATATGTAATGCATTCATTCAAATGCCATCTAATTTTTTTTTAGACATATCATGAACTAAGCTCCAAATGTGTTGCAAATATTACTAAGCTTATAGAGTAAAGGCTTCATCTTAAGACCATTTAATTCCATTGGTGAATCTGATGCTGACATAAAATAACATATTAGGAGACAACATTACTCCTATATCCATTCCTGATGGAACAGCATTGATAAAAAATAAAATTTTATAGTGAGATGGTATAAAAATTAAGATATAGCCTCCTCTCAATTAAAGAACTGCCAGTTTACTATATATACTCTGTGTGTCAGAGAACACAGAGAGAAGTCATTTGATACTAGTTTAAATCTGGCATAGAATTTTATTTAGAGTGCGCTTTGTCTGGTTATGGCTATAATTTTAGAAAGAAATTTGTGATCATATACATTAAGCTGAAGAGAAGCTGTGACTTCCTGAGATGATCAAAAGGTCTAAAATATGTTCTCAGCAACCCAGTTTTCTAAAAATGTGTTATTCTGTGCTTGTTTCTCGGACCTATTTTCTTTGGTCAGCCTTATGATCTCTCCTTTTTCTCTTTGACTATTTATGTATCATGTAGAAAATTAGCATCTTCAGACACCATCACAGTCTACATAAGACTGCTGCTGCTGTTGCTGCTGCTGCTAAGTCGCTTCAGTCGTGTCTGACTCTGTGCGACCCCATAGACGGCAGCCCACCAAGCTCCTCTGTCCCTGGGATTCTCCAGGCAAGAATACTGGAGTGGGTTGCCTTTTCTTTCTCCAATATAAGGCTAAACAATCAGTATTAAAACAGTGCTTAATCTATGCAAAGCCCTGTGCAGAGAGCTATATAAAATCAAGTAGGTTCCTGCTATCAGAGGGCAAATACATTCAATTTCTTCTCAATGTCTATTTCTCCCTTCTTAATCATCAGAAGTGATCAATTTTGATATTTCCTAAAAACTATTCCACTTTACTTTCTTTTTCTTTTTAAATTCAGTCTCTTTTCATTATTCTTATTTTATCTAGATTAACTCTTGCCACAATATTTTGCTCCCCAATTTAGAAGGATTTCTTTTAGTTCCTTAGTTTACTCCCATTAATGAACCATTGAACAACATAATCCCTATCTCCTATCTAACGTGGAATAGTGAAAGCTTGCGTCAGTAGAAACTCAAAACAAACGTGAGCTCTGTAATGCATCTGTGAGGTGCAGTTCAGATTATTTATCCCTTGGGAATCACTGGTTCTACAATATAAGATAAAGCACCTTTCAATAGGAAGGTTAGGAATAACCTAACATGAGTGTTTCTCCTTATCAATGCCAATATTAATCTTTGTTGAAACCTATGTGGAGGATAATTCTCCTAGTAAATCTGGTGACCAGGGTACTTTGTACATTCATTGACATGTACTAAAATAGCAAATCAACATTTTAGGTTTAGAAGACTCTTGGGCTTTCTGTTTTTAATCAGGCTATTGATTCTCTTGCCCAATTGCCTTTACCAACAAACACAGGCATACAACTCTGGCATACACTATTCATTATCAAAACTAGCCACTAACATTGACTTCTAACTTGTATACATTAAGGTGCTCTGGGATCTATCATGCGGTGCAGAAAATGATCATTGAAATCACTGATCTGTTACTATTCTTTGTTATAACACAATATCCATAAAGCATTGTGACCATTCATCTCTCCTCTGTATTGTCTTAACCTCCATCCATACATGATTACATTTTAAATACTTTAAAAAAATAGAAGGACAAAGTAAATAAGAAACACAAAATTGAATTATTGTATTCAGTGGTAAATAAGGTATCGTCCCACACTGTTCTAGTTCCTACTCCTAAAGAAAAACATGTTTTTGGTTCATGTGCCCTTACATATTCATTACATTATCCTTCCCTATATCTGTGGATCTACCTATCATCCTTTTAAAAATACATATACTGACAGATTATATACATTATTACAAAGTGAATTTTTTACACTCAGTTCAGTTCAGTCGCTCAGTCGTGTCCGACTCTCTGTGACCCCATGAATTGCAGCACGCCAGGCCTCCCTGTCCATCACCAACTCCCGGAGTCTACCCAAATCCATGTCCACCGAGTCGGTGATGCCATCCAACCATCTCTTCCTCTGTCGTCCCCTTCTTCTCCCGCCCCCAATCCTACCCAGCATTAGGGTCTTTTCCAATGAGTCAACCCTTCGCATGAGGTGGCCAAAGTATTGGAGCTTCAGCTTCAACATCAGACCTTCCAGTGAACACCCAGGATTGATCTCTTTTAGGATGGATTGATTGGATCTCCTTGCAGTCCAAGAAACTCTCAAGAGTCTTCTCCAACACCACAGTTCAAAAGCATCAATTCTTCTGCGCTCAGCTTTCTTCACCGTCCAACTCTCACATCCATACATGACCACTGGAAAAACCATAGTCTTGACTAGATGGACTTTTGTTGGCAAAGTAATGTCTCTGCTTTTAAACATGCTATGTAGGTTGGCCATAACCTTCCTTCCAAGTAGTAAGCGTCTTTTAATTTCATGGCTGCAGTCACCATCAGCAGTGATTCTGGAGCCCAAAAAAGTAAAGTCTGACACTGTTTCCACTATTTCCCCATCTATTTCCCATGGAGTGATGGGACCAGATGCCATGATCTTAGTTTTCTGAACGTTGAGCTTTAAGCCAACTTTTTCACTCTCCTCCTTCACCTTCATCAAGAGGCTCTTTAGTTCTTCTTCACTTTCTGCCATAAGGGTGGTGTCATCCGCATATCTGAGGTTATTGATATTTCTCCCGGCAATCTTGATTCCAGCTTGTGTTTCTTCCAGCCCAGCTTTTCTCATGATGTACTCTGCATCTAAGTTAAATAAGCAGGGTGACAATATACAGCCTTGACATACTCCTTTTCCTATTTGGAACCAGTCTGTTGTGCCATGTCCAGTTCTAACTGTTGCTTCCTGACCTGCATACAGGTTTCTCAAGAGACAGGTCAGATGATCTGGTATTCCCATCTCTTTCAGAATTTTCCACAGTTTATTGTGATCCACACAGTCAAAGGCTTTGGCATAGTCAATAAAGCAGAAATAGATGTTTTTCTGGAACTCTCTTGCTTTTTCGATGATCCAGCGGTTATTGGCAATTTGATCTCTGGTTCCTCTGCCTTTTCTAAAACCAGCTTGAACATCTGGAAGTTCACGGTTCACGTATTGCTGAAGCCTGGCTTGGAGAATTTTGAGCATTACTTTACTAGCATGTGAGATGAGTGCAATTGTGCGGTAGTTTGAGCATTCTTTGGCATTGCCTTTCTTTGGGATTGGAACAAAGACTGACCTCTTCCAGTCCTGTGGCCACTGCTGAGTTTTCCAAATTTGCTGGCATATCGAGTGCAGCACTTTCTCAGCATCACCTTTGAGGATTTGAAATAGCTCAACTGGAATTCCATCACCTCCACTAGCTTTGTTCGTAGTGATGCTTTCTAAGGCCCACTTGACTTCACATTAAAAACTATCTATTGAACAATTCCAACTAATGTGTATAGGTACTTCCCCTCAAGGAAGTAGAACATAATTCTCCACTGCTTAAGTGTGAGATGTTCATGGGGACTTTGTTCTAAAGGTACAGTATGGAAAGGGAGGAAAAGATTAACTTACAGTGGAGAAAACTGGCAAACACTACTTTAGCAGGGTGATCCAGGTTAAGAACTAAGTTATGTTGATAAGTCATCAGTAATCAGTGGTCATGTGGATAGCATGTACCTTGATATCATGTGATAGGGGTGATTTACCTTTGTGGTCTTCCTTCTGATATCCCATAACCCCATCTAGCCATAAGAAACGCATCAAACAAATCCAAATTAAAGGACATTGTACAAAACACCTGACCAGTCTTTCTCAACACTGTCAAGTCATCAAAAACAAGAGAAGTCTGAGGAACTTTCTCAGTCTAGAGGAGCCTAAGGAGATTTTATAACTAAATATAAGGTGATATCCTGGATGGGCTCCTAGAATCAAAAAAGACACTAGGTAAAAACTATGCTGTGCTGAGCCGCTCAGTCGTGTCAACTCTTTTGTGATCCCATGGGCTGTAGCCCAACAAGCTCCTCTGTCCATGGGATTTGCCAGGCAAGAATACTGAAGTGGGTTGCCATTTCCTTCTCCAGGGTAGGTAAAAACTAAGGAAACCTAAATAAAGTATGGGTCTTAATTATTACTAATGTACCATTATTGGTATTAGTTGTGACAAATGTATTGTAGTACTTGGGTATGATGTATAGGGGAACTCTCTGCAACATTTTTGCAATTTTTCTGTAGTTCTAAAATTTTTCTGAAATCAGAAAGTTTGTTGAATGTTTAAAGAAAAGTATCCTTTGTATATGACTGTTATTGATATTTTTGTTTACTATCATAACCTACCTGATATAAGAATTTACATATTTCAGGTATGATTTAACTTTTGGAAATAAGTTCTATAATTTTAAATAGAATGTATGGAATATTCAAGATTACTCTGTAGATTTATTCTCTTTATCATCTTCAATTTTATATAGTATATGACCAAAGAAATGTGAGTCAGATTGCTTCGTTTATAATAAAAGTATTAGGAAATAGACTGCAAATAATTTCCACAACCAAGAGTATTCTACATTTCTATTACTCTTAGAGAATATAGTGTTTAACATTTTCATTGATGATGAGGTAGATTTCATACAGTTCTCCTATGGTGACTAGAACTTACTTTGGATTCTAAGCCTAGATAATAGGTTAAAGTCACAAAAGAACAAAATAATATATACACTTGGGAAAGATTGGTTGGATTTAGAGAGAGTAATAAATTTTAACTCTATATTCCTGGTCATGATAATGATAATGCTAATATATTACAATGATGTGCAAATTAGGGGTGTGCAGCTCTTGTACTAATCACCCTTAACAGATGTGCAAGGTATGGTTAGGCTTCCCAGGTGGTGCTAGTGGTGAAGAATCCACCTGCTGATGCAGGAGACACAAGAGATGCAGGACTCCAGGAAGATCCCCTGGAGTAGGAAATGGCAACCCACTCCAGTATTCTTTGCATGGAAAATTCTATGGACAGGGGACTCTGGCGGGTTATAGTCCATGGGGTTGCAAAAGAGTCAGACGTGACTGAGTGACTTCACACACACACACACACACACACACACACACACACACACAGATGCAAGGTATGGCTAGAGGGGGGATTCTGAATAGGATCCCAGAGCTCATCAGACTGGTCAGACAGAGAGATGAGACAGAGGGAGTGGTGACCCTGGAAGCCAGTCCTGCTCAGAAAACCAGCTACAGAAGTGCAAGAATGTATAGTGAGGCAGTGGAAAATGAGATTGGAAGGTTGGAAGGAAGGTGGAAAAGGATGAGTTGGGAAGGTTCTGCAAGAAATAACTTTGAAATTCATTAAATGAATAGAAGAGGCCACGAGACCAATGTGAATGTCAACATCTGAACCATTTGCCAGGAGCACTCATTTTCATATCTTTCTGGCTGCTTCTTTTACTGGGTACACTCTTCCTTTTTCATTAACTCCAATTCCATCTTTGCAATTCAGTTTTGATATATATTTTGGGTAGTAGGGGAAAGCTCCCTAACTCTCCAGGTTGAGTTGAGTGCCCCTCCTTTGTGTCTTTTATGGTGTCCTGAACTTTCTGTGTCCTAAACTTTCTATTAGAGACAGTTCTGTTGACCTGAACCATTTCTGTTTATCTATTAGTTTTCTGCTATCATTTGTGAATTCCTTTTCTTTTTTTTGTTGTTTAAATCTCTGTATGATATTCCATTCTTAGTACAATGTGCAATCACTGTAAATACTCTCCTATGTTTGCAGAATAAAAGGATTGGCAAAAATAATGCAGGGTACCCATATGGAGTTCTCTTAAGTATTTGATAGGATATCAACAGAGACAAACCTAGATTCCGATATTTTGTAATTTAGTGCAGATATCATGAGACATGAGGCAAACCTCAATAAATGCCTTTCATTGTTCAGATCCCAACACAACCTGTATACAATCTGCAAGCACACAACCAAAAGCAGATTTTTAGGGAACTGAAAGGAACTAGTAACAAAAAGATGACAATTTGTAGGGAAATAAGTCTTCAAAAGAAAGAATAAAGGAAATAGCACTTTGTTTCTTTAGGAGCCTAAAAGAAGGCAATTTAATAAAAATCTTCATAGTTCGATAAGGCATTTCCATTCGAACTGAAGATGGTAGAGAAAATGAACCCAAACTTGAGTATAAGAAAAAAATCACCCATCAGTTACAACTGTTTATCATTAAGATACACTTAGAAACGTGGTCATACAACTCTATTCTGGATAGATTTTTATCTACTGGAGTTAGTTTATGTCTAAGCTTGTATGAAGTCAAGTCAGGGAGCTAAATGATTGCAAAATGCTTTGTCCATTTCTAAGATTCAATGGTTCCAGTGGTGAAAGTTCATTTCTACTTGTAACATTCATCCTGGAGATGTGTGATTCTCAAAGTAAACTTTAAGATAAAGCATCACAGTTTGGATCTTCCCAAATGATCTCCTCTAAGTTTGTCTACATGCTTGAGCCTCCGATGGTCATGAATCACTCCTAATCTCTTAGAAACATATTTCTCCAGATAACATCAGTTTATCTCAGAATATGGAATGGAAAGAAGGACTGCATTTCTTTTATGCCTCCACTGAGAATAAATGTAGACATTTACTTGAGAACGAAGAAGTTAAGATCACTTGGGTTGATATCTGGTTTATAAACAGGTGGTTCTCTGTATATAAACCCAGCTGATCCAAACCAGCATCTGGCTTGTTCCTTGTGGTAACTGCGTGCTCAGACAAAACTCCCCTTATATTCCCCGTTAGTCACATTTGCCAGTTACCACTAAACCAAACAAATCTAACCTCCTTTGTCAGCCTGGCAACTTATTTTTCAATGATAGTTTAAAGCAATTTCTGAAAATATAATACCTAATAATGTTAATACTATCAGTATTTCAGGTGTTATTTAACCACTTATAAAAGCAATTGGAGTTTTACAACAGTGGAATAAATTCTGTTACTATGCCACTTCAAGGTCTGTGAAGTCTGTTCTAAACAGCTGCAGGAGGGATGGTGCCCTTCTTACTCTTGTTTACTTCTGCATTTAGTTCTCTCAAAGAAAAAGCATTCCAAAAGACCTAAAAACAAAAGGCAAGATGAGCGCCTGTAAGTTTTCTTTTGACCTTGTAGCTCTGATATATAAGTAGCAATTTTTCACTTGAAAAATAAATCCTCACAGCCACCACCCCACTTTGTAATGGGGGGGGAGGCCTGAGGCAAACAATCAACTAGTCTAGGAAAAATTTAAAATATGTATGCAGCCATAGGGAATTCCAGTATTTGAGTGGAAATGCGCATTTCCAGCTGCAAGATGCTGTTAGGGTTACAGTGCTCTGACCACTTAGGCTGAAAGTGAAAGAGGCATTAATTAAGTAATAACGATCAAGGTATGGGGCATTTCCTGGGGATTAATGACCAGCTGGGGGAGTTGATAGCCCACAGTGCAGCCAAGGGCCATTAACCCCAGCTGGTCATCAATTCCTGGGCCCTGTGTTATAGTCATTATTGCTATCATAAGCCAAAAATGAAAAGCAAATGGGTCTATGGATTACTTTTATGGATGATGCAGTTTCAATTGGTATCTACAGGGCATTCCTGGAGAATGAATGCTCTGTCCATGAGCCAATCAGGTGCTGTAACATTCTATTCTACTTAGGATGCTGCCTGGGAGGAATGGAGGGCGAATGAGGTAGGCAGCCAACGGTTGAGAAGTTTCAGGTCTTGTTGACACTTGAGAACTATTGAAACCATAAAGACCACATGGAGGAAAATTCAGAGAAAGAAAATAAAATGTGCTATATAAGTAGGTGTGAGTGTTTTCTTGTAGGTGTCCCAGTTTAGTGCCTTTATTGTGAAGTGGAATAAAAATCATTGGATGGTAATGAGACTCCTAGAAGACAGAAAGTGCCAATTTGCAGAAGGAAAGGGAGAGATGAAAGGCCAATGTTCTCTATTTGAAAAAAAATACACATACATTAAAAATAAAGAATATGAGGGACTGTCATCCTACAGTGATCAGATTGGACAGATAGAAATTAATTATATTTGGTTTAAGAAGCTGTTTCTGCAGCCTTGGTCAATTTTAAAAAGCACATTAGAAGATATCTCAAACTGATTTTCCAATTACCATGGATGGCAGCAAAGTGCTTTGAAACAAAACCCATTTTAAGTAGGTAAATGCATTCAATGCTGACTGACAATATTTTAAAAATTCATAAATTTAGTCACTGGTCAAGCTATTTTGAAGGTGATTCTGAGGAGATTTGACTTTTGCCAAAGGAGAACAATATTAATGGGAGGCCTTTACTATCAAATTAATAATTTCAGATAAGAAGATGCAGTGGGACAGTGTGAATCTATGCACAGATGTGTGCCTGTTGCAGGATGCCAGGAATGAAGAAAGGTTGAACTGAAAAATGATTTTTGTACAAATTTTCTTTTTAGCTATAAAAGAATTTTACAAAAAACAATATTCACCTTTTCATGGTACCTTATACTGGCTTGAGGGATGAGTTTTCTAATACAGATATATAAGAAATGAAGAAATTGGGTTTTAAGCAATTATTCTCTATTGTGATTAAACCCTTAAAAATCATAGTTTTTCAGTGGAGATGGATGGTTTACAAAGCAAAATAAAGTACATCATGTGTCCATATACACACACACTCCCCTCCCACTCTGTTGAAAGCAAGGGTTAAAGCTAGGCTGAAGGAATATTAGCTAAAGCTCAATGATGAAATAATAAACAGAGTTCCTATGGCTGAGTGGTATAATAAAAGCAGACCTTATTAAATACAAATCAAATACAAATGGCATCACTTTGTTTCTATAGCATGCTTTCATTAGCATGATATTTTTCCTCTATCTGTGATGGCAAAACATTTTAAGAAAGGAGATTCATTTTTTTAAAACATGGACATGATTTTAAACTCAGAGCATATATTATAGCCTGGATTCAGTTATGTTTCTTTGATGACTCAGTATGAAGTGAAGAATCAGCCTACTGATGGTAATCCTTGAGTGTTGAAATTCTCAACTCATCTAATATTCTTCACGTATTCCTGGATCATTAAAGACAGATAAGAGAAATTCACAAACTTGTTTGTATCATCTACCTACTTGTAATATAATAGATCTGAGCAAAATAAATCATGTTGCATTATTTATGACTTTTCAAGTTTGCTTCTCTCCAAGTGGATGTATTCCAAATCTCCATTTTTAGCACTGATCTCTCACTCAAACTTCAGTACTCAATTTATAACAAGCTTCAAGACCTTTAGACCTTGCAGACTCCTGATATTCAATAGCTCTTAAACCAAAGTTGGCACATTTTCCATATCTTCTCTGTCTTTTCAAAATCTTACTCTCTGCTTCCAGAACTACAGTTTTCCCATTCATCCAGGCTAAAGACCTTAAAATTATCCTTGATTCCGCTTCTCCATTATTGCACATAACCAGATTATTACCAATTTTTTTCTTTCATCTGCAGAGCACTTTATGTTTTTCCTTGGACTCTTTCCCTCCCTCTATTGGCACTAGATTAACGGACTGATATAAACATGAAGGAAACTTTCTTTTGGCTGGGCTGTCCTTGTGAACATTTTAATCAATTAACTTGGACAAAATATACAAATCAATATTAAATAGACAGATGGCAGGACTCTGAAAGGAATAGGGAGTACTTTTTTTGAAAAGAATCAGAACCCACAAGATATAGACTCATCTCTCCCTTACTTTATGGTTCTTTATTGTCTTCAGGCTGGAGTCCATGATTCTCATCCTGGAACATCAGTCTTTATTTCTTGCCATTGTGTTCCCTACACCTTGTGCTCTAGCTTGCCCAACAATTTCTTCATGTGTCTTGACTTTTCACACTTCAGTAACTTTCCTCAAGGGGTTTCATCATTTGGAAACAATCTCATGCTACAGGTATTCCTTCTCCTTAAAATATTCCTACTTATGTTTATCATGCAATCTATAAATCACATTCCTTGATATTTATCCAAATAAGTTGAAAACGTATATCCACACAAAACCTGCATGCTGGTGTTCATGGCAGCTTTATTCATAACTGCCAAGGTGTCTTTCAGTAGGTGAATGGATAAATAAGCTGTGGTACATCCAGACAATAAGTATTATTCAGTTCTAAAAAAAAATGAGCCATCAAGCCACAAAAAGACATGCAAGAAACTTAAATGCATTTTAGTAATTGAAAGAAGTGCTTCCCCAGTGGTTCAGTCGGTAAAGAGACTGCGTGCAATACAGAAGACCTGAGTTTGATCGCTGGATCAGGAAGATCCCTGGAGAAGAAAATGGCAACCCACTCCAGTATTCTTGCCTGGGAAATCCCATGGACAGAGGAGCCTGGCGGGCTACAGTCTATGGGGTCACAAGAGTCAGACACAACTTAGCAACTAAACCAACACAAAGTGAAAGAAGCCAATCTGAAAAGCTACTTACTGCATGATTCCAACTGTATAACCTTCTGAAAAGGCAAAACTATGGAAAAAATAAAAAGATTGCCAGGGTTTGGGTTGGGTAGGCAGGAGAGGGTTGAATAGACAGAGTACAGAGGATTTTTAGGACAGTGAAAATACTCTCATGATACCAAAATGATGGATAAATGTCATTATAAACTCATAGATTATACAACCCAAAAGTGAATGGTTAGCTGTGGACTTTGGGTGATTATGATGTGTCAATGTTTCAGTTGTAACAAACCTTCCACTATTGTGGTGGGGTGTTGACAATGGGGGAGACTATTCAGGGGATGCTACTTCATGGCAAGTAGAAGAGGAAAAAGTGGAAGCTTGACAGCTTTTCTCTTCTTCAGCTCCAAAATCACTGCAGATGGTGACTGTGGTGATGAACTTAAAAGACACTTGCTTCTTGGGAGGAAAGCTGTGATGGACCTAGATAGTGTATTGAAAAGCAGAGACATCACATTGCCAACAAAGGTCCTTATAGGCAAAGCTATGATTTTTCCAGTAGTCACGTATGGATGTGAGAGTTGGACAATAAAGGCTGAGTGCCAAAGAATTGACGCTTTTGAATTGTGGTGCTGGAGAAGACTCTCAAGAATCCCTTGGACAGCAAGGAGAGCAAATCTATCAATCCTAAATGAAATCAACCCTAAATATTCATTGGAAGGACTGATGCTGAAGCTGAAGCGCCAATACTTTGGCCACTTGATGCGAAGAGCCAACTCATTGGAAAAGACCCTGATGCTGATAAAGATTGAAGGCAAGAGGAGAAAAGAGTAGCAGAGGATGAGATGGTTGAATAGCATTCAGTGGACTTGGGTAAACTCTGGGATTTTAGGGAAGGACAGGGAGGCCTGCTTCAGCCCATGGGGTTGCAAAGAGGTGGACATGACTTAGCCACTGAACAACAACAATCCAGGGGATATATGGGAAATTTCTGACCTTCCCTTCAATTTTGTTGAGAACCTAAAACTACATAAAAAAAATAAAGCTTTAATAAAATGAATAAAAAACTCTTACATATCCTTCAAAGTCTAGCTGGATATCATATTCTCTCTGTTGTTTTCCTCAATTCTCTCAACCCTCCTAAGATTAAATGCTTCTTAGTTTTGTTTTCACAGCATTTTCTATAACCTTCCATTATAACATTCATCATTTTGTGGTTTCTTTTATGTACTTCTTAGTGTCCTGACTACCTGTGAGCTATTTGATTACAAATAGTTTTACTTCTATCACAAAATTGTTAGCATCCAAAGAAATGAGAGGCACCTACTGGATACTTAGTTGTTGCATTTTGTTCATTACCATTAGGGACCAGCACTAACTATGTGAAATTAAATGTGAAAAATATTCCAGTCAAGTATAAGCTATATAGGGTAGGGTATGTGGCTTATTATCTACATGAATAAAGTTGACCTGGAGGTTTAGTCTACTGTAACCTCATTTGGGAGCAATGTGATTATAGGAAGCATCAATACGAGTAAATAAGGTGTGTAGAGTACTGGAAGTTATAATCCCATATTCTCCTTCACTGGTGTAAAAATAACTGTAATACCTAAGATTTTTTTCTCTCTTTCTCAAAGCTATCCAAATAAATTTATTTTTTAAAATTTTTAATTAAGGGATAATTGCTTTACAATGTTATGTTGGTTTCTGCCATACAACAGTCATATATATATATATATATATATATATATATATATATATCCTCACTTCTGACCCTTCCCTTCCCCCCATAGCCTATAGCCTACCCCATTGTTGTGTCCAACTCTTTGCAACCCCATGGACTGCAGCAAGCCAGGCATCCCTGTCCTTCACTATCTCCTGGAGTTTGCTCAAACACATGTCCATTGAGTCGATGATGCCATCCAAACATCTCATCCTCTGTTGCCTCCTTCTTGTCCTGCTCTCAATCTTTCCCAACATCAGGGTCTTTTCTAATGTGTCAACTCTCCACATCAGGTGGCCAAGGTATTGGAACTTTAGCATCAGTCCTTCCGATAAATATTCAGGGTTGATTTCCTTTAAGATTGACTGGTTTGATCCCTTTGGTGTTCAAGGGAGTCTCAAGAATCTTCTCCAGCATCACAGTTCAAAAGCATCAGTTCTTTGGTGCTTAGCCTTCTTAATGGTCCAACTCTCACATCCATACATGACTATTGGAAAAGCCATAGTTTTGACTATACAGACCTTTGTCGGCAAAGTGATATCTCTACTTTTTCATATGCTGTCTAGGTTTGTCATAGCTTTTATTACACGGAGCATGTGTCTTTTAATTTCATGGCTGCAGTTTCACCATTTGCAGTTATTTTGGAGCCCAAGAAAATAAAATCTGTCACTGTTTCCATTTTCCTCCATCTTTTTGCCATGAAGTGATGGAACTGGACACTATGATCTTAGTTTTTTAATTGTTGAGTTTTAAGCCAGCTTTTTCACTCTCTTCTTTCACCATCATCAGGAGGCTCTTTGCTTTCTGCCACTATGCAGGGTGGTATCTTCTGCATATCTGAGGTTGTTGATATTTCTCCTGGCTATCTTGATTCCAGCTTGTGTTTCATCCAGTCTGGCATTTTGCATGATGTACTCAGTATATAGTTAAATAAGCAAGGTGACAGTATACAGCCTTGATGTGCTCCTTTCCAAATTTTGAACTAGTCTGTTGTTGCACATCTGGTTTTAATTGTTGCTTTCTGACCTGCATACAGGTTTCTCAGGAGACAGGTATTCCCATCTTTTGAAGAATCTTCTAGTTTGTTGTGATCCACACAGTCAAAGGCTTTAGCATAATCAAAGAAGCAGAAGTGGGTGTTTTACTGGATGGAATTCTCTTGCTCTTTCTATGATCCAACAGATGTTGTCAATTTGAGCTCTGATTCCTCTGCCTTTTCTAAGTCCAGCTTAGAAAATTCTTAGTTCACATACTGTTGAATCCTAGCTTGAAGGATTTTGAGCATTACCTTGTTAGCCTGTGAAATGAGCATAATTTTACGGTAGTTTGAACATTCTTTGTCATAGTTTTCCTCAGGCATAAATATATATGTATATATTACTTCCATTCTTCCCCCCCTCTCCACCTCCTGCCTCTTTAGGTCATCACAAAGCAGCAGGGTGGCTCATTTGCAATCTCTTTGTATTATATAGCAGCTTCCTGCTAGCTATCTATTTTACATGATAGTGTATATATGTCAATGCTACTTTACCAATTTGTCCCACCCTCTCCTTCCCCCACTGTGTCTAAAAATCCATTCTCTATGTCTGTGTCTCCATTCCTTCCCTGCAAATAGGTTCAACAGTACCATTTTCTTAGATTCCATATATATGCTTTAATATACTATATTTGTTTTTCTCTTTCTGACTTACTTTACTCTGTATAACAGGCTCTAGGTTCATCTACTTCACTATAACTGACTCAAATTCATTCCTTCTTTTGTCTGAGTGATATTCTATTGTTCACAATCTGAGCCACAACCAGCTCCTAGTCTTGTTTTTGCTGACTGTATATAGAGCTTCTCCATCTTCCATTGCAAAGAATATAATCAATCTGATTTTGGTATTGGCAATCTGTGATGTCCATGTGTAGAGTCATCTCTTGTGTTGTTGGAAGAGAGTATTTGTTATGACCAGTGAGTTCTCTTTGCAAAACTCTGTTAGCTTTTGCCCTGCTTCATTTTGTACTCCAGGCCAAACTTGCCTGTCACTCCAGGTATCTCTTGACTTCCTACTTTTGCATTCCAGTCCCTATGATGAAAAGGACATCTCTTTTGGGTGTTAGTTCTAGAAGGTCTTGTAGGTCTTTGTAGAACCACTCAACTTCAGCTTCTTCAGCCTTGGTGGTTAGGGCAGAGACTTGGATTACTGTGATATGAATGGTTTGCCTTGGAAACAAACAGAGATCATTCTGTCATTTTTGTAATTGCACCCAAGTACTGCATTTTGAACTCTTTTGTTGACTATGGAGGGCCACTTCATTTCTTCTAAGGGATTCTTGCCAACAGTAATAGACAAAATGGTCATCTGAATTAAATCTGCCCATTCCAGTCCATTTTAGTTCATTGATTCCTAAACTGTCAATGTTCACTCTTGCTATCTCCTGTTTGACTGCTTCCAATTTACATTGACTCATGGACCTAATGTTCCAGGTTCCTATGCAATACTGTTCTTTGCAGCATCATACTCTACTTTCACCACCAGACACATCTACAACTGGGTGTTGTTTCCACTTTGGTGCAGCCTTTTCTGATTCCTTCTGGAGCTATTTCTCTACTCTTCTCCCAGTAGCATATTGGGAACCTACCAACCTGGGGAGTTCATCTTTCAGTGTCATACCTTTTTGCCTTTTCATGCTGTTCATGGGGTCCTCAAGGCAAGAATGCTGAAGTGGTTTGCCATTCCCTTCTCCAGTGGACCATGTTTTGTCAGAAATCCCCACCATGACCCATCCTTCTTGGGTGGTCCTACATGGCTTGGCTCATTGAGTTAGACAAGGCTGTGATCCATATGATCAGTTTGTTTAGTTTTCTGTGATTGGGATTTTTATTCTGTCTGCCCTCTCTTGGATGAGGATAACAGGCTTATGGAAACTTCCTAATGGGAGGGGCTGGCTGTGGGGAAAACTGGGTCTTGCTCTGGTGGGCGGAGCCATGCTCAGTAAATCTTTAATCCAATTTTCTGCTGATGAGTGGAGCTGTGTTCTCTCCCTAGAGATCTCTTCAAGAAAGTTAGAGATACCAAGAGAAGATTTCATGCAAAGATGGGCACAAAAAAAAGACAGAAACAGTATGGACCTGACAGAAGCAGAAGATATTAAGAAGAGGTGGCAAGAATACACAGAAGAACTATACAAAAAAGATTCTCATGACCCAGATAACCACGAGGGTGTGATCCCTCACCTAGAGCCAGACATCTTGGAATGTGAAGTTAAGTGGGCCTTAGGAAGCATCACTATGAATGAAGCTAGTTGGAGGTGATGGAATTCCAGTTGAGCTATTTCAAATCCTAAAAGATGATGCTGTTAAAGTGCTACACTCAATATGCCAACAAATTTGGAAAACTCAGCAGTGGCCACAGGACTGGAAAATGTCAGTTATCATTCCAATCCCAAAGAAAGGCAGTGCTAAAGAATGTTCAACCTCCACACAATTGCACCTGCCTCACACGCTAGCAATGTAATGCTGAAAATTCTCCAAGCTAAGTTTCAAAAGTACATGAATCGAGAACTTTCAGATGCTCAAGCTGAATTTAGAAAAGGCAGAGGAACCAGAGATCAAATTGTCAACATCTACTGGATCATAGAAAAAGCAAGAGAATTCCAGAAAAACATCTACTTCTGCTTCACTATGCTAAAGGCTTTGACTGTGTGGATCACAACAAACTGGAAAATTCTTAAAGAGATTGGAATACCAGACCACCTTACCTGCCTCCTGACAAATCTGTATGCAGGTCAAGAAGCAACAGTTAGAACTGGACATGGAACAACTCCAATGGACTAGTTCCAAATTGGGAAAGGAGTATGTCAAGGCTGTATGTTGTCACCGTGCTTATTTAACTTATATGTAGAGTACATCTTGCAAAATGCCAGGCTGGATGAAGCACAAGCTGGTATCAAGATTATTGGGAGAAATATCAACAACCTCAGATATGCAGATGATACCACCCTGATGGCAGAAAACAAAGAGCCTCTTGATGAAGGTGAAAGAGAAGAATGAAAAACTAATATCATGGCATGCCATCCCATCACTTCATGGCAAATAGATGAGGAAATGATGGAACAGTGACAGACCCTTTCTTTTCTTGGGCTCCAAAATCACTGCAGATGGTGACTGCAGCGATGAAATTAAAAGACACTTGTTCCTTGGAAGAAAAGTTATAACAAACCCAGACAGCATATTAAAAAGCAGAAACATTAGTTTGCCTGCAAATGTCTGGATAGTCAAAGCTATGGTTTTTCTGGTAGTCATGTATGAATGGAGAACGCAGTGGCAACCCACTCTAGTACTCTTGCCTGGAGAATCCCATGGACAGAGGAGCCTGGTAGGCTGCGGTCCATGGGGTCGCTAAGATTCGGACAGGACTGAGTGACTTCACTTTCACTTTTCACTTTCATGCATTGGAGAAGGAAATGGCAACCCACTCCAGTGTTCTTGCCTGGAGAATCCCAGGGACAGGGAAGCCTGGTGGGCTGCCATCTATGGGGTCGCACAGAGCCGGACACGACTGAAGCGACTTAGCAGTCACAGCAGCAGCATGTATGAATATGAGAGATGAAGGCTGAGCACTGAAGCATTGATGCTTTTGAACTGTGGTGTTGGAGAAGACCTTTGAGAGTCCCTTGGACTGCAAGGAGATCAAACCAGTCAATCCTAAAGGAAATCAGTCCTGAATATTCATTGGAAGGACTAATGCTGAAGCTGAAGCACCAATACTTTGGTCATCTGATGTCAAGAGGTGACTCATTAGAAAACACCCTGATGCTGGGAAAGATTGAAGGCAGGAGGAGAAGGGGATGAGAGAGGACGAGGTGGTTGGTTGGATGGCATCACTGACTCATTGAACATGATTTTGAACAAGCTCCATGAGATGTTGAAGGACAGGGAAGCCTGGTGTGCTGTAGTCCATGGGGTCGCAAAGAGTCGGACATAACTGAGCAGCTGAAGAACAAAAATATTCCATTTTATATAAAACACTTGACAAAGGAATAATCTTCAAAATATATAAGCAGCTCATGCAGCTCAATGTCAGAAAAGGAAACAACCCAATCATAAAATTGGTAGAAGACCTAAAATAGAAACTTCTCCAAAGAAGACATACAGATGGCCAATAAACACAAGAAAAGATGCTCAACATTGTTCATTATTAGAGAAATGCAAATCAAAAGTACAATGGGGTACCGCCTCGTTCCAGTCAGAATGGCCATCATCAAAAAATCTGCAAACAATAAATGCTGGAGAAGATATGGAGAAAAGGGAACACTCTTGCACTGTTGGTGGGAATGTAAATTGATACAGCCACCATGGAGAACAGTATGGAGATTCCTCAAAAAACTAGGAGTAAGATTTCTGTAATACTCTATCCTATAAAATGTTGGGAACCATATTTTAAAAGTAACACAGACAGAACCAAACATTTTTTCAAATGTTGACAGCAAGGATATGAAGGAATAAAAAAGACATGTCCTAAGAAGACACTCAGAAGAAGACAAGAACACTGATTTCTGATCTTCCACTGAATGCTGAGGTGTGAGTGGAATTAGGCTAATTTTGTATGACCTCAAGACTCAAATTAGCAAAAAGAGGTATGAACTTAATAGGAGCCAGATTTTGCTTCTGTGAAAGGAGAATATTTTCTGATTATCAGAGCAATACCTAAGTATCCTGGCTGAACTCGAGAGGTGGTGTCACCTGGCCTGCATTGGGCATCTATTCTTCAGGAGTGATCAGATGGGATCAGTTAGATATTCTCTTAGATGTATTTTTTTGTTTGATTGACTCATTTAGTATCATGAAGAATTAAAGAGCTTATATATATTTAGAGGGAGCAGAACTCATTAGTTCATTAATTTCCAGAGTCCACCTTATTTTATTGTCATAATTATTCACTTCATGTATTTGTCTTTAACCTGCCTAGTTCTTGAACACATTTGAGATTTCAACATCTGATTTGAAAGATTTCTTCAATTGTGAGATTTTAGGCTTCTCTTTCTCAACATAAATTCTCCTCTCTATCTGCACAGTTCAGTGTCTTTATTTATCCATTGTAGTTTTTTCACCTGCTTTGGAGGACCTAGTGTAGTATGAGACCCCTGGTATTATAACTGAAGCTCCAAATTGGGCAGACTTATCCACTTTGTTTTGGGCAGTACAGCTTAGGCACAGAGGTGCAGAGACAAAGCTGAGGTCTCTTCCATAAGGGACTATTCACAAGAGGAAGGACAGAGTAGATCTAGGCATGCCCAGTGATCCTTTCCAAATTAAATTGTAAGATAAAGCACTCTGCCTCCCCAAGCACAGGGTGAAACCTAGAATTGCACTTCTTGGGTTCCCTTCATAGGAAGGAAACACAAGAAATGGGAAAAATATATTTTCCATTAACATTGGTGTCTTTTGCTAATTATTTTCTATGTATAGGTTTAACTTCCCCTAAAGATGAAATGTTTGAGAGCAAGCACTACCATATTATTTCTTTGTTTAACTCAAAGTGCCCAGGACTGAGTCAAGACTTCATACATATTAAATACTATTACTTCAGATAAATAATAATGAATGAGAAATCTAGAGACCCAAGTTATAGTCCTAGCTCTTCCACTATGAGATCTTAATGTCTCCAGGCCTTGGTTTCTTATCTGTGAAATGGGAGGATTGAAAAAAAAGTATTATCCAGGAGGGAATCATAGCACAAAACCCCCAAATACGGTTGAAATAGATGGCGTGAATTGGTTGGTTACAAGAATCTATTCAGAAGTTAAAATAGAATAAAATGTAGTTATTCACTGATCTTGCAGAACTGACTTGCCATTATTGAATTTAATGTCAGTGAAAGAGCTTGAATATCTACATAAGCATCTGATAATGATATCAATGTCTTCTCTGCACAGTTAATTCTCATTTGCAAGTGCCTGGAGCTTCCCTTCTTCTTGTACAGAGTCATAAACTCCTTGCTTATCCTTTTCTATCTTAAAAATACTGATGTTCTTGATCTTAGCAAAGTGTTCTGGAGGAGAAGGATCTGGTAATCTAATTTACACATAGGTGAGAGGTTCATATTGTGTATCTGTTCATAGCAGAATTGTAGGAAAGTTTTACACATTAGGTAGGGAGATATTTTTGGACGTGGAGTCTTTTTCCAGCATCTCTCATAACATATTACATAGGCATCTGTTAAGTCTATGCACACTTGTAAAGCCAACTCAGCCTGTGTTTGAGAAAGATGATTGTGCATGTGCGTGGGGTGGGGTTGTGTGTCATGCACCATAAAGGCAGACTGACAGGGAGGTCCATGGCTGACTGTTCCACATACAAATGGATTATCCTTTGAAATATCTTGAAGTATATAAATCTGCTTGGGATTCTCAAGGGATGGTCTAGATAACTTAGTAGGCTTTTTTTTGGTCTGTCTCTATTTCCTGAGATCTTTTCTGAAAAAATTTTGAGGTCTCACATGTTGGAACAATTATCCAAGAATATTTCATCCCTGAGAAAAATATAACCCCTGAGTTGCTGCCAAAGTCAATGAGATCTATGGCAGCTTGCCTTCTGCACACAGACCTTGCACATTAACACTTTAAGGACACAAGCAGAGCGCATGTTTCACTGTCTCCTGCAACTCACTTGTTAATGAAGGATGGAGACTGACTAGGACCTCACGGACAGTGCCCTGTGGCACCTGAGGAAAATTTTATTACAAATTATGTGCTAAATGGGCTCATTCTGTTTTTAGGGTTGTCAGTCATATGCTATAAACATCATTTCTTTTCACATAACTGACAACTTGAATAAAATATTTAAAAGGCATTCCTCAAAGTTAGAGAATATTATGACACAGATCACTAACCCATTTCCTTCATTTCCTTTACTCTATGGTCACAAAGCTAACTCCACTTCCCAGTCCTCCTTTGCAGTTAGGTGTGGTCATGAAACTGGGTTTCAATCAATGGAATGTAATCAGAAATGACATACCCACTTGTGGGCCTGGCCATAAAATCTTCCCCACTTTTTACTCTTCACCTTCTCTTCTTTTTCCAGTTAGCTAGGATAGAGTCTAGAGAAGGCAATGGCACTCCACTCCAGTACTCTTGCCTGGAAAATCCCATGGACGGAGGAGCGTGGTAGGCTACAGTCCATGGGGTCGCTAAGAGTCGGACACCACTGAGCGACTTCACTTTCACTTTTTCCGTTCGTGCACTGGAGAAGGAAATGGCAATCCACTCCAGTATTCTTGCCTGGAGAATCCCAGGGATGGCAGAGCCTGGTGGGCTGCCATCTATGGGGTCACACAGAGTCGGACACGACTAACGTGACTTAGCAGCAGCAGCAGCAGCAGGATAGTCAGTCCCTGGGAGGCATTGGAAACACTTGTTGAAAATGGTGGAGCCTGAGTCTCTGACTCATCTCCTAATGGAGATATCACCCAATTAGAGACGCCTACAAAGGACTATTATGAGAGCCAGAAATTACCTTTTAGTGCATTAAGTCACTGATATTTGTAGGTTTATCTCTTACAGTGGTTAGCATTGCTTTGATCAGTACAATTATGATCATATTCATTTTTCCGAAGTTCATTAGTTATATTGAATGGCTTTAAGTAGGGACAATATGCTTTTTTGGTATGTTAAAATTATGTCTGATAGGAAATTACGATCTTTGGGGTTTTTGCCTCCTCCACACCTGGCATGTACTATCTCAACCTTTTCTGGTTTTGCCGAATCTGACCTAAGCTTATACTGATGCCCATTTGCCTTCTCATTTTATTCTTTCCTCTTTTGTTTCTTTGCCTCCTTTTTCAACTCTACTGACTCCCTTTTCTCATTCGGCATGTTTGTTAATCCATTCAACCAGTATTAGCCACATACCTATTATGTAATAGGTGCTTGCTGGGTACAGAGTAGACAGTGTGGTAAAAGAAACAGGCTTGGCTCTTCTCTCATCTCATTGAGCTTTTGATGGGATGTAGGAGATTGAAAATAAATTAAAAATAAACAGATAAATTTGTAGTAATAAATTATGGGCATTATAAATGAAGTAAACATGATCCAGGGATGAACAATAATGATGGGGGGAGGCAGAGAACCCTGATTAGAGAGGAATATCCCAGAAGGTTCTGAGGAAGTGACATTTCAGCTGTGAACTGAGGGAAGTAGAAAATTGAACCATGGAGTAGGGGAGGAGCATTCCAATATGTGTAGTGGCATTGAGGCTGGAAAGCATTTTTTTTGCAGGTTCAAAAAAGTTAAGAAGGGCACTGTGATTGCAGCTCTGTGAATGATCTCCTAAACTGCAGGCAGTCTCCTGCATTGCAGGTGGATTCTTTACAGACTGAGTCACCAGGGAAGCCACTGTGGATGATGGAGAGAACTATATTGAAAAGATTAAATTAGAAGGTATATGGAATTGTACAGGATTTCAAACATTATGGGGAGGAATTTGGCTTTTAATGAAAGTGCAATGACAAATGACTGAAACGTTTGAAGTAGGAAAGTCAAGTCATACAATTAGTGTTTTAAAAATACCCCAGATTTTGCTTGGAGAGTAGATGGTAGGAAGTTCATGAAGAATGATAATCATCAAGGAGAGTTTCATGGTTGTCCAGATGAAACATAATGTAATTTGAACTGGAGAGAAGGCAGTGGGGAGAAATCAATGTATTGTGGCACAATTTTAAATGCCTGTGTGACCTCCAAGTTGAGATGTTAAATGGGCATTTAGACACATGAGTCTGGAGATCAGAGGAGGGTTCTGTGCTTTAAATGTAAATTTGGAGGTGTATTTGTGTACAGTATTTTAGTCACAGAGACAAGTAAAAGACCCAAGGCCTCCAGTTATGCTCATAGTGTGTTTTGCAGGTCAGAAGTCCCTATAAAGGGAAACAATATTCTAGACTGTCATTCCAACAGGGCTGTCAGAAGAGCAATTTACTAATCAACCCACAGCAATTAGAAATACATTTCCATGTAGATTTCCTGAAGGGCAAAGGTGTTGGATTTGGAAGGAAATATGTAGGAACCAAGAAATTGCTTGGTGGACAATGATGAACCTGTGCTTGAGCTGAGCTGTGTATATCTTGGTTTATGCTATGCATTGAGTCAACTCTGCCCTAGTGACAGTCAAGAATGGTTTCTGGGGTGAGAGCCCTGTGTTCTCACACAGGGTGTGTTCCATTTTACTGCCAAGTCTCAGGTGTGTAGGTCCACAGATGGTGGCCACCTGTGAGACTCATCATGGCACATGCCCTGAGATAAAAGCCCCAGGGGATGGAGCATGCTTGGCTAAAATGTGAACCAAACCTTCTCTCCTTTCTCAGGCAATTAAAGAGCTTCAGAACACACTTGGAGACATTGTTCACACAGGCAATTCTTCTGCTATTAGAGAAGCAGATTGACTCCATTTTGATCATCCTGCCCTCGTCTGCTTGGCAAGCGCAGTGTGATGTCCATATGCTCTATTGTTCCCGTCAGCAGGGTGCTAACGTTTCTTTTGCTGCTGCTCTCACTTCTGTGGGGGATGTTTTTTTAGCCCCCTTTTCAATGTTGCCAACACATACATATATATTTTTAAAACATAGCACTTATTCTGGAGCCACAGAAGGTGTGAGCGCTGTGTCCTCTAGCCATGGTACTGCATTTTCATTCAAACTCTTGCTTCCTGCCTTCAAATGCAGTGTAGATTAGTTTTCCAAAGAGGTACAGATCACCAGCAAGTGGCAGTAGCCTGGCTTAAAGACAGGCTGCACTTACACTTCAGAGGCGACTGCCTGGAACCGGGAAAGGGTTGCAGCCAAACGGAATTTATTAGCGAGATCTATAGAATGTGTTTGAAGAGCTACAGTGGTGTGAGCCGGCAGGCACACAGGTTGGCCCACCATCACACAAAGTCAAACAGGCCAACTGCTTGAGGGATTCAGGCTGGCATGCCTTGTCAGCATTTCTTTATTTCTTCCTGCAGAAAGACACAAATGGAACAAATTTTCAGTCCCAGTGACATGTCCCAGACATCTTCTGCAGTTTTCCCTCTTCCTTAGAGCCTCCTTCCATGTTCTCAACCCCCCGCTCTAGCTTCTCCTCCCCAGATGGTGCTAAGGAAGCGATTGTTTCTTTAGTGGTTCCAGCTGATTCTCTCTCTGCCAGTACCTGGATTTCCTGTTGGGCTGGATTTTTAGCAGGGGTGAATTTTCTCAGTTCCTCAAGTAAGGATTTTAAACTCCATACTCAAAAGGCTGTGGAATTTGGCTTCTTTACAAGAACTAATCAGTGTAAAGTGTGGGCTACCCTGCACCTGATTCTGAGAGACCCCCACAGGAGTGGGAAAGATCATTTATTCTTCTTGGGAGTGTGGAACATTCAAAACCTATTTCAGAATGTTGATTTAGTTCTTCCAGATGACTTCTTTGCAGAATGCCTTCTTTGCTAAGGATCATTCTGTCTTCACTGGAGAGAGTAAGGTATGGCAGGAAGAAGATGGCCTTTGCAGCCCGACTCAGACGTCAGCTCTGTCTTTATTGACTGGGTGACCTTGGAAAAGCCAGTTCAGTTTCTGCATCAGTCAGCTGGATGAGGATCTAGTGGTGTGGCTTACAGTTTGGGAAGTGTGTCAGGAGAACAGTCTCACAGTGCAGTGAGGGGACTTCCTGTGGAACAATACTCCCAATTTTCCAACATTTAAAATTTTTGTCATGAAGGAAATCTTGTAATTTTGACAATTTCAAAACAAATAGACTTGTCACTTTTTTTCCCCCCTCATGCAATAGCCAATTTTATGCTAACACATGACTTATTTTGTTTTTATTTTTTTTAACGGAAATCTGAATTCTCTATCCTAGGACATTGGATTGGGATGCTGGGTGGGGCATGTTCTAATCTGTGTGTATTTAGTTAAGGCAGGAGGATTTTTCCTCTAATTCTCCCCTTCTTCCCCACCAGCCCTCAATAGCTTTTGAGGGCTGTTGGGGAGGAAGGAGAGGGTGTAATGTTTGTAAGATACCTGGAAATCAATTTGAACTATTTGAGATTTAAGTGACTAAACTGATTTATTATCTCAATTTCCTTCCACATTCCATTTTATTTTTCACTACCAAAATCTCCAAAGCAGCCCAATCTTCTCATTTCTACAACAGAGATAGTGTAATTGTCTATAGTTACTCTGAAACTGCTACTATTGTTGCTGATAGAGCATCTCTGTAATTGTCTTGATCATTTTTTTCCTCTCTTTCATAATTTGGGTGAAATTTATCTGAGTGTGAAGAAGCTCACAGCAGTAGCTTAAAAGGGGCCCACAATGATGTCTGGCCATTCCTACCAGACTCTCTGACTCATTGCCACAAGACGGATCTCTGCCATATGAATATTCACAGCTCCCCAAACAGTCCATTAAAAACAAAGTTGAACTCTACCTGTTTATAGATTACTTCTCTTTATAATTACACTATGTTTCAGCAACTAATGGGAAAGAAACTTCTTAACAAAAACAACTCACTTTCCATAACATGAATTAAAGGAGAAATTAAGGTCAATTCTGTTTAAAATAACTGTCTCAAAAGGAAAAAAAAAAATCTCTTCATTTATCAAAAACATCCAGATCTACTTCCCCCTATTAATCCAGGTATATAGAAGCTCCTAACACTTGTAACCAATCTCTGTCTGCTCTAATGGATATTTGGAACCTTTATTGATTTGGGTAAATTTGCTTCTTCTAAGGTCAATAATGATAAATGAGTCATGTTCTGCATGAAGTGACTTGGTACTTTGAATTAAATGATTGTAATTATCTGTAGTTATTCTGTAACTTCTACTGTTACTGCTGTTGACAGAACATCCATGTAGTTGTGATGGGAATTTTTTTCTCCACTTTAATAATTTGGGGGAATGTCATCTGTATGTGAAAAAGCTCACAGCAGAGGTTTAAAAGGGAAACAGGATAGCATGGGGCACCATCCTTGTATTTCTGTCCTCATCTGCCACAGTCCCCCTCTTCTTCCTCTGAGTTGGTGTTGATCACAGCCTGTCAGTCAAAATGATACCTGGGGACTTGAGGGAGGGGCCAAGTCATGTGCTGCCACCCAATGCCTTTCCAGTGGTGAAGGTAGGCTCAGAACCCAGAGATGAAATGTTAATCACCCACTGTGCTTCCTAGGCCATCCTAAGAGCGTATCTGTTTGGAAGTGATCATCTACTCTACATTGTTAAACACTCACTGGCAGTGAGAAGACCCTGCCTGCTGATAATCCTTGCTGGGCTTCCACCTGCAGCTGAAGTCTGAGGGAGACAACCATGTAAAAGCCCTGCTTTCTGCTTCCACTATGCAGGACAGATTACAGCAGGTGCTACTGGGATGTGTGTTCTCAGTTGACTTCTGCCTTGAGGGCTTTGCCCAGCAACACTTCAACCTCCAGGTGAGGACAGTCTAGAGGCAAATTGCTCAGTACGTGGCCGAGTACAACTCTTTGCAACCCCATGGACTGTAGCCCACCGGGCTCCTCTGTCCATGGGATTTTCTAGCCAAGAATACTGGAGTGGCTTGCCATTTTCTCCTCCAGGAGATCTCCCTCATCCAGGAATCAAACCCTTGTCTCCTGCATTGACAGGCAGATTTTTTTTACCACTGCACCAACTGGGAAGCCAGAGGTAAGTTAGTTCACTCACTTAGTCATGTCTGACTCTGCGACCCCATGGCTTCCTTATCCATCACCAACTCCCAGAGCTTGCTCAAACTCATGTCCATAGAGTCCGTGATACCATCCAACCATCTCATCCTTGTTGTCCCCTTCTCTTCCTACCTTCAATCTTTCCCAGCATCAGGGCCTTTTCCAGTGAGTCAGCTCTTCCCATCAAGTGGCCACAGTATTGGAGTTTTAGCTTCAGCATCAGTCCTTCCAATGAATATTCAGGACTGATTTCCTTTAGGATGGACTAGTTGGATCTCCTTGAAGTCCAAGGGACTCTCAAGAGTCTTCTCCAACACTGCAGTTGAGAAGCATCCATTCTTTGGCACTCAGCTTTCTTTATAGCCCAACTCTCACTACTGGAAAAACCATAGCTTTGACTATATGGACATTTGTCAGCAAAGCAATGTCTCTGCTTTTTAATATGCTGTCTATATAGCTTTTCTTCAAAGGAGCAAGCGTCTTTTAATTTCATGGCTGCAGTCACCATCTGCAGTGATTTTGGAGCCTCAAAAAATAAAGTCTCTCACTGTTTCCATTGTTTCCTCATCTATTTGACATGAAGTGATGAGACCAGATGCCATGATCTTAGTTTTTTAAATGTTGAGCTTTAAGCCAACCTGTTCACTTTCCTCTTTCACTATCATCAAGAGGCTCTTTAGTTCTTTGCTTTCTGCCATAAGGGTGGTGTCATCTGCATATCTGAGGTTATTGATATTTCTCCTGGCAATCTTGATTTCAGCTTGTGCTTCATCTAGCCTGGCATTTTGCATGATGTACCCTGCATGTAAGTTAAATAAGCAGGGTGACAATATACAGCCTTAAGGTAATCGTTTCCCGATTTTGGAACCAGTCTGTTGTCCCATGTCCAATTCTAACTGTTGCTTCTTGACCTGCATACAGGTTTCTCAGGAGGCAGGTAAGGTGGTCTGGTATTCCCATCTCTTCAAATGGTCCACAGTTTGTTGTGATCCACACAGTCAAAGGCTTTGGCATAGTTCATAAAGCAGACGTAGATGTTTTTCTGGAACTCTCTTGCTTTTTTGATGATCCAACGGATGGTGGCAATTTGATCTCTGTTTCCTCTACCTTTTCTAAATCCAAGTTGAACATCTGGAAGTTCACAGTTCACATACTGTTGAAGCCTGGCTTGGAGAATTTTGAGCGTTACTTTGCTAGCATGTGAGATAAATGCTATTGTGTGGTAGTTTGAGAATTCTTTGGCATTGCCTTTCTTTGGGATTAAAATGAAAACTGACCTTTTCCAGTCCCGTGGCCACTGCTGAGTTTTTCAAATTTGCTGGCATATTGAGTGCAGCACTTGAACAGCATCATCTTTTAGGATTTGAAATAACTCAACTGGAATTCCATCACCTCCACTAGCTTTGTTCGTAGTGATGCTTCCTAAGACCTACTTGACTTCACATTCCAGGATGGCAGGTTCTAGGTGAGTGATCACACATCATGGTTATCTGGGTCATGAAGATCTTTTTTGTATAGCCAGAGGTAAATTAGTATGGAATTAAAAGGAAAGAAGTTTCACTTCATACCCTCTGGCTATATGCTTCTCCTCTTAACCAAGGGATTAGAGATTTTTGTTTTAACATGCATAAAACAAATTTTAATTTTAAAAAAATTAAGAAAAAAACACTAAGTTGCACAAAGTATTTCATCTTTCTGTGCCTCAGCTTCAATTCTAGCAAAATGAAGTTGAAAGAAATGACAGTCTTTTGAAGGTGTCTTGGTTGCTCTAATCTAGGATTCTGGGACAATGGGACTTTTAGAGAAAGAGTGTAGATATTATCTTTGAATGCAAATGTGTTAGAAATGTCTTAATTATGTGTCCTCCCAGACAACACCAAGTAGATTGGCGAGAGTCTCAATTTTCGTTGTTTGCGTTCTTCAAACCTCAGAAAGGGAAGAGAGATGGAGTCAAATCCTGCTGGGATAAGGAGGCAGTTCACTAGGAATGAAATGAAGAGAGAGATAAGAACTCACTGGGCTAGTCCCCATGCATGCCAACAGACCTGGAGTAAAAATTGCCTTTATACACAGCAGTTTGGAGCAGAATACTAAATAGGAGAGCATGATATAACTTGTGCTTTCAGAAAGTAGAAGGGTATAGATGATAAGAGCTTGCCTGAGTTTAAATGGTATGATGAAAAGAAAGAGGGATGAAAGCAGACACAGTTTAGAACCCAGGAAAGAGTCTGTTTAATGTTGAAATTCTTTGTCAGGAGAGCTTTATAACAATGCAAGATGTACAGCTAGACAGGAGCAGACCAGGGCAGCAGGTACATTTGTCGAACGTGCTCTCTCAGCTTAGCTGATGTTGGGGTTTGTCTCCCCTCTGGAGGAATAGCTGTGAATGAGGGCAGGACGTTTTGGACTGGGCATCTCCCTGCCATGAGGGTCCTTCATGGTGAAGGGGGGACAGTAAGAATTAGTCTTTGATTTCAGGATCTCTCATTCCCTTCCTCATTCCCCCCACCTCTCCAAACCTCTCAAGACTAAAGTTCCCAGCTGAGATCCATTCCATTTGTTTGTGCTATGTTTTGGGAGTGGCCAGTAAGACATTTTCATCTGGTTCTCATTTTCCACATAAGTCTGAGACCTCCTCAAAATGTGGGGTTTTTTTTCCAACAGAATCGGGGAGTGGGCCATCTTCCTTACCACCCTAGCCTGAACGTACTGATTAAAAAGGAAAAGCTATAAATATTAAGAATGAGGTCACCTTCATGAACTTCTAGCTCTCTCAGATGGGGAAGGCATTTGTGGCTGCCTCTATTGATCTTATTTCTGTGGGTGTCTGTAATGACTGGGAAGTCAGAGGGAGGACAGAGTGCTCAGTCATAGTGTGGCTGTGAAGGCAGCAACATGAGAAAAGCCACCAAGAAAAAATGATACACCATAATAGGGCCACTGCTCCCTTCTCCATCTTTTACTGAACAAACTGCTGAAATGCCCGACACTGCTGTAAAGTCAGCAAAAACTGATGAACTTGTAGCAGGTGTTATCACTTGTAGCCATCTAATTTCAGCTTAAACTCCCTGGAGAACGTAGTTATGGAGACCAGGGGGAAAGTGAGAGCATTCCTGTTTAAAGTCTGGAATCAGAGGTTTTGGCTAAAGACCAAAACCTTTAACCTGATTAACTCCTCTCTCAAACAGGAGAACATCAAGAAGATACTGAATCTACTATGTTTTACAGATAAACTAAGTGGAGGGTCTGGTTCAAATAGTGAATCTGTTAAAAAAGAAGAGAATTAGCACTAATGGACTGTTCTTTTACTTTCTGCATATGAACAGAATCAACTGCGCCCTAACCCAACATCTGTCAGCCAGATAATGTGCACAGTTCTATGCGGGTCATTATTTGTCGAGGAAGGGACTATCACATGGTAGATGCTGCCTGCTTCAGTTGAATTGAAAGGAAATCTGTTAGAGGAGCCAGGAAACGTAGTTAACCCTGCACTTCAGTTTGGCTTTTATTTTTCTTTATATTTATTTTTTTCTGCCCATTCTACAGAGAAATTTACCTTAGAAAACAGAACAGTGGGGTGGGTCTTAGGGCAGCACCTCAGTCATTCGCCAGGGTGTTTGTTCTTTATCAGGCTTCCCAGGTGGCCCTAATGGTAAAGAACCTGACTACCAATGCACGAGATGTAAGAGACCCGGGTTTGATCTCTGGATCAAGAAGATACCCTGGAGTAGGAAATGGCAACCTAATCCAGTATTCTTGCCTGGGAAATCCCATAGACAGAGGAGCCTTGCAGGCTACAGTCCATGAGGTCGCAAACAGTCAGACACAACTGAACAACTGATAGCTTTTGTTGCACCAAAGTGCTATATTCATTGCCTCATCTGTGCCTTGACTATCCTGCAAGTATTCGAGCTTGAGGAGTGCAGGCAGAACTGGGTTTGCCATTGCCCTCTTGGACATCAACTTAATGTCAGACAAGGAGGTGATGCTCAACAGAAAATGGCAACTGTTCAATGTCATTGTCTCCCTGACTTCTTATTAAAGAGGCACTCAGTAGACAACCGGGACTGCTGGCTTGTAGGTTATTACTTTAAACTTTTTTTTCTTCCTACCAACACCTGGGGGTCTCTTCTGCTCCTTCCTTTTCTTTCTTCTTCTCTCCCTGACCAAGGCCTTATCCTAACTTAGACAGGTCAAAGGAAAAGAGGATAGTAATTACTAATATTAAAATCCACAGAAAAAGTAAAGGAATGGAAAATATGTTAGATCAGATATTTGCAAATGGTGAGAGAGAAAAATGCATATTGCTGGATACACCCCAGGGAAGATGAGACATGTTGTCTGGTATCAACCCATAATAGCCATACATGTCCCAAGAATCATTTAATTGAGCCCATTGGCCATCCCCACTCAATAGGAGTCTTTTAATGAAATAATATGTAATGACACTTCCTTACAGAAAGACATGCTTCTTGACTTGTGCAGGGATAGGGGCACAGGGAAGATGGAGATAGGTGGGGTGGGTCATGTTGCAGCTGCCTTGCATACCTGGGCCAAGATGATGCAAGCTGAGAGACTGAGGGAAGGATATTTCACAACTAGTTTAGTGCTCAGACTCTGAGAAGCGCTTTCATTGTTGTTGATAAATGAGAAACGAAAGGGCAAACAAGCTCAGCAAATGGAGAAGCAGCAGTTATAAACACTAGGGTCTCTGAAATATCCCATGGAAATACTTAACTTTTGTACCTTTGTGTTGGCTTGTAACCTTTCATTAGAAACAGAAATGCCATGGGATCAGTGCACAGCTATTTATAGGCTGTGATCCAACAGCCTTTCATATCATCCTAGAGTTATAGACTACTCTGTGGAGCAGTCATTTTTGATGAGGTCATCAAAAAGCTCTAGTTATACCAATCAAGCCAAAAAATAATAATAATAATAAAGTAAACTCAAGTGGATAATCCCTAAAGCAAAAAGAACTAACTTTGAGATGTATGGGATCCTACATTTCCCATCTTCCATAAACTGGAATTTCCCTTTAAGGAATTGGATCATACATTATAATTATTATTGGCAAAAGTGGCCAGTGGGAATGAAAGCATTAATTTTCTTCAAAAATCAAACACCTCGGGTTTGTTTGAAAAAAAAAAAAAATGCTAAGAACTGAAGCCTCTATCTCTCTTTTACTGAGCACTGATGGGAAGAGAACTGTTAAGAAAAGTTATCCTCAGCAAATTATCAGTTGCTGAATTACGAAACTAGAGAAATTGGAAGCAGCTCTAGCTCTGGGTCTATTTCCCTTCTCCCACACCAAAATGGAATCTTAAGTGAAAAATTGCAGCATCTCCACCCTGTAATGAAATGTGCAGAAGAAATGAAAAACGCATTACTTTACCCCATGTGTATGTGCTACATCATTACACCACTGAGAATGTTTCACTAATGATACAGAACATATGGGGGTCTTACATAATGAACTACAATGAGGTACATTAAAAATATATATGAGTTTAATTTAATATATTTATTTAATTGATTACCAAAAAAAAACCCGTTTATCAGACAGTCTCATAAGACTTCTGTAGATGGCTATTATTCCCATTGGTGGAGTCCAGGCTTTGTGTTATTGTGAGGTTTACACCAGCATGAGTAGAAAGGGATCTAGTTAGCCACAATGAAGGATATCCTAAGGTCCAAAATTATGTTTGTTTTAATGGTTTGGGTGGTGAGTTCATTCTGTTCATGTCATCTTTTGAGTCTTGGTTCTAACTCTGGGCAAAGTTCTCTGGTTCAGTTTATGTTCCCATTTATGACAATCATTTTATTTCTCCCATAGGTTGTTGCCCTTTCTCTTCTTTCTCGCCAACAACAACAACAAAAATGTGTTGGAAATATTTCAAAAGTTGCCATCCTAGTGCCACAGAGATATAAAAATATAATTTGATAGAGATATTAATGCTTTTTAATATAGGATATAATTAGATTTTACATCCTTCAGGAAGTGGGAAGCAGTAGCTTATAGTTAGTATTGGATGGTCAATGTTTAGATTCAGATATCTCAGTTTTTCATGGGATCTAAATCGAAACTGTTCGTTCAGCTTTATTTGTGTAGTATGACTTCAATCTCTAGTATTTTTAAGACAGTGAAACTTAGGATTTCAAAGAAGAAGAGAAAAAACTTTATTTTCTTTGGTCCTGATATTTGTATAAGGGTATTCACATTTATCAACAGGTTGCAATAATTCAGAAATTTCACCTTAGCTTAAAACTCAGACTAAAACTCAATTTTCTGTTATAATAATTTTGTATAACCCCTGTTACATCTCAATTTACAGAAATAATTAGAGCAAATTAGATCACAGGAAAGTTTAATTAGCCAGGCATAGTTTGGAATTAAAGTTCATTTTCTGTGAAAATTAGAAAAGCTTGAGTGCTTGGTTCTTCATTGTATAATGATTTAGCATCATACATCAAAGGCATCCTGGGCAAGTGAGGGTGGGGCAGTGGCCTGGTGTGTGATGTCCCCACTGACTCAGAACTGAATAATGCCATGAAAGCTGAATAGTCAAGAAAGAGGAGCCCTGCAAATTGAGACCCAGTTATTTCCAGTGCATTAAGCCCAGGCTAAAATGTCCTGCAGGGGCTTCGCTGGTGGTGCTAGTGGTAAAGAAACCACCTGCCAATGCAGAAGGCACAGGAGATGCAGGTTTGATCCCTGGGTCGGGAAGATACCCTGGAGTAGGAAATGACAACCCAATCCAGTATTCTTGCCTGGAAAATTCCTTGGACAGAGGAGCATGGTGGACTACAGTCCATTGAGCCTCAAAGAGTCAGACACCACTGAGAAACTAAGCACAAAATTTCCTGCATTCAATAATGCATCTGTGATTTCACATTACAGCTATGGTTTGTTTTTTTTATTTTTTTAAAATCATCCTTTTGGGAATTCCCTGGTTGTCCAGTGGTTAGTACTCACCATGGGCCAGGGTTCAGTCCTTGGCCAGGGAACTAAGATCCTGCAAGCTGCACAGCATGGCCAAAAAAAAAAAAATCAGTCTTTTATTTCTGTATCGTATCTGTTGGAAGTCATAGGATAGTGTTTTTATCTGAATATTAGTATCTATATATTTAGGTGTGGGAATTATATTTTATGCATAAAGGAGTAACTTCTCTGATTTTTACATTCACTATTGTGCTTTAATTTTTCTAACATTCATATTATAGTGCTTTCTAGAAAAGCGATATCCAGGCAAGAGTACTGGAGTGGGGTGCCATTGCCTTCTCCGTAATCTGGACTAAGGTAGGCAATTAAGGTCTACATTTAAAGCCTGATGGTTCAGCTGGTAAAGAATCTGATTGCAAGGCAGGAGTCCCAGGAGACATGGGTTCCATCCCTGGATCAGGAAGAAAGTGGCAACCCACTCCAGTATTCTTGCCTGGAGAATTCCATAGACAGAGGAGCCTGGAAGACTACAACAACCCATGGAGTCGCCAAGTGTTGGACATGGCTGAGTGACTAACACTTTAAAGCCAGTCTCAAATCTCCAATCTTTCAAGAAGCCTCCCTGAACTCTCAGTTTGTCTCCTCTTCCCACTTATAATATGCCTCTCATAGTCTGCCTTGATTTAAAGTTCCTTATGCATACTACCCAACCTCTTGTAAGCCAGGGGCCTTCTAGCATTCATCTTTGCATATGCTACAGCTCTTAGTACAGGATTTTGTCTATAGTATGTGTTCAATAAATACTTATTTTACTGATCATTAATGTGAAGGTCAGTAAGCAACAGTTAGAACTGGACGTGGAGCAACAGACTGGTTCCAAATAGGAAAAGGAGAATGTCAAGGCTGTATATTGTCACCCTGCTTATTTAACTTATATGCAGAGTGCATCATGAGAAACGCTGGGCTGGAGGAAGCACAAGCTGGAATCAAGATTGCTGGGAGAAATATCAATAACCTCAGATAAGCAGATGACACCACCCTTATGGCAGAAAGTGAAGAAGAACTAAAGAGCGTCTTGATGAAAGTGAAAGAGGAGAGTGAAAAAGTTGGCTTAAAGCTCAACGTTCAGAAAACTAAGATCATGGCATCCGGTGGGGAAACAATGGCAACAGTGGCTGACTTCATTTTTCTGGGCTCCAAAATCACTGCAGATGGTGATTGCTGCAATGAAATTAAAAGATGCTTACTCCTTGGAAGGAAAGTTATGACCAACCTAGACAGCATATTAAAAAGCAGAGACATTACTTTGCCAACAAAGGTCCGTCTAGTCAAGGCTATGGTTTTTCCAGTAGTCATGTATGGATGTGAGAGCTGGACTATAAAGAAAGCTGAGTGCCAAAGAATCGATGCTTTTGAACTGTGGTGTTGGAGAAGACTCTTGAGAGTCCCTTGGACTGCAAGGAGATCCAACCAGTCCATCCTAAAGGAGATCAGTCCTGGGTGTTCATTGGAAGGACATGTTCAACATCATGTTGAAGCTGAAACTCCAATACTTTGGCCACCTGATGCGAAGAGCTGACTCATTTGAAAAGACCCTGATGCTGGGAAAGATTGAGGGCAGGAGGAGAAGGGGATGACAGAGGATGAGGTGGTTAGATGGCATCACTGACTCGATGGACATGGGTTTGGGTGGACTCCAGGAGTTGGTGATGGACAGGGAGGCCTGACCTGCTGAGGTTCATGGGGTCACAAAGAGTCAGACATGACTGAGCGACTGAACTGAATGTGAGGAACTATTTATTATTCAGACTACATGGTTCTGAAACACATCTGCGTGCAGTGAACGCCTTTGAATTTCTTCTTTCAGTGAAGCAGAATAGAGAGTAGTGACCAGCTTGGAAACTCATACTGGAAGAAGCCCCCAGCTCAGGGCTCAAATGTTCACCACCACCTGTTTCCCTTGACATATCTATCCAGCTCACTCAGACACCAATTCCACTGTGGAAAGCAGGATTCACACTAGCCAAAAATCATGTTAAATCAATATTTTGAATCATAAATGGAATTCTGTCAAACATAGAATTTGGCAGATCATACAGATCAGCCATGAAATTAAATTTGACTTTCCCTGAATATGGTGGGTCATCTCAGAAACTTCTTACACAAGCAAGTTTAAATATAGTAAAGATTTACTCACTACAAAAATAACTAAATGCTTTGTTTGTAATTTATTCTCAGATTAAGAATATGAATCTTTTACTTTGACCAAGTATTTTTTTTTCCTGTGTCTTTTCTAGTTACTGTAGCATAATATTCTAACCATGATCACAGGTTCCCATCAAAATAAATAACTTTTTAATTTAGTTTTTTTAACTAGTTTTATTCATCCATTTCTCCCACCCCCCTCAATCCCGCCGCCAACTTCTAGCAACCATTAACCTTTTCTCTGTATCTCTGAACTTTTCATTTTTAGATTCTATATATGAGAGGGATCATATAGTATTTGTCTTTCTTTGTCTGACATATTTCACTTAGCATAATGCCCTTGAGATCCATTCATGTTGTCACAAATGGCAAGTTTTAGTTCTTTCTATAAACAAATAATGTTTCATTGGGCATACACACCAGAGTTTCTTTATCCATTCATCTAATGATGGACACTTAGTTTGTTTCAGTATCTTAGCTATAGTAAGTAATGCTGCAGTGAGTATGGGGTGCACATCTTTTTGAGCCAGTTTTCTTCAGAGAAAATCCCAGAAGTGGAATTATTGAATAATATGATAATTCTGCTGTTTTTTTTTCTTTTTATCTTTTGAGGAAACTTCGTATTGTTTTCCATGGGCTTCACCGGTTTCTCAGAAGGTAAGGAATCTGCCTGCAATGCAGGAGACCGAGGTTCAATCCCTGGGTCAGGTTGGGAAGTTCCCCTAAAGAAGAGAATGGCTACCCACTCCAGTATTCTTGCCTGAAGAATTCCATGAACAGAGTAGCCTGGTGGACTGCAGTCCATGTGGTCACAAAGAGTCAGACACAACTGAGCAACTAACACTTTCACTTTCATATTGTTTTCCATAGTAGCTATAGCAACTTACATTCCCACCAACACTGCACGAGGATTTCCTTTTGGCCATATCCTTGCCAATGCTTGTTATTTCTTGTCTTTTTGATATTAGCCATTCTAACATGTGTGAGATGACTTACTGTGGTTTTAATTTGCATTTCCCTGGTGTTTACTGCGGAGAAGGCAATGGCACCCCACTCCAGTACTCTTGCCTGGAAAATCCCATGGACGGAGAAGCCTGGTAGGCTCCAGTCCATGGGGTCGCTAAGAGTCGGACACGGCTGAGCGACTTCATTTTCACTTTTCCCTTTCATGCGCTGGAGAAGGAAATGGCAACCCACTCCAGTATTCTTGCCTGGAGAATCCCAGGGACGGCGGAGCCTGGTGGGCTGCCGTCTATGGGGTCGCACAGAGTCGGACACGACTGAAGCGACTTAGCAGCAGCAGCAGGTGTTTACTGACATTGAGCATGTACCTTTCGAGTTCCCGTTGCCCTTCTGTATGTCCTCTTTGGAAAATATCTATTCAGATCTTCTACTCATTTTTAAACCAGCTTGCTTGTTTTTATTTTTAAATTTACTTTTTTTTTTTTTTACAGCTGAATAATACAAAAGTTATTTATCTGTTTTGGATATTAGCCTCTTACTAGATATGTGATATAAAAATATTTTAATAGGTTGTCTTTTCATTTTGTTGTTTCTGAAGCTTATTTTGGTGTAATCACACATGTTTATTTTTGCTTTTGTTGTTTTTCCTTTTAGTGTCATATCCAAAAAACATCACTAAGTTCTATGTCAGGGAGATTCTACCCACATTTTCTCCTAGGAGTTTTATGGTTTCAAGTCTTACATTCAAGTATTTAATTCATACTAAGTTAATTTTAGTGTGTATACAACACAAACTTATACAAAGATAGAGGTCGAGTTTTATTTTTTTGCATGTGGCTGTCCAGTTTTTCCAATACCATTTATTGAAGGAATGTCCTTTCCCAGTTGTATATTCTTGGCTTTTGATCACAAATTAATTTACAAAATATGCATGTGTTTAATTTGGGGCTCTCTCTGTTTTGTTCCATTGATCTATATGTCTGCCTTTATGTCAATACCATACTGTTTTATTAACTATTAGCTTTGTAGTATATAGTTTGAAATCAGGGATGTGATGCCTCCACATTTTTTCTTTCTGAGGATTGCTTTGGCTCTTCAGAGTCTTTTTGTGTACCATACAAATATTAGGATTATTTGTTCTATTTTTGTGGAAAATGCTGTCAGAATTTTGATAGGGATTGCATTGAATCAGCAAATTGCTTTGGGTAGTATGGATATCTCAAAATCATCGATTCTTCTAATCCATAATCATGGTATCTCTTTCCATTCCTTTGGTATTCAATTTATTGCATTAATGTCTTATAGTTTTCGATATACAGGTCTTTTACTTCTTTGGTTAAATTTATTCCAAGGTATTTTATTCTTTCTTTTTCAGTTGTAAATGGAATGTTTTTCTTAACTTCTCTTTCTGATAGTTCATTATTAATGTATAGAAATGCGGCAGATTTTTTACTTACTGATTTTGTATCCTGTAACTTTACTGAATTTGTTTATTAGCCTTAACAGTTTTTTGATGAAGTTTTTAGGATTTTCTATATATACTATTATGTCACCTGTAATTAGTGATACTATGTCACCTATAATTAGTGAGAATTTTACTTTTACTTTCTAATTTGTGTTCCTTTCACTTCTTTTTCTTACCTGATTGCTCTGGCCAGGACTTCCAATACCGTGTTGAATAAAAGAGATGAGGATAGTTATCCTTGTTTGTTCTTGATCTTAGCAAAAAAGATTTAGCTTTTCACTGTTGAGTATTATATTAGCTGAGAGCTTTTCATATTTGGCCTTTATTGTGTTGAGCTTAGTGACTAAACAATAACAAATGTTTCTTCTATATCCACTTTGTTGAGAGTTGTATCGTAAATAGATGTTGAGTTTTACCAAATCCTTTTCCTGCTTTTATTGAGATAATCATATGATTTTCATCCTTCACTTTTTTAATATGGTATGTCACATTGACCGATTGAAGACGCTGAACCATCTTTGCCTCTCTGGAATAAACCCCACTTGATTATGGTGTATGATCCTTTTAATATATTGTTGAGTTTGGTTTTCTAGTATTTTGTTGAGGATGTTTTCATCTGTGTTGATCAGGGTTGTTGGCCTGTAATTTTCTTTTCTTGTGATATCTTTGTCTGGTATTGGTATCAAGGTAATCCTGGCCTCATAAAATTAGTTTAAAAGAGTTGGCTCTTCTATTTTTCGGAAGAATTTGGGTAAGATGGGTATTAAATCCTCATTAAATGTTTGGTAGAATTCACTAGTGAAGCCATTTGTTCTTGGACTTTTATTTGTTGGAAGGTTTGTGATGCCTGATTCAATCTCCTTACTAGTAATCAGTCTGTTCAGATTTTCTGTTTCATGATTCAGTCTTGGTAGGGTGTGTGCTTCTAGGTTGTCAAATTTCTTGGCATGTAATTGTTCAGAGTAGTCTATTATGAGGGCTTCCCTGGAGGCTCAGACAGTAAAATCTGTCTGCAATGCAGGAGATCTGGGTTTGATTCCTGGATTGGGAAGATCCCCTGGAGGAGGGCATGGCAACCCACTCTAGTATTCTTGCCTGGAGACTCTCCATGGACAGAGGAGCCTAGTGGGTTATAGTCCGTGGGATCCCAAAGAGTCAGACATGACTGAGTGACTAAGCACAGCACAGCACAGTCTATTATGGTCCTTTATGTTTCTGTGGTATCATTGTAATGTTTCATTTCTAATTTTATTTATATGTTGTTCTGCTTTTCTTTTTCTTGGTGAGTTTAGCTAATGGCTTCTCAATTTTATTTCTCTTCTTGAAGAACCAGCTCTGTTTCACTGGACTTCTTTCATTCGGTCTCTTTATAATTCTTCTCTAATGTTTTTTTATTTCCTTCTTTCTATTAACTTTGGGCTTTTTTTTCTTTCTTTCTTTCTAGCTCCTTGAGGTGTAAAGTTAGACTTTTTGTTTGAGACTTCTTTCTTGTTTCTTGAGGTTAACATTTGTTGCTATGAACTTCCCTCTTAGAATAGCTTTTGGCACATTCTAAAAATTTTGGTGTACTTTCATTTTCATTTGTCTCAAGGTGTTTTAAAATTTCTCTTTGACTTTTTCTTTGACTTGCTGATTGCTCAGTAGCATGTTATTTAATCTCTGCATATTTTTTCTTTAATCACTGTTGCATAAAATTCTAATGATGGCCACTGGTTCACATCAAAACATAAATATTTTATGGTTCTGAGGAGCAAGTTTTAATTTTGGAGCATAGTTAATATTAATATGTAATTAATAAAAATATCTATCATTGTCAGACTAGTTAAGAGAGATTGTAGTATAATTGACTTTTATTAATCATGAGAAAACAAAGGCATAGAAAATTTGCAAGAGTCACAGAGCAGGGGTAGTGTAATGTCAGATGCATGTCTTTTTCTTCTGTTGTTGAGATGTTGAGCCATACCATCTGTCTGTGAGTCTATTTATTATATGAAACTGGTTTACCTATCATGTCTTAAGCAGAGTCCTGAGTTTCCCCTAATACATTTCATTTGTCTCTGAAATGTTTGTAGAAATATTTGAGTATTATGTCTGATATCATAGGAATTTGAAATGCATCAAATAAAATGAAAGCACATTGGAAAAATAGGAACTTCAGTGACCTTCTCATTTTACCAATAGGTTTAGTGAATTTGCCATACATTTAATAAGAATTTATGATCTAAATAACCCCTCCCACTTTATCTAACTCATGGAATTTTGACTAAAAGTACCATTGAGTTATACAGCTTAAATGGGTGATATGAATTTATGGTATGTAAATTATATTTCCATAAAGGTGTTAAAAAATAAGTATACATCCTGGATTGCTGCAAATGAATAAACATAAGCAAACAAACATAAATTGTTTAGAAAGCCACCCAGATTTAGCAATTCAAAGTATTCTAGACCAAAGATTTGAATGCTGGAAGAGAGTTGGTAACTCCTGGTAGCAAAAACTAGAGGCCCAAAAGAGTTGTGTAATCTGGCCAATATCTCACAAGAGAGTTAAAGGCAAAAGCAGATTCTGAAGTCCATTCTCTTACACAGATGAGAGCAAAACTTGTTATTTTGGATTCTTATAAATTCACTGCATTGCCCCTGTTTTCCATGGTCTATACATTTTCTAAAGTTTATGACCTCTCAGTCATATTGTAGTCATATGCTTAAAACATTCAGATCACTTGGTACTGGCCCTAGAACCTAAAAAGTACCTAAATGAAAACAAGACTGAGTCTAAATAAATATTTCTGTGAGAAAGGAAGCAAATACTTCCTTCTCCTTTCCTTGAAAAATGAAAGTGAAAGTAGCTCAGCTGTGACCGACTCTTTCTGACCCCATGGACCATAGCCTGCCAGGCTTCTCTGTCCATGGAATTCTCCAGGCAAGAATACTGGAATGGGTAGCTGTTCACTTCTCCAGCGAATCTTCCCAACCCAGGAATTAAACCCAGGTCTCCCACATTGCGAGCAAATTCTTTACCATCTGAGCCACCAGAGAAGCCTTTCCTTCATTCTTATTTAATTAACCTTATCATTCATTTTTTTTATTTTAAGCTATTCCAAGTCATTTTGGGGACTGGGTATAAGCAAATTTGAAATTTCAAAAATGAAATTTCATAAAATGAAATTAACGCCAATCATAAACTTGGTGTTACATTGCCTACCCTGTTGATTTTCTCTGAAATCAAATGTTGAGGATACTTAATAGTATTAAATCTGCATTAAAGACTGGCAACAACTTCCTGTATGCTAGAAGCCATTTTTGAATGAAAGCTTTTTGAACTTTTATCTGTAAACTAAAATAGATCACTGTATTTGAATCTATTTCATTGTACCATATTGTGAATGAATTTACTATAAAGGAAGAATTTTTTTTAACTTTTATTACTTATGTGTGCTATGTGCTACATTGCTTCAGTCGTGTCCAACTCTTTGCGACCCCATGGACTGTTGCCCCCCCAGGCTCCTCTGTCCATGGAATTCTCCAGGCAAGAATACTGGAGTGGGTTGTCATTTCCTCCTCCAGAGTATCTTCCTGACCCAGAGATTGAACCCTCATCTCTTACATCTACTGCACTGGCAGGCAGGTTCTTTACCATTAGTGCCACCTGGGAAGCCCTTTATTTTATTTTTGGCTGTAGGTCTAATTTCACTTTGAGAATTTGTATTTGCAGCCAAATGAAATTCATATTTGCAATAAGAAAGATGTGCTTCATTATTTGAAACAATAGCCCATTTTTATGGAGAGACACTAAAGAAGACTGAAATTAATGGAGAAATGCTTCATGTTTCAATGTAGAAAGAGAATTCTTCAGAAAGTAATTTCTAGGTTTAATTCAATTTTATTTTAGCTCCTAAAAAGTTTTTTTCCCTTAAATTTGATATTTTTAAGTTGACATGAAAATATAAGTGATACTAGACAAGAAAATAAAGGGCAAAATTCAGAGGCAAAGTTATATATAATTAAAAAACATTATATAGCTATAATAATAAAAATATGTACTGGCAATGAAAATAAAAATGGAAAACAGGGGAAAAAGACATATTATTGTATGTATGTGTTTATATATATATATGTGTGTATATATACATGTATATATATGTGTGTATATATATATCTATGAATTCTTTATTATTTTGGCTGGGCAGCTTACAGAATCTTAGTTCCCTGACCAGGGATCAAACCTGTGCCTTCTGAAGTGGGAGCATGAAGTCTTAACCACTGGACTGCCAGGGAAGTTCTGATATATACTAGAATTTAAGTGAAATGGAAAAATAAAAGAGTTGCATCCTCTGGAATTTGCCTGAACTAGCAGGAGAATAAATATTGTCTTTCAAACCCTGCCCAACATCTTCTCCTTTTCTGCTTATAGAGCTGTTGGTCAGATATTAATTCAACCAAAAAATTTAATACACAATATTTGAAGCCATTTTAAAGACAAATTCAGATTCAAAAGCTCTGCTTGCTCTTTGTAAAGCTAAGGCCATGGGGTCAAGTTTGACTTCCCTTTGGTTATGAATGTGGTCTTAAGAAGAGGACCCTGATATAAGTATAATATTTGAGTGCAAGTGGTTGATTTGGGAGGTAATCCTAGGAAATACTGGCAGGGGAATGGAGAAATAAGACAGGGAAGGAAGGTAGCCAAGGAAGTTTTTGTTATCAATTACCTTATCACTGTGGGCAAATGGAACCTGATCTTGCTGGAAAAATCTGGGAGCTGGTGTATAACATGCACCTGGACTCGTCTGCTCCAACCTGTCAAGGGTAAGAGAACTTGGGTAATTACACACCAGTTTTTTGTTGAGGGATGCTTGACTGGGAAAGGGGCAGGTATTAATCTCTGGGTAGTTCCAAACTTCTGCTCCCAAGGACCAAACAATTTTGGTGGCCAAATAATGCCTCAGACAATAAATCCAGGTGCTGGCAGTTGGAAGTCAGACCAGTAAGCACTGAAGGGTTAAAGGCAAAGAGGTATAGATGAAGAACTGGCAGTATTCTGCTAGTATTCAAAAACCAGTATTCTGAACATTTATTTTGCATAGCAAAGATATCAGACTTTTTAGTCTTCCTGTGATAACCTGAACTGAGAAAAGGTGGTGAAGGATGGTTGATAATTGCTGAGCTTGGAAAAGACATATAACAGGTGAGAGAACTCAGTAGGGAGAAAGCAAACTTGGCATTTGGCCAGTCTAAGGAGACATCATCCTGACAGTGATTGGAGGATGCCATTTTAGACACAATGTTATTTTATAATGAATCTGAGAGTGTTTCCCCTTCCATCTTCAATTATCTCCAAACTTTCGGTAAAAATCTTCTATGTGTAATAGTCCTGTGTTAGCAGTGCCTTGAGAAGTAAAGATGAAGGAGCTGTGTCTGTGCTGAGAATGAAGCTGTGCTGAGTGGTGATGAGATGGTTATGGAAGTGGTTGGCAATTGAGCAAGTTTGCTATGAGAGATGAATACCCAGAGAATGTAACTCTCCACAGGAATCCCTGGAAATATCAGGAAGACTGCTATTAATGAGATTTTATGTAGATTTTATTTTAAAAAAATAATCCCAGAAAGGTATAGAACTGGATTCTGTCTTTAATTAAAATTTAAATATATTGTTCCTTATAAATTTTTGCATTAGTTTTGATTTTTTTTGAAATATTGCATCAAAATATTATTTATCTTGATTATTGATGTATTTTTAGTGCCCCCTCAAATTTTACCCTACAGATAAATTCCTCACTCATCTCACCCAAGTCCTAAGTCTCAACATGGAGCTATTTAGGTCATCTGTGAAAGATAGTATATAAATTACTGGAGAAAGAAAATGGTGTTGGGAGAATTGATTTAGCTATTGAAGAAAATATAACCTAAATTCATTCTTGGTAGCAAATAAATTTTAGAGTAAAGTGTAAAATGAATAAAATTAAAATGTAAGAAGATAATATTAAACATTAGGATATGGAAAGAATTCCTATGCCTATCAAAGGTAAAAACTACAAAAATATGCATAACTGAACTGAATAAAAATTTAAAACTTCACTCTGTTTCAAAAAATGTGAAAGGTAGACAAGGAAGAAAATTTACAACAAATATTTTGAAAGGACTAAATCATTAATATGTTAACTTGATTTTGGAAAAGTAATTTTGAAGTTTGAATAAAGATCCTTAGAACTGTCTGTACTTCTTAATACAGAAGTCTTACTTCTAAGAATCTATCCTTATGACATTGAGATGTGGTCAAAGGCTTATGTATAAATGTAATATTATGTAGGATTATCAGCAACAACAAAAATTTTTGAAAGAATCCAAATATCAGAGAATACAAAGATGGATGAAGTAGTTATCACTCTAACCACGGCAGAGTGATAGGATGAAACATACAAATATAAAAAATATGCTTTTAAAGAATATTTAATCTGGTCTTGAGCTGCAGCAGTGTGTCCACATGGCTAGGGATGGCATAGCAGAGGAGGAGCCAGGAACATATGTTTGAGTGGAGATCATTGCTATGGGGGATACAAATGACTCAAGGACAGAGGCCCTTCTTCTAAAATTTTCTGTATTTTATATTCTAGGTTCTGTGCAAGATTGTTAAGGAGGGGAAATAAAAAGTGACTTAAACTGTATTCCTATAAAACCCTGGAGAGTGAGTTTCTATGTAAAATGTGATTTGATTTAGAAAAACAAATATATATCACACAAGATATATAATCTCTTAGTGATGGGATTATGAGTGATTTTCATTTTCCTATTTATACTTTTTAGTACTATATTTAAGAATGCACTCTTGGAGCAAAGGGTTTTTGTATCTCAGCTTATCACTTTGACATATTTTCCAGATGTTTATGAAAATTTTTTTTCAAATAAATGTTACAATTTTTTGCCTTAGGGACATACAGACCTCAAAAATGGAATTCTTTTTCTCAGTAATTTTCATATTTTAATAATAGAAAGCTATATATGTAAAAAAGGCAATGAGAGGGCAGAAGTATATTCTATGCTATAGCAAATATCATGACAGATAACTGTTTGAAATGCACTTAAAGATAATTGATTAGAGATCATTTTCTGTATTTCTAAAATGTTCAGTATTCACTCACTTCTGTATGAAGCCACAAATTGTAGCATGAACACTGAACTGAATATCAGGGGACTGACGATCCAGTATTCCTTCTATCACTCCCATCCAAGAGATCTTGGCCACTGTTAGCTACCTTGGATTCTAAAAGGAAGGATTTTCTGTAGCTATTTATTGATTTTTGTTTGTATCTCTTTGAAATATTTGCAAATATGAATCTTGGTAGAATACATCTTTGGATCTGCCCATTTAGAGCTTACAAAATACATACCAACCAGTGATTGTATTTTATTCAATTCCTGGTGTCTTTGAAGCTCGGGACATATATAGTCAGAAGAGAACCAACCTCAGTATCTAAAAAAGCAATGGATTTTTGGTCTGGGCAAATGGGAAGTAATCTCCCTTTAGAAGATTTTATATACATACACGTACATGTGTATTTATGTATATATAACTAACTTTTCATGTAAAGATGATTGATGGTATTTTTCTTTTTTCAGTTGATGGTATTTTAATGAGCATTTTGATTCTAGGCATGCCATGGACTCAGGAACTGACAGCAAATGTACTTTACGAATAACAATGAATTTAGTCAGCACAGTACCATCGTGTCATTTGCTCAATGGGAATATCCAATGCTGTACCACAAATGTTAAATTGCTCTCCCTTAAAGGAGGTGACATCATGTAAGAAATTCAAATCCAGTATTAAATGATTCTTTTTTCTTTTAATTTCAAATGCAGCATCCCTGCCCTGCTTTTTCTGTCATGAGTTGGCTTTCATCTTGGCTCCCTGACTCAATGAACTTTGTGAATCACTGGGTGCTGCTTGCTATTTGTTCAAAAGATATATTGACTAGCAGACTCATATATTTTCCCTGTATTTACAAACAAAAAAGCAAATATACAGAAAGAAGAAGGAATCTTTAAAAATGTTATTGAAAAATTATCATTTTGTTTGGGCACAAAGATGAATATCCTAGAGCTGTGAGCTAAGGAAAAGGGGAGTGACCTAAGTGGCACACTTTGTATATGATGCCACCTTTCAGAAGGATTTCATTTTCATGCCTAGGAGACAAGCATCTTAAAAAAAAAAAGCTGGCTATTGCATATAAAGTTTAGAGAATTGAGTATTGTCTACTAAAGCAACAAGATTTACGAGAGACGTCGGGCTCAATTGCATTAGGGAAAAAAATGATTTCAAAAAAATCGCTTCCTTGCCTTTTAAAATGAAAACCATCTGCAATGAAAAATTTAAAATGATAAATCTTCTCCTTTCACACTGCTACTGATAAATGGTTAGTTTTTTTTCCCCTCCTTTTGAGAGGGACAGAATAGAAATATAGGAGTATGTGATCTTTTTGTACACAGGTCTTTTATTAAATATCTGTATACTCTTTGTGGAACTTTTAATAAGATTTTAAGTTTATTATTAATGAATGTTATTGTTATCTGATATTATGAGAGCCATTGCATGGAAACTCCAGACTATAACTTTTAGAGTTGACATTCAACAACATTTGACCTCTCTTATCTACGAAAAATGTCTTATTCTGTCCTCATAGTGATTTAAATCCATAGGGCATATTTAAGTCAAGATCTGGTCAATGTAAAATTTTAGTCAATTTACACAAGTTTATATTTATATTTTATGTTAAACATCCAATGATAGATACTTTTAACAATACACTATACTTTTCATGGTGATAAAAATCTACAAATCTCAGCATTTATTCAAATTATAAAAGAAAGAAAAAAATGCCATGATTATTATGTATTCACATACACATGGGTGTGAGCACACACACACAGAAGGAGGGCAGTGACTGAAGTAATAAAGCTGCATGTTAGCCTCTTTTTTTGTTTGTTTGTTTGGTTGATTCTCTACTATAAAGGCATTTAGGCAAGTGTGTACATTGTTTCATTTTACCCAAATCCTGACAAAGGGTGAGAACCTAATAAGGGGCAATGACTAAAGTCACATAAAATCATTCTGTATATTATGTGACTCTCAGTTTATTAATCTAGAGTGCACTAAATCTCATCTGGCTTACTGTGAAGCAGTAGTGAGTACAACTACCTCTAATGGTGGTTTCTCTCCCTTTCCTCAAATACAGGAGCACCCAGGCTCCTTTGGAAACATGTGAGTTTAATTGGAAATTCTGGTACCTACTTTACTAGTCATAAACCAGGTAATTGTTTCCTAATGCAACCTGGCAGTGCCATTGAGGGCAGATTATACAGAGCTGCCATCCTGAGGTGTTCTAAACAAGTGACAAATCATTAACAGCAAGTCTCTGGATCTCTGTGAGTGAGCTCTGTGGCTGCTACTGGAGGGAAACAAGACCAGAGAGGAGCGAGGGAGATCTGAGTAGGCAGGAGCTGCTGCATTAATGACTGGCATTGCCAGCACTGTGTGCTGGGGATGACTGTGGCATCTTCACTTTCACCTTCTCCTCAGAGGTGTTGCTATGGGTACCATCTCAGAGGTGTCACAGGAAAAAAGAGCAGGAGGTAGACTGATGAACAAGATAAAGTAAAGGATATGCAACAGCATAGCACTATGAAGACATCCTTCCCATACAAACGAGTGAATTGCATACTTCGATAGGGATCCATTAAATATGGAGGATGGCAGACAGGAGAGTGGGTTGAATTGTCAGCAAATGACAAATATAAGGTGCTTTGGAACTATTTTATGGCCTCAATTATCCACAAGATAATAGTAGTACTGGACCTATATCATTCAGGGTACAATCCTTTGTCACTAAAGTAATTTATGAGACCCTGGGAATTGTATGCATGTGTGGTATATGGGTATTTTTGTGATATGGAAAGACTCGGGAAAGCTGTTCGTTATTTTAAAGGCTATGTTTTTCCGCACTCTTTTCAAACTCCTGCTCCCTCCCATGATCAGAGATTCTCTGAAGGTGCCAACTCCCTAGCATTTTGACTCTGAAATTAAACATCATTGTAAGTTTCCCTCCTGCAATATGTTAATCACCATCAGTCTAATTCTTTCTCTTTCTCTCTGTAATATGTTAGCCTTTGAATAAAAGTCAGGAAAAAATTATTAGGAGCATTTTAACAAATTGCAGCATTTCAATGATTATGTCACAGTTGTCAGATTCCTTCCTTGCAGAGTTGGAAAAGTGACATTTTCTTAGTCTCCCAAGTTTATTTGACTTATTAAAATAGCATAAACAATGTTGAGGTAGAAAACAGATTTTTCTACAAACCTTTATTGTTGTGTTATAATCAAAGAATCCAACCATGTATATATTTATAGGGGACTTAAAAACATTCTGGTGGAAATGCAGAGCAACTTCCCTTCATAGTTTGTTTGGAAACTCAAAGTTCATATTTTATGGGTCATGTGACATTCAGCCTTTCCAAATTGGCTGGAATAGATTCTGTAAAGATAGAGCTAGAATTTTTGTTATCTTTTTGTTTTCTTCCCTTTCCTTTTATTTATTATTTTACTTTTGCTCTCCCAGTTTAAAATCATGGTAGTTTCTCAGAATGTCAACCAAAATAACATTCATAATCTGAAACCATTGCCTATTATTTTCACACATATATCATATAACTGTCATTGGAAACCATATTCTGGGGTGATTTGACCAAACTCTAGGGAGGCTATTGCAGATACTTTTCTATAAAAATATGTTTTTACTAAAATCATACAAAAGGACCCTTAACCCTGACCCTACTGCATATTTATTTTTTGTTGGCATCAATTTACTCAGGCACAGAAACAGAAGAAGTTCTTAGAGAAAGATCAGGTCCTAACTTTCAGACACTTCTCTCTTTCTGGCTCTAACTTAAGGTATAGATGGTTGTTAGAACTAGAAACAGATATTTATGGGAAAATGAAATTGAATTTGACTAAGCAGGAAGAGCTAAGACAGATTAGGAAAAACAGAGTAGACTTAGTCTTTATTCATTAATTTGTTCATTTATTCAACATTTAAGAAACAGCTGTCATGAACAAGGTACTATACTTGGCAGAGAGAAACAAAGACAAATAAAACACAGACCTCTCCCAAGGAGCTTGCATCTAGAGGACACAATCTTGAAATAGCTTATTCTATAAAGCTGTGAGTAGTGTGTATATATACCAGTATGATCTGAAATGTCTAGAAATGAGTGAAGTAGTGAGTATATAATTCACAGAAGGACTTCCAGTGCTCAGTCACTCAGTTGTGACTGACTCTTTGTGACTCCGTGGACTAGAGCCCGCCCGACTCCTCTGTCCATGGAATTTTCTAGGCAAGAATACTGGAATGGGTTGTCATTTCCTTCTCCAAGAACTTCCAGAGTGTCAAATAAAAGAATTATTTAGTTTTCAAAGGCTTTTATGTATAAAAAACAACTTGAAGTATTAAACACTAGATAAGCACAATGAAGGTAGAATACAAATTATTACTATACAGGGTATATGGGAGCCAATGTAAGGAATGTGATTGGGAAAACCTTGGGATAGATCTGAAATTTGGGGACTTTGTTACCTGCATACTATTATTTCCATCTTGAAAAGAAAATGTTCTTTGTTAAAAGTCATTAATTATTTCTATGAATTATGACATTATGGCAAGTAAGCTTCAAGAGGTTCTTATAGTCAGTCATTGGTTTCCTCGGTGGCTCAGTGGTGAAGAATCTACATGCAATGCAGAAGATGCAGGAGATGTGTCTTCAATCCTGGGTCAGGAAGATCTCCTCAAGGAAGGCATGGCAACCCATTCCAGCATTCTTACCTAGAGAATCCCCACAGAGGAACCTGGTGGGCTATGGACTGTAGGTTCACAAAAAGTTAGACACAACTGAAACGACTAAGCAAGCATAGTCAGTTGTGGGTTTGTACTATGTGATCTGGGCTTCCCAGGTGGCACTAGTGATAAAGAACCCACCTGCCAATGCAGGTTAGACAATAGAGTCGTGGGTTCAGTCCCTAGGTTGGGAAGATCCTCTGGAGGAGGGCACTGGCAATCCACTCCAGTTTTTTGTCTGGAGAATCCCATGGACAGAGGAGCCTGGCAGCCTACAGCCTATAGGGTCGCAAAGAGTTGGACCGGGCTGAAGTAACTTAGCACGCACACACTATATGATCTGAACATTTGCTATAACAGAGTTTCTTAAAATCAATTATTGTTTTTTATTATAAAGTTCAAAATAATTTTCCTTCCAACTATGATGTTAAGTTGCATCTAGTCCAACAAGAATATTATTGAGGTGGAGTTGCTTTGAAAAACTCAATTGTTAATCAGTTATCTTAAATTTTATCACTAAATTTGGCGTTTGGGTTTTGAATTTCTCTCACTTCCCAATATTGGAAAATTGTCAGGAGATAGTATTATAGAAACATTTGGAGTAATATAAAGTTACTAGCTCAGCACTTGTGCTTACTGAAGAATTAATAATGCCACCTGTCATTATTAGTGACAATAAAAGTCACACATCGTAAATCTTGCAAGATAGCTAGAGGCCATCAAGTTATCCTCCTTATACTACAAATTTTAGTAAATTTTAGAAAATTATCCAACTGATTTAAGAGTAGAATTTAACATATTTACAACCTCTGAATATATTACAAGGTGATTACAAATTGCTTTGGGATTTTTTTTTTTTAATACTCAGAAAAAAAAGGTTAGCTTTTACTACAATGTAAAATTTAGAGTCTTCATTGAAATATGTCTTCAAGAAAGCTGCTAAATTTTTTTATGAAACCATTAAATATATAAACACTTGAAAGGACAGTGTCTCTCTATATACATACATATGTATATATATGTGTGTGTATATGTATTTATACATATTTATATAAAGCATGCATGAATACACACTCTTATATTTATCTGTACATATGTCTGTCCCTACATCTGGAAGAATATATTTGCATTTGTAGAGTTGGTCCAGTGTTCATATCCAAATGCAAATTTGACTCTTTGAAGCAAATTTTTAAATTTGCATCTCTTTCTTTCTCAGTGGTTTTGCCAGTTGGTGTATTTCTTTGCTTATTTCCACTTTTTCTTCCTCTGCAGCATCCCCCATGAAGTGGCGCTGAAAGATCACGTTAGCACAGTTCCATGATGTGAAATACCACAAGTCTGCAATTTTTCGGTCTTCAGAGCAGCGCTGGGTTGAGAGGATGGAAATCTTTCAGTAATTATACCAGTTTGTATTCGTCTCACATTTGGGACCAAATACAAATCCGATCCACTCTTTCTCTCTGTGAATATTCATAAAAAACAAAGTGCCAATTCTGGGCTAATCATGTATGGAACCAAACATGTTGGTAAGTCCTAAGTATATACTGTATGTATGTATACATAAGAATATATATATTTATATACAGTAATTTTGCTTGTGTCCTCCTCTGTGAAATTTGTTTGTTTAGTATAAGGGCTGCTGTTATAATGTGTTAATAAGCTGCTGAAAGCTTGGCACCTATTACTTGAAATGACAGCTATGTTAGAAGCCTATTAACACTCATAGCAGCAGCTCTGCAGCTACTAGAAATGAATTTCAAAGAAGGTAAATGAACAAAAGCAATTTATGTCTCTAAGGAAAGCAAATAACATGCCCAGAACCATATATATGTATATATGTGTGTGCGTGTGTATATATATATATATATATATATATATATATATATATATATATATAAAATGTACAGTATATAAAATTAAAAAAAAGAAACCTCTTCCAATAAAAGACATAGCAAAAGAGAACTTTGGAGAAAGGAAAACTGCTAAAACATTTCCAAACAACCTTGAAGACATAAATGTTAAAGATATCAAGCATAACTTCCTCCCTTTCTTTCTATTGTATTTAAACTAGAACCATATCAAACTTAGTTATAGGAATAGAACTGTATAGGTAGAGGAAGTACAGTTTTCTCTCCATGAGAAAAATTTAAATCATCTAGATTTAGCTTGAACTTTTTCTTAGTCTCTGAACTTAGAAGGATACCATTTGTTATTGTTCTCTGAGGCAGGGCACTTTATGAGTCAGTTCACCCTGTCTTTGAAGTATTTTACTTACTTTTCACTGCCAGTGAAATTTTACAAGATGGCTAAAAGTCCTGGTTGAACCTTAGTCATAGTAATAAAAATGTGCTAAGTTAGATTGGGAGCAAATTTATTTTACGATACAGTATATGTGTGTGTGTGTATGTATGTTGGGAAGGTTATATTGCTGATGTTGGAGAGAGGCTAATTCCATCATTTTAGGCTAAATTTAGATTAAACTATCAATATTTTTAAGCCTTGCTTTCGAAACCTAGTAACAGGAGAAACATCACAAGACTTTTACATTTCAACTTACACACAAAAATTAGAAATTTTAGACCACTTTCAGAGTTTGTATAAAACTAACAGCCAATGGTTATAATAAGCAGCTTCATCCCTAGAGTAATTTACATTTTTACTTTTATATCTTTAATATTAGGATTGCAATGTCTTGGGTACATAGTACTACTATCTTTGAATTCATAGCACCGACTTTGTATTATCTGTGTATTGATCCTCTGCCCTCTAAAAATAAGTCTTGAAAAGTCTTTTGGAGTTATAGAAAACAAATGTTTACTCTAAAAATCTATGCAAATGTAAACTCAAAACCATTCTCTGTATGCACATGCATGTGTTCATACACTAATAAGCCTTAAGATTGGGACAGATTATTGTAATGACAGAGGAAAGAAGTGAGAAGAAAGGCAGTTCTTTCATCACTGAAACTCATGACAAAATATGCTTTAAATATTGTCCAAATAGAGTTTCAGTTTTCTAGGTAGGGAGTCACTATAAAAGTCCTTTGAGACAGTAACTAGAAATGCTCTTACTTTAAGTTACATTAACCAAAACCTATGTTTACCTGGCCCTCTTATAAAGTCAACAGTACAATGACAACTGATGCTCATTATGATTATCCTTGGGGCTTCCCGGTGGCACTAGTGGTAAAGAACCTGCCTGCCAATGCAGGAGATATAAGAGACTCTGGTTTGATCCCTGGGTCTGGAAGATCCCCTGCAGGAGAGCATGTCAATCCATTCCAGTATTCTTGCCTGGAGAATCTCATGGACAGAGGAGCCTGGCCGGGTACAGTCCATAGGGTCACAAAGAGTCAGACACGACTGAAGCGACTTAACGTGCACACATGATTGTCCTAAACAGACTTCAGCAAGGTAAATTTTTGCCTTTCAAATTACTAATAGTTTAATTATGCCCAGTCTTATTAGTATACAATGATTTAAAAAATGGATTCTAACAACTTAAAAATATACAATTTGTGTATGCTATGATATAGATAGGAGAAGGAAATGGCAACCCACTCCAGTATTTTTGCCTAGAGAATCTTGTGGACAGAGGAGCCTGGTGGGCTGCTGTCCATAGGGTCGCAAAAAGTTGGACATGACTAAGGTGACTTAGCATGCATGAATCCATTGGAGAAGGAAATGGCAGCCCACTCCAGTATTCTTGCCTGGAGAATCCCAGGGGCAAAGGAGCCTGGTGGGCTGCCGTCTATGGGGTCGCACAGAGTCAGACATGACTGAAGCGACTTAGCAGCAGCAGCAGCATGATATAGACAGTAAATCTACTATTTAGAGTAATTGAATAACCCAAATATCCTACTCCATCTCTAGTAGAGAACAGGCCAAACTTAAAATGAATCTGCATTTATTGGAGTTTCTAAAGACTTATATTCAGAAATGCCAATTACCAGTCATTTATGAACTGCCCAATATTATAATCTTCTGAAATTATCTATGAAATAGAATCTGGCCATTCAAACAATAACATCAAAAACAAGGATTGTGTAACATTAACATTTCCAATAGTAAAAATTAACTTTATTATTTTATTTTTTTAAATAATTACTTTAAGACTTTTATTAAAAATATAACACGTATATGGAAAAATTTATAAAGCAAATGTGTATCATTCAATGATTTACCATGAAGGAAACACCCGGGTGGTCACCTGTCACATGAAATATCAACTAGCACCTTAGGAACTTCTTTCCAATCACTGCCTTCCCTCTGCCTCCCATCATGGTAATCACCATCCTTACTTTTTTCCCTTTAGTTTTATCACCTAAAGTAAAAGTTTAGTTTTATCTGTTTTTTAAACTTACATGGAGAAAATCATACATGTAGATTCTCTTGTGTCTGGCTTCCTTATGAAGGTTTTCATGTTGCTGTAAGAACTGTATAGTATTTTATTGAATAGATGGATTTTGGGTAACTTCCAGTTTTGGATGATTTCAGACAATGCTGCCTTAAACCTTTTACATGTTTCCTGGAACCCTTGTGCATGCACTCTTGTTGAGTAGGTGTCTATATGAAGAATTGCTGAGATAAGATATCAGTTCAGTTCAGTTGCTCAGTCGTGTCCGACTCTTTGCGACCCCATGAATCGCAGCATGCCAAGCCTCCCTATGCTCAATTTAAGAAGATAATGTTTATCTGTTTTTCAAAGTGGCTGTACCAATCAATTTACACTTCTATTGGTAGTATTAGAGAGACATGATTTTTCTACTTCGTTGTCATCATTAGTTATTTTTAAATTTTTAAAATAATAGTCATTCTTGTGGTGTCTTATTGTAGTTTTAAGTTCCTCTTCCCTTATTAGTAATGGGGTTGAACACTCTGTATGTATTGGCTTACTCTTTGTGAATGGCAGATTTTTTTCTTTATTGGTTTGTCACAGTTATCATTTTTTAAAGTTTTGTAGAGGAGTCTATTAGTTATGTGCCCTAGATATTCCACTGTATGGTTTGTCTTTTTACCCTTGAATTAGTGTATTTTGATGAACAGGTAATCTATTCAAATTTTTACAAATTTGGTCACTATTTTTAGAGGTAATTTTTCTAGATATTCTATTTAATCCAAATTTTCAAATTTATTGCCATGACATTGTTAATATCTGTAGCATCTATAGAGATGTCAGTTTTAAATATTGATATTGGTTATTTATGCCTACCATTCTTTTAATTTTAATCTGTTTTATCAGGGTTTATCAATTTTATTAGTCTTAAAAAACAAATTTGATTTTGTTGATGTTCTCTATTATATGTGTTTAATTTGCAGTTTCTCCTCTTTTCCTTACATACTTTCATCTATTCTCTTTGGCTGTAATTTCTGTTCTTTTTGTAATTTAAAAAGATCAAGTTTTATTTTTTCTTCTTTTCTAATATATGGATTTAAAGCTATAAATTCCATTTACAAATAACTTCAGCAACATTCCATAAGTTTTGAGAGGTCATAGTTTACTATCATTTAGTTTAAAATATTTTCTAATTTCCATTTTTATTTTACTTCATCCATGAGTTATTTAAAGTATATTGCTTAATTTCAAACATAGAGATTTTCCAAATTGTTTCCACATATTTCTAGTTTATTTGCATTGTTATCAGAGCACATATTCTGTATGTTCTTGTTCTTTTGAAATTTGTTAAAATTGCTTATGACCCAAGAAATGGTAAGTTTGGGGACAATTTTGTATATGTTTGAAAAGAATGTGTATTCTGAAATGATGGCCATGTTTGAAATATGTTTATTATCATATTGTTAAATACATCTATATGATTTCTAATTTTCTGTGTGTTTTATCAATTTTCTAAGAAAAATCTTTCATTATGATTGTCCATTTGTCTCTTTAGTTTTGTTAGTTTTTACTTTATATACCTAAGGCTATGATAAGGGCATATACATTTAGAACTGCTATAAATTTCTGCTGAATTATATATCTAATCATTATAGTGTCCCTGTAGGTCCATCCATGTTGCTGCAAATGACAAGATTTCATTCTTTATGGCTGAGTAATATTCCAATATATTTACCACATCTTCTTAAGCTTGTCATCTTTTGATGGGCACTTGGGTTGTTTCCATATCTTGCCTATTGTAAATAATGTAGCTATGAACATTATAATCCATGTATCTTTTCAAATTAGAGTTTTTGTTTTTTTCCAGATATATAACCAGAGGTAGGGTTGCTGTATAATATGGCAGTTCTATTTTTAATTTATTAAGGAAACTCCATACTGTTTTTCTTAGTGGCTGCACCAATTTACATTCCCACCAAATGTATACAAAGATATCCTTTTTTCCACATCCTCTCCAGTATTGGTTATTTGTAGACTTTTTGATGATAGCCATTCTGACTGATGGGAAGTAGTACCTGATTGTGGTTTTGACTTGCATTTGTTTAATAATTAGCCATGTCAAGCATCTTTTCATGTGCCCATTGGCTGTCTGTATATCTTTTGTGGAAAAATGTCTTTTTAGGTCTTCCTCACATTTTTTGATTGGGTTGTTTGATTTTCAGTATTGCAGTATATGAGCTGTTTGTGTATTTTGGATATTAACTCCTTGTCAGTTATATTGTTTGCAAATATTTTCTCCCATTGTGTAGGTTGTGTTCTGGTTTTGTTGATGGTTTCTTCTGCATTCTTTTTAATCATCTGACAATCTTTGTCTTTAATTGAAGCATTTAATCCACTTACATTTAATGTATTTATTGATATACTTGGCTTAAATACACTATTGTTTATATGGTTTCTATTTGTGCATATGTCTTCCTTTTTATCCTTTCTATTTTCTTTTTGAGTTATTATTTTTCATAATTTTTCTTTGATTTTGTTGGCATAGAAGTCATAATTCATTTTTTATCCTTTTGATGATTATACTAAAAATTACAGCATTCATCTCTGACTTACAAATGTCTGATATTAATTGATGTTCTTAGTCTCTTCTTAAATAATTTAATTTCACTTACTCTCTCCTTTTATATATAAATGCAAATGAAAAATTTAAATTTTTTGTAGTAAATATTTGTTAATATTTGCTTTTGTAAGTTTCCAATTTTTCCTTATTTTCCAGTCTTCCACCTAAGATTATTTTCTTTCATGTGAAGAAAGCCCTAATGTATTATTTGTTGTAGGTCTGCTGGTGACAAATTCTCTGAGTTTGTTTGAGCTGTATTTAGCTCTTCCCTGATAGCTAGTTGGTAAAGAATCCACCCGCAATGCAGGAGACCCCAGTTCAATTTCTGGGTCAGGAAGATCTGCTGGAGAAGGGATAGGCCACCCATTCCATCCTGGGCTTCTCTTGTCACTCAGCTGGTAAAGAATCCACCTGCAATGCAAGAGACCCCAGTTTGATTCCTGAGTTGGGAAAATCCCCTGGAGAAGGGAAAGGCTACCCATTCCCAGTATTCTGGCCTGGAGAATTCCATGGACTGTATAGTCCATGGGGTCACAAAGAGTCAGACATGACTGAGTGACTTTCACTTTCACTAGATCAATAATTTTCATTCTAGAAGAAAAATTATAGAAAACTATGACTCTTAAGTTGACAGCAACTTCTTGCCAATATCTTAAATATATTTTTGCATTGTCTTCTGTCTTTCATTGTTTCTGTTGATAAATAGGCTATCATATGTACCTTTTCAGTGGATTTGCTAATATATCTTTTGTGACAGCTTTCTTTATTTTTTGGGGTTCATAAGGTTTCTTGAATCTATGGCTTGATATTTTTCTTTAGTTTTAAAATATTCTCAACCATTATGTTTCAAATGTTGCCCTTGATTCATTCTCTTTTTTCTCTTTCTCAGACTCTGAATTATATGTTTGAAACTGTAGGTCTTTTAACTGTCACCTGTGTCTAATCAGATCTGTAGGATTTGTACTGAACCCTTGTGAGCCTGTCTAATGTGGTTTTTATGGTCTTTAAGGTTATATTTTTGTGTCTCTGCATCCCTGGTTAGTTTTTTTTTTTATTGTATGTGAAAATTTGTTTACAAAAATAATATGAGAACTGGGATGATGTCTTCTTCTAGATAGTTTTTATTTGTTTCTTCCAGATGCCTGAGGAATATTCTGTAGAAACTCATTCAGGGAAGTTAATCTGGTGTCTGGCGTTGGGATTCTTTAAAGCTGTATAACAGTCATTCTAAGGTCTTGCCTGACTTTAGTTTGCCCTTGCTTTTCCAGCACAGTTTTTTTTAGATCTTAACCCAAAGCAATAGGAGTTCATAGAACCCCTTTTCTTGGAGACCCCTGGACTTGATACTGGTCCCTTATATTTAAGAGGCTCCCCCTTTTAAATTAACAGATGCCCTTAGAGGAAAAGGAGCCGTCAAAATACACTCATCTCCCTGGGTCTCTGTTCTTCCCTAGATCTTCAACTGATAAGTCTTGGCTACTTAATTACCTCCTTTGTGCCTTTAAACATATGCTTTTGGATGTGTGTTTTGTTCAGCTCTGGACTTCCTCAGGAGGTGATTTAATCTGAATTACCTAATCTGCTATTACTGACAGTGGACTCTCCTTAAATTTGTCCTAAATCTTTCTCAGTCTTTTATGAGTTTGAATAGTTTATTGGTTAGAGTTTAGATGAAATTTTATTTGGGAAATTATTGATTGTTTATACAAAGTAAGCTGGAGCATGTATGTCTATACTTTATACCTTGTTGATCTAAGTCTTAACCATGATGTGTGTCTTGCCTCAAGCTCAGAAGAAGATACTCTGATCAAGACTCTTGTGCATGTATTTTATTGGGAAATATTCCTGGGAAAAACTGATAGGGGCCTAGAAGGATCCAAGATCCAAGAATTGTAACTTTGGCTTAATCATGCAGAGGGGCCCTGAAAACCATGTTGATCACACCTCAGAAGAATTCAAGTTGGGGCAAAAAAAGCTAGAATATTTTGACCCCTGTATATCTCAGTCATTGTTGAAGGGATGTCCCCAAGGTAACAAAAATACCTATACTTCCGGCTTTCCAGTTACAGATGCAGAGCCTGTTTGCAATAAAAGCACACTGGAAGCTGGTATGCATGTAATTAGTAAAGGAATCCAAGAAGATACGGGCAGAGTAGACAGTGGCTGCAATAACTTAAAAGGCTCTGTCTTAATGTAGGTCCATGGAGTCCACAGACTTCACTGGGAAGAAAATGTGCTTATATTTTTACTAGCTTCTACTAAAATTTAGCATTTTCTTTAATTATGAAAGTAGTAACATTATCAGCACCTCTAAAGCAGTACTTGTCCCTATAGCACAAGACCTAGCATGGAGTAAGTAACTTGCTCAATATATTTCATTTTTTTAATGTATGAAATAAACAATACAGGAATTAGGTTAAAATTAGTCTCTGAATAAACCACATTTCTAAAATGAACCTTCTATAATATGATTAGAATACAAACATGTTGCTCTAAACTCTGATCATCAGTATGGTATTAGGAGAATAATAACAATCTATTTTACTGGTCAAACATATGATTTTTAAAAAGAGAGCATATGTCCAGAGATTTGGTTAGTGTTATATAAAATTATTACTCGTGTGGGAGGTATTTTTTTGTTGTAATAATTATGTACAAAGAGTCATCACATTATTCTTTTATAGTCCCATTCTGGGGTCACTGTAGAAAACTGGATTAAAGGGTGGGATGACAGTGACTTTGTGTGTATGTTGATCACTCAGTCATGTCTGACTCTTTGTGACCCCATGGACTGTAGCCTGCCAAGCTCTTCTGTCCATGGTATTCTCCACGCAAGAATATTAGAGTGGGTAGCCATTCCATTCTCCAGGGGATCTTCCCAAACCAGGAATCGAATCCAGGTCTCCTGCTTTGCAGGCAGATTCTTTACCATCTGAGCCACCAGGGAAGCCCAAGATTCCTTAGATTTTATAGCAAAATCCATGGCTCCAAATATTTAGGAAGAGAAAGAAAGGAGAATCATTTTAAAAACTAACTTTGACATATAATCAAGCTTAACCTTCATACTGTAGTTTGAAAAAGAAAACGAAGTTTAGCTAATGAACAGTGGACATTTTTCTAAAATTGATACCTATACAGAGAAAGGATGCCATCTACAGCACTGTAGGGCAAAAATGTTGTCCAGAACCAGAAGTTAAAAAAAAAATCTAAAATTCCCTTGTCTCTGGTGAGACAAATATCAACCCTAAAGTCAGAGATGATGAATCGTTTTGAGTCTTATTCCAACATTTCTGGTAGAACATAGTTTTATATTAGAAAAGCTACCTTGGAACCCACCTAAGGCGATTTCAATACTGACAAGCCCACACATAGTGTTGTAGGCCAGACAGGTAGTTGTGATGGTTTGGACCATGAGACAGCACCACAAATAGGCTATTAAGTATATTTGATTTATTATATTTCCTTTCTGATATGAAATATACCTGTCCATTTTATAGAAAGTCAATTTTTTCTTTAAAGTGGTTACTTCTAGTTTGATGATCTTTTGAAAACTATGGAAAGACTGTCAGAAACTTGGAAGTTCTGTGAAGACTCACCCCTACTGATCCATCTGTCACCTCAAGTTCATGTTTACTTGGGGTTAATATGTACCTTCATAGAATGACTGTTCAGCTCCAGTCATTTCCTGAGTTTAGTAACTAAATCTCAATTACATTCCAAGCAGACTCTCATTTCTTCGTGGGCTTTGTGTATTCTTCTCTGGGCCAAGAGCTTCCTTGTATATCAAAGGCAGTTTTTTGTAGAGAAGGGAGACGTAAAGGGGCAGAGGAGCCTGGAACCTGACCCTGTGTTACTGCTTCTGCTTGAGAAAGCTGAGAAGTTAAAAACACTCGCTAAATAATTCCCTTTAAATCAGAAGAAAAATGATTTTTTACAGTTAACAGTTAGATGCATGATGATTAATGTTTTCAACCTTGAGGGCAACTCTGCCTGTTTAGTATGAATTTTTTATTTCTGTATTTCAAGTGAAAAATATCCTGGAGTCCTTTTGAATTTCAAACAATTAGTCCAAATTCAAAATGTATTAGGTCAATTGTATATTTTTAATCTAATTTTAATATTCTTTGACTGTGAAATTGATATGCTAGCATTTATTTGCTCTTGAAACCTTTCAAAGTTTGTAACAGTTTTTATCCCTTTTAAAATTATTTTAATGCTTAATGATGAAAGCCTGGTCTAAGAAGGAGATAATATTTAAGTACTATACCAATGCATGGGGCAGGGTAGAAACTGTCTATCTAGTCTGCTTTCTTTCCATGAGTATGTAATACATGTTATGGAATTTAATGTGAGACTTCCTCCTCTGGGGAACAAGTGACTCAGATAGAAGTGATAGAGTAGGCAGATGTGAGCGACATCATTAGTCATAACACTAGATTTCACAGAAAGACAAAAGGACTAATTTAAATGGTGTACAAGAGAATGAGAGGTAATTGCCTGTTTTTCCTGGTAAGAACGTAGAAGACAGAGCTGAGTTAGTATCCCTGCTCATCTGTATTACTCTGAGCAAGTATACATTTCCTCAGCTGTTAAATGTAGAAAGTAAAACCTACCTTAATATGTGTACATTAAAAAAGATCTGGAAGGGTATACAATAAAAGGTTAATAGTAGTTATATTAGGGAGGTGAATTTATTTGTATTTTACCTTAGATAGAATTAAACATTTTTAAACAAGAAAAATATATAACAGTCTTGTAGGACTATTTAAAGGTTTGGTTTGTCTCAAAAAATTTTTTTTATCAATAGAGCCCCTCTTTGAAAAGGCATCTTAGATGAAACTTCATTACATAAATATATGTATGTGGAGCTGCTATGCTGACAAATCCCCATGCCCTGGCTTTGTCTCCCTTCTTCTGGTAACCTTTCTGGCATCTCTGTGAAGCTCTGAGCTCCAGGAAAAGTGGTAGAAACCCACTTTGATATGGTTTATTGGAGGCCATGAAAGGAAAGGATCTTGAATAATGCCAGCCATGTAATATTTACTCAGGTAATGCTATTAATGTTATTATTGTCACCGATTGTTTTGGAACTTCATTCTAGAAGAAAGCAGTTTAATTTACAAATGGGAAAAATGAGATGATACGTTCTTTTCTAGAGAGCATTTACCAATTCCCTGGTGAGTCCATGTTGCATGTCCAGACTTTCTGTGTTGAGCCTACCTGGGGGTCAGCCAGTATTGTTGGCTCAGGATTACATAATTGCACCTTTTCCAGTCTAAGCCATGCAGATAAAACAGTATGGGGCTTCCTGATTGCCTCCCTTTAAAGCTTAGCCTTGGTTTGTGTCTCAAGAGCATTCTCAACTGTTAGCATAAGAATGTAGAAGGTCCCATTGTTGCCTGAAGAATCCCATGGATTGAGGAGCCTGGCAGGCTACAGTCCATAGTGTCTCAAAGAGTCAGACATGACTGAAGCAACTTAGCAGGCAGGCACACATAGAAGGTCTAGTCTATCATTTGGTGATTCAGGATTGATATTCTGACTTACCATTGATATTCTGAAAACCAGACATCCTACTGTGAGCTGGAGCTGACTTGTATTGGCTCATAGAGATCCATTGTTCGTTTTTGAGAAATTATGCAGCTAGTGGATGTTACATAGGTAGCTTGAAATCAGCCATGTTGGGAGTATTTATACTACTGCAGTTTAGACATTGGCGAACTAAAAAAAAAAGACCTTTACCCTGAGGAGTCAGTTTAACATCTACCAGAACAGGACTTGTTTAGGAGCTAGCCACCAAGTCATTCCCAGTTCTCAAAACGAAATTTGTATTCCTTCCTACCTGGAGAAGGAAATGGCAACCCACTCCAGTATTCTTGCCTGGAAAATCCCATGGATGGAGGAACATGGTAGGCTAGACCAATTCTTGCCTTTACATCACAAAAAGATTTAGACCCTTTATTCTGTTCAGACTTCACCCCAGTGGCAGGAGTTTGATATTATATCCCAGCTCTAAGCTGGGACCCTACTTCCCATTATCTTCTCACAGATCTCTCCCAAGGCCTGTCTAGCTAAGATTTATGAATATATCACCATTGCAGTCATTTCCCCTCATTTGCAGTTTTACTTTCTGTGGTTTCAATTACCCACAGTCAACCACAGTCCAAAATTCCAGAAATAAACAATCAGAAGTTTCAAATTACAGGCCATTCTGAGTAGCATGATGAAATCTTGCACTGTCCTACCCTGTCTTGCTGGGAGGTCAATCATCCCTCTTACCCACCATTAGTCACTTAGCCATCTAAGTTATCAGAACAACTATTGCAGTATCCCCGTGCCTGTGTTCAAGTAATCCTTATTTTTACTTAATAATGGCCCCAAAATACAATACTAGTGATGCTGGCAATTCCACCATTCTCTTACTATGCCTTGGAGAAGGAAATGGCAACCCATTCCAGTATTCTTGCCTAGAGAAGCCTGTGGAGGGAGGAGCCTGGTTGGCTCTGTCCACAGGGTTGCACAGAGTCGGACACGACTGAAGCGACTTAGCATGCATGCATGCATTAGAGAAGGAAATGGTAACCCACTCCAGTATTCTTGCTTGGAAAATCCCAGGGACAGAGGAGCCTGGTGGGCTGCCGTCTATGGGGGACTGAAGAGACTTAGCGGCGGCGGTAGCTTACTATGCCTAATTTATAAACTAAACTTTATCATAGGTATGTATGCATAGGATAAAACATAGTATGTAAAGAGGATTTGATACTATCTGCATTTCTGGCAACAATAAGGGGTCTTGGAACATATCCCCATGGATGGGGAGGAGCTACTCTATCTAGATTTTCTTGTCTCATTGGTATGGGTGAGATGAGAATAACTTGAACCACCATCACCATTCTGCATTCCCTAATATGTGGTAATAGATTCCTTAGTGCTTGTCCTAATGTCCATTTATTAACTTCCTCTTCAATTGATGTGTTTTATCCCATAGTCTGAAATTCCTTGCAATCTGTGGTTTTGGGTCTGCTTTGTCATAGTCTGTCTCAATTAACTGAAATAACTCAATAATCTTTCTGTAGGATTTTTTAAAACTTTTGAATATATTCCTCCTAGAAATCTTTTTCCATATTATTAGACTCTAAATTATTTAAATGTAATTTGTTAGCAGTTTTAATTTTAAAACCTAATTTAGCATTTTAATAAATAATAACATTTAATATCCATAATGAGGGTTCACCACATATAGTATTTAATTTCTTAATACAGCACCTATATTTTCTCATAAAATAACTAACATTAATTGTTGCTGTTCATGTCCCAGACACTGTTCTCAGTGCTTTGCATGTATTAACTCACTTAATCCTACAGAATTTCTGTGAGACATGGTACTAGTATCACCCTCATTTTACAAATGAGGAAACTGAGATAAAGAGAGGTTGTATAGATGATAAATGGCAGGTTGATGGTTTATATCAGAACCATCTATTTCCAGAACCATGCTGTTAACCATTCTACTATCCTGCCTCTTTCTAAAATGAATCACAAAGCTATTGCTTTTGAGAAATTCCGTATTCCTTTATTGCTAACGTAATCAGCTTAACCCACAAAGAGGAGAAATGAGGAAAGTGTAACCCAAAAAAAGATCATCAAACTGAAAATTCCCTCTTATCTCTCCAGAGAGTTGGGGAAATGACCTAATAGAGGGACACTGAACTATTAATACATAGACTCACAAGCTAAGAAATACACTACCTCACTCTCTGTTCCTTCATTTTAGTTTTTTCTCCAGTTATAACAATATTCAATAATGAGGCCAGCTATAGTAGATGCAGAAACTTGGGGAAGGAGTGGTATTCTGACTTAAACCAAACATCTGACAAAGTTCAATGTAAAATGCAGACACATATATATGTTAAAATTATTTTTTATTTGAGCATAAAATTAAATATATAATATAAAAAATCTGTGTTCATTATAATGTTCATTTTCTGGTAAAACTGAGCTTCTGGAGTATCATTAAGGCTGGGATAATTTTGAAAGATTTTCTGTAGTGATACATTTGCCATTTACCCTGTGAAAATAACACCAAATTTTATCTATCCAGGCCATGGCATTTAGCATATTGAGAAAGAAATAATGAAACTGAATTGTAGCAAGACAAGGATGAATAGGCAATGATTTTTAATACTAGAGTATTTTCTGGAAAGTTCACAGCAGAAAGTAAAACCTAGTAGACTGAAAGTCCTCAGGAATCATCATCATTTAAAAAAAAAAAATTCTCCAGTTAATTCTTATGAGTCTCATAGTTTAAGAACTACTCTTCAGCAGGTCAGGGCTTCCCAGGTGGTGCTAGTGGTAAAAAATCAACCTGTAATGCAGGAGAGAGTTCAATCCCTGTGTTGGGAAGATCCCTTGGAGTAGGAAATGGCAACCCACTCCAGTATTCTTGCCTGGAGAATTCCATGGACAGAGAAGCCTGGCAGGCTACAGTCCATAGGGTCACAAAGAGTTGGACATGACTAAGCAGCAGCAGCAGCTTCAGCAGGCCAAGTCAGTAGTCTAGCAAAGAACTGAGTAGTTCACTGAATATTCCTAATTGCAATTCTATTGCTTTTTGTTTGTTTGTTTTGTTTTTTGGCCATGCTGCATGGCATGTGGAATCTTAGTTCCGAGATCAGGGATGGAACCCATGCCCCCAACACTGAAAGTGCAGAATCTTAACCACCAAGGAAGCCCCCTTAATTGAAATTCTTAGTCTCACTCACAGGGCGAGCCTCTTAGTGTAGAACCTGGAAAAGCAGAAAAGGGCAGATAGTTAAGGAACCTTTGTAAATATCAGTCCATGTGTAGAGGTTGTATCCTTCTTTGGGTTCTCATCACAACTGCTTATCGATACAGTTCATGGAGAAAAACATGTGAAGACCATAGAAACACACTAAACAGGCAACTGGAGTCCCCAAAATATGATTTCCACTTTGGAGTCTAAGCAAGAGACAGACCCAGCAGTGAGCCTGGGCTCAGTTTATTATGTTAGCCCATTTCTTATATCTTATTCCCAGAACAATAGTGGGAAAGAATTTGTTGCTTCTTTTCCTGCATATTGTCAGTGGGAGAAATGGTTGATCCTCTTGGGGATATGCTTAGATTTACTCTATCTAGTCCAACAGATACTATTATCATCAATTTCCAGATGAAGAAACTAAGACACAGATAATGTAAATGCTATGAATATGTAGCTAATATAGCTAATATATGGGCTTCCCTGGTGGCTCAATTGATAATGAATCCGCCTGCAACGTGAGAGACCTGGGAAAGATCCCCTGGAGAAGGGCATGTAACCCACTCCACTATTCTTGCCTGGAGAATCCCCGTGGACAGAGGAGCCTGGCAGGCTACAGTCCATAGGGTCACAAAGAGTCTGACACAAGTGAAAGTGAAAGTGAAGTTGCTCAATAGTGTCCGACTCTTTGTGACCCTATGGACTAAGTAACTAAGCCTAGCACACACAGCAGCATGGCTAATATATGGTGGATTTGAACTACAGACCAGACACATGGTTCCTAGTGTTTGAATAGTGCCTTCAGCCCATGTTTGTCAAATTTTACTGAAAATATTTTGTAGAAAATATTTCTCTATGATGAAAGTGAAAGCATTAGTTGCTCAATCATGTCCGACTCTTTGCGACCCCATGAACTATAGCGTGCCAAGCTTTTCTGTCCATGGAATTCTCCAGGCAAGAATACTGGAGTGGGTTGCCATTCCCTTCTCCAGGAGATCTTCCCAACCCAGGGATCCAACCTGGGTCTCCTGCATTCCAGACAGGTTCTTTACAGTCTAGGGCACAAGGGAAGCCCCATTTGTCTATGATACTCATGTTTAATTAACATCTGTGAATGAGAATGAGGGAAGGACACTGGCAAGCATTTGTAGCAGAGGCAAATCTTTTGTGCTTTTCCTTTCTTTTTCAGTTGGCACATCCTCTCTCTTCATTGTTCTCTGATCTGGTACCTGGAACCACCATGTGTCTCCTAGATGCACACTGTCTTCTGCTTTGGTTTTCTACCTGTTCCATTCAGTACCCACAACATCTTGCCCCCCATTCGTGCTTTGGCTTTCTTCTTCACACGATAATGTACTCTTCCTCTGTCCTGGACCCTCAAGATACACAATTCTACTGGGTAATGGTAAGGTAAACTGATCCTTGCTGCTCTCTGTTTATTAGGTATCAAATAATATCTGCAGCTGCTGCTGCTAAGTCGCTTCAGTCGTGTCCGACTCTGTGTGACCCCATAGACAGCAGCCCGCCAGGCTCCCCCGTCCCTGCCATTCTCCAGGCAAGAACACTGGAGTGGGTTGCCATTTCCTTCTCCAATGCATGACAGTGAAAAGTGAAAGTGAAGGCGCTCGGTCGTGTTCGACTCTTCGAGACCCCATGGACTGTAGCCCACCAGGCTCCTCCGTCCATGGGATTTTCCAGGCAAGAGTACTGGAGTGGGGTGCCATTGCCTTCTCCACAAGTAATATCTAATACAAGTTAAATTAAGCATTTCTTTCAGGAAGTACTCCCAGGGCTAAAGAAAGACTTGATAGGAATTCCACTTTCAATCATGGATGGTTTTGGTGTATTTAAACCCAACAGGCAGAGGCTTAATCCACTTATACATAAGGCCACCCCTGAACATTGGCATTTATTTAAATGCCCTCCAGATACACTCAAGTCTTCAATGCTGCACACAAAGAGATTCAAACCACTCACATACACTGACATTTCCCCACCCCTGCTTCCCTAGATGCTCGTAATATTTAAGGCTGAGCTGATGTTGGGAACCCCCATGAGAATGGAGCTGCTCCTCTGTGAGTTTGCCTAATGGAGCAACTGGCATTTCTTAGTCTGCCAGAGGAGTGCTGAATGCAATGACTTTGTAAAGTCCCCAGGGATTTCAGTTAGCTTGGAGCCCAGTAGAGCAGTTTGTTTGGACCATATCCAAACCACCTAAGAAATCAAGTGTGTGGAAGACTGGCCTTTGTTCTTTCTCTCCCTGTCTCTTACCTGCAAATTGCTATCTGCTTTGCAAGGGGCATTAAAAAATGAAGAATTACTGCTGCCACTCACATTTCAGTATCAAGAAAACATTACATGCACATGCTCCTTTGATCCTCATAAGTGTTCTTTTTTTTTAGATCTGAGATTACAGTGAGGAGATAGATCTGGGATTATTCTAGAACTTTTTCAAGGCCACCAAGCTGCAGGTGTGACAGAATTGTTTATTAAGATTTTAATTTGTGATTTGTTCTCATTTTTTCCAACCTCATCTTGAAATGGCCTTTTTTTTCTCAAGCCCTTTGTGATGGGTCAAAATCAAAGTAACCAGCTTTGTTTTCTAACCTGATCTCTTTAAGGGGTTTATTTCAGGGAAAGGGAAAGCAGTGAAACCCTTGGAGGGGAGGAGAATGTTTACTGCAGTGAATATGAAGGAAAAGGGAGATGCTCCTAAGGGAGAAGCCACTGTAATCTGAGATACCTTGAAATTGGTGTTTTCATTTCTTTACAGAGCCTTGGTGCAGAAGCAGAGTATCAAGAGGAAATGACTGTTTGATTCACCTAAGGAAGCTAGACCATAGGTAACAAGGTTCCTAAGCTCCACAAAGATATTCTTCCCAAGAAGGTGGACACACACCTGCCTCTTAGGGACCAACATGGGCTTGGACAAAGACCATGTCAGGGGTGATCAGGGACCAGAGAGGCCACCATGAATATCTGCTTTGCATAATATTCCAAAACATTGATGTCATCCTGGACTGGGGAAAGTTACACTATAACAAGTGGGAAATTTGATGGGACAGGATTACTGACCTTGATCAGGTTTAAAGACCTAAATTTAAAATTTAAACCTATTAAGTTGGAGAGTTTAGAATAGCAAGTTTCATTGTCTCTGCAGGGGCACTTACTTCTCACACTATTTACATTTAGATGGATCTCAATGGGGAACATTCAGGCATGTCCTTATGGCATTATGCTTGTGGCAAAAGAGAACTCCAGCCCCTGTCCCTTATTTGATTTTTCAGTATGTAATTCTGTAGCCATGAGCCACATTTAGTTACTGGATAACTTGATCTGTTAGCTAGTATCAAGGGTCTAGGATGCTCATTTGGGTAAGGCTAAGGAAACAAATGTGTCTCATGAAATAAGTTGATTGCTTTCTTTAGTGGGAATAATGACTAGAGGAGACTAGAGATTGCTTAAAAATCAAATCACCTATTAGTTTTTCTAGCTCCTTAAACAAGTTCTGATGTTTTGTAGACAGCCATCTACATATACCCTCTGACTTTTAGTGGTAAAATATAACAATTTTATTGTTATGTTGCTTCATAGCAGAAAAATTTTCATGATTCTCTGTTTCAGTAAAAAGCTTTGATCCTCAACTTAAATTAAGCTGAAGCTAAGAACTAGCCTACATATGTTCACATGGTTTTTGGTCAATGGATTTCCATGGTAAAGAATCTTCCTACAGTGCAGGAGACCCAGGTTCAGTCTCTGGGTCAGAAAGATCTCCTGGAGAAGGGAATGGCTACCCACTCTGATATTCTTGCCTGGAGAATTCCATAGACAGAGATGCTTGGCGAGCTACAGTCCATACAGTCCATTTGGTCATTACAGTAAAAAACAAAACAAAAACAAAAGGAGGGCGTTTAAACAGAAAATCTCTCTTGTGCTAGTCTCTCATCTCCTCCTTCTCTTCCTCCTTGTCTTCTCTCTTCAATATACAGACCTCAGAGAAACACTGCAGAACCACAAATTACTGTGGGGTGCAACTCCTACTTAATAATGACATCCTGTAAGTTAACAAAAAATCTGCCAACATCTGCAAGCTCCTCTACAGAGTTGTGAGCCAAAGTTAAAAATCATGTGTGACAGTGCTGTGGAAAATACAATTGATTCCAGTCTGATTGTGTCAGTTCCAAACAGAGACAATATTGATGATGCTGAACAGTAATCTTATCGGGCTTGGACCCAACTGAACATTGGTCTTTGTCAACTCATTATTCCAGTATCAGAGGGATCTCCGCAGATTGATCTTGCCAGCACTTCTTGATGTGTCTCACAAATCACTGTTCTCCTGTTGGCAGGCAGATTTGAGTATTGCACAGTAATTGCTGGGCTTTTTCCCCCTCTCTCCTCATCTCAATCCCGGCTAGGAGACAGCAACTACACATTGCAAGTAATTGTCATATGAAAGACCAAAAACTACTAACAAGACAGAGTAGGCAGATGTGCAGTCCTGGTGATGCCAACACCTAATGACCACACCAGTGATATTTTTTGATTGGCAAAATAAAGTATTAAATCCTCTTTTTTCCCCTTTAGACAGTTAATTAGAGAGATCCCTGAACTTTTCAGAAGAATGAAGCATTGCCTGTAGGAAAGTTCAGCTTTGCAGTCCAAGGGTCTAGTTTGGGTGATTAATGCTGTCGATGCATTTTTAGCAAGTTTGAAAAGTGTATTGTGTCATAAGTAGTGGTGAGTGGGAAGAATAAGGCAATGAGCATATTATTTTGAGCAAATGATACAATTTGATACTCCTCCCTAGACATTAAAGGCATTCAAAAATCAAAGTTATTAATCTAGTTAATCAATAAAATATCAAAATATGAATGGATTTCTAGTGTTCCCAGGTGACTTGGTCAGGGTAAAGTCAGGCCTTGGTAATGGCTGACAGTTTTCTTTTTGGCTCAGCGCTTCCAACAGGCAACGCATATCCATGTATTTGATTATCTAGCTAACTGCAGGGGAGCGCCAACAAAGATGATCCAGGATCATGTGTGCATTTGACATCACATATGTCCTCAATCATAAAGATTTGTCTGGTGTTCTGGGAATTCATATCAGTTTGAATCTGAGTTCCAAACTTGTAAGCATTAAACGACTCAAAGGGCTCATAACTCCTTATCTTTTGTAGCTTAAACAGCAAGGACTGCTTATGTGGTATTTACACAAATGAAAGATTAACCCTGAGGCTGCTGGCTGAGATTGCTTCTTTTCTTCTGACTCCTTTTAGCTTTTACACTTTCTCCATTCAGACTTGTATATTATAAAGAGTTATCAAAAAGAGATCTTCCTTGGGCTTACTTCAGGTTTCAACTGGTTGTATTAAAACTTTTGTATAGAGTATTTTGGAGGTTCTTGATAATGATGCCTATGGAATTAGCAGAATCCAAGACATCTTCCTTGTTGTCTGTCATTTCTGGAGTCAGTAGTATCATTTTGGCAGGAGCATTCCTATACAACAAACTGTATCACAAACCTGTTTTGTGATGCACTGACTCTAGTTAAAGAAGCTGAAGGTTGTGCTTGCGCCCTACTCCTTACGTAGAGTTGTTCTCTGGTTCCTACTTTGCGAAAAACTATAGTCAACTGAGAGATTGTATGATCAATCAGCCTAATAAAACTTGAGTTTTCTTTTTTCTTTTTTTATTAGTTTATCTATTTTTTAACTTTACAATATTGTATTTGTTTTGCCATACATTGACATGAATCCACCACGGGTGTACATGTTTTCCCCTTCCAGAACCCCCCTCCCACCTCCCTCCACATCCCATCCCTCTGGGTCATCCTGGTGTACCAGCCCCGAGCACCCTGTATCATGCATCGAACCTGGACTGGCGATTCGTTTCACATATGATAATTTACATACTTGACTCTATTACTTTTAACACCTCTCCTGTGCTGGAGAAGGTAATTGAGTGTTGGGGTTTGAAGTCCTCCTGTTGGGGTGGTAAGCTTCAAAGGATGATAAAAATAAGCAAAAGATAGTTAATTGGACTTCCCAGGTGGTGCTAGTGGTAAAGAACCTGCCTGCCAATGCAGGAGACTTATGAGACGCAGGTTCTATCCCTGGGTTGGGAAGATCCCCTGGAAAAGGGCATGGCAACCCACTCCAGCATTCTTGCCTGGAGAATCCCATGGACAGTGGAACCTGGCAGGCTACAGTCCATAGGGTCAGAAAGAGTTAGACACTACTGAAGTGACTTAGCACACATGTATGCATCAAGCTACTTATTCCAGCAGAACATGAAAGAAAGAATTACACCAAAGGATTGACAGTGCAGATAATGGTGTCAACAGAGTTAACTGTTTAAAATCCACTTGACACTGGAGTAAGAGAGTCACCAGAGGTGAGAGTGAGGACAAAGACACACTCTCCCTCCCCCTCCTTCAAGGACATTTTTATATGAGTGAAAACAGCACAACTTGATCCCTGGTTAGCCTTGAGGATATGCTGAGATGAGGGGAATATCTCAAGGGTTTCTCTTTATCTTGGTTTTAAGAGAGTATATTGATGTTCCTGAGAATATTGATGGGCTTCCCTTATAGCTCAGTCGGTAAAGAATCTGCCTGCAATGCAGGAGACCCAGGGTTGATTCCTGGGTCGGGAAGATTCCCCTGAAGAAGCAAATGGCAATCCACTCCACTATTCTTGCCTGGAAAATCCCATGGACAGAGGAGCCTGGTGGGTTACAGTCCACGGGGTCGCAAGAGTTGGACACGACTTAGCAACTAAACCACCACCACCACCATTGATATTCCTGAGCTGATTGGATATATGAAAGGGCTTCTAATTGAGAAATTGTATCTTACTTTTTACTACTGATGCATCATAAAAGAACAAAATACCTTTTTCTCTCCATCTTCAAAAATTGGCACACTTTACCACATCAAGAAAGGTCAGTCACTATAAACAGCAGTCACTATATTTATTGGAATATACTGATAGTAATGTTTTGGTGGTTTGAACATTCAAGAAATCATGTATCATCACTAAAAGAAAATCATAAAGAAGATTTAACCAAATGACAGCAACAAAAAGTCCATACCTAAAATACTTTTTTCTTTTTACCTATTTTGTCATTTTATTTACATATTTGAGTGAATAAATTTTATTGTTTGCTACTGGTAATTTCTCATTTTGCACTGGTCTCTACTCATTATGTAGTTGGTCTATCAGGAATCTCTGATTTGCTCTCATACTAATTGCTTTGTTCTTTCTTCCATCTTGTATTGAGCAGAAGGAATGCAGAGATCTGTAAGTAGAGATAGGTAAGGGAATTGTTTGGCCTTTATGCATGTCTTATGTCCAGCTCTCCAGACTTTCACCATGAGAGATCCAGCACCACGTTCCAGGTCATACACAGAGCCATCACACAACTCATCAAAATCCCTTCCCAATGCTCTTGGCAATACTCTTCCAATGGGACCAGTGGATCAATTTTTTATCCTTTAAAGTAATAACAAGTATATTTCATTTTAAATCAATTTCCCATAAACATTAAAGTGAATTACAAAAAGATAGTACCCCTTCCCATTTGAAAATACAAGTCAAATAAACCGGAATGTTCATAATAATATCCCTTAGGTAAAGATGAGAACATTGCCAGGGCAAATAGCCACCTTCTGCAAAAAATGCCCATTCTAATTTCTAAATCTTGTCTACCATTGTACCATTTGCAGATGTTTAAGGAAAATTACCTCATACTATTTAGCGTCATGACTGTCAAAACTTAGTTCTTTAAAGAAAAGAGTATATCTCGGATATTTTTAGTAGCACTGTTAGCCCATGAGATAGGACTTCAGTCCTAGCTTTGTTCAAATGAGTCATTCTTTGGAGTTCTCTCTAGTATTTCTATCTATGATGTTGTGCCCAGCCTGCTGTAGAGGCTCCCAACAATTACTATTCCAACTTTGTAAATATTTGCATGAATAATTTTTTCTTATGTGTGTATTTCTAACCATGAGTACAAACAGCTTTTCATTTCAAACAAGTGAGGAGGCACCCTGAGGGGCAAGATCATACATTTTTATAAAGTTGCTGCTGTGGAAATTTATAATTTGTGCAGAAAATTTCTCTTGTTTTTCTGTTGCAAAAATGAAAATTTAATACCTGTGAAAACTGCCTTTTTATTTTAATAAAATAAAGTGACAGTAAGAATAAAACATACATAGATTCTTAAAATTTTAGGGGAGGGTGGCAGTACTGTATTCTCTGCATTTATATAGCACCTATCCCAACAGTAGTAGGTACTTAAAACTTTGAGGATTGTGTGTGCCTCTATTCCCACAAGAAAGAACTCCTGGGCAGCTTCACAAGTTATGAGCGTAATAAACCAAGGAAATAAAACCTAGGTTATTAAACACTCTGAGAAAAATTCTCTAATGTGAGGAATCAATGCCAGAAATTTCTGTGATTATGGGGAAATCACAGACATGACAAGCATGACAAACATGTCATTTACTTTGGTCTTATATTTTGAGTGATCAAGACAATTTAAGAGTCTGTAACTTTTTAATCCAAGAGTCTTTGACTACTTAATTTATGTTAGGAGTTTTAACCTAGGTGACTAGTGTAAATGTTTATCTGAAGGCAAGGCATGTTTCCCAAGGTTAGTTCTCACATAACCACCTTCGGGAGGTATAGGAGATGATTTTAGGTGCTACAGTGATGAGCATTTTTTATTTTAACTATGTAGATATTTTAATGAGTAATTGAATATGTATATATACAGTATGTGTGTATAAAGTTTTTAGCAGTACCAGTATGCCATCTCACTGTCTTCACACTATATTCAACCCAGCCACCATGATGTCTCTGATAAGTTAAGAGCATAGTCTACTAACTAACCTCTCTACTTCTGCCCTGCCTCCCTGTAGTTGATCTCTCTCATGGAAATCAGAGAGAAGCTTTAAAAACATAGGTTAGAAACTGATTTCGTCAGCTCAAAATCTTGCAGTGGTTTTTCCTCTTACTCATAATTAAAGCCAATATCCTTGCCATGGTCCACAAGCCAGGCCACATCTTTCCTTTGCCTACTTGACTGATTTTATCTCCTACCACTCAGCTGCAGCTTCCTTGCTGTTTCTCTGTCATGCTGAATGTAGGTTGGTTTCAGGCCTTTGGAATATTCTTTCCTCTAACTAGAATTCTCTTTTCCAAACTATCCAAATGGCTCTCTTCCTCACTTAATTCAAGACTTTGCTTAAATATCACCTGATCTGGCCCCTTCCCTAGTGCCTTCACTCTCTAACTCAGCCTGCTTTGTGTTCTCCATAACTGTTATGCCCAGTGGTAGAATAGAGGAAATGGTCCCTATTTGTCATCCCATCACAATCTACCTTCTTTGCCATGTGACTCTAGTCTCTATCACTCTGACACTGGGCTTGGCTATGTAACTTGATTTGGCCAATGGTGTATTAGCAAATATGATGTAGGTTGAAGCTTGAAAGTGTGTGCTTGTTTCTGTTTGACTGTTACTCTCATGCACTTTCTATGGATACCTTTGGGAGGACAAAGTTACTGGGGTAAGACTGAATAAGCCTCATCCCAGCCATAGCAGTCTACATCAGCTCACATCTGGCTGACTTTTTGCTTTGTGAGCAGATTCTTTGGAGTCTAGAAGAGCTGAACAGCCAAGCCCTAAATAAATGATCCACAAACTCATGGAGGAAATAAATGCTTATTATTTTTAAGCTACTTAGTATTGGGTGCTTTGTTATACCACACTATTATGGCAAAATATAGCTAATATACAATCCTATTGACATATTACATTTTAAAAATGTATCTACTCCAGAATATAAATTCATAAGAATAAATGTTATGTTAGTTATAGTTACTTTCAGTAGATGATATTTAGCTTAAATAAAATATATATTTAATAAAAGTTTGTTGAACTCAGTACGTTTTATGGATGATTGTGCTTAGGTTAAGTTAAGGCAGGCAGTGCTATGACAATCCACTTAGCCCATTTGAATTGAAACTATAAGATACTCTGGAATCTGGGGATTGAGCAATTATGATGTTGCTCCACTAATGATTAAAGTTTGGTAAATACCGTCTCATGGTACTGGGATATTATATTATACCATGTTTTAAGTCTTTCTAAATAGTCAAGCAGAGGTAAGGATTTGCAGATGCTTTCTGTGGAACCTCCATACACAATTTCTTCTGATCCAAAAATATATCAGATTAGCAACTAGGACATGAGGAGCCTAATTAGTCCAGAAAGATGCTATGATGATACTTGCAGAAATGTACAATTATAAAAAACTCCTACCCCTGCTAATATTAAGAGACAGGTATTCTGAGGGAGCTCTTTGGTTAATTAACGTTCGCTGTTAAATACAACAATTTATCAAACACCTAGTATACACACATAACGGTGGCTTGTTGGTCTAGGGGTATGATTCTTGCTTTGGGTGCAAGAGGTCCTGGGTTCAAATCCCGGACAAGCCCACTTGCTTAAGGCAGTTCAGTTTCAAGTTTTTGGCTTCCCTGGTGGCTCAGATGGTAAAGCGCCTGTCTGCAATGCGGGAGACCTGGGTTTGATCCCTGGGTTGGGAAGATCCCCTGGAGAAGGAAATGGCAGCCCACTCCAGTACTCTCACTTGGAAAATCCCATGGACAGAGGAGCCTGGTAGGCTGCAGTCTGTGGGGTCGCAAAGAGTCGGACACAACTGAGCGACTTCATTTTTCATTTCATTTCATTTCATTTCATTTCATACACATAACCTTGATCTGTGCACTGGGGGATATAAAATCAAAAGACATAGTTTGTTACATTAACACATCAAACGAATCACACTATTTAAAAAATTGCTCAAAATAACTAAGGACATGTAGTAGGGTTAGCGATGAAAACTACAAGAATAGAAATATATAAATCTCTCTAGTCAGATGCAAATAGATGGGGAAAAATGGACACAGTGTCAGATTTTATTTTCTTGAGCTCCAAAGAAAATGAATGGTGACTGCAGCCATGAAATTAAAAGACACTTGCTCCTTGAAAGAAAAGCTATGACAAGCCTAGACAGCATATTAAAAAGCAGAGATATCACCTTGCTGACAAAGGTCTATCTAGTCAAAGCTTTGGTTTTTCCAGTAGTCATGTATGGATGTGAGAACTGCACCATAAAGAAGGCTGAGCATTGAAGAATTGATGCTTTCAAACTGTGGTCCTGGAGAAGACTCTTGAGAGTCCCTTGGACAGTAAGGAGATAAAACCAGTCAATCCTGAAGGAAATCAACCCTGAATATCCACTGGGAGGACTGATGCTGAAGGTGAAGCTCCAAAATTTTGGCCTACCTGATGCCAAGAGCCAACTCACTGGAAAAGACCCTGATGCTAGGAAAGATTGAGGGCAAGAGGGGAAGGGGAAGAGAGAGAATAAGATGGTTAGATGGCATCATTGACTCAATGGACATAATTTGAGCAAACTCCAGGAGATAGTGAAGGACAGGGAAGCCTGTGTGCTGCAGTCCATGGGGTTGCAAAGAGTCGGATACAACTTAACGACTGAACAACAATAGTCACTTCATATAGCCTAAAGCTGAGTCTCTTTCTGTCTCATTCATTGACATATCAAGCCCCATGACCCACAATCCTTTACCACTGACACTTAAATAATTATTTGTAGTTTGCTTAAATGTTTAACCATAGTTTTCAACCATTATGCATCCAGTTTCCATAATCAAAAAGATAATTGAAAGTATCTAAGTAGCAAACTCAGTTACAACAGCAGAGTTTAAATGCAAGACTTCCCTTGTGTAATTTATAAAGCAGGAGAAGTGACTTTTTTGATGTTTTATTACTGTGATCAGAACTATTCTGTACCTATTTTGCATAAAATCATTATTTAAGTTAATATGATTTTTGAGTATGGCCCCAAACACACTTGTGCTACCTGGTGAATTTGATATTTTTCTTGCATGCATGCTTAATCACTCAGTCGTGTCCAACTCTTTGTGATCCCATGGGCCGTGTTCCACCAGGCTCCTCTGGCCATGGGATTCTCCAGGCAAGAATACTGGAGTTGGTTGCCATTTCTGTCAATGTTCAAATTAGTCAGTGTGCCAGGATTGATTGACTATTGCATACTTCAGTTCAGTTCAGTCACTCAGTGATGTCTGACTCTTTGCAACCCCATGGGCTGCAGGATGCCAGGCTTTCCTGTCCATCACCAACTCCTGGAGCTTGCTCAAACTCATGTCCATCAGGTCAGTGATGCCATCCAACCATCTCATCCTCTGTCGTCCCCTTCTCCTCCTGCCTTCAATCTAGCCCAGCATCAGGGTCTTTTTGATTGAATCACTTCTTTGCATCAGATGGCCAAAGTATTGGAGTTGCAGCTTCAGCATCAGTCCTTCCAATGAATATTCAGGACTGATTTCCTTTAGGATTGACTGGTTTGATCTCCTTGCCATCGAAGGGACTCTCAAGAGTCTTCTCCAAGACCACAGTTCAAAAGCATCAGTTCTTCAACTCTCAGCTTTCTTTATAATCCAACTCTCACATCCATACGTGACTACTGAAAAAACCATAGCTTTCATTATATGGACCTTTGACAGCAAAGTAATGTCTCTGCTTTTTAATGTGCTGTCTAGGTTTGTCATCATTTTTCTTCCAAGGAGCAAGCATCTTTTAATTTCATGGGTGCAGTCACCATCTGCAGTGATTTTGGAGCCCAAGAAAATAAAGATGCCTATTAGATGTCTGTTGCATACTTGGTCTCTCCAAAATATATACGTAGTATATACATATATACACATGTCTAGTATATGAGAGCTCTCCTATGATATTTTCTTTACTATATTAATTTTTTTAATTAATTCATAAATTTATTTTAAGTATCAGGTAAAATGTTTTGAAGCCAAAAAATAACTGATCTAGACTCCTGAGCTCCATGATTTATGTGTTCCTGAATACTACAGAGTGACCAAATTACCCATAAAATATGCACCAATCAAATAATTGTATGTAAACCAGATTTATGCTTTATGAAACTTTTTACTTCTCTATTTTATTTCTAACAAGGTAGTATGTATATTTTAAATTTAAGATGTTTTAGCTGCATCACAACTTTTTCCACTTTTGAACTAGAAAAATCACAACTTAAACTCTTAACATTAACATGCATGGTGGATATTTTGGATGAAGAAAGTATGAATATGTATGTTTCCACAATATATTTCAGTTCAGAATCTGTCTCCCCACCCCTAGTGGTACACCTAGCTGAATTAATATTTTATAGAATATGCTTTGTTTGTAGTAATGCTTTCTAAGGCCCACTTGACTTCACATTCCAGGATGTCTGGCTCTAGGTGAGTGATCACACCATCGTGATTATCTGGGTCATGAAGATCTTTTTTGTACAGTTCTTCTGTGTATTCTTGCCACCTCTTCTTAATATCTTCTGCTTCTGTTAGGTCCATACCATTTCTGTCCTTTATCGAGCCTATCTTTGCATGAAATGTTCCTTTGGTATCTCTAATTTTCTTGAAGAGATCTCTAGTCTTTCCCAATCTGTTGTTTTCCTCTATTTCTTTGCATTGATCACTGAGGAAGGCTTTCTTATCTCTCCTTGCTATTCTTTGGAACTCTGCATTCAGATGGGAATATCTTTCCTTTTCTCCTTTGCTTTTCGCTTCTCTTCTCTTCCCAGCTATCTGTAAGACCTTCTCAGACAGCCATTTTGCTTTTTTGCATTTCTTTTCCATGGGGATTGTCTTGATCCCTGTCTCCTGTACAATGTCACGAACCTCTGTCCATAGTTCATCAGGCACTCTGTCTATCAGGTCTAGTCCCTTAAATCTATTTGTCACTTCCACTGTATACTCATAAGGGATTTGATCTAGGTAATACCTGAATGGACTAGTGGTTTTCCCTACTTTCTTCAATTTAAGTCTGAATTTGGCAATAAGCAGTTCATGATATGAGCCACAGTCTGCTCCTGGTCTTGTTTTTGCTGATTGTATAGAGCTTCTCCATCTTTGGCTGCAAAGAATATAATCAATCTGATTTCGGTGTTGACCATCTGGTGATGTCCACGTGTAGAGTCTTCTCTTGTGTTGTTGGAATAGGGTGTTAGTGGAGGTGATGGAATTCCAGTTGAGCTATTTCAAATCCTCAAAGGTGATGCTGTGAAAGTGCTGCACTCGATATGCCAACAAATTTGGAAAACTCAGCAGTGGCCTCAGGACTGGAAAAGGTCAGTTGTCATTCCAGTCCCAAAGAAAGGCAATGCCAAAGAATGCTCAAACTACTGCACAATTGCACTCATCTCACATTCTAGTAAAGTAATGCTCAAAATTCTCCAAGCCAGGCTTCAGCAATATGTGAACTGTAAACTTCCAGATGTTCAAGCTGGTTTTAGAAAAGGCAGAGGAACCAGAGATCAAATTGCCAATATCCGCTGGATCATTGAAAAAGCAAGAGAGTTCCAGAAAAACATCTATTTCTGCTTTATTGACTATGCCAAAGCCTTTGACTGTGTGGATCACAATAAACTGTGGAAAATTCTGAAAGAGATGGGAATACCAGACATCTGACCTTTCTCTTGAGAAACCTGTATGCAGGTCAGGAAGCAACAGTTAGAACTGGACATGGCACAACAGACTGGTTCCAAATAGGAAAAGGAGTATGTCAAGGCTGTATATTGTCACCCTGCTTATTTAACTTAGATGCAGAGTACATCATGAGAAAAGCTGGGCTGGAAGAAACACAGGCTGGAATCAAGATTGCCGGGAGAAATATCAATAACCTCAGATATGCGGATGACACCACCCTTATGGCAGAAAGTGAAGAAGAACTAAAGAGCCTCTTGATGAAGGTGAAAGAGGAGAGTGAAAAAGTTGGCTTAAAGCTCAACGTTCAGAAAACTAAGATCATGGCATCTGGTCCCATCACTTCATGGGAAATAGATGGGGAAACAGTGGAAACAGTGTCAGACTTTATTTTTTTGGGCTCCAGAATCACTGCTGATGGTGACTGCAGCCATGAAATTAAGAGACACTTACTCCTTGGAAGGTAGGTTATGACCAACCTAGATAGCATATTTAAAAGCAGAGACATTACTTTGCCAACAAAAGTCCGTCTAGTCAAGGCTGTGGTTTTTCCAGTGGTCATGTATGGATGTGAGAGTTGGACAGTGAAGAAAGCTGAGCGCCGAAGAATTGATGCTTTTGAACTGTGGTGTTGGAGAAGACTCTTGAGAGTCCCTTGGACTGCAAGGAGATCCAATCAATCCATCCTAAAAGAGATCAATCCTGGGTGTTCATTGGAAGGACTGATATTGAAGCTGAAACTCCAATACTTTGGCCACCTCATGCAAAGAGTTGACTCATTGGAAAAGACCCTAATGCTGGATAGGATTGGGGGCGGGAGGAGAAGGGGATGACAGAGGATGAGATGGCTGGATGGCATCACCGACTCGATGGACATGGGTTTGGGTGGACTCCGGGAGTTGGTGATGGACAGGGAGGCCTGGCGTGCTGCAGTTCATGGGGTCACAAAGAGTTGGACACGACTGAGCGACTGAACTGAACTGAGAATATGCTTTGGGATATTTTATGTGATGTATATATATAAATCATAAATTATAAATCATAAATCATAGCTTTATACCTGAGTAATAATAATATTTCACCATTTAGTTAACTAATTAACAAATTCAACGTGTATTAAGCACCAACTGTATTCCTAAGTCTTCTGGATTTAGGAGGAAAATACAAAGATGGTTTTGATATTCTTTATAATTTATTTTGTTATACCTTTTTAGTATATAGACTAGTTCTTGGTAGTACTGACCAGAAACAATAATAAAACAAAGATGCACATTTAAATTTATAAACCAAATAGTAAAGTCAACAAAATTTGTAATTTGGTTATGAACACTGTAACACACTGAAGGCAGGGATTGTATGTGTTCCACCATTTCTCTTCTTTCCACGTATTTCTCCTTCTACCATTGTTTTCCCCCTTCATTTCTGACTCTTTTTGTGCCTCAATTTATTGTCAAAATGCATACATGTATGTCTTTTAGTATCTCTTAAATCAGTATTTTTTAAAATATTGTACTAAGACAACCGATCATATTTACGTGGCATTTTGCCAACTCAGCTCTGAGCTCATTGAAGGTGGGGATTGCAACCTTCAGAGCACTTTATCTTGCACAGACTATTTAATAGTTGTCCAACAATTAATTGGTAATGATTTAATTGAGTCATCATTTCTGTATACCAGCAGTGCTCATGACATCGAGTATTACTAATTCCTTCAGAGCCCTCAGGGAAAAGGGAGGTAAATGTTGCTATATTAACACTAACAGGAGAGGGTGGGATACACTTCCCACTATGGGAGAATATTTTAAATAAATTTTGAAATTGGTGACCTGGCTGGAGAGAAGGCATGTTTTGAGCTTAGCCTGAGATAATATATTCGAACATATGTGCTCCTCTCTATTTCTCAAGCATTTGTATCAAAGATTTTACCATGATTTAAATCTGATTCAGGTGGCGAAACATCTGGAAATCATGATGGCATTTACTGAACATCATAAAATGTTGACATATAAAGCTAAAATTGTGTAATGTACCATTTTGTGCTAAATCACATACCATCTTATGCTAGCTTCTCCTATAGATGAAGAGTGACAGGTGCCAAATATTAAGGAAAACTATGAGGGAAATACTTTAAGAAATTTGATTTTTCAAATTAATGAGTTGGGGAAAAGTCTGCATTGTTGAATTTAGGTTATGAAACATCCAAATACAGCTACCAGAACCATTGTTTAAATAGCCTAAATGTGTATCCAACAGAAATGTGACTTTTTAGTTAAGAGCAACTCTGCAATATTATATTACATAGACTGAAAGATGGAAGTACTAGTCTGGATAAAATTATTCCTCATTTTAAACCAGAAAAAAGAAAAATTGGTTACAGCCCTGTTTCTGCAGTTAGAGAATTAGAAGAATTTGGGTTAGTTTAACTCTTTCGTTTTGCACATTTCTAATCCATCTTGGTATTTTGAAGAAGAAAAAAAATGTTATAAGGAGAACATCTGTTGCTATTCATGTCATTTTTCATCTACGTCAGGTTCCATAGTAGTATAAGAGAGCCTCTCTCCCTCTCTTTTTAGTCCTTAACACCTCTCTGAATCCTATCCTTCATGCATGCTAAGTCACTTCAGTTGTGTCTGACTCTTTGCTATCCCATGGACTGTAGCCCGCCAGGCTTCTCTGTCCATGGGATTCTCCAGGCAAGAATACTGGAGTGGGTTGCCATCCCTTTCCAGGGAATCTTCCTGACCCAGGGATTGAACCCTCATCTCTTGAGTCTCCTGCATCAGCAGGCAGATTCTTTACCACTAGCACCACCTGGGAAGCATACCCTCCATGCCCCAACCCAATCTTAAATTTCCTGCTTTTTGTTCCTCTGCTTTCAAACTTGGTAACTTTGGAATTAAATAAATAGTAAATAGCCTTTTCCTCTTTTATTCACAAGCATCTACTGTATAAATGCAAGGTGATATTCTACATATTGAGGATAGAGTGGGGAAATAAGACTGATGAGGTTTCTTGTTGAATGGAGCATATATTCTAGCATAGGGGGTAGGGGAGGAAAGACAATTTGAAAAATCAGGTAAATTTCAGTGTTATATAGGGTTGTCAGATTTAACAAATAAAAATACCAGCTGTTGAGATAAATTTGAATATCAGACAAAATAACAATTTTTAACATAAGTATGTCTTATAGAATATTGAGATAAAATTAAAATGTAATAGAGATTGACTGAGACAATTCCAGGCATTTTTGCACCTGTCCTTTTCCCAGCAACATACATGTACAATTTTCACCCGTGTGCCCATATTCATACTGTTTTGTGTACAATCTCTCACTCCTGCACTCCAAATTCAGCTGATCTAGATTTTGCTCATACTCAGGTTCTACTTTATTTAAACATTTTCTTGCAATGATGCCAACTCTCATTACTCTCTTCTTTTATAAATCACTTTTACAGTTACTATCCTTATTATATTATTAACATGAAAATAGATTCTTCTAGTCAAATGTTGGTATCTTAGACTCCATCTGCACTACTCTGCTACCATATTCATGAACTCTCCTATATGTGTATTTCTTGTATCTCCAAGTTGTAAGTGTAAGAATTGAGAGCAAAGATTCTGGAGTCAAATAGCTCAGGTTCAAATCCTGGTTCTGCTACTTACCAGAACCTCACACAGGTTATTGGCTGTGCCTCTTCCTCATCTGTGAAAAGGGGAAAATAATAGTCTCTCTCTCATAGAGTTCTTATAAATATTAAATATAGCTATATATGTTGCTACTGTTGCTGCCACAGTCCATCCCAAAAGAAATCAGTCCTGAATATTCATTGGAAGGACTGATGCTGAAGCTGAAACTCCAGTACTTTGGCCACCTGATGCGAAGAGCTGACTCATTTGAAAAGACCCTGATGCTGGGAAACCCTGATGCTGGGAAAGATTGAAAGCGGGAGGAGACAGGGACGACAGAGGATGAAATGGTTGGATGGCATCACCGACTCAATGGACTTGAGTTTGAGTAAGCTCTGGGAGTTGGTGATGGACAGGGAGGCCTGGAGTGCTGCAGTCCATGGGGTCGCAAAGAATTGGACACGACTGAGCGATTAAACTGACTGATGTATGTTGAATACCTGTCCCGTACATATTAGATTTCCTCCTCCTTCTCTTACTCATCCTCATTGTTATGATTATTACCATATACATACAATTTCTAGCATAGTGCAGATTTGGGTAAGATTGTTAACCAATACAGAGCTTCAATATTAAGTGATCATGGAAATTAACAATGCCTCTATAGTTTTGCTAATTTGTTATATGAACCTGGCCCTCTTTTCTGGTCACAATGCAAGTCAGGAATAATCTGCTTTGTATTTTAGCAGAGAAATAATTTATAGATTTGCTTTAACTGGGGAATGAAGAAAAGGGAACATATTTAAAAGCACCACCATCCAAAAAAAAACCTGAAACTGTAATATGTGAATTAAATGCTATCCATGCCTATTGTCTCTCATCTCCTTTGAAAAGTAAATTTCCAGAGGGCAGAATCAATTTCTTTTGTAAGAAGCCATTCTCTTAAATGCAGAAGCTTTGGGTCACTGCTAAAAGTATTTAGTGACAATTGTGGTGACCACCCCTGATGATCTGCCCAAAAAAATTGGCTTCTACAGCAAGTTTCTATATTTGCCATTCAGCAGGAAATTACTCATTTTATATTATGCTTTTGTAACTGATGTTTTTGGAATTATTTGTTGTAGTTATGGCTGTAGCCAAGTTTATAAATTGAATTCTATAACATACCTTCTAATGTTATGAGAAATAAAATCTTTTGGGTTGAAATAGTGTATATTTGGTCTAGCCAAAGAAATATGAGGGAAGCCTAGAATAAAATAATATGTCCAATCTGCATGAGAGATTAGTGGGACTGAAAATATCATTATTACTATAAGTCCACAGTATACTTACACTATTAAAGTCTATAATACACTTTTAAAATATGAGAATTATAAAAGAAATACCTCCAAAATAGACCCCTAAACTGCAGTGTAGCTGAAGATGAAAACTCCATTAGAATGAATGGATAAATGATCATAAAAGTATGATTTTTGAACAACAAAAATATAATAAAATTTGAATTACCATTATTCCCATAATCACTTTAGAGATTTAATTTCTACATGTGATTGAAGCTAAATTTTGATTTGTATAAGCTGAATTATACTTTCCTATTGCCTTTCATATTCAAGATGTCTTATTACTAATTTTAAACCCAAATCATAATGAGATTTAGGGACAAGGTAATTTTGTCAGCAATGTTTTATACAATGTGATATTTGATCCTATTCCATTTTTAGGTAATTTCCACAATTCTATTTTTGAGTGATAAGGATGAATGTTCAATGATATGAAGAGAGGGGAAAGGCCTAACCTCCAGATAGTTCTCATTTAGGATGTGGCATCATTTGCACTTCCTTTCCTAGGTGAAATTCTGACATTCGAATAATTGGAGGGATAAACAAAGTCTTCAGGTCCAATTCCATTCCCTCCAGAAAGCTGATATGCATGACATTTGGGCAGTGTGTGTGTGGCGGGGGTGGGGGGGAGGGCTGTTGGAGATTGGAGGAGAGGTTTCCTGAAAATCCCCCTTGATCCTCCTAATGACTGGCTACTTTTTTTTGGACCAACTAATAGTTGACCAGTGAAGCAAATCTGATCTAATGGATTTAGGACTTAGGAAACTATAAAATGAGGGGAGCACAGAATGAGTAGCAGAACATTGGATAAGAAAAATAGAGCAGGTGCAAATGATGAAGGAGGTAAAGGACAAGTTCTAGTCTCATACTAGTCTCATTTCAATGTGTGGAAAGGAGGAAACTGGGGCTCAGGGAAGCTAAATAATTTGGCAAAGGTGCTGCAAACTGGGCAGACTGATAATTTGAACCTGGGTTAAGTGACACCAGGATAGCATTTAATAATATTCCTAGCCAGACCCAAAATAATCTCCATAATATCTGCTACTAGAAAAACTGTACACTTAGGAGTTGATTTTCAATTTATTTTAAATTCCTCATCTCCAGCTGCCTTGGGACAGAAAGCTTCATTTTCTTTGCCCCAGAGCCCCCTCGTGAGTGCTAGCTGGTCTTTTCCCTAAGTCTTGAGCAGCCTGCAGTGACCTGCCCTTGAAGTGCGGGTTTAACAACCTTTGCCCAAGCACTCTCTGGCTCTTTGTACATCTTTAATAGTTTCCTTGACGGACTATGAAGAACTGCCGGATGACAGTTCTATTTCATTTTTGTCACTGCCTGGTGCTCCTTTTTTCTCTGGCTTTTTCTCAAGGGCATGATTCTATAAGTCAATGTGGCAATGTTCACGATGGGTATTGCTCTTTCAACCACTGTATATTGATGCAGTGCGAGCAAGTCACGGACATGTCAAGATTTCAGGCCTTCAAAAAAGTAATCAAGGAGTATTTTATAAACTCTAATGTCCTTTCCATTGAAAGCAAATTGAAACTGGGGATTGGGATCTGATATTAAGGGTTTACTTTAAAACACTGCTGCCAGAGGCATAAAAAAGCCCCTTTGATTAATATACCATAGGATTGTGTTCGCTTGGAAAAAGCACAAGTGATGTGCTTTTATTTGCCAAGTTGTAAATAAAACATTTGTCATTCTTGTACCCTGTTTATTACTAATTACATAATTATTTTATTATATGGCTCCAGGAAAATACAACCGAAGCTCTTTCTGCATTTTATATTTTTTAACTAAGTAATCACTTTAGTGAAAATTATTTATTAAGTTACATGATATTTTCTAAACACAATGGAGATGTCAAGACTTTTTTTTATTAGTGTGGCATAATGAAATAATTGAGAAATTAGTAATAAATTTTTCCTCTTGTAATTTAGAATAAAGAAAAAACAATAACGAAGGCTTTCTTTAAGAATATGAGATTCTTAAAATTATCTCACATAAAATTATGCTGATGAATGTCATGTTTCTTCAGCAAAAACAAAATGAAAAACAAAAGCAAAACGGCTTCTCGTCATTTCTTCTGGATCAGTATAACTGTCACATACTGCATGGATGTGCAGATTTCTTTATATATTATTTCTTTTGATTATCTCAGTATGAAGAGGGCAGATTAGCTTCAAATATTAGTACCTTGATATTTTCAAAAACACTTTTATAATGATCATATGTTAGCTTTCATATGTTACCAAATTTCAATTTTTATACAAAGAGTAGGAAATATCTTTAAAAGTTAGGTGATACCTTTTTATGACATTACCATCAATGCTTGCTTACTGTAACACCTACTGTAAGGTGTCCTCTCAGACACAGTGAGGGACGTGAAGGCAAGACAGATAAGCTCGTGCTTTCAAGGAGCTCACCATCTAGCTAGGGGAGTAATGAAAGTACATGGATTGTTAGAATGCCAACTAAAAAGTAGACATTGGCAGAGTGATATGGATTTTGAGGAGGAAGAAAGAATCCTTATGGCTTGGGAGAAAGAGAGATGCAGGGCATGAAAGGAAAACTATCAAGAGATTGATATTTGAGCTTAAAGGGTGGGTATCAATAGAAACAGCTAACATTTACTGAATTCTTACGTTACCAGATACACAAATTTGACTCCAAAAGTCCTTTCCCTTAACCATTAAATCATAGGATTTGGGTATGGAGAGACACATATTCTTAAAAAAAGAAGCAGTATAAGCAAAGGCATGAAGGGGACAGAGTTTTCTCTTTTGTCATTTGTAGCTAGTAACCTAGGTCCTGGTGTGTATAAAAGATGGAGCCACAGTTTTCGGTTCCCTCCAGTAAAGACCAGCCTGTAATGAATGCCAGCAGCAATATGAGACCCCAAAATAATTAGACACAGCTATCTTCACTATATAATGTTTTGACCATGCAGTGGTATATTTTATTAACCAAATATCCTCTATTCTTCCAACTGTGAAATTTTAGAATTAAGCACCAAATATACAATCGAATTAGAATCATAAGGAGGACATTCAGGGCCCTTCTGAGCCTGAACTTAATTTACTTCTCTGATCTTATTTTCCTCTTCACACACCTTATGCTCTAGTCTGTTAAGTTACTATTTTCCACATGTGCCTAGTCCTATCACACAACTCACTGCTTTTGTGTGGCCTTGGGCATCTAGGACTAGCTAGACCCAGAAAGGCTTCTCTGTAGCAACTAGAGCTCTTGGAACCACATTAAATTCAGAGAGTGTTGAATGCTCTGCATTCTGATCTGGAGGATAAATTCTCAGATCTTTTGTGGGTGCTTACATTTCTACTATAGATTGCTTATTGTCCCAGATTTGGAAAGATTGTGGACCTACAAGTTATCTAAATCAGCTCTTTCTCCCAGTCCCTTTCAAGGGTCATATCCCTGTAGTATGAGAGAATAGAACCTTTTATTTTACCTACTTCCAGAGCTGTTCCTTTTCTATGTGCTGTGCTTAGTCTCTCAGTTGTGTCTGACTCTTCGTGACCCCATGGACTGCTGCCCACCAGGCTCCTCTGTCCATGGGGATTCTCCAGGCAAGAATACTGGAGTGGGTAGCCTATCCCTTCTCCAGGGAATTTTCCCAACCCAGGAGTCAAACTGGGGTCTCCTGCATTGCAGGTGAGTTCTTTACCAGCTGAGCTGCCAGGGAACTGGAGTGTTCCCTTACTAGCATTCCTCATCAATTCTTTGACCGTTCCTGTTGCTGCAGGTAACACCATTCACTTTTCTGCTTCCATTGTTTAGCTCTCCTCTTTTCTAACACTCGAAAATTATGGGGAAGTATCCTTCTTCTTAGCACTACCATGTGGTTCATTGCTGCTGCTGTTTAGTTGCTAACTTGAGTCTGATTCTTTGTGATCCTGTAGGCTGTAGCTTGCCAGGCTCCTCTATCCATGGGATTTCCCAGGCAAGAATACTGGAGTGAGTTGCCATTTCCTTCTCTAGGGGGTCTTCCCTACCCAGAGTCTGATTCTTTGTGATCCTGTAGGCTGAGGCTTGCCAGGCTCCTCTATCCATGGGATTTCCCAAGTAAGAATACTGGAGTGAGTTGCCATTTCCTTCTCTAGGGGGTCTTCCCTACCCAGAGTTTGAACCTGCATCTCCTGTTTGGCAGGTGGATTCTTTACCACTGAGCCACCTGGGAAGCCCAATGTAGTTCATTACCCACTACTTAGAAAGTCCTCTGGGTTTCCCTGGTGGTTCAGTGGTAAATAATCCTCCTGCCAATGCAGGAAACAAGGGTTTAGTCCCTGGTCTGGGAAGATCCACATGCCGCAGAGCAACTAAGCCCCTGTGCCGCAACTGTTGAGGCTGTACTCCAGAGTCCAGGAACTGTAACTACTGAGCCCAAGAGCCACAACTAGAGAGTAGCCTGTGCTTGCCACACTAGAGAAATGCCTGTGCAGCAACAAATGCCTAGCACAGCCAAAAATAATAAATAAAAAATATTTATTTATTTATATAATAAATAAATTTAAATAATATTAAAATATATATTATTTTTAAAAAAGAAAGTCCCCTGGATTATTCCGTTCCTATGAATTTACCCAAGAGAAATGAAAACATATATCTGTACAAATCTTTGTAGAAAATGTTCAGATGATATTAAGAAACTGCTGTTTTCTGAAGTAGCTAATCATTTTGCATTTCTACCAGCCACGTATGTGACTTTGTTGCCAAATTTAACAGTGAGTGTTAGTATCTGAAATTTTAGCTTCTCTACTAGGTGTGTATTGGTATCTTATTATGGCTTTAGTTTGCATTTCCCTAATGACTAACGATATTGAGTATGTTTCCATGTACTTATTTGGCATTCATACATATATTTGGGTAAATTTTGTCCTTTTTTTGACAGTTAATATTTTGAAATTGAATTGTTTATTACTGAGTTGGTTACTTCCAGCATTTGGCAATTATAAGCAAAGCTGGTACACACTTCTGTGTGAATATAATTTTCAATTCACATGTAAATATCTAGGAATATAATTGCTGAGTCATATAGTAAGTCTACATTTAACTTTATAAGAAACTGCCAAATTGTCTTTCAATGTGGCTGTACCATTTTGCATTTCTACTAGTAATTTATGAGAGTTCTTACTGGAATTTGAATTGAACTACACTGAATATATACCTCAGTTTGGGGAGAATTAACATACTGACATGTTATATATCTGAGTCTTATAATCTTAAGAATGAGTTATCTTCACACTTAGTAATTGTTGACTTTTTTCAGCAATATTTTGTAGTTTTCACCATACAGTTCTATATACCTTTTATAAAATTTATCCCTAAGTATTTTACATTTTTCTAATATTATAAATATTTTAAATTGAAATTTCCAATTGTTTTATTTCTAGTATACATAAATAAAATTTATATTGACTAAAATATTTTATATAGATGGTTATATTTTCTGCAAAGAAAGTTTTATTTCTAAACTACCTTTTCTTTTTTTCTTCTTTTCTTATCAGTAAGGACCTTAGTATAGTATGAATAGAATCAGTGAGGGGAGAAATCCTTTCCTTGTTCTTGATTTTACAAGATCTTTCACCAACAGGTATGATGCTAGATGTGAGTTTTTTCAAGCATGTCTTTTAACAAATTGAAGGAGTCATTTTCTATTTTTAATTTGCTGAACACTTTTTGTTTATCAAGAATGGGTATGTGGGACTTCCCTGGTGGTCCAGTGACTAAGACTCCCTGCTCCCAATGCAGGGGACCCGTGTTCGATCCCTGTGAGGGAACTAGATCCCACATGCCCCAACTAAGACCTGGTGCAGCCAAATAAATAAATATTTTTTTAAAAAAGAGAATGAGTGTGGTCGTTAGACAAAAGGGTTCAATACATCAATAAAACATGATAATCCTAACTGTATTTGCCCTAATTTCTACTCTGAAAATCTACTTCTCTGATATTGATACAACACTCCAAGTTTTTAAAATTGAATTTAGCATGATAAAACTTCTCCACTCTTTTACTTTTAACCACTCTGTAGTTTATATTCAAAGTGTGATTCTTATACATAGTTGTGTCTTGGTATTTTATTCATCTGACAATCTGCTCTTTAATTGAAGGGTTTAGATTATCTATAATTAATGTAATTATCTTTCCATATTGTTTGTGTTTTTAAAACTTTTTTGTAGTATAGTTGATTTGCAATGTTATGTTAGTTTCAGATGTACATCTAGGTGAATCAGCTCTACATATACATATATCGACTCTGTGGTTGAATTTAAATGTACTGTCTTACTATTTGTTTTCTCTTTGTTCCATCTTTTTTGTTCCATTTTCCTTTTATTTGGCTTTATTTGATATTGCTTTTATTTTTTCATTTCCTTTCCATTATTGATTTATTAGATATATTTCTCTTCTGGATTGGTTGTTCCTCCTTTCACAGATTAAATTGAGCCATATAATGATTAAACACTTGTCCAACATCACAAAGTGTTAAGCCAAAGCCCTTATGATAACTTACAAGGCCTTACATTTTTTCACCTTCAGTATTTCTTGGACATCATCATTTTGTTCCCTCTCTGTCACTCACTCTGCCTCAGTCACACTGGCCTCTCTACTGTTCTTCAGACATGGCCCTAAGGGGACATAGGCACCAAATGGGGGCCATTGGCCCCAACTAAGGAGTCCTTTGCACCAATTATTTACTCTGTCTGGAAGTTGCCTTCCCTAAGTATCCACATGTCTAACTCACCTCCCGCAAGTCCTCTCTAATGTCACTTTTGAACGATGACTCCCTAGATATATTATTTTAAATTTTATCCTCCTCCTCAATTGTCAGCAGGGTTTCCCTCATAGCTCAGTTTGTAAAGAATCTGCCTGCAATGCAGGAGACCTGGGTTCGATTCCTGGGTCAGGAAGACCCCCTGGAGAAGGAAATGGCGATCCACTCCAGTATTCTTGCCTGGAAGATCCTATGGACAGAGGAGCCTGGCGGGCTACCATCCATGGGGTCTCAAGAGTCGGACATGACTTAGTGACTAAACCAACACCATCTCAATTGTCCCTGAAAACCCTTCTTACCAGGCTTCATTATTTTTTTAAATATATATGTAATTTCTTAGGTATTAAGTTTATTGCTTATATTTTTCTCTCCCTCAATAGAATGCAAGCTCCATGCAATTAGGAATTTTGTTTGTTTTATTCAGTGATGTATTCCAATATATAGAATGATGCCTGACCAACAGTAGACATTCAACAATATTTATTGAATGAGTGAGTACACTGGCAAGAGTAAAACACAAAAGTAAATTTACCAATTACCATGTAAAAACACTTGCACAAACTATGCCTAACATAGGATTATATGTGAACTTTATTCTGAAATTGTCAATTATTATTCAGTATTGTTAAAACTCTGTAAAATAAACATAGTGTAGATGAAGTCACGTATTTCATGTTTCATGTAGCAGAAGGACATGTAAAGAGAGAAATAATTGGGAGAAATAGAATAGAAAGCTGCCTATCTGCTGTGATTCAAAGGGTTTTAAACAAAACCCTTTCTAAGTATTTTTCCTTTTCTCAACAGAAAATTGGATTAACAATTTACTGAGCATGGCCCCGCCCATCAGAACAAGACCCAGTTTCTCCCTCAGTCAGTCTGTCCCATCAGGAAGCTTCCATAAGTCTCTTATCCTTCTCCATCAGAGGGCAGACAGACTGAAAACAACAATCACAGAAAACTAAACAATTTGATCACATGGACCACAGCCTTGTCTAACTCAGTGAAACTATGAGCCATGCCATGTAGGACCACCCAAGACGGATGGGTCATGGTGGAGAGTTCTGACAAAATGTGGTCCACTGGGGAAGGGAATGGCAAACCACTTCAGTATTCTTGCCTTGAGAACTCCATGAACAGTATGAAAAGGCAAACATATAGGACACTGAAGATGAAATCCTCAGGTCGGTAGGGGCCCAATATGCTACTGGAGATCAGTGGAGAATAACTCTAGAAAGAATGAAGGGGTGGAGCCAAAGCAAAAACAACACCGAGTTGTGATGTGACTGGTGATAGAAGCAAGGTCTGATGCTGTAAAGAGCAATATTGCATAGGAACCAGGAATGTTAAGTCCATGAATCAAGGCAAATTGGAAGTGGTCAAACAGGAGATGGCAAGAGTGAACGTCGACATTTTAGGAATCAGTAAACTAAAATGGACTGGAATGGGCGAATTAACTCAGATGACTGTTATATCTACTATGGTGGGCAAGAATCCCTCAGAAGAAATGGGGTAGCCTTAATAGTCAACAAAAGAGTCCAAAATGCAGTACATGGATGCCATCAAAAATGACAGAATGATCTCTGTTCATTTCCAAGGCAAACCATTCAATATCACAGTAATCCAAGTCTATGCCCCAACCAATAATGCTGAAGAAGCTGAACAGTTCTATGAAGACCTACAAGACCTTCTAGAACTAACACCCAAAAAAGATGTCCTTTTCATTATAGGGGACTGGAATGCTAAAGTAGGAAGTCAAGAAATACCTGGAGTAATGGGCAAATTTGGCCTTGGAGTACAGAATGAAGCAGGGCAGAGGCTAATAGAGTTTTGCCAAGAAAATGCACTCATCATAGCAAACACCCTCTTCCAACAACACAAGAGAAGACTCTACACATGGACATCACCAGATGCTCAATACCAAAATCAGATTGCTTATATTTTTGTAGCCAAAGATGGAGAAGCTCTATACAGTCAGCAAAAACAAGACCGGGAGCTGACTGTGGCTCAGATCATGAACTCCTTATTGCCAAATTCAGACTTAAATTGAAGAAAGTAGGGAAAACCACTAGTCCATTCAGGTATGACCTAAATAAAATCCCTTATGACTACACAGTGAAAGTGACAAATAGATTCAAGGGATTAGTCTGATAAACAGTGTGCCTGAAGAACTATGAATGGAGGTTCGTGATATTGTACAGGAGTCAGTGATCAAGACCATCCCAAAGAAAAAGAAATGCAAAAAGGCAAAATGGTTGTCTGAGGAGGCCTTACAGCTATGAAACTGCTATGGAAAGAAGAGAAGTGAAAGGCAAAGGAGAAAAGGAAAGATATACCCATTTGAATGCAGAGTTTCAAAGAATAGCAAGGAGAGATAAGAAAGCCTTCCTCAGCGATCAGTGCAAAGAAATAGAGGAAAACAATAGAATGGGAAAGACTAGCGATCCTTTCAAGAAAATGAGAGATACCAAGGGAAATTTTCATGCAAAGATGGGCACAATAAAGGACAGAAATTGTATGGACCTAACAGAAGCAGAAGATATTAAGAAGAGGTGGCAAGAATACACAGAAAACCTATACAAAAAAGATCTTCATGACCCAGATAGTCACGATGGTGTGATCACTCACCTAGAGCCAGACATCCTTGAATGAGAAGGCAATGGGCCTTAGGAAGCATGACTATGAACAAAGCTAGTGGAGGTGATGGAATTCCAGTTGAGCTATTTCAAATCCTGAAAGATGATGCTGTGAAAGTGCCACACTCAATGTGCCAGCAAATTTGGAAAACTCAGCAGTGTCCAGTGGACTGGAAAAGGTCAGTTTTCATTCCAATCCCAAAGAAAGGCAATGCCAAAGAATGCTCAAACTACTGCACAATTGCACTCATCTCACACACTGGCAAAGTATTTGCCAAAATTCTCCAATCCAGGCTTCAACAGTATGTGAAACGTGAACTTCCAGATGTTCAAACTGGATTTAGAAAAGGCATATGGGAGAATGGGATTGAAGCATGCAAACTATCATATGTGAAACAAATCGCCAGTCCAGGTTCGATGCATGATACAGGGGGCTTGGGGCTGGTGCACCGGGATGACCCAGAGGGATGGGATGGGAAAGGAGGTGTGGGGGGAAGTTCTGGAAGGGGAGCACATGTACACCCATGGCGGATTCATGTCAATGTATGGCAAAACCAATACAATATTGTAAAGTAAAAAAATGGATAAATAAATAAATTTTATAAAAAGGCAGAGGAACCAGAGATCAATTTGCCAACATCTTTTGGATCATCGAAAAAGCAAGAGAGTTCCAGAAAAGCATCTATTTCTGCTTTATTGACCACACCAAAGCCTTTGACTGTGTGGATCACAGCAAACTGTGGAAAATTCTTAAAGAGATGTGAATATCAACCTGACCTGCCTCCTGAAAAATTTGTATGCAGGTCAAGAAGCAACAGTTAGAACTGGACATGGAACAACAGACCAGTTCCAAATTGGAAAAGGAGTACATCAAGGCTGTATATTGTCACCCTGCTTATTTAACTTAAATGCAGAGTACATTATGAGAAATGCTGGGCTGGAGGAAGCACAAGCTGGAATCACGATTGCTGGAAGAAATATCAATAACCTCATATATGCACATGACACCACCCTTATGGTAGAAAGTGAAGAAGAACTAAAGAGCCTCTTAATGAAATGAAATGAAAGAGTGAAAAAGTTGGCTTAAAACTCAACATTCGGAAAACTAAGATCATGGCATCCGGTCCCATTACTTCATGGCAAATAGATGTGGAAACAATGGAAACAGTGTCATACTTTATTTTTTTGGGCTTCAAAATCACTGCAGTTGGTGACTGCAGCCATGAAATTAAAAAATGCTTGCTCCTTGGAAGAAAAGTTATGACCAAACCTGACAGCTTATTAAAAAGCAGAGACATTACTTTGTCAATAAAGGTCTGTCTAGTCAAGGCTATGATTTTTCCAGTAGTCATGTATGGATGTGAGAGTTGGAATATAAAGAAAGCTGAGTGCCGAAGAATTGATGCTTTTGAACTCTGGTGTTGGAGAAGACTCTTGAGAGTCCCTTGGACAGCAAGGAGATCCAACCAGTCCATCCTAAAGCAGATCAGTCCTGAATATTCATTGGAAGGACTGATGCCGAATCTGAAATGCCAATACTTTGGCCACCTGATGCGAAGAACTGACTCATTTGAGAAGACCCTGCTGCTGGGAAAGATTGAAGGCAGAAGGAGAAGGGGATGGCAGAGGATGAGATGGTTGGATGGCATCACCTACTCAATGCACATGAGTTTGAGTAGGCTCCGGGAGTTGGTGATGGACAGGGAAGCCTGGAGTGCTGCAGTCCCTGGGGTCACAAAGAGTTGGACATGACTGAGCTACTGAACTCAACTGAACTATCTCCATCACCTGACATAATCTAAAATTATACCATTAGAGAGATTAGAGCGGTGTACCTTTCAATTTTATGAATTATTTTCTTAATATTTAGACAGTGCTATCAAAATGCAAATCTTCCTGAAGGGAGTTGTAATATGCTTTAATCTAGTATAAATTGACACTTCAGAGACCATTTGTTGACATCATGTTTAAAACAAATGCTTTTAAGAATGGGACCTGTGTGCTGACAAATATGGCCTTCCCATGACTAACTTGCCCAGCTTCATAATTCAGGCTGATCTTGGCATTTTATTGGCTAGAGTAACCATTGTATACACACATACTGTATGTGTGCATCATGATGAGAAGGAGATTCAGAGGGACTTATTTGTTGACACATTTCTTTCTGGAATATTAAAACCAAGTCCTTGTATACTCTAAAGCTTCATCTTTGATATGTGAATTTAGTAATTATTTAAAAAAATTAGACAGTTGTTTTGGTTAGTACACAAAATTTTAAAACAAGATGAACCTTGTTAGGCAATGAAACCATTAAATCCAAAGAACCTCATGATTTTGTTAGCTTCTTGTTTATCCAAACAGATACCACGGTTAATGGATGCATATGTCAGCAACTGTAGCACGTCTAGAAGAGAACATACTTGAAGGTAGTTGAAGTTTAGTGAATTCAGATATGAGGTTATGTCTGTGTGGTTCACTCAGAGTTATGGGAGTTTGAATGATTCTCTTATCATTTGTAAAGTGAAATGGAAATTAAACTTTGGCACTTTTCCTTCCTGTTGTTTGGCCCTGTTTTAAATGGTCAACTGAAAGTTTCTTCAACAGCCAAGAATTTCTCAAAACTATCTGTTTAAAGATGAGAAAAGAGATGAATGCCATGGCATATGAATAAAATTTCTGAAAGCAGATGATTCAATTACTCTTGCAATGAAATATCCTATCATTTTTATTCATATTACTCACCCCTTCTCATATTTTTCCAGAGCCTCTCTGAACCTCAATAGTATTGAATGCTTGCTGTATCTGAAGGGTCTTTAGAGCTTCAGTTCAGTTCAGTTCAGTCACTCAGTCGTGTCCGACTCTTTGCGACCCCATGAATTGCAGCACGCCAGGCCTCTCTGTCCATCACCAACTCCCGGAGTCTACCCAAACCCATGTCCATCGAGTCGGTGATGCCATCCAACCATCTCATCCTCTGTCATCCCCTTCTCCTCCCGCCCCCAATCCTACCCAGCATTAGGGTCTTTTCCAATGAGTCAACCCTTCACATGAGGTGCCCAAAGTATTGGAATTTCAGCTTTGGCATCAGACCTTCCAATGAACACCCAGGATTGATCTCTTTTAGGATGGATTGATTGGATCTCCTTGCAGTCCAAGGGACTCTCAAGAGTCTTCTCCAACACCACAGTTCAAAAGCATCGATTCTTTGGCACTCAGCTTTCTTTATAGTCCAGCTCTCACATCCATACATGACCACTGGAAAAACCACAGCCTTGACTAGACGGACTTTTGTTGGCAAAGTAATGTCTCTGCTTTTAAATATGCTATCTAGGTTGGCCATAACCTTCCTTCCAAGGAGTAAGCATCTTTTAATTTCATGGCTGCAATCACCATCAGCAGTGATTTTGGAGCCCAAAAAAATAAAGTCTGACACTGTTTCCACTGTTTCCCCATCTATTTCCCATGAAGTGATGGGACCAGATGCCATGATCTTAGTTTTCTGAACGTTTAGCCTTAAGCCAACTTTTTCACTCTCCTCTTTCACCTTCATCAAGAGGCTCTTTAGTTCTTCTTCACTTTCTGCCATAAGGGTGGTGTCATCTGCATATCTGAGGTTACTGATATTTCTCCCGGCAATCTTGTTTCCAGCTTGTGTTTCTTCCAGCCCAGCGTTTCTCATGATGTACTCTGCATCTAAGTTAAATAAGCAGGGTGACAATATACAGCCTTGACGTACTCCTTTTCCTATTTGGAACCAGAGCTTCAGGAGTTCACTGTTGTAATATAAGTGGCATAGAAGATTTTGCACAAGGCTTCAAAAGTGGTTTGGATGACATCACCCTGAAAGGCAATGCAGGGTTTTTAATATAGGAGGCAATATTGTTCACTTTTCCTTTGTGTGGTAAAAGGAAAACCATGTATGGTTTGCTTTTTTCTACCTCAGATTTTGACTCTTTATGATTGACTCACAAGCAAAATGGAAGACTGGTAATCTGGTTAATCCTTGGGTCAGCAGTTCCTTTTACTTTCTGAATTATTCTGGTTAATTACAGTCAATATTGTATTCAATATATAGTAATTATCTGACTTCTCTTTGACAACAGAGATTCCTGAAAACTTAGTATTTATCATGTGAATGATAATGGTTGACCTTTATAAAGCACTTCTTATGAAGAAGGACCCATGCCACATCCACTTTTTAAAAAATAAACTTCTAGCTTTAGAATAATTTTAGGTTTACAGAAAGATTAAGAAGATAGTACAGAGAGTTCCCATATACCCTGTATCCAATTCCATCTATTAATAATTAATTATGGATACATTGTAATGGTACATTTCATACAAGTACATTAATATGGTACATTTATCACATTTAATGAACCGATATTGATACATTATTAACTAAAATTCATTATATATTCAGATTTCCTTATGTTTTAGCTAATATCCTTTTTCTATTCTAGAATCCTATCCCAAATAACACATTATATTTAGTTACCATGTTTCCTTAGGCTCCTCTTGTTCTGACAGTTTCTTAGATTCCTAGTTTTTAATAACCTTGACAGTTTTAAGGAGTATGGTCAGGTATAGATTGTAGAATGTACAAGCTCAGTAGTTGTGGCGCATGGGCATAGTTGCTCTGTGGCATGTGGGATTTTCCTGAACCAGGAATCGAACCCATTTCTCCTGCATTGGCAGGTGGATTCTTTACCACTGAGCCACCTGGGAAGCCCTCTTTGTTTATTTTTTAAAGCAGAGATTTGTTATAACACTAGGTTATTTTCTGTCTGGGATAAAGCTCATATATTTTGAGTTTGGGATATGGGATAAAACTCATTATAGCTTCATTTTCTTGCTGTAATTTCTACTCATGCCTCAAGATTGAGTTATTGGAAAGACTATATTGTGATGAGGTTCTTCTAGTAATTCCAAATAATGAAATACTTTGGAATGGATTCAGCAAGTAGCAAAATGCCAAATTCTGTAGCTTATTGCATTTTAATAAACTTCAGAATCTTTCTTAAAGTATGACAATAGCAATTTTTCTATATTTGAATATGTATTTTTCACTCTATTAGAGGAAACACAAAAGTACATATAGGTAGAATAAAATCAAGAATTTTAGATTTCTTCTCATTCTTATCTGTATGTATACAGTGGTTGAAAGATGAATTGAAGAGGTTAAATGATGTTCTCTGAGATTCACCATGATGTGAAGATAAAAGACAACTATTAAATTGTGTATCTTATTTATGGGCAAAAGGAGTAGGCCCTATGGATTGTCAAATATTGTGTGAAATATAACTGAGACTAGTAATGCATTTTTGCTAATCATCCTATTGTTTGTCTGAGCCTGAGCAGTAAGATAGTTTGCTCAGTAATTGTTCATTGGTTTGTTTTCATGGCATTTGGGGGACTGTTTTCATAATTAATGTTTAAATTATGCTAATAAGTTGTTTGTTCATTCTTTTTAAAGAAGGGCCCTCAGTCACATGAGACCCTGGCAGCAGGCCAAGCTTGGGAAAATTCATATAATGTCAGAAGCAATGAAGAACATGGAAGGCAACAGAAAAATACAGATATGCTGTTGTGCTCAGGTGATGAAAGTGTTGCTGTTTCATGGACCATTCTCTCAAGTAACCTGTCAGGCAGCAGACAGTTGATCTCTGAATGGGCAGGCATATAGCCTTTGGATTAAAGAGCCTATTTCCACAGTGACCTTGTACTCATTAAGTAGTTTCTGAGATATGAATTCAGGGAAAACTATACCCTGTGAATATAGATACAAAATGTAGTCACCAGGAGGGGGTCTCTGCTGCTAATATCTGCAAGCAGACTGCCTCTCTTTAGAAGCATTTTAATTCAAAGAAATAGTAAGCACCATTACAGAAAGGGTATGTAGCTTCTGTATCTTAGAAACAAGTAACACATTCAGAAGTGCAAACAGAGGGACCAGAGCAAATAGTATAGATTACAATCCTAAAGTAAAGAAACAATATGTTTTATTGCAGGGACTCTTAATCTGAGATTCTTGTGGTCATAGGCAGGAAAGCGGAAGTTTTCACAAATTTCCTGAAGTTATTGACAAAATTAGCCATGATATCCATTCGATGGGGAGAGAGGCAAGTGCTTTCATCACATTCTCCAAGGTAGGTATTCATTAACCAAAAGTATAAGAAATTTGAATAAGTAGTGAATTAGTTACATCTTTAAGTAGATACTAACATGTGTTTATATTGCTTAAACTGAAAGATAGCTGAAATATCACTTTAGGGGTAGGTAGATTTGAGCTAGAGCTCTATCATTTCAAATGACTTTGGGTAAATTAGAGTTCTTATTTGTGAAATGGGCATACAATGATACTTACCTCATTGAGATATTATAATTTTCTAGATGAGAAGTATAAATGCAATTTTAAAGCACCTAACAGACTGCCTGGCATGTAGTGAGTACTCAACAAAAGTTATGTCAAAGGCAGGATTTAAGAGTTGTTATGATATCTATAATTTACTGTAAAATTCTTCTGAAAAAATAAAACAAAAAACAAGTAACATGTGTGATGCATATCAGTACTGTTTAGTTTCAGTCATATGCTATGCACTGTCCTAATCAGAAATTCAATTTTTAGGCATGATCAGATGATATCTTAAAGTCCACACTCTAGAATGTTTATAAGGTTCTTTGGTTTTATTTATATTTGATTAACACCAGATGCCAAAATGAAACATAGAGGTGACTTTTCATTGGTTAAATTTGTGGTTCGTTAATTAGTATAATAGATTGCTGAAGTAAGTTCCATTGGTGAAATTAGTAGCATCTTGGTATGTGGAAAGGGTGGAATGTTTTAGAGATACTCCTGATACTTCCATAAAATAGGAATTAAGAACCTAGATGGCCCTTTGTATCCTGTATGCTCAAGGATGGTCCTGCAGCTTTATCCTTTATCTAGCTATTGGTGCTAACGTAGGTTATTAGGGCCATAAAATCCTGCCCTTAGAATACTGACCCATCTACCTCTAGCAAATCTCTCACACAAGGTGTGGCAAACACACTTAAAACACAGAGAATTAGGGTTTCATTGAACTTATGAAACAGACTATTCAAACTGTTCTGTGCCTGCTTACTAGTAACTGTTTAACAAATGTCAACACGTTTGGGAGACTTGGGTCAGAAACGCGCTGTTAATGAAGAGGCTATGGCTATAATTACATTTAGTGGCTATAGTTATGTTCCAAAAATGTAAAAGAGATGTGACAAAATTAGCTTAGGCTAGCGTGCAAAAAGAGTTAAAGAGTAAAGCCACCAGGCTGAGCAAAGTAGATTCATGTATAAGGAGCCCAAGTCCCAGCATCAGTGAAAAGGGAAGGTAAAGCAGGCCCACTGGGCAGGTGACAACCAGGAGGGCACAACTAACTAAGATCAAAGGAAGTAAAAGGCCTCACATGAAGGCAAAAGGATTAGGAAGACTGAAGAATCTGAAAAGGCAGGAGAAAGGAAGCAGGTAGATAGGCTACAAAACAACTTTCATAATTGAAGGCAGACCTTTGTCTCATCCAGGGAGATGGATATAGCTCCTCCTAGAACAATACCTTTTTCTGAGCATCTGCAGGTAGAAGTGACTGAGGTAGGCAAGAGAGAGGGACAGTCATTGGGAGGCATCTTCCAACACAGGGAGCTCCTGACAAGGGTTTTATATTGTACCAATCCCTCTATCTCCTTCGGTTATTCTTTTTATCCTCCTCTAAAAGTCACTGGCCTTGAGGATGTGGAGCAACTGGAATTCTCATACTTTGCTGGGAGTAATGTACAATGGTAAAAAAAAAAACAAAACAGTTTGGCCATTTCCTATAAGGTTAAAGATGCATTTACCATATGATCCAGCAGTCTCACTTCTGGATACTTATCTAAGAGAAATGAAAGTATACTTTCATACAAAGTCTTTTATTATGAATACATAATAGCCTCAAGTGGAAAAAATTCAAATACTCGTCAGCTGGTAAATGAATGAACACATTGTGGACCATACATACAATGGAATACTCAGTTCAGTCACTCAGTCGTGTCCGACTCTTTGCGACCCCATGAATTGCAGCACGCCAGGCCTCCCTGTCCATCACCAACTCCCGGAGTTTACCCAAACCCATGTCTATCGAGTCGGTGATGCCATCCAACTATCTCATCCTCTGTCGTCCCCTTCTCCTCGTGCCCCCAATCCTACCCAGCATTAAGGTCTTTTCCAATGAGTCAACTCTTCACATGAGGTAGCCAAAGTATTGGAGTTTCAGCTTCAACATCAGTCCTTCCAATGAACACCTAGGACTGATCTCCTTTACTACTCAGTGACAAAAATAATAAACTATTAATAATCTAATATCATTTGCCCCAGTATAATGTATTTTGTTGTTCAGTTGCTCAGTCCTGTCTGACTCTTTGCGACCCTTTGGAATGCAGCATGCCAGGCTTTCCTGTCTTTCCCCATCTCCTGGAGTTTGCTCAAATTCATGTGCATTGAGTCACTGATGCCATCCACCCATCCGCTCTCATCCCCTTCTCCTCTTGCTTTCAATCGTTCCCAGCATCAGGGTCTTTTCTAATGAGTCGGCTCTTCGCGTCACATGGCCAAAGTGTTGAAACTTAGCTTCAGCATCAGTCCTTCCAATGAATATTCAGGGTTGATTTCCTTTAGGATTGACTGGTTTTATCTCCTTGCTGTCCAGAGGACTCTCAAGAGTTTTCTCCAGCACCACAATTCTAAGGCATCAATTATCTGGCATTCACCCTATTTTATGGTCCAACTCTCATATCTACACATGACTACTACATTATCAACTTTGTTGCTTACAAAGCAACAACATTGTATGTATGGTCCACAATTTGTTCATTCATTTACCAGCTGATGAGTATTTGAATTTTTTCCACTTGAGGCTATTATGTATTCATAATAAAAGTCTTTGTATAAAAGGCAGCAGGGAGTAGGAGAATTCTTGTAAGGCACAGAGGAAGAAAATAACTGGTAGAGGTTATTTGTACAGAGACATCAGTGAAGAAAATAGTTTTAGTTTGTAGGATACTCTGAAGATTCTCTAAGCAAGTCACAGAGGGTGTTGAATCCACCTACGTGCTTAGTTGCTCAGTTGTGTCCGACTCTTGTGACCCCATAGATTGTAACCTTCCAGGCTCCTGTGTCCATGGGATTTTCCAGGCAAGAATACTGGAGTGGGTTGCCATTTCCTTCTCCAGGGGATCTTCCCAACCCAGGAATCGAACCCAGGTCTCCTGCATTGCAGGCAGGTTCTTTACCGACTGAGATACAAGGGGTATCAAATTTGGACATTCAAATAACATACAGATGAGGCATTTTGAAAGCCACTGGAAACTATGCCCTTAAGAATTGGAACTAAGCAATATTTACTTTTTCACTGTCTTCTTTCCTTTTAAAAAGTAACACCTAGCTTATTTCTCCTTTGAAAATATCTTATGCTAAGTTGTATGTGCTCAGTCGCTAAGTTGTGTCCAACATTTTGTGACCCCATGGACTGTAGCCCGTCAGGCTCCTTTGTCTATGGCATTTCCCAGGCAAGAATACTGGAGTGGGTTGGCATTTCCTTATCCAGGGGATCTTCTAAACCCAGGGATTGAACCTATATTGCTTGCATCTCCTGTGTTGGCAGGTGGATTCTTTTACCAGAGCACCACCTAGAAAACCCTCATGCTAAGTCACTGAGCAATAAAAAAACTTAAATTTTGCCATTTCAGATTTTAGCATGGCAATAGAAATTCCTTTGAGAACTCTAGTTACTGTGTCTGAAGTCAGGACAAAATAGAAGGAAAATAAATCCTCTCTGGGAATCTGTAATGGAATCTTCAAACTTGCATGAACACTTTTTGTACATATAGGAGTCTATTAGAAGAAATACTGTACCCAGTACCAAGAACCTAGTCCCATGGCATTTGGAAACAGATATTTATAAGCAAGATAGTAATCAGTGGAAAGGTTTTTAATTTAGAATTTAATCAGAGAATGGTTGATTGTCAAGACTTTAAAAGAAAGCAATTTGTTTCTGTAGGTATAGGCCTTTATGTCAATAAATGATTATTATATATCTCAATAATCCTTAGTTGAAATAAGCAAAAGAGTTTTCTTTAATAATATCTATTGAAGTTGCTCCACAAACTTATGTTCTCCTAGTGAAAATTAACTGTAAAGGCATTGTCTCCCTGAATGCCCCCCCTTTCTAAAGGGGGAAGGGGTGGCACAGGATTGCCAAAGGGAAGTACCTCTAACAATGGAAACATAAGTTTTTAATATAGTACAAAAGGGAAAAAATTAGTTAATTGTACCTTGCTGTAGGTACAAGTCCCTGCCCCGTCTCATCTGAAATAGATTGTACAGTGGTTGCATTGCCAGGGCTTCAGGAGAAGGGTAGGGGGTGAACAGGTGAAGCACAGAGCATTCTTAGGATGGCAAGCAGTGTCACATGAAAATTTCTGTCCATTTGTCACTGTTGCCATATGAAAGAGCTTCTCTAGGGCACGCACCCAGATACGGACTTGTTGGATCATAAGCTACTTATTATCAGGTTCAATTTCATTTGGTGGAACAAAAACTGCTAGTTGTCAACTTTAAAATTTATTCTTCCTTAATTTTCAGTTGGACATATGGATGTCTGGAGGAAACATTTCCTACCCTCCCTTGCTGCTAAGTATGACTATTTAAATTTTGGCCAATGATATGTAAGTAAAAATGTATGGCAGTTTTCTGTATATTACTTAAAGAGATAGCTGTCATATATCCATTGACTTTTCTTTGGTTCTGTTCCCTTCCTTGTTTCTGGTATCAGAATTACAGATATGTTGACAAAAGGTCTAGGGGTCATTTTGGACTAAGAGCATAAGGGCTGTAGGGAAGCTAGAACAAGGAGGAACCTGCATAACTTCCTGGAGCTGCCTTCCTAGCAACAGGCTTTATTCCTTGAGACTTAATTGGAGAAATATGAACTTATTTCTGGTATAAGCCTCTGTTGTTTTAGACATTCTGTCACAGTCAGTCAGATATAATTCCAATGAGAGCAGTAATACTCCAAGTTATTAATAGTTTTCAGTAGTTATACCTTTTAATACGAGCTTCCCAGGTGGCTCAGTGGTAAAGAACCCGCCTACCAATGCAGAAGATACAAGAGACATTGGTTCGATCCCTGGGTGGGGAAGATCCCCTGGAGGAGGACACGGCAACCCACTCTAGTATTCTTGCCTGGGGAATACCACAGACAGAGGACCCTGGTGGGCTAGTCCATGGGGTCACAAAGAGTCAGACACAACTGAGCAACTAACACACACACACACACACACCTTTTAATACCCCCATGAGCAACACATGAGCTTGTAATTATCATGTTTTTTTTTTAATAACTTTCAAAGTATTTTATGACTATGTCTCATTTTTATCTGTACATATCATGTGAGAAAGAACAAGTACACTAAGGTCTCCACTCTATAGTTCACAGGGATGAAACCCAGGGAAGTTCAGTGACTTGACCAAGGTCTTATAATTTAGTATCTGGTGATAGGTAAGGTATCAAGGATACATGTGGTGTCTCACAGAAAAATGCTGTGCTCCTATGGGCTTTGACAAACCTTACCTGTTCTACTCCCGATAATTCATAGAACACTGTGATGAAACTGTATCATGAGCTGCCCAGTTGCTAAGCAGGACCATGTTGAATTGCACGATAGAATGCCCACTTTGGGCCTCAACTTGGACTGGGAGAGTCATGTCAATTCAAGAAGCTAACTGGGTTACAGAGAAGGGTAGGGAAAATATACATTCATCAGAGGGCACGCATGTGTCAGGGGGGCATGTGCCTGGTCTCTTGGCCCTGCTTGCCAGCCAATTTGCAGACTGATCATTGGCAATGAATCTGAAAAAGTCACTGATCTCCATGCACAACTAGATGGCACTAAGTAAAGGAGCAGACTTTATGAAAGGGATGAAGAAAATGAGACCTAATCCTGTTTTAAATGTAATTTTCTTTTTCCTTTCTCTCTTTCTTTTTCTTTCCTTGTGTGTGTGTGTGTGTGTGTGTGTGTGTGTGTGTGTGTGTGTGTGTGTTAATGTGAGGGTGACTTAGAAAATGGAGTGATGTCAGAACTGTCCAGGCTGCTAGGTAGAGTGGGAGAGACTGTGCTGAAGGAATTCTCAAGGACAGAAATACATTTCTTAGGAAATGTCCAGAAATGGCTGTTGACTGGAACTTGAAGTGGCCTGAAGATGTGCTTCTGGTTACTGTGGTCCTAAAAGGACTTTGTAAGCACATCAGAGAACATGCATGTGTCAGGTGGGCACTTTGGGGTTTGGTTGACATCTGTCTGAAGGACCGTGACTTTCCATCTCCTGCTTAGAAGATGTTTGCCAACATCCCTTTCTTTTTCACTTCTGATGTCAGGGTGAGAAGGGCCTTAGAGTAGAGAAGCATGTTTGGTATAGATATTTGAAAACAAGAGATGGTGGGGAAAGAAGAGAGACAGACATTCTGTACAGTTTGGCCACTTATGAACTAAACCCTAGATCAGGTAGCTTACCTTTGAATATATTCTCTTTAAAACTTTCCCCTCTACCAAATGTATTTTCTGCTATTATGGAAAGTAAACTGCCCACTTTAAATCTATTTTCAATGCCAGTAAAAATTATAAATAGAGAAGAATAACCTAAAAATCAAGCTCACTGTGCTATTTAATACAAGATACAACCCAGTTCATATATGCCCAGTAAATGCCAGCAAATTTTCCAAACCAGAATTTAACTATCTGTGCTTAATGTGCAAGGGCAACATACATACTTAATAAAAATTTAAAATCCAGGCCTCAGGGCTTAACAAATTTAGTTCCTGCCTACTGAATTTCTCATTGAAAATAACATCCTGCACTGAAAATGGAAGGTCTAAGGAAATGGAATTTCTACTGAATGGATAGATGGCTGTAATCCATTTACTCAGCTGACATGAGACAGTTGGCTCTGGTTGAACTGTGAAGGCTCTGCTTTTATCTGATTCTGCAGCCTCCTACTGATGAGGAGGCCACATAGAATGCCATGTGGGCTGTGTTGTGAGAGGATCATTGTGTAGTGGGAAAAATATGCTGGATAGGGATTCTGGGCACCTAATCCCCAGTTCTGGTATTTCTGCTAAATAGTTCTGAAATCATTAATTATCTTTAAGCCTCAGCCTCCTTTATTAAAAATTAGTGGAATGGAAGATACTCCCTAACATCTAGTTTAGTAGTCTTTTATTATCTCAGAATTTACTCCACAGATTGAGACTGCTTCTGATAAGAGTATAATACAACAATGTGGTAGAAATTTTTAGCAATTAACCATATCCGTTTCACCTCTCCTTCCTGGATCCATTACTGTTAGGTAGGGACATGTTACTCTTTCTGATCAATGAACTCTAGATAGAATGTCTCTCTAGACTAAAGAATAGAGGAGCAATGTGGATTCTTCATTGTCTCTACTCCCCTGACATGGCAACCTTGCAGGCTAAATGCTGAGATAGCAGAGCCACAAGGTGGAAATGATCAGATCACTGGTACTTGGAAGAGAACTGCTCTGGAGAGACATTGAACTTACAAAGAACTTGGGACAGTAAGAAATACATTTGAGTAAGTGAGATTTTGAGGTCTCTAACAGCAGTGTTATCTGGTCTGTAGACAAGAACATATCATTGCCTCAGACTTAGGTGGCTCACCCAGGAGACTCATTTATACTTAAACAGCAAATGAATAACTGTTCACTGGCAAAGTCATACAATGCATAATGAAGAGAGTACAGGTTCTTGTCTATACCTTTTAGATACCAAATCATCACAGTAAGAATCATGACTTGGGTTAAAACTGCAAACCTTCCCTGACCACCAGAAAGAAGGCACCAAATGAAATACAGAACTAGAGATACTTAACAGAGCATATAACAATCACTCAAAAAATGCTTGTTTAATAAAAGAATAATATGATGTTCCCCTTCCTGTGCATTTGGTGGGAAAAGGAGATATAGAGAAGGGTGAACTCATCGAGAACATCTCTGTATCCTGAGCAATGTAGCACATGGTAGTGCTCAAGAAGTGTTACTGAGTTCAGATGAATGGGTGAACACAGTATGGTGGAGCATATGGCTGACTTTAAAACTGACAATATGGAAATGGATATTGGTCCCCTTCCTTACTCATAGTCCACGCTTTAAAAATAGAGATTATCTAAAATACATGTATATGATTGTCATTCACACATTCATTTATTCAGTAAATATTTATCAAATGCCTGAATTACTCAAAGCACTATGTTAAATATTGGTGAATAGGAGTGGAAGGGTCCCCATGGAGTTTATATTCTGGGGCATTGGGCTTCAGTGATATCAGAGACGAAGGAGTGATAGACACTAAATATTATTTAAATAAAATTGTGATAAGTCTTACCATGGAGAATTAGAGGATCCCTTGAGAGTATATGACTAGGGGACCCAGCCTCGGATGGTGGTCAGGGAAGGCTTCCAGTTTTAACCCAACTTCATTATTTTTACTGTGATAATTCAGTATCTAAAAGACTTGACTGACTTTTTTCAGCCTACACTTGGAATCTTGCAACTGTGGCTTTGCTTATAGCCACAGTGGTTGCCAAGTGAAACCAGGGCAGCTGTTTTTCCAGTATTTGCCTTGCTTTCACTTGGCTTGAATTTCAATGAAACAACCTTAGTCCAGTGCACTATTGCAGAACTCTGGCCTTGGGAAGTGGAGAAAAGTGAGGAAGGGATTCTATCCTTTATCTATGCCAAGATTTATGTGTGGTTGGTTTTGTACTCTGTAACCCAGAGTCCCTCCTTGTGAAAGAGAAACTATTATTTTACAGGTGAGGAAGCTGAGCATGGAGGGGTAAGCAACTTGCCCAAAGTCACACAGTTAATAAATGCTAGAGCAAGAATTTGAACTCACTCAATCTGGCTCCAAAATAAAGGCATTTAACCCCCGCTTTACACTGTATTGCCTCTGTCAATGCTGGGCTTAATAAGAGCAGGGAATGGCAACCCACTCCAGTATTCTTGCCTGGAGAATTCCATGGACAAAGGAGCCTGGCAGGCTATAGTCCATGGGAACACAAAGTCAGACGTAACTGAGCTACTAACACTTTCATCTTACTCGGGAACACTGTTAGCAAAATAATCCTGAAAATTCTTAAGAAGGTCTCTTGGTAAATCCAATGTGGCATTCTTTTCTGAAAGCTTGGGGCAGATTGCTCCTTGTTTTGTTGAGTACCTGATAAAATAACTGATGCATGTTTGGGGACCTTATTTTTGAAAATGTCCACATCTATAGACATTAGAATCACTTGCAGTTGGTGAAATGGTCACATTGAGAGGCACAGTAATGCCAAGCCTGGCCAATGACATTTGTACTTTTCTAGAGAGGGAAGGCAGAATTGCTTACACTGTTTATAGTTTTTCTATCTATTCATTTTGTTTCTTTTCCTAAGTCAACAAAATCGAATCCTAGCAGGCTAAGTACACTTTGGATATAACATATGTTGATTTGCTACATTTCCTAAGTAATTGAATCCTTTCATAGGCAATACTTGTTTCTCCTTTCCTTCAAATTTTCCCAATTTCCCAATAGAAATTTTAGATTAGTATTTCTGAAAGGACAATTGGGACTGCATTTTTTAAGCAAGCTTCCAAAGTGACTCTTACACAGCCTGAAGTTTGAAAGTCATCTATGATTCTATCCGATCCCAGTGAGAGGATCACAGCAGGTCATTCTAGCCTCTGGATTAACAGTGGAATCTGCCTTTCATTTTAGTAGTTCCTGCCGTGTTGTGTCCATGACCCTTAATGCTTGTTTCCTGATTGTCAGATCTAATGGCTCTAGTGCCAGAGAGAATTTCCCTAGGTTGAGTTCATGCTATACTTAGAACAAGAAACTTATTGAGTTCCCCAATATCACTCCAAGCAAGATTCATGTCTGTTATTTATACCTGTACTAGTCAGGGTTCATGTCCGTAAGCATCAGAAATGACTGTTTATATTGAGCCCAAAGGGAATTTTCTGATTATCTAGAAAGCTCTGGGGGCTACCAAATCAGTAGGGACCTGGAGGATCAGTTGGAAAAGCAGAAAAGAAGAGAGGGAATTCTGGAGGACTGGAAACTGAGAACTGAGGCAAAGATTCTGAAGCAGGAATGGGCTGGCATTTCTCAATGTATTCCTTTAAATTCACCTCCCAGAAAAGGGTATCAGATCTGCTGAGCCTGAATCAGGTATGTCTCCTTGACTGTGCTGAGGCAGGAAGGGGATGGTCTGGATTCCTTGGCTCTTGGAGAAAGCAGTGGACACCAACTCCCAGCACAACTGCACACATGGAAAGGGCTGTTCTCTCAAAGGGAGGCTCAAATGGGGTCGGAGGCAGAGAAGAAATAAATGACAAAATAATATATTCCCATGCCTACCTGGAAGGCAGCCTCCTCCTTGCAGGTGACCACACATCTTATTTTGATTCTGGCACCACAATCTATGCTCTTCTCCTCTGTGTTTAAGAAATGGGTGGCTATAGGGAAATATTGTTATGATGAATATATGGCCTCTTAACACAAAGAAAAATATACCCACAAAGGCTCGCGCTCTCTTTTTCTGCATAGTAGCCAGGTGCTTTTATGTGCTATGAGAAATAATAATGAAACTAAGGAAGCTGAAACTGTCAGAAGTGTGGAATGGTGTAAGGAAAACACATTTGTTTGTTTTCTCTACTAACTGACTTCTACACACCTGGGGTCACATCATTCATTCATTCACTTGGTATATCTTAGGAGCATGTTGTTGTTGAAGATTGTCCTGCAGACTTGAAGTAGCAGTTACTATATGCAGTTTTTTACTTATCACTCCTTTCCTGGAAGGCTATTCCTGAGCTCTAGATTTTGCTTGAGTTTGACCAGCCTCTATCAGCTTGTAAAAGTCTCACTTAATTATTCATTTGTAACTTTGGAAAAACTATCTTAATCATTCTACTGGGATTCATTCAACCAAATAGTGTCCTTTGGTAGAGAAGGGTATTTACATTGCTGTTGTTAGTTTCCTCTAACTGTAGGAATCAACTTGACGTGGCCAGTGGGGCTGGTGGACAGACAGGAAGGAAATATGTCCTCATATATAGGTAAATACATCAAGAGAGAAAACAATCAGAAATATGCAAATACTTATGAAGATAACACATTAAAATGTTCCTATAATTCTGACTCGGATACATACTAGAAATAATAGGGTGTGCATTATAAATATTTTGGAGTAAAAATTAATAATCAGCTTAAAGTATTTGGAAAAAAATGATGTTGTTACAGCAAAAGAAACTGAAGCAGCAGAAAAAATTTTGATGTGGAGTTGATGGCATAGTAGGTAGCATCTCTACTAAACCAGGGATAGCATCAGTAAAAGAAATCCATGCAGAATTCTAATGGTCGACTCTTAAGGGCACACTTACATACATCTTTGAATATGGGGTACAGCAGGCCACCTTTTGAACTTCATTACCTCTTACTCTCCTAAATTGAAGGCATATTTGAAATGCTAAGCAACTTACCCTGTATATCGCGGACTACTGTCTTGCTCAAACTATAGGTGCCAAAAATATTGACACATGACTCAATCAATGTAAACAACCTGTTACTTTCTGATTGACATGTGACTCTTGCTTAGTTAAAAATTTCCCTCCAAATCATTCTAACGATTATTCTCCTGACTCCTCATGTATGAGAGGGAAGGTAGTCAAAATCCCATTTTTACTTTTCCAAGTCAAATTAGCAAATTTATGCTAGATTTTTTAAAAAATTGCTATATTGTTTATATCTCTTCTCAAGGGAGAAAAAAACCTTCAAGGGCTGCCATGCCTTCCTCTCATGGTGTAGCTGGGAAATGTCCAACTCAGCTGTTAATGCATGGAATAAATGGACAGTCTTGCTAACTCCTATTATCATCATTGTGTCTAGAGTCTAGGTCAGTTTGAATCTAAAATGTCCTCCTTTGCATTGATGGTACTTTAAATATCCCAACAGTATCTGCATTTATATAATGCCCATCTGTACAATATCAAATCATCTTGACAAATGTTCTGTATTTCTATCTTTGTGTGGGTATGGCTAAGAAAACTGCGAAGTTAAACAAGAACTTTTGGGGGTTATATACATGTCTAAAATTTGCAGTCTTCACTGAGAGTAAAAGGGTCGCATACTTAGACAAAAAAATGGGCAAAAATGAATTCAACTAGATCAGAAATGATTAGTCAGCTCCATTTTATTTTCTTCCACACTATTTTACATCACTTACTTTAAATCAAGAGACTAGAAAAAATGGACTTCTATTTAATGAGATTTGATTTATTCAACCTTGTGTTATTACTGAAAATAGGATACCTTGTTAGTTGGAAAATATACTTAATGCATTGTTTTGAATAAATTATCACTTGATGAATACAGAATTATAATACTGATATTACTTTACACTTGCACAGAATGTTGGCAGCTTACACAGTACATTCATATGCATCCCTTTCCTTGATCCTCATAAATCCCCAGGTATTATTGTTCATATTTTAAAGGTAGGATCTGAAAACTCAGAGAAGTCTAAGTGACAACTAGTAAGTGAAAAGCAAGGATTCAGTCTTTGGTTTTCTGCTTCCAAACCCTTTTCAGTAGTCACTTTTACCAAAAATAACCAAACAGAAGGATGGACCTTATTATCTCCTGCCTGCGCTATTTCAATGGCCTCTTATCCACTATCCCTAGAAGCATCCTCATACTATTCTTGATCTTCCCAGAAGCAATTTAAATCAGTGTTCTTTCCTAACAAATTGGAGCTCCTTTGCCTAGAAGATAAATTTTGAGCTCTTACTTTGTCATCTAGTGTCCTTCACAATCAGACTTAAATTTGGCCTCAACTTAGTTCTTTAGTCCCTTTCCCCAACTTAGTTCTTCAACCACACGGCCTATGTTCCAGTCATAGCAACTTCAAGATTTCCTTAACACAGTCTGCTGTTCCACAGCTTGTATTTTTGTACCTGTTGTTTCTTTTCCTTAGAATGCCTTTCCTTTATCCTCTGCCTAGTAAATTTTTACTTTTGACCTGAGAATCAACCCAAAGATTACCTCTTAGATGAAGCCTTTCCTCCCTTTTTAGGACTCATATACCTTTTATTACTGTTAATACAACAAGAGTTGATATCATGTGAATGAGCTTCTGAAGGGTACAGACCATGTCCTGTTGATCTTTGTATGCCCTCCCCACCAACCAGGACCTAGCACAGTATCTGGTATTCAATAACTATTTATGAAATTAATTACTTCCAAGTATATATCCAAAAGAACAGAAAGCTGAGTCTTAAAGAGATATGTGCATACCTATGTTCTTAGCAGTGTTATTCACAATAGCCAAAAGGTGGAAGTAACCAAAAGTATATCAACAGATAAGGTGGGTAAACAAAATGTAGTATACACCCACAGTGGAACATTCAGTTCAGTTCAGTCGCTCAGTCGTGTCCAACTCTTTCCGACCCCATGAACTGCAGCACGCCAGGCCTCCCTGTTGGATCTCCTTGCTGTCCAAGGGACTCTCAAGATTCTTCTCCAACACCACAATTCAAAAGCATCAATTCTTCAGCACTCAGCTTTCTTTCTAGTCCAACTCTCACATCCATACATGACCACTGGAAAAACCATAGCCTTGACTAGACGGACCTTTGTTGGCAGAGTAATGTCTCTGCTTTTTAATATGCTGTCTAGGTTGGTCATAACTTTCCTTCCAAGGAGTAAGCGTCTTTTAATTTCATGGCTGCAATCACCATCTCCAGTGATTTCGGAGCCCAAAAAAATAAAATCAGCCACTGTTGCCACTGTTTCCCCATCTATTTGCCATGAAGTGATGGGACCGGATGCCATGATCCTAGTTTTCTGAACGTTGAGCTTTAAGCCAACTTTTTCACTCTCCTCTTTCACTTTCATCAAGAGGCTCTTTAGTTCTTCAATTTCTGCCATAAGGGTGGTGTCATCTGCATATCTGAGGTTATTGATATTTCTCCTGGCAATCTTGATTCCAGCTTGTGCTTCCTCCAGCCCAGCGTTTCTCATGATATACTCTGCATATAAGTTAAATAATCAGGGTGACAAAATACAGCCTTGACGTATTCGTTTTCCTATTTGTTATTCCATGTCCAGTTCTAACTGTTGTTTCCTGACCTGCATACAGGTTTTTCAAGAGGCAGATCAGGTGGTCTGGTATTCCCATTTCTTTCAGAATTTTCCACAGTTTATTGTGATCCACACAGTCAAAGGCTTTGGCATAGTCAATAAAGCAGAAATAGATGTTTTTCTAGAACTCTTTTGCTTTTTTCATGATCCAGCAGATGTTGGCAATTTGATCTCTGGTTCCTCTGCCTTTTCTAAAACCAGCTTGAACGTCTGAAAGTTCATGGTACACGTATCGATGAATATTCAGCCTTAAAAATGGAAGCTTTTCACATAATCTACAGCATGAATGAAACTTGAGGATGTTATACTAAGTGAAATAACCCAGTCACAAAAAGACAAATACTGTATAATCCCACTTATATGAGGTACCTAGAGTAGTCCAACTCATAGAAATAGAAAGTATAATGGTGATAGCCAAGAACTTGGAGAAGAGAGAAATAAGGAGTTGTTATGGGTATAGAATTTCAGTTTTTAGGCAAAAAAGATCTGAATAGTAGTTGTACAACAAGGTGAATGTATTTAATGCTTCTGAACTCTACACTTAAAAATGGTTAAATTTTGTTTCACGTATTCACTGCAGTTTTTAAAAATTAAGTAAAAATCATTTTTAAGTAATATTTCCTTCCTCATTAAAGAAATGAATGAAATAAAGAAATTATTTTTAATATTGCCATATATCTATGTGGTATAGAGAAGAAAATAAGATGGAGCAAAACCCATAGATATATAAGAAGAGCTGGCTTTCTAATTGGAGAGATAGAAATCAGACAGATAATGTGCTGATATCACGTCAAAATAATAAATTCCCCCAAATTCCCCAGTAGTAAAATCACTACTGGAGTCCTGAGGTAAGGTTGAGTAGAAGAGATTGGAGTTAAAAAGATTGATGGCAGAGCTCTTCAAGGAGGAAGTGAATGTGTAGCCTGGTTTTGAAGATTTAGTTGAGCAAGTGTTGACAAAACAGCAAGCAATGGGTCTGGAAAGATATTGAAGAGGGACAGGGATGAGCTATTTATCTAGGGATATACTTGCTTTACAGAAAGTACCTTACTAAATTCTACAACAGCTATATCAAGTAAGAACTACTTATAATCTCTTTTATTTGAGTAAACTGCGGCACAGATAGGTTAGGTAACTTATCCAAAGACAATGTATAATAAACAGTAGAGGAAGGTTTTAAACCCACATCACCTGGCAGCAACACCTTTGTAATTACTCTCCCTTGGTGGCTCAGATGATAAAGAATCTGCCTGCAGGATACCTGGGCTCAATCCCTGGGTCAGGAAGATCCCCTGGAGAAGCGAATGGCTACCCACTCCAGTATTCTTGCCTGGAGAATTCCATGGACAGAGGAATGGAAGAGGAGCCTGGCGGGCCACAGTTCACGGGGTTGCAAAGAGTCAGACACGACTGAGTGACTAACACTTTTTTTTTCCACATGCTGTTCTCTCTAGTCAGTTCTGTTATGAAGTGATCTTCAGTATCTCATGTCTATATCCTCTTCAAAGGTCCTATGGTTTATTGATGATTTTCAAAAATGAAACACATTTCTATAGGAGAGCTTGGAATCCAGCTGATTGAATGTTTACAGGTAGCTTGATGCAATAAAATAATTTAATAGCTATATGAGATATTCAGCTTAGAGAAAAAAAAAATATTTGACTATATTTTGTCCATCCATTTGACATAAAGATTGAGGTTAGGGAATCTGCTTCTCTGGAAATTAGTCTCTAGCATCATGCTATAGTACTCCACCTCTATAGTTCCATTGCTGTTCTTCATATAGTACTCTTTTGTGGTTTATTATTTCATGAAATTTCCTTTGCCTATTTCAACTGTATCAGGCTACAGACTGTCATCAACATGTCTGACTTTCCCCAGAATTTACATTTCTTTCTCTTTTTTTCCATGATTCCAGCAGATGTGTTACATTATTTTCAAATGAAAATCAAATATGATTAATAGGGGCTGGGGGTATATGTGATGGTAGGAGTGGTCAGAAAAAGTCAATTCTTCCATATTAAATAATATATATTAATATGAAATATAGGAAAAGAAACATCAAGGTTTGAATGCTGCTTACAGGAAAGACTGTATTAATCTACATTAAATTATCTAGAATCAAATAGTGCAAAGAACAAAGTGGTGATTATTTAATCTTCATTCTGACACAAACTGGCAAGCTGGGAAGTACTTTACCATATTAAGAATTCTTTATTTTTGTTTGTTTTAACATAAAAAAGGGAAAAGAAAACATATAACTCAGTAAGGTTTTGTTAGATATTTGAAAACTATATTTAAAGATCATAAGAACTTCAATAAAAAGTGAGAGAAAAGTGCACCTTTTACCAGATTTCAAACTTAAAGGAATATTTTACTAAGTAAGCATCACTAATTAGAAAATTTCTATTGGAATTAGATCAGAGGAGACATGAAAACAAGGAGAAAACTGGGGGAAAACCTCCAAAATCCTTTTGGACAGCAGACCAATGACAAAATATTTCACCTCATTAAACATAAATGAATTAGAGATATGTGGGTTGTGTTTTCCCCAAAATGGGCAGGGGCTTAAAATGTAAGGGAAAATAACTTTTGCAAAATCCTATATAGTATTTTGCTGAACCTGAACCATATTTGCCAAAAGTTTACTTTTGTGGCTAAGTTTGGAAAAGAATACAGAGGTACAAAAAGAAAGCATTGATTTGCATACATGTATGTGTTTTCAGCTTAAAATATTATAAAATCAATGACAATTTTAGATTCTTCTACGAATAGACAGATTCATGCCAAAAGTAATGAATAGCTTTATTGTCTTCTGATTCCATGTCTGGGTGTGCCAGAAAATTTCAAATTTTGCCTTATAAAATGTAAAGCCCTGATGTAAACCTGAGAGGTAATATGTTTCAGGAAACACTCTCCCTAACAAAATCTAAATTTCAGATCTCTGCCTTCAATTCTGATCTGCCTACCAGTTGTAGCACGTGTGTCAGTTTCACAGGGTCAGCAAAAGCAAGTAGGCTGATGAGTTGTATGTGTATAATTGGTGGGCTGCAAACTGCTCTATGAAGATTATTGCAGCTGCCCTGACTTGGATTCCCATATACTGTAAGTTTATATTAGGACAATATTGTTATTTTGACAATTTGTTAATTTAATTTATTTTAAACAGCAGTCAAACTTTATCCTTATTTTTTTGGTCTTTATTTAGGCTATTAAATGTGAACTAGAGATAACTGAATTTTAAACAAACAATGGCAAACCAGTGGGAAATCTTTGATCATCTTGAGCTATGTCTGTAAACACAATGGCAACTGGTTAAGTTGGGCTGTGGGAAGTGAACAGGGAGGAACAAGCATACTGGTTATTTGGTATCAGGTATGTTTCCTTAATCAGTGGGCCCTCTTCTCATATATCACCTACCTTCTCCCTCTTGAACATACACATATATACATATATCAGGAAAACAAACTTCAAAACATTTCATCTTTTAATAACATTGTCATCATGAATACTACTTCAGGTAAGATATCTTAGAAGAGTAAATAAAATTTCCTCATGTCTACAATATTTTATCATTCTATTCGTTGTGCCACCATCAATGTAATTATTATTCCTCAAGAATGGTAAAGCAATTTTCTAACGTTTCCTTGGAATTCCAAGATTGAAAGCTCTAGAGACGTATCTTACAATTTCACCTTTGAAACTTAAACAAAAACAGTAATAAAACAAATCACAAAATCAATAACAAAACCAAAGGACATTCGTCAAAGTTTAAAGTTGCATTGCCAACTCATAATTTTCAGTCATACCTTAGGATGGATGGAAATTCTGCAAGAGAATGCTTCAGCTATGGATGAGTAAGTTAGGCTATTTATGTTAATGAGCCCAGAAAAATATAGAAATATTTTAAAAGTCCTTTCCTTTTCATCTTTCTTCTCATTTCCTTATGTACTTTGTTTGTGTTAGTCACTCAGTTGTGTCTGACTCTTTGCGACCCCATGGACTGTAGCTTGCCAGGCTCCTCTGTCCATGGAACTCTCTAGGCAAGAATACTGGAGCAGGTTGCCATTCTCTTCTCCAGTGGATTCTCCCAACCCAGAGATCAAACCCAGGTCTCCTGCACTGCAGGCAGATTCTTTACCATCTGCTGCTGCTAAGTCACTTTAGTCGTGTCCAACTCTGTGCGACCCCATAGACGGCAGCCCATCAGGCTCCGCCTTCCCTGGGATTCAGACAAGAACACTGGAGTGGGTTGCCATTTCCTTCTCCAGTGCATGAAAGGGAAAAGTTAAAGTGAAGTTGCTCAGTTGTGTCCGACTCTTAGCGACCCCATGGACTATAGCCTACCAGGCTCCTCCATCCATGGGATTTTCCAGGCAAGAGTACTGGAGTGGGGTGCCATTGCTTTACCATCTGAGCCACTGGGAAAGCCTTTATGTGCTTTAAGAAGTAACAAAGACATACCTACCATTTTGACTGTGTAAATAAATAAATAAGAACTTCTGTATCTGCTAAATGCAACCAGTCCCTGCTTCACCTATATCCGACTCACCTGACTGACCTTACATGCTTGTCCCAGGCCCCAGCTAATGATTGTTCTAACTTTATCCACTTGATAACTTATCAAAGTGTCCACGAGGGGTGTGCTCCTCTGCTGGTTACCCTGGTAACTGATGAGGCAGCCTGCCATCAACTCCTTCTTTAACTGGTAACTTCCCTCTGCCCCTGGAGGGAAGCCTCCTGCCATGTCCTGCCCTGCCATCAGCTGCACACAGTGGGGTGTTGCTCCAGGACCTTGCTTCTGACATGTAAGAGCCCCCATCCATTAAACCATTGATGTCTCTGTTGCTGGGAAAAAAAGAACTTCTGAGGATGAAATCTATCAGTTCTAATATGTTTTAACAATCCATTTTTACACTATTTCAGGTATTGTGCAGTTGCGCAGTTGTGTCTAACTCTTTGCGACCCCATGGACTGCAGCACGCCAGGTTTCCCTGCCCTTCACTATTTCCCAGAGTTTGCTCAAATTCATGTCCATCGAGTCGGTGATGCCATCCAACCATCTCATCCTCTGCACCCTCTTCTCCTCCTGCCCTCAGTCTTTCCCAGGATCAGGGTCTTTCCCAATGAGTCAGCTCTTTGCATCAGGTGGTGACAGTATTGGAGCTTCAGCTTCAGCATCAGTCCTTCCACTGAATATTCAGGGTTGATTTCCTTTAAGATTGACTGGTTTGATCTCTTTACTGTCCAAGGGACTCTTGAGAGTCTTCTCCAGCACCACATTTCAAAAGCATCAATTATTGGTTTGTAATATTTATTCATAGGTCAAATGAAGCAACTAATTAATCATACACTGATACAAAGCTAGGCTGTGGTTCAACCAGGTGAGCTTGCTTGGGGAATACATGAAATCAGGTGCATGTAGGTCACTTCTAGAATACCAGTGAAGATGGTATAATAGTCAGTGACTGGAAATGTAGGATAAGTAGAAGTCAAGTTTAATATAGAATGTTACAAAAAAATGTCTATAATTTTTGTAGTTCAGAAAAAGAGCCGAGGATAGTGTGTCAGTCAGGAAAACAGTAAGCACTCCAGCTAAGAGAAATTTTAATACAGGGAAATGCTGCAAAGCCAAAAACATGACAGTGTGGTAACCCAGATAATTAGCCATAGAAAAAGGCCACTCTTACCACTAGGTTGGAAGGTTAAAGGGAAAAGACATTCTTAGTGCCAGGCTCTGGGGCCACATTCAGAAGCAGAAATCACTTTAGGTGTGCCTGATGGTAGTTGAAACCAGTAAGACAGGAATGTCTGCCCTGATTTGGAACAGAGGTCCAGTTGCTATCATAGATGTCACCTAAGGGAAAGAAGAGAGTGAGAGAGACAGAGACAGAAAAATTCATTGAGTTTTTTTTTTTTTTTTCTTTTATGCACCCTCCAAATTCCTTTTGGTGTCTCCTATCAGCTGAACCTGGTTAGAGGTTGGTGAGACAGAAAAGTAATTCCCTGTGATAAAGTAGGAGAGGGAGTGGATCTGTGGGCGAACAGGCAGATGATGTCTCAAACAGGTAAATTATGAACATAACGGGATTAGAATGTAAGAAGAACTCAGTAACCCAGATACATGGTCTGATTATTCAGATCGGTAGTTCCATTGTGTATGAAACTTTCATTGGTCATATATCTACAAGTTAACTGTATGTACCTTAGTTTTTTCAAGACATTGCCTGGGTCCTGAATGGGTGTTTTAGATATTCAATGTGTGGTTTCTTTCTACAAAGGTGTGAATCACTTCTATGCAGTTTTCCTCTGTGGTTCTAGGTAGTTTCTCAAGAGCAATTATTAGATATCAGGTTCTCTTCAGTAAAGTATTTAGGGAATTGGATTAGGGTTGACAGAAATCTAGTCAGTGAAGTCATTTTACTCTTTTCAACCAAAATAAACTTTTATTTATATGTTATGAACTAAGTTGGAGTACATATTAAAATATGTATTAATATGAGTTAAAATATTCATTTTGATTCTTCCTCTTCCATTAGCAAATATTGTTTAAATTGATGACTAATAATCTATTTTTACAAATCTTTGAATTTGTGTTCTTCAGATGTTGAATGACAGTTCTTCTTAAATTGTTGTTTCTTCAAGCATTAGACATATTTTAATCTACTGAGTCATCATCTTTGAGAAAAGGCATTAGAGAGACTATCTAGGTAGTTCTTGTTTAACCTAAGAAACTCTGGCTGAATTAACCTTTCTTGTTACTGTCACCTCCTAATAGATTAATTACATGTAATCAATTATCACATATGTTACAGAACAGAACCACGATGCTATTTCCCCTTGTGTATTATGTCTCTGTGCAGAATGGGAGTGACCTAAAGGATTATTGTGCTTGTGTGAAAGGGCAATGGGATCAACTTTATACCTTTTTACACTTATCTCTACTGTATTTTTTAAAGATATTAAAATAAATATTACCACATCTCAGTTAGGTAAATAGGATAGACTTTTCACCCTCTGCCTGTGGTCTTTCATTCTTCCTTCTGTGAAAGTCTTGGATATGATTCTCATACTTTTTAAGTAAATAAGGAATTTCAATGATGCCATCAATCACCATGATTGGGAATGATACATTGTTTCACTTGGCACTTTCAACAGTAAGTTTCAGAAAACTTAACTTAAATGGCTTATACAAAGATATCGTTATCTTCATTACTTAACAATAAGTCCAGTATAATTGTTTTGGGAGTTGGTCGACTCAGGGGCTCAATGAAATTATCATATTTCTCTGCCATTCTCAGAATGTTAGTGTTCATCCTTAAGATAACTTCCTGCATTCCAAAGCACTTTCAAGCTTGCAAGCTCAAACAGTAATGGTCTCACATTTCACTGGACAGAATGGCATCCCATGCCTATCTCTAAAATAACTATAAAAATAGGAATGGAATATATATGACTAATTTCCACTAAAGTTGATATGCATCTTTGTACTAGGACTTATCCTTCTTTGAAGGACACAGCCACCAATACTTGAACAAAACCAAGAGCTTGTTAGTAGTGTTTGTAGTATTAGTAGTAGTAGTTTTAGTAATAGTGTGGCAATAGTAATAACCCTTATATAACCCTTGGCATTTAAAATGTGCTGATCAAACCAGTCAATCCTAACGGAAATCAACCCTGAATATTCATTGGAAGAATTGATGCTGAAGCTGAAGATCCAATACTTTGGCCACTTGATGCAAAGAGATGACCGACTCATTAAAAAAGACCCTAAGGCTGGGAAAGATTGAAGGCAGGAGGGGAAGGGGATGACAGATGAAGAGATGTTTGGATGGCACCACCAACTCAATGGATATGAGTTTGAGTAAGCTCCAAGAGATGATGAAGTTCAGGGAAGCCTGGCGTGCTACAGTCCATGGGGTCACAAAGAGTCACACACAACTGAGTGACTGAACAACAACAAGGCACTTTTCCACTAACTGTAGTATATTAACTTATTTAATGACAACAACAAGGATATGAGGAGTTAGCACTATTATCTATGATTTATAGAGTTGTTAAATAAATTAAGGCCATACAGTTAGTTAGTGGTGACACCAGGATTATAAACCAAGTGGTCTGGCCTCAGAGTGGTACTTTAAAAATTAATACTAGGCTTCCTCTGTGGAAGGGTGTGTGTGTGAGGGAAGGAGGCATATGGCTATTAGGTAGACAACCAATAACTTCTGTCATAGTGAGCAGAGGCTGGCACTGAGTAGGCACTTAAAATATTTTCAAATATGCAAAAAAAATCATGACTGAGCATACAACTAAACCCTTTGATAGTCTCTAAATACAATGTCATGTATCTACATAGTCACTCGATGAATGTTTGGTTGATAGTATACAGTTGTATCTCTGTACAACTTAAGTAGAAAAGTTGGAATATACTGCAAACTTTTTTCCATCTAATACACCAAGGTAAATAGGGACAGTTTTCAGAGAGGGGGCAATTTTTCATAACTGGAGTGAAATAGATTGATATCAGGAGTTTTACTTGGGAAGCCCCAAAAGTCCAGGAACTGGTTGTTATTGATAAAAATATAATTTGGTCCTATTGTTTAAACTTGTCACTATGCAAAAAAAAAAAAAGAAAAAAGTAGCAAGACTTATATCCTCTGCTAAGATCCTCTGGGAACTCTATCCAGAAGATGTCTGACAATTTCACATTTGCTTTCCAGCCTTTGCTTGGGTTTCCCAGTGAAGAGAACAGATCTCATTCATCACAGCTTCAAGTTCCCAGAGCACCTGCATAGAGCAAAGAATGTGTCTACATGCTGCTCACATATTTCTTGAATGCAGACAGACTATGAACTGGCTTGGTCCTCTTTTACATGCTATTTGGCTCAGCTTTCATGTATGTTTTGGCAGAGATATACATTATCTCATTTAATATTAAGTAGGAATTCACATGAGTTTCCCAGACGGCGCTAGTGGTAAAGAACCTGTCTGCCAGTGCAGAAGACACAAGAGATGGAGGTTCAATCCCTGGGTCAGGAAGAGGAGCCTGGCAGGCTACAGTCCATGGGGTCACAAAGAGTTGGAAATGACTGAGCACACGCAGCAGCAGGAATTCACATGCAGCCATCCACAGCCATAGACTTGGGTCTCTCCTGTTCCTGTGGTTGTTCAGTTGCTAAGTCATGTCTGATTAGCAGGTTCCTCTGTCCATGAGATTCTCCAGGTGAGAATACTGGAGTGGGTTGCCATTTCCTTCTCCAGGAGATCTTTCCAACCCACGGATCAAGCCCACATTTCCTGCATCAGCAGGCAGATTCTTTACCATTGAGCCACAAGGGAAGCCCACATCCAGTTTCTACTTGAAGATAATCAATGAATGAAAATGTGGATTTATAAACCAATATTAAGAAGTGATTATTCTGATTCAAGACAAATAAACTTCCTGGGTCTCCCATATTGCAGGCAGATTCTTTACTATCTCAGCCACTAGGGAAGCCCTCTACCTCTGTTAGAAGACCAGAGATTATTTCCTGAAGTTTAGGTTAGAATGAAAAACATAAAAAAGAAAAAAAACAACTTAGAAGTTTGTCTGTTATAGAAAGTCACTAGGTAATGCCTTCCTAGGACTATAGAGACAAATGAATAATCTAACAATCAATACCATCAATAACTTTCTCTTCAGTATTTAATGTCAACTATGTATTCCCAGAAAAGCAACCCTGCTCCAAATGTGTTCTTTTAATTTATAAGCAGTTCACTCATCACATCATTCCCTCTGACCCACAGCAGGCAAGTGACCATTAAGTTCAATTATTCACTAATTATTAAAAATGAGAAGACCTCTCATAGATCATGCAACTCTGAATTGTTTTTACTAATACAAAGATATAAGGCCTAGGTACTATGCCAGGGCTACAGAACTAACAAAGTGTATAGCCAGGAGAAATTTCATCTAGGACACTTTCTTGTCACGCCATTATATAATCAAATAACACCAAAGTCACCACAACTTTGTTCATTGCTTGTGCAACTTTACACAACACCTAAAATACTATACTAGATTGTTCCTGTGTTGGTAGTTTTTCTTTAATCTGTCTTGATTCCAGATTGCAGAAGCCTTTTGAAGGATGTGGTAGATTATATTTTCCAAAGATAGTCACATAATATTTTCCATTTCATATACTCTTCTATATTGTGACCTTTCCATTTTCCCATTAAGAGTTTATATCTCCAACTTCTCTGAATCTGAATGAACTCTGTGATTTTTCTCTTCAATAGGGCACAGAAGAAGTGGTAGTATGCCAGTTTTGAACATAACTCTTAAGTAGCCTGGAAGCTTATGCTTCCTGCTTTTTGGAGAGTTTGCTGTTGAGACATTTTCTCTCAGAACTAAGTCTCTACACTGTGAAAAGCTGGAGCCACATGACAAAAGCATGTCTAGATGCTCCAGCCCACCAAAACTTCAGGCTGATGGCCAGTATTACTAGGTAGCCAATGAGTGTGCCATCTTGAACATCCAGCCCAGTTGAGTTTTCAAATGATTCTGCACCAAGCTGACAGCTGCTCATAAGTGCATGAGAGATCCTAAGTGAAAACTGCCCAGATGTGCCCGCAGTTCATTCACAGACTTTAAGATACAATAATTTTTATTTTAATTCTACTAAGTTTAAAAGTGGTTTGTTACATAGCAAAAGAAGCTGGAATAGTTGGCACAGAAATCACAGTGCTGGCTGCCCACAGATTCATCACATCAAATCTCAGATGCACACTCACTTCTTCCAGGCAAGTCCCTCATCAAGCCTCACCAACTGACTCCCACGCACACCACTCACCTTGACAGATCCAGCTCTCCCACTCTGTTAGTGAAACCTGTCAGGTTTGAAACTGATGGCTGGGTATGTGAATTTTCAATAGAAATTCTAGGAAACTTCGAAATTTCTTAACATAGAAAAAGAATGCTCCACCATATGGGTATATCTCCCTTAGGTAACAAGGGGCAACAGAGGTCATAGAGCCCATGAGAAAGTCGGATATAACACTGACCTTCCCAGAAGGCACAGAACTAAATTTAATACTCAACATAGTAGCTATTTTAACCTGAAGGGACAGTATATTTGCTTTCTCTTTCAGCAAGTTTCTGATATTTATTTTTTTTTATCTTAACATTCTTTTTGCTTAAATGTCTTAAGTCACCTTTAAATCCTTCTGAAAGCATGCAGGATTTAAATTGCAAACACACAATATTAAGTTTCTTCCCCTGGTCCATGCTGATTGGGTCCTTCTCCAAAATCTGTGACAGACATTTCTCTCTTCATGTTTAGAATAGAGTTCCCACAGCACAGGACTTGTACTAAAGGCAAAACGTGAGAAATTTTAAGGTAGACCAGAGATTCCTAAATTTTTAATTTTAATAGCTATGCTTTAAATTTAATATATATTAGAAAACACAAAGCTAATATATCACATGTATTATTACACAGAGCAAGACTAAGTTTTAAAAATAACTAAGTTGATTTACAAAACAATGTAAACGATGACCTAACGATGTTAGGTCAAAGGCTAACCTGGTGTTGCCCAGAGAACGCACGGGTCATAGCAAACACCCTCTTTCAACAACACAAGAGAAGACTCTATACATGGACATCACCAGATGGTCAATACTGAAATCAGATTGATTATATTCTTTGCAGCCAAAGATGGAGAAGCTCTATACAGTCAGCAAAAACAAGACAGGGAGCAGATTGTGGCTCAGATCATGAACTCCTTATTGCCAAATTCAGACTTAAATTGAAGAAAGTAGGGAAAACCACTAGTCCATTCAGGTATGACCTAAATAAAAACCCTTACAATTATACAGTGGAAGTGACAAATAGATTCAAGGGATTAGATCTGACAGACAGAGTACCTGAAGAACTATGGATAGAGGTTTGTGACATTGTACAGGAGGCAGTGATCAGTGCTGCAGTCCTGGTGGTCTCAAAGAGTCGGACGTGACTGAGACTGAAGTAAACTGAAGTTGATTCATTAAAAATACTTATGGATATACCTAAACCATGAAAGATGTATATTAATCATAGAGAAATACTGATTCAGAATTTCTGGAAAATTGTCAGGTTCTAGGTTTCCCTTTGGAGAAGGCAGTGGCAACCCACTCCAGAACTTTTGCCTGGAGAATCCATGGATGGAGGAGCCTAGTAGGCTGCCATCTATGGGGTTGCACAGAATCAGACACGACTGATGCGACTTAGCAGCAGCAGCAGGTTTCCCTTCTCTTACTAATGAGTTGTTGCTCGATAGTAATACCTTTCTGGCTTATTGATTTCCTGCCTTTTTTTTCAGTCAGCAAGCTATTACATGCCATAGTTGGAACTCACATAACCAGTTCAGTTCCGTTCAGTTCAGTGACTCAGTCGTGTCCAACTCTTTGTGACCCCATGGACTGCAGCACGCCAGGTTTGACTGTCTATCACCAACTCCCAGAGTTTACTCAAACTCATGTCCATTGAGTCGGTGATGCCATCCAGCCGTCTCATCCTCTGTTGCCCCCTTCTCCTGCCTTCAATCTTTCCCAGCATCAGGGTCTTTTCAAATGAGTTAGTTCTTTGTATCAGATGGCCAAAGTATTGGAGTTTCAGCTTCAACATCAGTCCTTCAAATGAATATTCAGGACTGATCTCCTTTAGGATGGACTGGTTGGATCTCCTTGCTGTTCAAGGGACTCTCAAGAGTCTTCTCCAATACCATAGTTCAAAAGCATCAATTCTTCAGCACTCAGCTTTCTTTATAGTGCAACTCTCACATCCATACATGACTACTGGAAAAACCGTAGCCTTGACTAGATGGACCTTTGTTGGCAAAGTAATGTCTCTGCATTTTAATATGCTATCTAGGTTGGTCATAACTTTTCTTCCAAGGAACAAGTTTCCTTTAATTTCATGGCTGCAGTCACCATCTGCAGTGATTTTGGAGCCCCCCAAAACAAGGTCTGCCACTGTTTCTATTGCTTCCCCATCTATTTGCCATGAAGTGATGGGACCAGATGCCATGATCTTAGTTTTCTGAATGTTGAGTTTTAAGAAAGTTTTTTCACTCTCCTCTTTCACTTTTATCAAGAGGCTCTTTACTTCTTCTTAACTTTCTTCCATAAGAGTGGTGTCATCTGGATATCTGCATATCACATAACCAACTTTCCCCTATATCTCATTTCAGTAGCAAGCCTAATTCACAATTTTTTTCTATTTAATATGATCTTACCAAGCCAGCTCAGCAACATCTCCATGGACTAAAGACCTAATTTCTAGTAATGCTCTTGCTTTTTAGAGTTTCCCAGAGCAGGTAGCAGAGGGGTGGTTCTGCATACCATGCTCAGCCCAAGAGAACCCTATACCTGAGACAAGGTCATCACTGTCTCTTGTCCCCTTGCCTCCTCTGCGGCAATCTCACCCTCAGATTCTTCAAATGACTGAGAGGCACATACACTGATCTCCTGCCTCCACCTCCCCATTTAGTAACCACCACCATTTTCGTTGTCTCTACATCTTCATCTACCCACTACCACCTTCACATTATGTGTTTTATGTTAGAGTCAGAAAAAGTGTATTAATGCTTTCTGCAAAGTTACAATGCATGTGACTCATATAAATAAGTTGCCATTGGGAATGATTCTGGAGACATCTTTTAAGAGATAGTTTATTATGTTCTTTCATCAATGGGAAAATGAACTGTTTCCATTTCAGGACTTCAAGTCCTGCTTAGAAACCCGTGTCTCTTCAATCTTGAAATCAAATCAGCTATCCCCTATGAGCCAGATCAAGATCCACGGGCACATGTCCTGGTCTTAGATGCCTCACAGACGTCCTCATTTAAGACCTTTGAATTTACCGCCTGCTCTTGAGATATGGTTCTCATCAATTCCCATTTATTAGTAGGTGCTTAAAAGGAGGCACTTTCTGACATGCAATAAAAAGCAAACCTAATGAGCAAATGGCAGTGAACTTGAGGGGCACTTTAGGAGAAGGTCTATCAGTATTCATAACTCTGACACACTATAAAAGACACTTTAGTGCAACAAAAATGTGTCAGAAAAGATATTGAGTTAACTGAAGGGAGAATTTTCTGGTAAAACACATAAGAACACCCATTTCAAGTGATCTGTAGCATTAATATATTTTCACCTTTACTGACAACTCATTTCCCAAGTGTCAGATGAATGGTACTGGAGACAGCCCTAATATTAACTTCCAAATGAGGTTCTGTAACAATGAAAGGTACATAAGTATTCCTCTCTAGCATCTTCTCTATAATTAATGACCTTGGCCTTGCTTAGGAGCTGATGCCATTCAAAAATTAGAAAAATTATCTTTGGGAAAAATTCTTTCCGTACTATCAATGGCACATTATGGTTTATTTTTTCACACAACTCATCTTTTACATGATGCAGACAGAAGTTAGGATGTTTTCCTATTCTTAAGACAACTTAATGTTTCAAAGAACCATAGATAACATCACATTAAAATTTTTTAGTCAATATTGTTTTCCTCAAAATAATTTTTGAAAGTCAACTCAGTAAAAACAAAACCCCAAACCTAAATAGCATCAAGGGACAAACTATGCATCTCACATCATGGAAGGAAAAAATGTAATATAATCATATTTTCACTTAATATAATGGTAAGCATAGTCAATAAATGTAACAATTCCCTAAATCATACTGATATGCTGTTCATATAAAATAATGGGAATTTAATGAAATTCTAATTAGCTTTCTGTTTAGATCTTGATTTGTATCATCTATATTTTTGTATTATTCTTTAAAGCATACATATATGAATGCTGCACATTATGAAAGTTACTAATAATATTCACAGAAAATGGAATACAGTGAGTGGAAACAACATGAATAGCAAACCTAATAAGAGGATACTGTGAGTTTTACTGCCACAGTGTCAGACCCAGTTATTGATAGTTTTCTGTAGGATTTTCACAGGTGGCAATATGGATTATGGAAGAGCAGCATATTGCCAGAAATGTTACCTCTTTTGATCTCTGTGTCATTTAAATGAAAATACAGTTCATAATGGTAATTTGATTAAATACTGGACTTTTTCATGTGAAATCTAAATTAAAAAAAAAAAAGACAAAGGGGAAGAAAGCAAATAATTCTGTGGCATTGGCCAGAATTCAAGACCATCTCAAACTCCGTTTAAAGGTGAAGAACGAAGAATCCAAGTTGGCTTGCATTACATTTCTACATTCACTACTCATTTGCTGTGAAAGCCATGAGGCCATTTTATCCAGAAAATTACAAAAATAGATGAGGTTTTCACTGGATAATTTCAGGTCAAACTAAGTTAGTCTATTTGCTTTCTAGCTAGTGATGGTAGTAAAGACATGTTTTATGTTACCATGAATCTTTGGATTTCATCTGGAAGCTGTATTGCTAAATGTTCCAACAAAACATGCAAAGCTCTCAAGGTATACAAGAAAATATTAATCCATTATTTCTAATATCCTTTGTGATCTTATTGTATTCAGTTATTCTTTCATCTATTTGTTCATTTATTTGTCATTCTACCATAATTTATTGGGCATGTAACATGGGTCTGGTTCTCTGCTAAGTTGTGAGACTTCAAAGGTGATTCAGATGTGGTTATTGCCTTTGCACAGTTTATATTCTATGGGGAAGCAGAGAAGATACTTGATACAATGTGATAAATATCATGTTAGTGCACCTGGGGTGCTCAGTTATTGTGTGTTTGGATATGTGGGAGTAGGGTGGTAAGGTGAGAGGAGTAAGCAGGGGAATATTTCTCAAGGGGAAATTGGGACAGAATTTTCAAGGATGAGTAGGAAATAAAATCAATTAATGAACATCGGAAGATAAGTACCTTCAAGCAGAAGGAGACTATGAACAGATATTTAAGGAGGTAGGATGAAAAGCATAGTGGAGATTGAAGGAAAGGAAGGAATATTGAACTCTACAGTTCAATCTTTGAACTCAAAAGATATTGAAGATTCAATGAAATCTTTTAACTGATAATGGGTGGAACTAAGTTTTCAGTCCATGTGTGAAATGTTGAGTTCAGTTGTGGATTTATATTTGAGGCAGCAGTGACCCATATATTGCCATACCAAATGTCTTGTTGAGAGTATGTGTCTGGGAAGCAAGAGATTTCATTCCTATATTTGTTTATATGTTGGACAAATAAATTATTCCAGAAGTTATGGCAGTAGACATAAGACACAGCTCAAAATCCCTGCCCTCATGGAGTTTACATTCTAGTGGAATAAAGTCAGGTGGGGCAGAGATGACACATGAAAATATTAAATATAGAGAATGTGAATAATATTCAGTGTTAATGAGAAAATAAAGATGATAACAGGGAGGGTGGCCTTACAGTTTTGAATAGGTGACCAGTAAAGACCTCAATGATATTACATTTGTAAAGGAGACAGGGGAGTGAGTCATGTGAATACCAAGGGAATAGTGCATATCAAGGGAAGAAAGAACAACAAGTACAAAGACCCCAAGCCTGGAATATGCCTGGCAAGTTTGAGAGAAAGGAAGAAGAACAGTGAGGCCAGAGCAGAGTAAAGAAGAGATTAGAATTGAAAGAGACGCATGTACCCCAATGTTCACCGCAGCACTGTTTACAATAGCCAGGACATGGAAGCAACCTAGATGTCCATCAGCAGACGAATGGATAAGGAAGCTGTGGTACATATACACAATGGAATATTACTCAGCCATTAAAAAAATACATTTGAATCAGTTCTATTGAGATGGATGAAACTGGAGCCCATTATACGGAGTGAAGTAAGCCAGAAAGAAAAACACCAAAACAGTATACTAATGCATATATATGGAATTTGAAAATGGTAATGATAACCCTATATGCAAGACAGAATAAGAGACACAGATGCATAGAACAGTCTTATGGACTCTGAGGGAGAAGGTGAGGGTAGGACGTTCTGGGAGAATAGCACTGAAACATGTATATTATCATATGTGAAACAGAACACCATTCCAGGTTCAATGAATGAGACAAATGCTCAGGACTGGGGCAATGGGATGACCCAGAGGGATGGGATGGGGAGAGAGGTGGGAGGTGGGTCCAGGAAGGGGAACACATGTAAACCCATGGCTGATTCATGTCAATGTATGGCAAAAACTACTACAATATTGTAAAGTAATTAGCCCTCAACTAAAATGAATAAATTTATTAAAAAAAAAAAAAGAAGAGATTAGCAAGAGGAAGTAAAGAGCTAGTTGATCATATAGGATCTTGTAGGACACTGGAAAATCTTTGGCTTTTACTCTGACTGAGAAATCATTGTAGAGCTTTGAACAGCAACATGATGTTATCTGACTCACATTTTAACAGGATCACTTTGGCTGTTGCGTTGAGAATAGGCTAAATGGGACAAGTACCGGAAGCAGAAAAACCCATTGTGAAGCCATGGTGATAATCCTAGAGAGAGATGATGGTGGTTAGACAAGGTAGTAGAGGTGGAAACTGAAAGAAGTAGTGAGCTTCTGGATGTATTCTGAGAAAGAGCCAGCAGTATTTGCTAATAGATTAGATGTAGAGTGTGAGGGCAATAGAAGAGGTAACGGTAACTCCAAGTTTTTGGCATGACCAAATGGAAAGATAGAGTTGTCATTAAATGAGATGGTGTGAAGCGTGAAGAAGACAGAAAACTTGGTTTGCAAATGCTAAATTGAAATGAGTGTTAGATACCCAAATGGAGATGTTTAATAGTTAGTATATGAGTCTGGCATTTGGATGAGAGATCCAAACTAGAAATATAAATTGATAGTCACCCATGATATTTATGATGTTATTTAAAGCCTTGTTATAGAATGAGATCACCAAGGTTAGTGCAGATGTAAAAGAGACAAAGTCCAGAGTGATGCTTGGGACACTTGACAGTTGAGACATCTTGGAGGTGAGAAGGGACCTGGCAAGAAGAATGGGAAGAAGCAATTAAAGGGGCAGGAAGAAACCCAGGTGAGTATGGAATTCCAAAAGCGAAGTGAAGGAAGTATTCCAAAAAAGAGGAAGAGATGCCTTTATCAAATGCTACTGATATGTCAAGTAGGATGAGGAATGATCATTGAAATCCTTTAGGACTCATTAAATATAGGTGACACTAGAAGCCAATTTGAAAATTAACTAGTTTCAAAGATTGACGGGGTCAGAAATTAGGTTACAGAGTCAAGGGTGAAAATGAGGTGAGAAACTAGAGACAGCAAATGATGACTATTCTTTCCAGAAGATTGAATATAAGGAAAAAATAGACAAATTCTTGCAATTAGGAGGATACCAACTTGGCAAGGAGAAAACATACATTTTTTTTGTAAAGACAGAGAGGCCAGAATTTATGCCTGTAGGTTAAGAAGTGGAAGGAACTAGGGAACGAAAAAGGTTGAAGATTTATAGGAGAAAGAATGTCACAAAAGTTCCCGTGTGATTTCAGAGCTCTTTCATCTCCTGGCCTCTACTTTCATATTTGCCAGTAAATTGTCACCCTAGCAATATTTTCAGTAATCTGATGAAGGCAGCCAGTTGTCAGGGTACCACAGTCCATGTGATCATCAATAAATATGAAGAAAGGAATATATGTAGTATGTATACACACACATGGATAAATAAGTATGCCAACTGGTATGTATGTATATGTGTATGTGTATATATATATATAAAACTATATAGGTTGGTGGTGACTGGTGCTCAGCTGTGTCCAATTTTTTATGATCCCATGGATGGTAGCCCACCAGGCTCATCTGTCCATGGAATTTTCCAGGCAAGAAATAACTATATATGTATATATTATGAATAGTGTATGTTCATATATAAAATATAAAAACACATTCATTTCCTTCCTTTCTTCATTTTTTGTTTTCTTACCAGTACTATACTGAAGAAGGAGTATAAGAAAATTCACATTAATTACTTTCACTAGGAAAGGGATCCACTAAACATATCCATAAAAGAATATTTGGCTGAACCTGGGACCCACTAAAATTCTATGATTCTCAAATGAAAGCTAAACTAAATTGTTTATAATCCAGTTTATATATCTAGTAAAGTAAAATACCAACAAGGATAACAGAAACACTTGCAAGACAGATGTCTTCAAAGACAGCAAACATATTTCTGATAATATTGCCATAAACTCAGAGTTTTATGATAAGAAATAGATTACATTTCCTTTTTCATATAGAATAAACAATAGCATAAGCTGGGCCTTCTTTATTTAGTGAAAATAATTGAAATACAGAGTACAGTGTATCTCATCTTTTCCCACATGCAAAGAAAGCCAATCATAAGGGGTTGGTGTGGGTAAAATGGAAGTATTTTGAGTTTGGTTTCTGGATATTTTATCTCTTTCAAACACAATTTGTTTACCAAATCTAAAAGGAATAACACCATTAAAAACAAAACAAAAACCCTTTCACATCTTAGATGAAAACTTATCTTTCTTTGGATCATACTTTCCAATGCCCCAAAGAGCTAGCATAAATTGATATTTAAACAAACTACAGAATTGTCAGAAATAATCACACACCAGGCCAGCCCTTCCACTTCTGTTTCTGTCCTACACAAAGAAGCTACAGTGCTGCACGGAAGAGCCCTTTAAATCTTTATTGTATTTTGCCTCTGGGGTTTGCTCATCACTGCAAGTCTAAAAGTGTCTGTTACGGTCAGAAATAACTTTAAAAAAATATTGCACCACTGAGCCAATGAGGAGTTCAAATGACTCCAAAATTGTAAACTTGTAAAATGTAAGGTAGAGTAAGCACTTCAGCATTTGGAATAAACCCACTACTTTACTATGTCATCCTCAGTGTTCTTGTTTTATGGAGACTAGGAATACTAAGTTGAAGTAAGAGAATCTATAAAGTCCCTGGAGGTACTTGAGAATGGTCTTTCCTTTCTTGCCACGAAGATGAATAGCAAAGTCTGGACTCTGCAGCCGAAAGCTGCTGTTGAAATCTGCTGCTCACTTCACAGAAAGCTTTCCATGTGCTGGGTGGAGAATGGCTGGGTGAAAAACCTTCTGAACTGAGAATTAGAAATCTGTATTTCTTAGAAACCTGTATTTTTAGGCCTAACCTCATGCAAGGGACTTTCTGATATCACAACACAGTTCACAGGTTTTGCTTCTCAGTTTCTTCCTGGCAACTGTGAGAAGAATTTTCATGATTTTTTTTTTTTCATATTTCTGATGCTGTTGGGTCATTTGCTTGTTCTGTTTTTAGGTTAGTATCTATAAGATGTGTAAGTTCAGTTCGGTCCAGTCGCTCAGTCATGTCTGACTCTTTGCGACCCTATGGACTGCAGCACACCAGGCTTCCCTGTCGTAACCAACACCCGGAGCTTGCTCAACTCATATCCATCGAGTCGGTGATGCCATCCAACCATCTCATCCTCCGTTGTAAAGTTTGCTTTAAAAATGAGGCTACAGGATATGGGACCAGATGGCTTTGTCTGCAGGTAAAACTTATTAAAATAATTTATACACGTTTCAAAAGCAATACATACCTTCATTTGGTTAGTCATACTGTTTGGAAGTTGTGATCAATCCTGATAAATAAAAATGAATGTGTTATTGAGAACTGAGCATAATAGAATATGTGCCACCTTTCTACTTTTTTAAAATTAATTTTTTATTAATTACAAGAAAAGTTTTGACATATGCTTTGATGGTATCATTTTCTTAACTTGGCTTTGACTTAGCTATCACAAATTCTGCTTATATTTGGACAAGACTGAGAAGTGTATGTATATATGTGTGTGTATGAATATATATATGTTTATACACAGATTTTTAGTCTATATACATATATAGATACAAGTGCTTATAGTATATATATACACATACATATACGCACTTTATATATATATGTGTGTGTGTGTGTGTGCATTTGTGTATATATGTGTGTATAAATACATTCATACAGAGAGAACAATAGTGAGCACAGGTCTTGGGCAGCATTTCTTGGAACAATTGGCATTTAGCCCACAAGAGTAAAACTTACTAGAATGTATAAATTATTTGTCACCAGGGGAAATCTCTGGTACACCTAGAAGCACATCTTACTTTCAGGTTTACATGATTAAACTTAAGCTGCCATTTAGTTGGCATTTGTGCAAGAAGATATGATTGCACAACATTGGGGATTGCATACAGGAGCTGACAGGCAACTATGTTATTATCCAATTCAGAAACCATGAGATTTATGTCTTCAGAGTTTAATGACAAGGCCATGACACTCTGTTTACATTAGCAGATCCAAAAGTACAGCTTCATTCTTTCTGGAGTTGTTTCTCCACTGATCGCCAGTAGCATATTGGGCACCTACTGACCTGGGGAGTTCCTCTTTCAGGATACTATCTTTTTGCCTTTTCATGCTGTACGTGGGGTTCTCAAGGCAAGAATACTGAAGTGGTATGCCATTCCCTTCTCCAGTGGACCACATTTTGTCAGAACTCTCCACCATGACCCATCTGTCTTGAGTGGCCCTACATGGCATGGCTCATAGTTTCATTGAGTTAGACATGGCTGTGGTCCATGTGATTAGACTGGTTAGTTTTCTGTGACTGTGGTTTTCAGACTATCTGCCTTCTGATGGAGAAGGATGAGAAGCTTATGGAAGCTTCCTGATGGGACAGACTGACTGAGGGAGAAACGGTCTTGTCCTGATGGGCGGGGCCATGCTCAGTAAAAGCTGCCTATCTGCTGTGATTCAAAGGGTTTTAAACAAAACTCTAAGTATTTTTCCTTTTCTCAACAGAAAATTGGATTAATGATTTACTGAATATGGCCCCGCCCATCAGAACAAGACCCAGTTTCCCCCTCAGTCAGTCTCTCCATCAGGAAGCTTCCATAAGCCTGGATTCCTTTTATTTCTTTTCCTTCTCTGATTGCTGTGGCTAAAACTTCCAAAACTATGTTGAATAGTAGTGGTGAGAGTGGGCACCCTTGTCTTGTTCCTGACTTTAGGGGAAATGCTTTCAATTTTTCACCATTGAGGATAATGTTTGCTGTGGGCTTATCATATGTGGCTTTTATTATGTTGAGGTATGTTCCTTTTATGCTTGCTTTCTGGAGGGTTTTTTTAATCATAAATGAATGCTGAATTTTGTCAAAGGTTTTCTGCACATCTATTGAGATAATCATATGGTTTTTATCTTTCAATTTGTTAATGTGGTGTATTATGTTGATTGATTTGTGGATATTGAAGAATCCTTGCATTCCTAGGATAAAGCCCACTTGGTCATGATGTATGATCTTTTTAATAAGTTGTTGGATGCTATTTGCTAGAATTTTGTTAAGCATTTTTGCATCTATGTTCATCAGTGATATTGGCGTGTAGTTTTCTTTTTTTGTGGCATCTTTGTCTGATTTTGGTATTAGGGTGATGGTGGCCTCATAGAATGAGTTTGGAAGTTTACTTTCCTCTGCAATTTTCTAGAAGAGTTTGAGTAGGATAGGCGTTAGCTCTTCTCTAAATTTTTGGTAGAATTCAGCTGTGAAGCCATCTGGTCCTGGGCTTTTGTTTGTTGGAAGATTTCTGGTTACAGTGTCGATTTCCATGCTTGTGATGGGTCTGTTAAGATTTTCTACTTTTTCCTGATTCAGTTGTGGAAAGTTATACTTTTCTAAGAATTTGTCCATTTCTTCCAAGTTGTCCATTTTATTGGCATCTAGTTGGTGATAGTAGTCTCTTATGATCCTTTGTATTTCTGTGTTGTCTGTTGTGATTTCTCCATTTTCATTTCTAATTTTTTTTATTTGATTCTTTTCCCTTTTTTTCTTGATAAGTCTGGCTAATGATTTGTCTATTTATCTTCTCAAATAACCTGCTTTTAGCTTTGTTGATTTTTGTTGTGGTCTCCTTTGTTTCTTTTTCTTTTATTTCTGCCCTAATTTTTATGATTTCTTTCCTTCTACTAACCCCAGGGTTCTTCATTTCTTCTTTTTCTAGTTGCTTTAGGTGTAGAGTTACGTTATTTATTTGATTTCTCTCTTGTTTCTTTAGGTAAGCTTGCATTGCTATGAACCTTCCATTTAGCACTGCTTTTACTGAATCTCATAGGTTTTGGGTTTTTGTGTTTTCATTTTCATTCGTTTCTATGCATATTTTGATTTCTTCTGTGATTTGTTGGTTATTCAGAAGTGTATTGTTTAGCCTCCATGTTTGTATTTTTAATAGTTTTGTTTGTTTTTTTTTTTCCTGTAGTTGACATCTAATCTTACTGCATTGTGATCAGAAAAGATGCTTGGAATGATTTCAATTTTTTTGAATTTACCAAGGCTAGATTTATGGCCCAGGATGTGATCTATCCTGGAGAAGGTTCTGTGTACACTTGAGAAAAAGGTGAAATTCATTGTTTTAGGGTGAAATGTCCTATAGATATCAATTAGGTCTAACTGGTCCATTGTATCATTTACAGTTTGTGTTCCCTTGCTAATTTTCTGTTTAGTTGATCTATCCATAGGTGTGAGTGGGGTATTAACATCTCCCACTGTTCTTGTGTTATTGTTAATTTCCCCTTTCATACTTGGTAGCATTTGCCTTACATATTGTGGTGCTCCTATGTTGGGTGCATATATATTTATAACTGTTATATCTTCTTCTTGGATTGATCCTTTGATCATTATTCAGTGTCCTTCTTTGTCTCTTTTCATGGCCTTTATTTCAAAGTCTTTTTTATCTGATATGAGTATTGCTACTCCTGCTTTCTTTTGGTCTGCATTTGCATGAAATATATTTTCCCAGCCCTTCACTTTCAGTCTGTATGTGTCCACTTGCAAGAGGTGGGTCTCTTGTAGAAAGCATATATAGGGGTCTTGTTTCTGTATCCATTCAGCCAGTCTTTGTCTTTTGGTTGGGGCATTCAACCTATTTACATTTAAGGTAATTATTGATAAGCATGATCCTGTTGCCATTTACTTTGTTCTTTTGGGTTCAAGTTTATAAACCTTTTCTGTGTTTCCTGTCTAGAGAAGATCCTTTAGCATTTGTTGAAGAGCTGGTTTGGTAGTGCTGAATTCTCTCAGGTTTTGCTTGTCTGTAAAGCTTTTGATTTCTCCTTCATATTTGAATGAGATCCTTGCTGGGTACGGTAATCTCAGTTGTAGGTTTTTCTCTTTCATCCACTTAAGTATGTTCTGCCATTCCCTTCTGGCCTGAAGAGTTTCTATTGAAAGATCAACTGTTATCCTTATGGGAATCCCCTTGTGTGCTATTTGTTGTCTTTCCCTTGCTGCTTTTAATATTTGTTCTTCATGTTTGATCTCCATTAATTTGATTAATATGTGTCTTGGGGTGTTTTGCCTTGGGTTTATCCTATTTGGGACTCTCTGGGTTTCTTGGACTTGGGTGGCTATTTTTTTCCCCATTTTAGGGAAGTTTTCAACTATCATCTCCTCAAGTATTTTCTCACAGCCTTTATTTTTGTCTTCTTCTGGGACTCCTATGATTCTAATATTGGGGCGTTTAACATTGTCTCAGAGGTCTCTGAGGTTGTCCTCATTTCTTTTAATTCTTTTTTCTTTTTTCCTCTCTGCTTCATTTATTTCCACCATTCTATCTTCCACCTCACTTATCCTATCATCTGCTTCAGTTATTCTACTGTTGGTTCCCTCGAGAGTGCTTTTGATCTCAGTTATTGCATTATTCATTATTGATTGACTCTTTTTTATTTCTTCTAGGTCCTTGTTAAACTTTTCTTGCATCTTCTCAATCCTTGTATCCAGACTATTTATCTGTAACTCCATTTTGTTTTCAAGCTTTTGGATCATTTTTACTATTATTATTCTGAATTCTTTTTCAGGTAGACTCTCTATCTCCACCTCTTTTGTTTGGTTTGATGGGTGTTTATCACGTTCCTTTACCTGCGGAATATTTCTCTGCCTTTTCGTCTTGTTTAGACTGCTGTGTTTGGGGTGGCCTTTCTGTATGCTAGAAATTTGTGGTTCCTCTTTATTGTGAAGGTTCCTCCCTGTGGGTGGGGTTGGACAAGTGGCTTGTCAAGGTTTCCTGGTTAGGGAAGCTTACGTCGGTGTTCTGGTGGATGGAGCTAGATCTCTTCTCTCTAGAGTGCAATGAAGTGTCTGGTAGTGAGTTTTGAGGTGTCTATGGGTTTGATGTGACTTTTGGCCACCTCTATTTTAATGTTCAGGGTTATGTTCCTGCGTTGTTGGATAATTAGCTTGGTATGTCTTGCTCTGAAACTTGTTGGCTCTTGGGTGGAGCTTGGTTTCAGTGTAGGTATGGAGCTTTTGGATGAGCTCTTGTAGATTAATGTTCCCTGGAGTCAGGAGTTTTCTGGTGTTCTCAAGTTTTGGATTTAAGCCTCCTGCCCCTGTCTTTCAGTCTTATTCTTACAGTAGCCTTGAGACTTCTCCATCCATACAGCACCGATGATAAAACATCTAGATTAATGGTGAAAAGATTCTCCACAGTGAGGGACACCCAGAGAGGTTCACAGAGTTACAGGTAGTAGAGAAGAGGAAAGAAGGAGATAGAGGTGACCAGGAGAAGAGGGGGAATAAAAAGGGGAGAGAGCAATCTAGCCAGTAATCAATTCCCTATGTGCTCTCCACAGTCTGGAATACTTAGAGAGGTTCACAGAGTTACATAGAAAAGAGAAAAGGAGGAAAGAGATAAGGTGACCAGGAGGACAAGAGGGGGAGTCAAAAGGAAAGAGACAAATTGAGCCAGTAATCAGTTCCCTAAGTGTTCTCCACAGCCTGGAACACCCAAAGAGATTCACAGAGTTAGGTAGAGAAGAGAAGGGGGAGGGAGGAGATAGAGGTGACCTGGGGGAGAAAAAAGGAGAGTCAAAAGGGGAGAGAGCAATCAAGCTAGTAATCACACTCCTAGAAGGCAATGGCACCTCACTCCAGTACTCTCGCCTGGAAAATTCCATGGATGGAGGAGCCTGGTAGGCTACAGTCCATGGGGTTGCTAAGAGTTGGACATGACTGAGCGACTTCACTTTCGCTTTTCCCTTTCATGCACTGGAGAAGGAAATGGCAACCCACTTCAGTATTCTTGCCTGGAGAATCCCAGGGACGGCGGAGCCTGGTGGGTTGCTGTCTATGGGGTCGCACAGAGTCGGACACGACTGAAGTGACTTAGCAGTAGCAAGTAAAAATGGGTACTGAAGATTAGATTCTTAAAGGTGCAAAATTGATAACAAATACCAAAAAGCAAAGATAAAAAATCTAGAGTAAAAGTTAGACTCTTAAAAATACAATATTAAAAAAACAAAATCACAAAAATTATAAAATATATATAGCTATATGAAATTTGCTTTCAAAATAGAATCTTTTTTTGCAAGGTAATAGTAGGTTCTAAAAAGAAAAATTAAAGGAGTAATAAAGAACTTAAAAATAAAAAAAATTAAAAATTAAAAAATGATAATAGTAAAATATATCTAGGAATTTCTCAGGAGCTGTTGAGGGCAGTGTGGGGTGAGTTCAGTTTCAGATAGTTCCTCATTCCAGCTTATACTTCTCAAGGTCTATAGACCCCTTCCAAAGTAGTCAATGCTAACTATAGGGTTTTCATCTGTTGCACCTGTCACTTCCAAAGCGGTTCCCTCTTTGCTTATTTTGGCTTCCTCTGTTTGCGAGTCTCTTCAGTGTCTAATTTCTGCCCTGACACAAGGGGGCGAAGGTGGTCACTTAATTAGGCTCACTTGTTCAGTTGTGCTGTGGGGATGTAGGAACACTGCAAACAAATGTCACTGGCAAGTGTAGGAAGTTCTCACAGTGTCTAGGCCACACTGGGTTTGCCCCAGCTCACAGTGTGTGTGCTTTCCTGGTCTACACTGCTCAGGTTCCAGGTTGCTCTGCAGGGGGACTGTCTAAAGTGGGCCCTGGGTTGTGTGCACTTCCCAGGTCTAAGCCACTCAGGTTCAAGTTCTCAGGTACTCCACAAAGGCACAGACTCGGTTGGGCCTGCATTTTGTGCCCTTCCCAGGTCTGAGCAGCTCAGGTGACCATGTGCTTGTCAAGTGCACTATCCCAGGTGTGCAGTGCATCTTATCACCTCCCTCGTTCCAGCCACTTGGTTTCCTGGGTTCCCCATGAGAGCGCCATCTCAGGTGTGCCATGCATCTCCTCTGGGGAGCTGATCTCTGACTGCAACCCTCCTGGTGGATGTCAACCATCCAGGATCTCAGGAAGACTTGGTTAGCAACTGGGAGCCTGCTCACAGTTTGGTGGAGGATGCCATCTCTGGGGTCGAGATTGCCTCCCGCCTTCCAGCTCTGGCTGTAGCCTGCCTGCCTTTCTGCCTCCAGCGGGGGGATAGGCCAGTCCGCAGCTGGCTAGCTCCCCTCTTGTGATTGCTCAATCCTTTGTTCTGTGAGCTGGCCAGACAGTGCTGTAGAGCTTTTCATGGGAAAGTTCTATCTCTATCTTTTTTTTTTTTTCCCTTTTTTTCTCTCTCTGGCTATCCTACGGTTTGGGTTGCTCTCTCACGTTAGCTCTCTCAGATTCTCCTCAGGGCATTCAGGCCCGGTCCTTACCCTAACATGCAACCCGCACCTCCCTGTTCAGCCCACACTCGCTGCTGGTGGATGCGAGCATCTGGGCTACTTCTCCGCTGGGAGTTGTGAGTAGGGGTGTAATCTGGGGTTTTTTTTTTCTCCCGGTTATGTTGTCCTCTAAGACTCCAAAACTCCCCACAGACCCACCGATGAGAGGGTATCCTCGTGTTTGGAAACTTCTCCTTCAGGACTCCCTCCCCGGGATGGGTCTCTGTCCCTAATTCTTTTGTCTCTCTTTTTGTCTTTTATATTTTGTCCTACCTCCTCTTGAAGAGAATGGGCTGCCTTTCTGGGTGCCTGGTGTGTTCCGCCAGCGTTCAGAAGTTGTTTTGTGGAATTTGCTCAGCGTTCAAATGATCTTTTGATGAATTTGTGGGGGAGAAAGTGGTCTCCTATTCCTCTGCCATTTTAGGACTGCCCAGATTATCTTTGCAGCCAAAGATGGAGAAGCTCTATACAGTCAGCAAAAACAAGACCGGGAGCTGACTGTGGCTCAGATCATGAACTCCTACTCCTTATAGCCAAATTCAAACTTAAATTGAAGAAAGTAGGGAAAACCACTAGACCATTCAGGTATCACCTAAATCAAATCCCTTATAATTACACAGTGGGAATGACACATAGATTCAAGGGATTAGATCTGATAGACTGAATGCCTTATGAACTATGGAAAGAGGTTTGTGACATTGTACAGGAGGCAGTGATCAAGACCATCCCCAAGAAAAAGAAATGCAAAAGGCAAAATGGCTTTCTGAAAAAACCTTACAAACAGCTATGAAAAGAAAAGAAGCAAAAAGCAAAGGAGAAAAGGAAAAATATACCCATTTGAATGCAGAGTTCCGAAGAATAGCAAGGAGAGATAAGAAAGCCTTCCTCAGTGATCAATTTAAAGAAATAGAGAAAAATAATAGAATGGGAAAAACTAGAGATCTCTTCAAAAAAATTAGAGATACCCAGGGACCATTTCATGCAAAGTTGGGCTCAATAAAGGACAAAAATTGTATGGACCTAACAGAAGCAGAAGATATTAAGAAGAGGTGGCAAGAATACACAGAAGAACTGTACAAAAAAGATCTTCATGACCTAGATAATCACGATGGTGTGCTCACTCACCTAGAGCCAGACATCCTGGAATGTGAAGTCAAGTGGACCTTAGGAAGCATCACTATGAACAAAGCTAGTGGAGGTGACAGAATTCTAGCTGAGCTACTTCAAATCCTAAAAGATGATGCTGTGAAAGTGTTGCACTTCAATATGCCAGCAAATTTGGAAAACTCAGCAGTGGCCACAGGACTGGGAAATGTTGACTTTCATTCCAATCCCTAAGAAAGACAATGCCAAAAAATACTCAAACTACCACACAATTGCACTCATCTCACATGCTAGTAAAGTAATGCTCAAAATTCTCCAAGCCAGGCTTCAGCAATACGTGAACCATGAACTTCCAGATGTTCAAGCTGGATTTAGAAAAGGCAGAGGAACCAGAGATCAAAGTGCCAACATCCACTGGATCATCGAAAAAGCAAAAGAGTTCCAGAAAAACATCTATTTCTGCTTTATTGACTATGCCAAAGCCTTTCACTGTGTAGATCACAATAAACTCTGGAAAATTCTGAAAGAGATGGGAATACCAGACCACCTGACCTGCCTCTTGAGAAATCTGTATCCAGGTCAGACAGCAACAGTTAGAACTGGACATGGAACAACAGACTGGTTCCAAATAGGAAAATGAGTATGTTAAGGCTGTATATTGTCACCCTGCTTATTTAACTTATATGCAGAGTACATCATGAGAAACGCTGGGCTGGAGGAAGCATAAGCTGGAATCAAGATTGCCGGGAGAAATATCAATAACCTCAGATATTCAGGTGACACCACCTTTATGGAAGAAAGTGAAGAAGAACTAAAGACCCTCTTGATAAAAGTGAAATGGGAGAGTGAAGAAATTGGCTTAAAACTCAACATTCAGAAAACAAAGATCATGGCATCTGGTCCCAACACTTTATGGCAAATAGATGGAGAAACTGGAAACAGTGGCTGACTTTATTTTTGGGGGCTCCAAAATCACTGCAGATGGTGACTGCAGCCATGAAATTTAACGATGCTTACTCCTTGGAAGAAAAGTTATGAGCAACCTAGATAGCATATTAAAAAGCAGAGCCATTACTTTGCCAAAAAAGGTCTGTCTAGGTAAGGCTATGATTTTTCCAGTAGTCATGTATGGATGTGAGACTTGGACTATAACAAAAGCTGAGCACGGAAGAACTGATTATTTTGAACTGCCGTGTTGGAGAAGACTCTTGAGAGTCCCTTGGGCTGCAAGGAGATCCAACCAGTCCATCCTAAAGGAAATCAGTCCTGAATGTTCATTTGAAGGACTGATGTTGAAGCCTAAACTCCAATAATTTGGCCACCTGATATGAAGAGCTGAGTCATTTGAAAAGACCCTGATGCTGGGCAAGATTGAAGGCAGGAAGAGAAGGGGATGACAGAGGATGGGATGGTTGGATGGCATCACCGACTCAATGGACATTTGTTTGAGAAAACTCCAGGAGTTGGTGATGGACAGGGAGGCCTGGCGTGCTGCAGTCCATGGGGTCGCAAATCGTCAGACACAACTGAATGACTGAACTGAACTGAACTGAAGTACAGCTTGTCTACCTTTGGCCATTTCCTAGCACTAGGATTCCTCATGCTCTTCTCCTTACTTTATGCCCAAAACTATAGCCATTATGCAACAAAAGTTCTATGGAAGATTTTAATTTCATCTTTTAGAAAGACATACTTTTTTAAGTTTAATTTTTAATTTATATTGGAGTATAGTTGATTTACAGTGTTATGTTAGTTTCAGGTATACAGATAAGTAATTCAATTTACATATACATATATCCATTATTTTTCAGATTTTTTCCTATAGATTATTACAGAATATTGAGTAGAGTTCTCTGTACTATACTGTGGATCCTTGTTGATTATCTATTTTATATACCTTGGCCACCTCATGCGAAGAGTTGACTCATTAGAAAAGACCCTGATGCTGGGAAGGATTGGGGGCAGGAGGAGAAGGGGACGACAGAGGATGAGATGGCTGTATGGCATCACTGACTCGATGGACATGAGTTTGGGTAAACTCCGGGAGTTGGTGATGGACAGGGAGGCCTGGTATGCTGCGATTCATGGGGTCGCAAAGAGTCAGACACGACTGAGAGACTGAACTGAACTGATGTGAAGAACTGACTCATTGGAAAAGACCCTGATGCTGGGAAAGATTGAAGGCAGGAGGAGAAGAGGATGAGAAGGTTGGATGGCTTCACTGACTCAATGGACATGAGTTTGAGCAGACTCAGGGAGTTGGTGATGGACAGGGAAGTCTGGTGTGCTGCAGTCCATGGGGTTGCAAAGAGTCGAAGATGACTGAGTGACTGAGCTGACTGACTGACTGAGTGTGTATGTTAATCCTAAACTCTTAATTTATCCCTTTACTCCACATATGCTTTCTGAGTCGGAGAAGGCAATGGCACCCCACTCCAGTACTCTTGCCTGGGAAATCCCATGGACGGAGGATTTTCTGTCCATGGGGTCACACAGAGTTGGACACTACTGAAGTGACTTAGCAGCAGCAGCTTTCTGAGTCTATTTTTGTTTTATAAATAAATTTTTTTTGTTTCATTTTTTAAGATTACATATATAAATGATACCATAGTATCTGTCTCTGACTTACTTCACTTAGTATAATAATCTCTAGATTCATCCATGTTGCTGCAAATGACATTATTTTATTCTTTTTTATGGCTGAGTAATATTCCATTGTATTTATCTACCACATTTACTTTACACATTCTTTAATTGATAGACATTTAGGTTGCTTCCATGTTTTGCCTACTGTAAATAGTGCTTCCATGAACATTTGTGGTACATGTATCTTTTCAAATTATAGTTTTCTTTGCATATATACCCAGCAGTGTGATTGCTAGATCATATGGTAGTTCTATTTTTAGTTTTTAAGAACCTCCATACTGTTCTCCATAGTGGTTGTACCAATTCACATTCCTACTGTCAGTGTAGGATTTCCCTTTCTCCATACCCTCCCCAGCATTTATTGTCTGTAAACTGTTTGATGATGGCCATTCTGACTGGTCTGAGGTAATACTTCATTGTAGCTTTGATTTGCATTTCTTTAATAATTAGTGATGCTAAGCATCTATCTTTCCATGTGGTTTTTGGTCATTTGTATGTCTTTTGAGAAACGTCTATCTAAGTCTTCTGCCTATTTTATATATATATATATATTTATATATTTTATATATATATATATATATTTTTTTACGGTCATGTATATATTCAAAGACTTAGAAGAACCATGCCTGGACATTCGGAATTTTACAACTGTCAAAAAATAGTAACTGTTTTCCTACATTTTCTTCAACATCAATAAAGCTTCATTAACTATTGTTTATTCAATGCATACTGTGTTTCAGACACTGTTAGAAAGTTTAGAAAGCATTATCTCAATAACTACTAACACTGTAAAATAAAGACAATTATAATTTTCCTTTCATTGATTGGAAAATTTAAGTCACACAATAAATCTTTGTAAAACCAAGGTTCAAATCCAGATTTGCCTACTTCTAAAGCACATGTTCTTCTAAAGAAACATTTTTTAACTTTGTGTTTTGATATAACTTTAGACTTAAAAGTTACAAAAGAATATAAAATGTTTTGTATATCCTCTTGCCAGCTTCTTCTGAAGTTATCTCACATAAGTATAGATTGACTACTACAACCAGAAAATTAATGTTCACACAATATTATTTATTAATCTATAGACTTTTTTTCAAATTTTCCCCATTTCCCCACTAATATCTTTTTTCTTGTTCGCAATCCAATACAGAATCCTATCTTACTTTTGGTGTTGTGTCTCCTTAGTCTTCTCCAGTATGCAACAATCCCCAAGTTCTTTGTCTTTTAATACCTCAACACTTTTAAAATAATATTCATCATTTGGGGGGCAAAATGGTCTACCGTTTGGGTTTGTCTGATGTTTTCTCTTAGTTAAGGTTATGCATTTTCGACAAGAATGTACCAGAAGTGATGTGTCCTTAGTGTGTTATATTAGAGGGTACTTGAAATCAATACTATGTATTACAAAGTAGAAATTTACTTTTCTACATTACCTTTGTCTTTTAATTGTGTGAAAATATTAATGAACTATAATCCAGCATCACAGATCTGACAGGTGAGAAAATCTAAACAGTTCAAAACATGCCATATTGTATCACTGAATAGAAATCTGATTGGCTTCCAAGGGGCCATGATTCATTTGAAGATTCTTTAAATCCTTAACCCAATTAGCACTGAGTCTGTGCATGGAGAAATGCTGATAAGTGTTCTATAATCAGCTTTCTGGGAGAGAGAAAGCTCTTAATTGTAGCATTTGCTAATTCTGTGGTATAAATAATCCCACCATAACCCGTTTCAAGCTACTAGTGTTAACTCTCTGAACTCAGAGCTAGGAGGAGATACACACAAAATTAATTTTCAGGATCTGGTACAAGCAGACTAGCACACCATTGGAACAATGTATATTTATAGATGCATTTTCTTGATTCTATGATGCAGTTAGTAGAACAAGGGAACACATACATAAAGACAGGGCAAAATTTAAAATATTCAAAGGATAGAATTACCTACCATAAAAGACAAATCTAGTGATTCATAGAGAGTCATCCTTAAGAACTAGGACAAACTAATAATAATAACAACACCAATAATAATAATAACCTGTTGTCTTTGCCTCACACCTTTAAGGAGTAAAGTTATTTGATTCAAAGTCTTAAAGGATGTCATTTTAAGTTGCCCCATTTCTAGGTGTTACTAAAAGTAACTTCAAAAACACAGGATGAGATAGTGCTTGAATAAGAGTCAGAAAACATCCTCTGCCTTACCTCAATTAATTTTGGTGACACAATATTTCCTTAACTCCTCATTCACTAGGACACCATTAAATTGGGTATCAGTTCAATAATATACTCCTGTCTTCCTTACCTCTTATTTTACTAATGAAGTCACAGCTAATCTTGTAGAGGCTATTGGCAGGAGACTCATAAATGCCAATTTTATTATTAATTGAAAACTACTTTTAAACATATCCCACAGGACAAATTTGGCTTAAAACACTTTTTCAAAATTTAAATTTTTGCATGCTACTCTAAAAGAAGAAACACACATTCCCACATTGAAAGACTGCTTTCAGATATTGGATTTACTAATCAAATTTTAAGTGTATTTTAAAACAGCTGACAGGTAACATTAACATCCCATACTTTTTCTACACAGATTCCAATATTAATTTAAAGAAATCAATTCCACATAAAAGTTTTTTTTTAATATGTCATTTTCTCTATGTTGATTTAAAAGTTATAATATTTTATGCACATTGCAAAGGACAGAATGGCCTCCCAAAGATGTCCACAGCCTAATCTCCAAAACCTACATGGAAAAAGGACTTTGTGGATGTGATTAAGTTAAGGACCTTGAGAAGGGGAGATTACCCTGGATTATCTGTGTGGGTCCGTTATAATCACAAGAATCACTATAAATCAGAGGCAAGAGGGTTTTAGAGTCACAGAAGGAGACGTAACAATGGAAGCAGAGGTCAGAGTAATGTGGCCGCAAACCAAGGAATGCAGGCAGTCTTGAGAAGTCAGACAAAGCTAGAAATTAATTCTCTGACAGAGAATTCAGAAAATCTGTGAAAATATGTTCTTCTGAAATTTGTTAGCCAATGATGAACATCCTGGGATACACACACACTTATGCACACATACACACATAAGATTTCAAATGAGAAAATGAAAGAATCCCTTTTGGGGACAGGCTCCAGAGGAACTCGGCTCTTCTGACACCTTCATTTCTAGCCCCATAAGAGCCAGTTTAGACTTTTGACCTCTTGTACTGTAAGATAAAAATGTATGCTATTTGAAGTCACTACATTAGTGGTAGTTAATAATGATCAGTAGGAAACTAAATATGCACATAACATACACTTTTGTGGGATAAACTTTATTCCTCTATTTTATGACCCATTTTAGCTTCCACCTTCCTCAACTTTCTCACTTTTCTCATTCAATATGTAAGAGCATTCAGGGAAAAAAAATGTATATATTTATAAGCTTGGTGTTCAAAGTGAAACTAGTCATTACTGAATATACCTAAAATAAATATTCCATTTGAAAGCATAGTAAAGTGTATTTTCAAAATATTTGCAACCATCATTTTAATAAGAAAGAAGCCCTTTCTTAGAAAAATTATGCTCACATAATTAAAAGCTTTTTGTGTCAAAATATGAAATTACTTTAAATGTTTTTGCTCTGGAAAAAAGAAAACAACTTATTACTTTGTGGTTCATTTGTAGCGACCAAATGACAGAAAAAAAGTGCTTTGGGGGAGTGAACAAGATGGCGGAAGAGTAGGTGGACGTAGAGTACATCTCTCTCCATGGATACATCAGGGATACACCTTCAGGCACAGAAGTGCATGCAGAACACCAGCTGAGAGCAGAAAGGAGTACCCGACCAGCGGAAAAGACTATGTAGAACTATGCAAAACTCAGTAGGATGAAGGAACTAGGGGGTAAAACAGGAGTGTCAGTAGGACTGGACCTGCCCTCAGTGGGTCGGGGAAGGGAAGCAAGGGTCTGATTCCCACATGGGGGCAATTGTCTGAGTCAGAGGAGAAACATTTAAGGCTGAGAGTGAAACAGCTGATCTGTGGCAGCCTAAATGGAATGAGAATCAGACAGTCCTTGCCGCAGCCATACATACCCCAGACAGGGACTCAGGCCCCCTAGAAGGTGCAGCTGCTGGGAGGTGGAGTTTAGGGACTGTGGAGCAATCCCAGGGCGAGGGCTGCTGTTGACTGTGGAAGTATGGGTCAAGGGGATGTGAGGGAGGAGATTTTGGTGGGAAATGCCTGTGGAGGAAAGCCAGGCAGCCATGGAAGCAAGGTAATACTGCTGAGTCACATGTAGGGCGTGGAGCCATCACCATAACCTCTTTCTCCCCACATGCCAGCATCAGCAGCTGAACAACAGAGAGGCTGGCCCATCAAATGCCCGACGCACTGAACTACAGAGTAGGACCCCACCCAGGGTGCCTCTTTAAGTGCCTGAAGTGCCGATCTACAGAGTAGGACCCCAGCCAGGAGGGCCCCTCTCTGTGCCTTATGCGCCTAACAGAGATGATCCCCAGGCAAGGGAGCCCTCTAAGTGCCTGAATGGGTGGTGCTGTGAGAAAGGTTGGCCAAAGAGGCCTTCTGATTGCTAGCTACAAGAGGTTCGAAAAAAGACTGATAGGGCCATAATTCCTGCGGCAGAGGATGTCCATGTCCCTGCACACTTGGCGCCGCCAGGGTCCCTGCATACCAAGCAGCTATGCCACTTTCATGCTCAACCCTCACTGGGGCAGAGCTGCTACAGGCAAAAAAAGTCTTGCATCTAGGCATGCAGGGTCGCTTCAGTCGAGTCCAACTCTTCGTGACACTGGACTGTGGCCTGCCTGGCTTCTCCTGTCAGGAGGGTTCTCCCGGCAAGAATATTGGAGTGTATTGATCAATACTGGTTGCCATACGTCTGTTTAACTTTGCATATATAATCTTTCTTTCTTTCCTTTCCTCTCAATATACTTGTTAGTTCTGTTTTCATTGCTTTATTCCCCACTTGGCACCTTGCTTTAGTTTTGTTTTCTAGTTTGTCCTTTAGTTAGTTTTGTTCTTAACTTGTAGGTATAATTTTTGGTTTCCTTTGTTCACCAGGTCAATTTATTGTACTTTATTTTAGTTGTACTGTTTTGATTTTGCTTATGGGTGTGTATGTATATGTGTATATTCAGTCACACCTTCTAGAGCACTATATTTCCTGCTGCCCTAGCTGCCAACTACCCTGAATACCTGGTGCTGCCAGAAACCCTGTGACAAGCAGCTGTACCACCTTCACACCTGGCCTTCACTGGGGCAGACCTAAATCCTCCAGAGCAGCTGCAGGAGCAAACCCCAGTGGATGACCCACATGCAGAGGTGGAAATAAAACCACAATTGAAACTCAGGGGCAGTGTGGCTAAGGAAGAAGACCCAAAACCTTCCCACCAGCAGTACAAGCTGAGATCAACTAGGCAGACTCTGTGTCTATGGAATATATAAAAGGGCACTGAGAGCTCCAACAGAAGAAAATGCACTTGATAGCTATGGACATTGGAGGCAAGAACACACAGGAGTAGGACCAGATTAGAATCTGAGCTGCCCCCACAGCAGGTCCAGAGACCAGCACAGTGTTGGAGGGCATCCTAGGGAGGTAATGGAAAGGACTCTGACAGCAGTGACTCAAGAAAAACATTTATTATTCTTATGTTTTGACTTATTCTCTTGTTCTGTAAATTCTTTTGGATTTTTTTTTTTTTTTTTACTTTTTCTCTTTTCTTTTCTCCCCCTCTGTTGTAGTTGTCGATTTTATTGACACTATGAGATTTAATTAAATTTTTGAGTTTTTTTTTTCCCCTCAGTCACATTTTTTATTGTTGACATAAACCTCTGCCTCTACATTGGGCTTTTACAGTTCTATGGCATTTTCCTTTTTTTTTTTTTCTTCTTCCTTTTCTTTTTCTTTTCTCTTTTTTAATTTTAATTTTTTAAAACCTATTATTTTTTCTACATTTATTTCTTTGTTTGCTTTTCCTACTGTTCTTTTCCCCTTGTAGTTAATCTTTAATGTATGTCTTCTTTATTTACGTCTGTTTAACTTTGCATATATAGTCTTTCTTTCTTTTCTTTCCTCTCAATATACTTGTTAGTTCTGTTTTCATTGCTTTATTCCCCACTTGGCACCTTGCTTTAGTTTTGTTTTCTAGTTTGTCCTTTAGTTAGTTTTGTTCTTAACTTGTAGGTATAATTTTTGGTTTCCTTTGTTCACCAGTTCAATCTATTGTACTTTATTTTAGTTGTACTGTTTTGATTTTGCTTATGGGTGTATATGTATATGTGTATATTCAGTCACACTTTTTATTGTTTTAAACCACTTCCTCTACATTGGGCTTTTGCAGTTCTGTGGAGTTTTCCTTGTTTTTTTTTTTTTCTTTCTTCTTCCTTTCTTTTTCTTTTCTCTTTTTATAATTTAATTTTTTGAAACCTATTACTTTTTTTTACATTTATTCCTTTGTTTGCTTTTCCTACTGTTCTTTCCCTCTTGCAGTTAATCTTTAGTGTATATAAATCTTCTTCATCTACCTATATTTAAATTTGCATATCTATTCTTCCTTTCTTTCCTCTACTTCCTTTCCTCTCAACATATTTGTTACCTTTGTTTTCATTGCTTTATTCCCCACTTGGCACCTTGCTTTAGTTTTGTTTTCCAGTTTGTGCTTTAGTTAGTTTTGTTCTTAACTGGTAGATATAATTTTTGATTTCCTTTGTTTGCTGCATTAATCTACTGTACTTTATTTTTGTTGGACTGTTTCTTTAGAGAAGAGCTAATGTCTATCCTTCTAAAACTCTTTCAAAAAATTGCAGAGGAAGGAACATTTCCAAATTCATTCTATGAGGCCACCATCACCCTGATACCAAAACCAGACAAAAACAACACACACAAAAAGAAAACTATAGGCCAATATCACTGATGAACATAGACACAAAAATCCTCAAAAAAATTTTAGCAAACAAAATTCATCAACACATCAAAAAGCTCATATACCATGACCAAGTTGGGTTTATTCCAGGGATGTATGGATTCTTCAATATATGCAAACCAATCAATGTGATACACAATATTAACAAATTGAAAGATAAAAACTATGTGATAGTTTTTATCATAGATGCAGAAAAAGACTTTGACAAAATTCATCACCCATTTATGATTAAAGCTCTTCAAAAAATGGGCTTAGAAGGAACCTACCTCAACACAGTAAAGGCCATATATGATAAGCTTACAGCAAGCATTATTCTCAATGGTGAAAAACTGAAAGCATTCCCCCTAAGATCAGGAACAAGATAAGGGTTCCACTTTCACCACTGTTATTCAACATAGTTTTGGAAGTCCTAGCTAACAGCAATCAGAGAAGAAAAAGAAATAAAAGGAATCCTGATAGGAAAAGAAGTAATGCTCTCACTGTTTGCAGATGATATAATACTGTACATAGAAAACCCTAAAGATAGTATCAGAAAATTACTAGAGCTAATCAGTAAATTTAGCAAAGTTGCAGGATACAAAATCAATGCACAGAAATCACTTGCATTTATATAAGCTAACAATGAAAAATCAGAAGGAGAAATTAAGGAATCAATCCCACTCACCATTGCAACAAAAACAATAAAATATCTCAGAATAAACTTACCTAAGGAGACAAAATAACTGTACACAGAAAATTATAAGACACTGATGAAAGAAATCAAAGATGACATAAACAGATGGAGAAATAAATTCCATGTTCCTGGGTAGGAAGAATCAATTATGTGAAAATGACTATACTACCAAATGCAATCTGCAGATTCAGTGCAATCCCTATCAAATCACCAATGGCATTTTTCACAAAACTAGAACAAAAAATTTCACAATTCACATGGAAACAAAAAAAGACCCTGAATGGCCAAAGCAGTCTTGAGAAAGAAGAATGGAATCAACCTTCCTGACTTCAGAATATACTACAAAGTTACACTCATCAAGACAGTATGGTACTGGCACAAAAACAGAAATATAGACCAATGGAACAAGATAGAAAGCCCAGAAATAAACCCATGCACCTATGGGTACCTTATTTTTGACAAAGGAGGCAAGAATATATGATGGGGCAAAGACAAGCTCTTCAATAAATAGTGCTGGGAAAACTGGACACCTATATCTAAAAGAATGAACTTAGAATACGTCCTAACACCATACACAAAGATAAACTCAAAATGGATTAAAGACCTAAATGTAAGACCAGAAACTATAAAACTCTTAGAGGAAAAAATAGGCAGAACACTCAGTGACATAAATTAAAACAAGATCCTCTATGACCCATCTCCTAGAGTGATGGAAATAAAAACAAAAGTTTTTATTAAACTTAAAAGCTTTTGCACAGCAAAGGAAACTATAAGCAAGGTGAAAAGACAACCCTCAGAATGGGAGAAAATAATAGCAAATGAAACAACTGACAAAGGGTTAATTTTCAAAATATACAAACAGGTCATACAACTCAATACCAGAAAAGCAACCCAATCAAAAAGTGGGAAAAGACCTAAACAGACATTTCTCCAAAGAAAACATGCAGATGGCTAACAAACACATGAAAAGATGTTCAACATCACTCCTTATTAGAGAAATACAAATCAAAACTATAATGAGATATCACCTCACAGCAGTCAGCATAGCCATCATCAAAAAGTCTATAAACAATAAATGCTGGAGAGGGTGTGAAGAAAAGGGAATGCTCTTGCACTGTTGGTGGGAATGTAAATTGATACAGGCACTATGGAAGACAGTATGGAGATTCCTTAAAAAACTAAGACTAAAACCACCATATGACCCAGCAATCCCACTCCTAGGCACATACCCTGAGGAAACCAAAATTAAAAAAGACACATGTATCCCATTGTTCATTGCAGCACTATTTACAATAGCTAGACCATAGAAGCAACCTAGATGTCCATGGTCAGATGATTGGATAAAGAAGCTATGGTACATATACACGATAGAATATTACTCAGCCACAAAAAAGGAATGCATTTGACTCAGTTCTAATGAGGTGGATGAACCTAGAGCCTATTATACCCAGTGAAATAAGTCAGAAAGAGAAAGATAAATATTGTATTCTAACACATATATATGGAATCTAGAAAAATGGTACTGAAGAATTTATTTACAGCAATGGAGAAACAGACATAGAGAACAGACTTATGGACATGTGGAGAGGGGAGGAGAGGGTGAAACATATGGAAAGAGTAACGTGGAAACTTATATTACCATATGTAAAATAGATAGCCAGAGGGAATTTGCTGTATGACTCAGGAAACTCAAACAGGGGCTCTGTGTCAATCTAAAGGGGTAGGATGGGGAGGGAGATGGGAGGGAGTTTCAAAGGGGAGGGGATATGGCTGATTCATGCTGAGGTTTGACAGAAAACAACAAAATTCTGTAAAGCAATTATCCTTCAATTAAAAAATATATTTTTAAAAAAGTGCTTTGGTGTTGGAACTCTCTTAGCTGACACTGTCTCTATGAAAGAGTAAAAATTAATGGAAGAAATTATAACCTTAAAGTCCTACAGGATTTTGAAGTGCTCTCTGAATTAAGGTTTGTTTAAATTCTCTAATGATGTTAAATATATTTTTTTTGAGTTTTGAATTCTTAGAAATAGAAACCAGAAAGCCAAATTTCAGAATGCTCCTTTCCTTCATCACAAATAAAATATGATGAGATAAGTTTTAAATCCTTTTTCTGTTTAAAGAATTAAGGCCTAATTTTCATTTTAGGTGGTATATACTTGACCTAAATTTAAGTAACTATATAGCATAGAAAGAACCATGATCTAGGAATCAGATTCAAGCCCCAGATTAATATATGACTTTGGCAAACCATTCAATAGTCCCTAATACCATTCCATTTCTAGTATTACTTGCCCTAGCTACCTTATAGGAAATGAGATACTATAAGTTTAAAGCATACATTATAGACTAAATTACTATTCAGGAGAAATGTATAACTCAAGAAGGATTCTGAAATATTCCATAGCATTATAATATCTGGAAGTAAAATGTCCCCAAACTTCTTTCATTTTGTCATTTGGAATCATACAAGTGTGGTGTGTGTGTTTGTACGCGTGTGTGTATCATAGCCTGTTCATCACTGGCTAACAAATTTCAGAAGAACACAGATTTTCACAATAACTACAGATATTAAATTTTAGGTAAATTATTTAAGCCTATTTTTTCAAAGTTAAGAAGTAAAAGAGATTTACTTATTTGATTGTAGATATCTAGAAATAAAAAATAAGCAAAATTATTGTAAGCCTCTAAAGATGTTGTTATGCTTAGAGTTAAAGTTCGGGTTGATCTTTTTAATATTGCAACAAGCCCACACATCATTAATCACTTAGAAGTGGCCTCAGGTCACGGTAAATGAATGGCCTAATAATCAGACAAGATGTTTGCTATTTACAAATTATTGTCAGTGACTAGAATGAGAAGGTGACAATTCAATAACTAATACTTATTAACTAGACTCTTTATTTTTTTAATGTTAATCAAGAACATAAGAAGTAGGAAGGTAAACTGGAAGCATAATACATATAATTATACAAAGACAGGAACAATCACAGTAAAAGATGTGTTCATTAAAAATAACACAACTATCATTACGTATGAGTTCTTCTGTAGTTGGGTATATTGTTTCTGCTTGTCTTAACTGTGTGTATGCAACCCCAAAATGGACTCAAAATCTTTTTTTTTATTCTGATGGAGGCAGGAAAACAGTGCTGATGGGAGCATATAGAAAGCATGAAGAGGATGAGCATGAAGGGACTGAGCAAAATGGAATGCTAGAGGAGCATGCACATGTGGAAACAGAATAGAAAATAGAATATTTTAAAAAATGGAGAACAGGAGGAAAATGGCAAGAGGTTGAGAGAAAACATGATAGGGATATAGTCAATGCAAACAATTCTGGTAATAAAAGAGGGTTTGAGGCCATAGGACATAATCAGATATGGAGTATATCTGGTAGTACTGTGCTTTGTCTCCAGCCAACAAACTGTGATATAGAATGAACTGGAGAAATTTGCAGTGTGGTATTCAGCATGGAGAATGGTCTGCTTTCATAGGAGCCTTGTCTCCTGATATTAGAGTGCTATTAGAAAAATTGGGAAAATATTGGAGAACACAATAAATTGAAAAGCAAACATTAGCATTGGCCAAGAAACCATCTGATGAACAAAATTAAAGGAAAAGTTTTCAATATATAGAGAGTCTGGGGGTCCTGGGTAGGCTGAATAAGCATGGGATACAGAAGAGGGAGACAAAAGGAAATGGCAAGACAGGGAAATAGAGACAATAACCAACCATTTTGATGTTCTTAACTTCCTCTAGGATAGTGAGGTAAAATGGAACTTGTGCACTTACAAAAAACAAATGATATGGATTCAAATTCCACTTTTGATTTTGGAGAGATGGGCATGGCCACTTGAGAAAAGCAGTGATGTCAGAGTAAAAAAGCTATGTTTAAATCCTAGCCCAATCATGAACTAGCTAAGTAAGATCTATTATAACACAAGTTGTTGATTTAATTGGTTTCTTGATCTTTAAAATGAATATATTAACAGTACCAACCCCTAAATTCTGTGAAAATTAAAGAGAAAGCCCATGAAATAGTCATAGTATTTATGTTGATGGTTATTGTTGGCTGAACTACTATTAAAACTAACTACTGAATCTTAAGAAAATCCTTGAAACTGTGTCCATCTTGAATGTCTAATATATACAATGAAAATGATGTTAATATATCCATGGTCTGGAGGGAGGCCTATAAGAGCCCCTGATGTAAAGTGTCTGACATACTGAAGGCTTAAAGTAAGTAGTAGCTATCCTTATTTTTAAATCCACTGGTTTCAAAATAACCCATTCCAATTTGTTCAGATACAAAACTATATCTAGCATGCCTGATTTATTTTTTAGTTTATATGCTTGATCCATTTTATAACAAGAATGGATCTCACACAGATTGACAGTGATATTTATATTTTTCTTAGGAAAAGTTCTGAAAATAAATAGCTTCTGAAGGTCATTAAATCACCAAAATTCTGTTTGTCTGTCAAATTAGCTTTAATACTGCCTTTTCATTTTCAAAATTCTATCCACCTCTTTTTAGACATCATCATGTCTTCTGCTAGTAAAAAGACATATGTAGGTGCCTCTGGGAAATAGTTCTGGATATACCAAGAGTTTTAAGATTTGTTCTCTGAAAGAATAGATGGAAAAGACAAGTTGTTCATTTTAAAAATACTGCTGGGTTTCCACTTATCCTTGTTTCCTTCATATTGCCATCATTTTTTCATAGTGTTCAGTTAGCACCATGCTGAGTGCTTAGAAGTCATGAAGTAAGTAGTTATTCATTTGAGTGTTTAAAAACATAAGACCGAGTTTTCCTTACAATATTTTCTATTTAATTGTATTCAAACACCCGCAAAGAGATTTCGAGTAGGTACTTAACTAGAAGCTACATTGTTATAATTGATTTCCAAATGTTAAAAAACGCACACACAAATTTAAATGGTTATAATTAGAGAAAAATATAATCCAGTCTTTTTTATTGGGGATCCATATTGCTGTCATTATAAATGTCACTTTTCAGCACCATGTCTCTTACCAAACAGAACTCAATTTGAAATGCCAGTTTTTGTGAAAAACTTTATCCGTTTGTCCAAATGGTATTTGGACAAGAGAAGTTTTTCTCTTTGGGTTCATTTTCAGGTTGTTAGCCTAACCTAAAATAGAGCTTCTTTAAAAGTCTGCCGAATGTTTACTTAAAACAGAGAAGGGACAGCTGAGTGTTGAGTGGTAGTGTTACACTGAGTGAAGACACGACTGTAAATAACTCTGCAGTTTGGAAATGAATGATGCTTTTGACAGAGACGATTATGTCGTATTGACAACATTGATGTCAAACGTGGAGTGAAAATATGAGATTGACTATCAGCATTTTCCACCAGTGATCACTTGAAATAGCTTCTCTGAGATAAAGGAACAGTAACAAATGCATTGTTTTTGCTCCCTCCACTAACACCCCTCTTCCTTCCCTTAGAGCTAGCTTAGTCCGGTTCCTTTTAGGGGGGAAAGGGATCCAGTGTTCACACTTCATCAAAGGAGGATCAAATACTCTTAGCTGTTTCTTTTTAAGTTAATCATTTCCAGGGCATCATTAGTCACTTTCCCCCCTAAACAAGGGAAGCCAAAGTGCCCAAGAAAAGAAGTCAAGCCCTGAACTTCAATAGAAACAGTTACAAATTCCAAGTTAGACCTGACATATCTGAAGTAGGGTCTTTGTAATGAAAACCTCACATAGGGCTCTTAGCAGCCTTCAAAGTCATTGTTCACATAACTGCTAAATACTGGCTCACATCTCTGGAGTGGAGAATATTTTACATACATTTTCCTCAAAATAATGTCACATATTGGAGAGTCTTGATGAGGGAATAATTTCTTCCATATCTATCCCTCCACTCCATTTATTTGTTGTATTATTGAGGCTCTTTGACAGGTATTTTTATTCAATGGAAATTATACGCTTAATATGCACTAAAAGTCCTTGCATTCTTTAATATTCATACTTAGGCATGCAACATCATTTTAATATTTATTAAATATAGTATACAGCATAAGAGTTAGCAGACAATATTTACATTCTGGAATTAAATAATATACTGTGTATAAGATCTGTGAGTCACTAAATCTAGATTTGGTCAGAAGAATTTAGAGAGGAATTTTTTAGGGCACAGAATGTCTGTTTGGAAAATGTTTGCCCTCTCAGAACACTCTTAGAAGTTACAATGGGATGTTTATCTTGGCATACAGCAGTGTTACTTACACCCTTGAGTTAATCCTGCCATTGTAGCCTTACATGTTGCCATACTGCAGTGATGCGGGCTGTCTATAGAAATCACAGTTCTTAAATATGACCTTTCTATTCAGGGTGGGAAGATGGATCAGTGACTTTTGTTTTGAAAAACAAATGGAGTAAACTTTATGTAAAACATCCATGATTTTTCTTATGGCAAACAAAGTAGCTGGTACATGATCCTAGAGCCAAGCTGTTTAAAGCAACTACCCCTCTGTGAAATAATGTGTCAGTTTGTAAAGGCTCAAAACTGAGTGAGCGATTATGAATTCATTGTTAGAATCACTTGCATAGAGATATTTTCTTCAAAAGCAAAAAATAAAAGCCATCAAAGGGGAGAAATCTAAGAACACATTTTAATTAAAAAAAATAAAGTAATTAATTAATTATATGACAATAGTTGATACATTATTTCATTGAAAAAAATGCTTTGAAGTGTAATTTAATAATTCACATTCAACTGGGTTCTAAAAATCTGAATGTGTATTGTTTTCACCATGACATCTTAATTTCTCCCTCATATGAGACCAATGAGCAGAAGAAGATAGTTCTTAGTATACAAATCATCTTCTTATAGACCTAGTATATTTATTTTCATTTCTGCAGAAGTATGTATTATTAAGATTTTGTATTAGTCACTATAGAATACATATTTTTGTAAGACCTGTCTCATTATTCAGTAATTTGGGAGACAGTTCATTACTGTGGACTTTATAACTTCATCTCTGGTCCCTGTGTCTCAGCTTTCCTTTCTGCAAGTTGATAGAACTGAACTAGCTCATGTCCAGACCTCTAAGACTTCATCAATCTATAATCCTTAATCAGAGAACTAATTTGGTATGTATTCTCATATAAATGTTCTTTTGTTTTAAGATAAATTTTTCATTAGGTATGTTATACTTTTATTTAATTTGTTTTTAGAGAGCTACTATAGTTTCTCTATTGATCAAGGCATTTTAAACTATTGCCTGTGTAGAACTAGTCTCCATTGAGTTTACATGATTTTGTTCATTTTCACAGAGTACTAGAAAATTTTATGTACACCTCATATGTGATTCTTTCAACATCTTCACTGCATCCTAGTAGGTCAGAGTGCAGAAGAGGTTTTGTATTTATTCAGATTTAGAAAATGGGTGTATATAAATATATTTTTAGTTTTTAAAAAAAAATTGTTTTTTTTTAATTGAAGGATAACTGCTTTATAGAATTGTGTTGGTTTCTGCCAAACATCAATATGAATCAGCCATAGGCATGCATATGTCCCTTCCCTCTAAACATCTCTCCCACATTCCTCCCCATCCCACCCTTCTAGGTGGATACAGAACCCCAGTTTGAGTCCCCTGAGTCACACAGCAAATTTTCATTGGCTATTTATTTTACATATGGTAATGTAAGTTTCCATGTTATTTTCTCCACACATCCCACCCTCTTCTTCCACACCAACTCCCTAGTAATGTGTCCATAAGTCTGTTCTCTATGTCTCTTTTGCTACATACAATTTTATCAGAACCATCTTGCTAGATTCCATATACATGTGTTAGTATAGAATATTTGTTTTTCTCTTTCTGACTTATTTCACTATGTATAATAGGCTCTAGGTTCATCCATCTCATTAGAACTGACTCAAATACATTCCTTTTTATGGCTGAGTAATATTCCATTGTATATATGTACCACAGCTTCTTTATCCATTCATCTGTTGATGGACATCTAGGTTGCTTCCATGTTCTAGTTATTGTAATAGTGCTGCAGTGAATATTGGGGCACATGTGTCTTTTTCAGTTTTGGTTTCCTCAATCCTAGCAGTGGGATTGCTGGGTCATATGGTGGTTTTATTCTTAGTTTTTTAAGGAATCTCCACACTATCTTCCATAGTGGCTGTATAAATTTGTATTCCATTGACAGTGCAAGAGGGTTGCCTTTTCTCCACACCCTCTCCAGCTTTCATTGTTTGTAGATTTTTTTGATGATGGCCATTCTTGACTGCTGTGAGGTGATATCTCATTGTAGTTTTGATTTGCATTACTCTGATAATGAGCAGTGTTGAACATCTTCTCATGTGTTTATTAGCCATCTGTATGTCTTCTTTTGAGAAATGTCTGTTTATGTCTTTTGCCCACTTTTTGATTGGGTTGTTTGTTTTTCTGTTATTGAGTTGCATAAACTGCTTGTATATTTTGGAGATTAATCCTTTGTTGGTTGTTTCATTTGCTATTATTTTCTCTCATTCTGAGGTTTGTCATTTCACCTTGTTTATAGTTTCCTTTTCTGTGCAAAATCTTTTAAGTTTAATCAGGTCCCACCATTTATTTTTGTTTTTATTTTCATTACTCCAGGAAGTGGGTCATAGAGGATCTTGCTGTGATTTATATCAAAGAGTGTTCTGCCTATGTTTTCCTTTATGAGTTTTATAGTTTCTGGTCTTATGTTTAGGTCTTTAATCCATTTGAGTTTATCTTTGTGTATGGTGTTAAGAAGTATTCTAATTTCCTTCTTTTACACATAGCTGTCCAGTTTTCCCACCACCACTGATTAAAGAGGCTTTCATTGCCCCATTGTATATTCTTGCCTCTTTTGTCAAAGATAAGATGCCCATAGGTGTATTAAAATGCCTTGATGGCCATTTCTCTCTCCTCTGTTCTTTATTCTTTTAAGAATATTAGAGAACACCCACAGTGGGATCCAGAGCTGTGCCAGAATATACGTTACTAAGGGGAGGATATGGTTTCTTGCCCACATGCTCACTATGTAATGGGGAATGTATGCACCAACAAATGAATGTACAAATAAATTTGTAATTAAATTAAAAATGAAAGTGGGAGGATACAAAACACGAGGAAATGTCCTAGTGGAAATGATTTATATGATGGAAGAAAGTGACCTTAAGTGGACTCTGAAAGAGTATCAGTTAGCCAAGTGGAGGATCTAAGAGAGTATACTATACTCAGAGGGAACAGAATGTGCAAGGACCCTAAAGCAGAAGATAATGGGTGCTTGCAAGGTGGCTAGTAATAACATGAGATGAGTTTGAAGTAAGTCTAATTACAGGATTTATATTTAAAAGGAGGATGACCATATGATTTAGTGTCCAAAATGGGGCCCTTTGGATAATGAAAGTAGACACTGCTAATAATTAAGCTGGCACAAATCAGGACTTGCTCCAAGAAAACTAGTGCAAATTGTTATCTACTTAAAGATAAAATGAAGACACATCCTTTAGGCGGGGGAATAATAAAATCTGATTTATGTTTTTGAAAGATCAGTCTGTCTACTCTGTGCAGAGTGGCTTGGAGGAGAGCAAAAATAGAAGAATACCCCTGTGGTAGTCTAATGAGGATAATAAAATTTGGGCAAATTTGAGACATAATTTGGCAGTAGGATTAACAGAACTTGATGATGGATTGAATGAAAGTAGGGAGAGGAAGCCCCTACAATTTGGCTCAATGGTAAAGAATCCACGGCCAATGGAGGAAACAAAGAGACATGGGCTCAATACCTGGGTGGAAAAGATCCCCTGGAGGAGGAAATGACAACCCACTCCAGCATTCTTGCCTGGAAAATTCCACGGACAGAGGTGCCTGGTAGGCTTCAATCATGGGGTCGAAAAGAGTTAGACACCACTGACTGACTGAGCATCCATGCATGAATGCATGCATGCGAGCAGGGAGAGGAAGGGGGTTGTCAGGTGACTTCCAGGTTTGCATTTGTATAACTGAATAACGTATAACTTGTATACAATTTGTGTAATTTAATTTGTATAACTTCCATTTGGAAGTGCCACTTATTAAGGTGTAGAAAAATGAAAGAAGCAGCAGATTTGGGCCAGAAGTGGGGAAATAAGAGATTCTTTTGGGAATCCTAAATGTGGGATATCTGCTGAGCCTCCAAATGGAGAAAACATGTTTAAGCTGTACTTGGAATAGCAATCTACATTGTAGATAAAAGTCTAGGGATTGTAAACACTTTTATGCTATTCATAGCATAAGAATGTCTGAGATGTCTAGGAAGGGATATCCAAGGGGAAAGAGAAGGTGGCCCAGGACTGAATCATGAGGAACATAAAAATTAAATGATAGGTAAAGAAGGAAGAAACAGCAATTTTTTTTAGACAATTAAGGAGAAGCATTCTGTACACTTCTCAGGAGGCTTGAGAGGAATTAATCTTTTTGTCCCTCTTTCCTACCATGCTGATCTTGATAACACATTTCTATCACTTTAGCCTCTTTGCCTATCTTACTCTACAAAGTCTAGGGACACCCGTATTCTTGGATCACCTCTCAACTGTGTGTGTGTTCAGTCACTCAGTTGTGTCAGACTCTTTGCGACCCCATGGACTGTAGCCCACTAGGCCCCTCTGTCCATGGAATTTTCCAGGCAAAAATAGTGGAGCGGGTTGCCATTTCCTTTTCTAGGGGGTCTTCCTGACCCAGGGATCGAACTCACGACTCCTGCATTGGCAGGCAGGTTCTTTACCACTTGCGCTACCTGGGAAGCCTACTTGTACACAAATCCTCATCTCAGGCTCTGCTTTGGATCCAAAAAGAAAGAACCAAAGGAACAAAACAGGCAGGAGATGTACTATTGCAGAAGCAAAGAGGCTTTTTTAGAAAGGGAGAAGTGCAAAAGGATTTTGAATGTAACTGAGAGCTTTAGTAATACAAGAACTGGTTTGGTGATATAAATGATTGGTGATCCAAGAAAGAGCTGGAATGGTGGGAATATAAGCAAGATTGCCTTGGGAAGTAATAGTGGTGAGCCTGGGTTTAATTTTTAAAAACGTTACTTGAAACACTGAAAAAGACAAAATTTCGAAAGAAAGGTTACTTCCTCCTTTGTAATAAAAGAAGGGGATGAGTAGATGACTGAAGATGCAGATTTAGTCATAAGAAATTGATGTAGTATTTATTATCTTGTTTCTGTATTTCCAGTGAACCATGAAGTTGGGTTATCTACTCAGAACAAAGGGAGTGGGGCAATTGGAGGGGCATGGAGAAGGTATTGAAAAGTCACTGTGGTGATGAGTGGAAGACTTCTTCAGTCTCTGTTGGAGGACCACTCAAGGCTGGTGACCATGAATGAGCCATGATCACAATCTTCTCTGTTGTAACATTTTTGTCCAGCAGTTCTTACTTCTGTGGATGCTGCTCAGAGAAAATGCCTTGTTGGATTCACCACTGGAGTTTGCAAACTGGATATGATGGAAGGAGAAAGAGCTCAGAGGACATTTGCAAAAGAGTCATTATAAGGAAGGGTTCTGGAACAAGAGTTATTGAAAGAGGGAAGTGAATTCCTGAGGAGGTTTGTTTCATAGAAGTGAAGCAATAAGGATAAAGGATTGGAGTTCTCCATGAGGACAGTGTCACAGTGGGAAAGCTCCAGAAGAATACAAAGTGTAATGAGAGAAGAAGACCTTTAAAAGAATGGTTTTGCTTCAGGTATAGTTGTTGATGATGATCTCTGTTAGGAATATATTACATTTCTCTAAACTGCTACAAATTCTGTTCTATGCTCTGATAGGGCTATGCAAGGATAGTATACATTTTATTTTATCTTAGAAAAAGTTTCCTTTACTTTTTACTTCTTTATCAAAGGCACTCCTTTGAACCAGGCTTGAAAGATCACATTACCTATTCCAGGAAAGCATCATGAATCTGATGTGTTTTTCTAAGATTCTAGGAGCTATACCTGTGTCCTTCTGCACTACCCTGGGACTTCAGGGACAAATTAAGTTGAGGAGATTCTGGTACTGTAAACAAATGGCATCGCTTCCTTCCAGGAATTTAAAATGTCCAAATTCAACAATATGCCAGCTGTCATCTTATGTTCTTTGTATGCCAAACTCGGATAGCTGTATAACAATGTCATGGTGTTGTTATTTTCTTCTGGGCCTTTGTATAAATCTTTGCCTGAAATGGCTTCCTTCTATTCTCTCATATTCTTCCTTCAAAAACTGTTCAAACATTATCTTCTGTGTGATATCCAACTTGGCCATTCCAAACCTTCCACTTAGTTGGTTAGTTCACCATCCTCTGTGCCCAAATGGAATTTTATACTTTAATTATTTTTTTGTAATACTCTGTTATAATAATTTATTTACATGACTGTGTTTTTACTTGACTATGAGTTTTCGAAGGCAGGGAACATGTTTATTCATCTCTGTATTCCTAATGCCTAGCCCAATTCCTGGCATATTTTAGGTGTTAAGCAAATATTTGTTTTTAAAAAATTAAGAAAGGAACTGATGAATTCCATTTACCTTTTTATAAAGCATTCAGCCATCACTAGCAACCATCACAATACTAAATGGCATATGCAGCTATAAGCTTGTTTACTGACTCTTCCATTGTTGACTGTCAGAAGAAAAGTGTCACCAGACATTTTAATAATGAAGCAGATCTATAATCTGGAATTTTATTAATATAATTCCTGAGCTGTATAGACTGAGCATGATTTTAGGAGGTGGAGAGAAGCACAAGAAACTGCCATACTTCCCAATTAATGAGAGGACTGAGGAGCAGGGATTAAGATGCAGAATGGCAGTCAGATTAAAAGGGCTGATGAGATCCTAAATACATCCCTCAAACTGCAGGAGAGCCCGGGGGGAGCAATCTTGGGAGGAATGCAGGCCACTGAGGGGAAGAAAAGAACCAGGCTTTCCACCACTAAAATAACAAAAGATAAAATGAAACCCACTTATCAGATTTTAGAATTTTATCTGGACATAGAAAACCTTCAAATTATTTATTTATCATAGGGATAGCAAACCCTATCTATTTCCACTCCAAAGGGAACTCTTAAATAATCGAATAAAATGTTGCAATTTCCTTCCCAAGTTATTCAAAGACAAAGAAGTGGGGAAAAAAAGGCATGCAGGGTTTTGAGATACTCTTTTTCTAATAACATGTTTCAGTGGAATATCAAGAGTTATTAGTTGTTTTATTTTAATAGAAAAAACACTCACTTTTTACTACTAGCTACATTTCTATGTATCATATCTATATATATTTTACTTTTACATAAGCCTAAATACAAATATTTCCTTTTATCTTTATGTTGTAGAAAGATAGATATTTGTTAAATGAGAAAATCCTTCCAATAGATCAATTTTCACTAAAAGTAGGGTTTAAATGTTTATATACTCTAATTTACAATAAAAACTTATTTTAAATTATTTTAACTACTTATAGTAGCAACATCATAGACACTCGAATAACATGCTTTTAACAACGCCAGTTTTACAGTCACACCAGCTTTATTTTGACTTTAAAAATATAGTTCCTTTTTAATACAGTAGCTTAAACTATTAAGTCTGTTAACAGTTTCAGGAGAATGATAGGGTAAATGATGTATATTTTTCCACATAGGGAAACTGAGAGAGAGAACTTATCAGAGACCTTTGCCAAAACTTGCCTAGTAAATAACTAGCTTGGGTTTACAAGGCACAAATGTGTTCTCTAAATTTAAGAGATTCTAGGTTTGCAGATGAGGGAGAGGGGCCAGCTAGGTAGCTTCAGAACATCTAAAAATGACTTTAGATTTAAACAAGAAGCTGAGAATAAATATAAAATAAGAAAGACAAAAGTTACTAGGAAGTTAGGATGACAAGAAGGAATTAAAAAAAAAATTAAAAAAACAGAAGAAAGACTGCAATGGAAAGTACCATACATGGTTGGAATTCTAAGTTTCCAATAATTACTCCCAAACTCCAGCAAGCCTCTGCTCAAATGGCCTCATTTTAGACAACAGGCAAATAGAAAGCCTCCAAATGACAATCAAATAAATAATTTCATAATCCACTTTATCTGGATTGCCAAACAATAATGACAATGTCTACCTATATAAACAGAGGGCAGGCGTTAAAAATTACATGACATGGGAGTTGACATAAACAATAGCCAGATATTCCAGGCTGAGAGGCAGAAAGTAAACCTCAGATTTGGGCCCATGCATTTGCAGGAGAAGGAAAAGTAAGACCAAAAGCAAGTATCTTGAGTCATTCCTCCTGAGCCCCACATTTCTAAGCAAAATAGAAATCAATTTCCTAAATTTCAGGTTGTTTCTTACAGATCACTGATTTCCCTCAAACAAATATTTGGAAATTGCTGACTTTTTAAAATTTCCATGCATTGACTCATGCTGTTTTCATCTTTTCTTCATGAATATTTTCTATCAATCACCAGAACAGTGACCTGTGTTCATTAAATAATTAAGGCCTCCCCTAGATATTTTCTTGAATCAAATCTGTTCATCATCCAGGAGATTTCCACATTTATGTGGATGATCCATTCAGCACGCTTCCTCAACTTCTACTGTGATGATCTTGATCATTACTCCTCTTCAGTCACCCAGTTCAGGGCCAGTATACCCTAGCTGTTGAAATAGTAACATATATGTGTTCAGTTTGGCTCAGTTAAGTCGCTCAGTCATGTCTGACTCTTTGCGACCCCATGAATCACAGCACGCCAGGTTTGACTGTCCAAAACCAACTCCTGGAGTTTACTCAAACTCGTGTCCATTGAGTTGGTGATGCCATCCAACCATCTCATCCTCTGTCGTCCCCTTCTCCTGCCTTCTATCTTTCCCAGCATCAGGGTCTTTTCAAATGAGTCAGTTCTTTGCATCAGGTGGCCAAAGTATTGGAGTTTCAGCTTCAGCATCAGTCCTTCCAATGAATATTCAGGACTGATTTCCTTTAGGATGGACTGGTTGGATCTCCTTGCAGTCCAAGGGACCCTCAAGAGTCTTCTCCAACACCACTGTTCAAAAGCATCAATTCTTCGGTGCTCAGCCTCCTTTATAGTCCAACTCTCACATCCATACGTGACTACTGGAAAAACCATAGCTTTGACTAGACAGACCTCTGTTGGCAAAATAATGTCTCTGCTTTTTAATATGCTGCCCAGGTTGGTCATAACTTTTCTTCCAAGGAACAAGTATCTTTCAATTTCATGGCTGCAGTCACCATCTGCAGTGATTTTGGAACCGCTCAAGATAAAGTCTGTCACTGTTTCCACTGTTTCCCCATCTATTTGCCATGAAGTGATGGGATCGGATGCCATGATCTTAGTTTTCTGGATGTTGAGTTTTAAGCCAACTTTTTCGCTCTCCTTTTTCACTTTCATCAAGAGGCTCTTTAGTTCTTAGTTTTCTTCCATAAGGGTGGTATCATCTGCATATCTATGGTTATTGATATTTCTCCCAGCAATCTTGATTCCAGCTTGTGCTTCATGCAGCCCAGCATTTCTCGTGATGTACTCTGCATATAAGTTAAATAAGCATAATGACAATATTGTCAATATAGTCTTTTTTTTATTAAATTAGTTTATTTATCTATTTTTTAACTTTATAATATTGTATTGGTTTTGTCATACATTGACATGAATCCACCATGGGTGTACATGTGTTCCCCTTTCAGAACCCTCCTCCCACTTCCCTCCCCATCCCATCCCTCTGGGTCATCCCAGTGCACCAGCCCCGAGAACCCTGTATCATTCATCGAACCTGGATTGGCAATTCATTTCACATATGATAATTTACATGCTTCAGTGGCATTCTCCCATATCATCCCACACTCGCCCTCTCCCATAGAGTCCCTAATACTGTTCTATATATCTGTGTGTCTTTTGCTATCTCGCATACAGGGTTATCTTTACCAATTTACTAAATTCCATATATATGTGTTAGTATACTGTATTGGTGTTTTTCTTTCTGGCTTACTTCACTCTGTATAATAGGCTCCAGTTTCATCCACCTCATTAGAACTGATTTGAATGTATTCTTTTTAATGGCTGAGCAATATTACATTATGTATATGTACCACAGCTTCCTTATCCATTCGTCTGCTGATGGGCATCTAGGCTGCTTCCATGTCCTGGCTAGTATAAGCAGTGCTGCAATGAACATTGGGGTACACGTGTCTCTCTCAATTCTGATTTCCTCAGTGTGTATGCCCAGCAGTGGGATTGCTGGGTCATACGGCAGTTCTATTTCCAGTTTTTTGAGGAATCTCCACACTGTTCTCCATAGTGGCTGTACTAGTTTGCATTCCCACCAATAGTGTAATAGGGTTCCCTTTTCTCCACACCCTCTCCAGCATTTATTGCTTGTAGTCTTTTGGATAGCAGCCATTCTGACTGACATGAAATGGTACCTTACTGTGTTTTTGATTTGCATTTCTCTGATAATGAGTGATGTTGAGCATCTTTTCATGTGTTTGTTAGCCATCTGTATGTCTTCCTTGGAGAAATGTCTGTTTAGTTCTTTGGCCCACTTTTTGATTGGGTCGTTTATTTTTCTGGAATTGAGCTGCAGGAGTTGCTTGTATATTTTTGAGATTAATTCTTTGTCCGTTGCTTCTTTTGCTATTATTTTCTCCCATTTTGAAGGCTGTCTTTTCACCTTGCTTATAGTTTCCTTTGTTGTGCAAAAGCTTTTAATTTTAATTAGGTCCCATTTGTTTATTTTTGCTTTTATTTCCAATATTCTGGGAGGTGTGTCATAGAGGATCCTGCTGTGGTTTATGTCAGAGAGTGTTTTGCCTATGTTTTCCTCTAGGAGTTTTATAGTTTCTGGTCTTACATTTAGATCTTTAATCCATTTTGAGTTTATTTTTGTGTATGGTGTTAGGAAGTGTTCTAGTTTCATTCTTTTACAAGTGGTTGACCAGTTTTCCCAGCACCACTTGTTAAAGAGGTTGTCTTTTCTCCATTGTATATTCTTGCCTCTTTTGTCGAAGATAAGGTGTCCATAGGTGCGTGGATTTATCTCTGGGCTTTCTATTTTGTTCCATTGATCTATATTTCTGTCATTGGGCCAGTACCATACTGTCAATATAGTCTTGACCTACTCCTTTCCCTATTTGGAGCCAGCCTGTTGTTCTATGTCCAGTTCTAATTATTGCTTCCTGACCTGCATACAGGTTTCTCAAGAGGCAGGTCAGGTGGTCTGGTATTCCCATCTCTTTAAGAACTTTCCACAGTTTGTTGTGGTCCATACAGTCAAAGGCTTTGGCATAGCCAATAAAGCAGAAGTAGATGCTTTTCTGGAATGCTCTTGCTTTTTTGATGATCCAGTGGATGTTGGAAATTTGATCTCTGCCTCCTCTGTGTTTTCTAAAACAGCTTGAACATTTGGAAGTTCATGGTTCATGTACTGTTGAAGCCTGGCTTGGAGAATTTTGAGCATTACTTTACTAGCATGTGAGATGAATGCAATTGTGCAGTAGTTTGAGCATTCTTTGGCATTGCCTTTCTTTGGGATTGGAATGAAAACTGACCTTTTCCAGTCCTGTGGCCACTTCTGAGTTTTCCAAATTTGCTGGCATATTGAGTGTGGCACTTTCACAGCATCATCTTTTAGGATTTGAAATAGCTCAACTGGAATTCCATCACCTCCACTAGCTTTGTTCGTAGTCATGCTTCCTAAGGCCCACTTGCCTTCTCATTCAAGGATGTCTGGCTCTAGGTGAGTGATCTCACCATCGTGATTATCTGGGTCATGAAGATCTTTTTTGTACAGTTCTTCTGTGTATTCTTGCCACCTCTTCTTAATATCTTCTGCTTCTGTTAGGTCCATACAATTTCTGTCCTTTATTGTGCCCATCTTTGCATGAAAAGTTCCCTTGGTATCTCTAATTTTCTTGAAGAGATCGCTAATCTTTCCCATTCTATTATTTTCCTCTATTTCTTTGCACTGATCACCGAGGAAGCCTTTCTTATATCTCCTTGTGTACTAGATGCTAAACACTGTCTGCCCAAATGCTCCCTACCCATCTGCCATGCCCCTCTGCTCCTGTGGGACCTCTCCAGAACCCTCCACAGCCCAGCAATAAAGGGAAGATCCTTGATTCTGAGGAACAGCAGGACACAGCTCCAGTTTCAGGGGCAGCCTGACCTATCTATACTCGTCTTAAAATGGTTCAAATGTCAGCCCTGTCCATGGCCACACACACACAGTTTTATCAATATCTGAGACTACTTTACCTCTGAAATGATATACCCCTAATTTATACTCTGATCCGTCATTTTTCTTATTTTTTGCTTTTCTTGGCCTGTTCTTCCACCTGAGTGAGCCTGCAACTCCTTTGTGTACTCAGTTTTCTCTCAGATTAACAGCTTCTCTACACTTCCACTTACTTCACTTTTAGACGTGGTCTACAGTACTATAAAGCCATTGTCTCCAACACCCTCTTTTTATGGCCTTGTGCTTCTATCACATCTGCTCTGTAAAATGCAAATTAAGTCCACAGTCCATCTTCTTTGATCTTACAACTACCCACACTTTTAAGAGAGCTAGAGAAAACCAAATTCTAAGCTCACAGGCCATTGTATGCCTCCATGCTGCCTGGTGGCTCTTACAGTCCTTGGCCAACTTCCTTGCTCCTTGTTATTTATTCCAAAATTTTAGCTCTCCCCTCTCATGCCTACCCCACCTCTCAGGATCGATTCTTCACTTTCACCAGAGATTTTCCTTCAATTTTATAGAAAAACTTGATATTATCTGGCAGGAATATAATCATCTTTATATACTGTTACCTCAGGCTTCTAGAATATTGGCCGTTTGTTTAAGTCTTTCGTTTGAGGGACAAGGGAAGATGTTTCCCTTTATTGTCCAAGACTAGGCCCCACTTAGAACTTTTTTTTCCCCCTATTTCATCCTTTACTATCACCCCTTAGACTCTCCTCCATCAATGATTCTTTTTTTCTTCTGCACTGAGTCATTTCTCTAAGCTTGAAAATGTGCTCATGTCAATTAAGGAAGGGTGCTGAATGGGTCATCCACATAAATGTGAAAACCTTCCAGGATGATGAACAGATTAAAAAAGAAAACTCAAATTTTTTCTAATGATGACTCTCCTGTTTGTCCTTTTACACAATTTAGTTACTCTCTCAGCTCCTGCTCACTCTTCCACATCCTAAAAAAGAGACTTTTGCCCAAGTCACTGAAGTCATTCTAGTTAAGGTCACCAATGTCTTCCCATTTGTCAAAAACAGTGGACACTTTTTCACTTTTACTTTACCTAACTTTTCTGAATCATGTGATACTGTTGACAGCTTCCTCTGTCTTAAGTTGCTGTACATCCTTAGTTTAATAATATCTTCTGCTTTCCTTCTGCATAACTATTCCTCAGCTTTATCGTGTTCATCTGTCAACTAAAGTATTTGTATTCTCCTGGATCCTATTAGTTTTTACTACTTCAAATGTTTCTCTCTCTGGATAATCATATCTATTAAAAGAAGTTTTCACAACCATCTATATGATATTTTTATCTGTTTATGGAATATCTCCAGCTAGCTAGTGATAATGACATTAAAATTAATAATACTTATTAATGTTATTAACATTTATTAATCACTTTCAGGTGCTGTGGTGAGGTATTCCTATATTAACTGCTTTACTTAACAAAATTCCTAATTTTGCCCCACTCTGACATCAGAATGATAAGGCAACTTGTTCACATCACATAGCAATTCAGTGGCAAAATAAGATTTCAAACCCAGCTTATCTGACCCCAAAGCCCACGCTTTTAACCACTTTACTAAACCTGATGTATCCAAAATTTAATGCATATTCTTTAATTACTCATCTCCCTATATAATTCACTTCAACAAACATAGTCATCTAGAGCTGAACCCAAAACAGAAAATTGGAAGTCATGCTAGATTCCTCCCTTCTCCAAGCTGTAAGACACCGGGCCCTACTAAATTTTTGTTACCTCTTCCCTGCATTCTTATCTAATGGTATTTAGTTCAGTGGTCTTATTATTTCCCTGATGCCCCACTGAAGGCTTCCCTTGTGGCTCAGCTGGTAAAGAATCCACCTGCAATGCAGGAGACTTGGGTTCGATCCCTGGATTGGGAAGATCCCCTGGAGAAGGGAAAGGCTACCCACTCCAGTATTCTGGCCTGGAGAATTCCATGGACTATACAGTCCATGGGGTTGCAAAGAGTCAGATATGACTGAGTGACTTTCACTATCACTTGCCCCACTGGAAAAGCTTTATGATTGGATTATGCACATCCTTCTAGTCTTCATGTCCTCCAATTTATCTTTCTCTGGGAGATATATATCTTCTTATACTATATATATGTTTGCATCACTCTTCTGATAAAATGACTCCTAGTGCATTCACTGCCACAGTTTCTTAGAGTTTTGCATACCCCCTTGCATCAGAATCACCTGGAGAGTCTGTTAGGAAGAAGAGTCTCAGGAATCACCCCAGGATTTCTGAGTTGGAATTGATGGTAGAAGGACCTAGACTCTGTGTTTTTAACAAGCTCATTACGTGATTCTTCTTCACCTGAAGTTTGAGCGTGCCTTTCCTCCATATCAGGTGCAAACACTTCAGAATTTCTGCTAAGTACCATCGGATTCCGGCTTTTTGCCTTTTCGGGTCTCGGTTCTTTCCACTCCTCCACTTATTCTCTGCACTCCAGGTATGCCAAAATTTTTGCAGGCCCCCTCCTAATATCAAGCTTTCTGAAATGTTGGTAACCTCATATGTGCTGTGTCTTCTACCTAAATGCTCTTTTCAAGTTGCTTTGTGTGTGTTCATGTGAATGTGTGTATGTTTGTGTTGTGTTCCTTGAGTCCTCGTTAGACTGAATGTTTCTCCCAGGACAGTGTGAGATATTTAGTCATAGGAACTTTGCATCTTGAAATCATTAAAAGAAAAAGAAAATTCCAAGTTTAGATTCTGTGCAACACTGCATTATAGTCTGGGAAAACAGAATTAATGTGAATTTCATATGTGCTCAATAGGTAAGTACTTAAATATTTTAGTAATTTCTCTGTGGTCCATGACTGATCATTTGATTGGCAATTCATATAAGTTTTTTAGAGGGAAATTTCATGTTTGTTGGTATGGGCACAGCAAATAAGCATACTAATAGAAACAGAATTCAAAACTATTTTGGTCCTGTACAGAAAGCTCGAATCAAAGAAAAGTTGGAAGGAGTAATTTCATTGAAATCTCTCTATGATCTGTTTATATCACTGTATCCCACCCCCTGTAACATGAATAATCCAAGAGAGGGAGGGATATGAGTAATTGTGTTTGTGTGAGATGTTGAACTAAGCATTACTCTTCACAATTTGACTGTAAGTGTGTAATCCTCCTTTTACAGATGAGAAGACTGTGCTCAGAGATATCAAGGGACTTGAAAGAATCACCAAGCTAAGAGGCGACAAACTTGGAATTTGCAGGTACTGTTTGTTCCCTTTCTTCTATTATACCTCTGTTGTTTTATTTTGGAGTACATGTGTATGATTTTGCCTAAGAAAAAGTCGGTTCAGTTTTTTTATTTTTTTCTGTGAAAAGTGGAAATATTCTATTGGGTTTTTCTAATTAAAAAAAAAACTTTACTCATCACGTAAATTAGATTATTTCTCCAAGTCCTAGAAAACAACATTCTTTAGGCCTTCAGCAAGCACAGAGTAACACACTGCCCATTATTTAGTGAGTGAGCCATTTGTTGCTGACTGCCAGATTGGTTATCTGACAGGTGGTGACACAGGTGGAAATGAAATTTGGGGGCTACAATCAAGGATTTCCCCAACCCCTTCCTTTCCCCCTCCTTCCCAGCACCCTTTCTTGTCCTGTGCCCCATCTCCAGGAAACTGAGACAGCTGGTTATCCATCTCACTTCCCTAATAGTTGCAGGCTGACTGTTACCAAGCTGTGCCTTTGCTACAACAGTGTATTTTCTTGATAAGACTGATGAGAAAGAAAAAGAAGTACTGTGCATTGTTTCTCTTAAGATTCATCATGCTGTGTGTGTGTCTCCCCCTAATTCAGGGGCAACTATTAGGGGAGAGCCAGATCTCTTTAATGAGCCTAGAGGTAATGCAAAATTCATGTGCTTTCACCTGTGCCGGGTGAAGCTGGGTGCACAAACAGAAAGAGGAAGGTGGGAAGAGCCGGTTATTTACACTTTTGCTGAAGCAGGTACCCTGGCTGCTACTGGGCATACTGACCCACTTGTTCATTTTTTAGGAAGAAGTGGATACTTTCAGTGGGGAAAAACTCAAGCATCAGATTTGTTCCTTGGAGCATTAATAAAAGGGCTCAGTTAGCTTCATCTCATTATTTTACTATGAGTATTGACTTTGGCCTAGAGTCATGTATAGATAAAATGGTGCAAGGGCTTGTCCTAAGTGATTACTCAGAATTACAAATCATTTCATGTGTAACTGAATACTGCAGTCTAGCTGGCACCCTGCCCCTTGCTTCTCCCCCCTCCTCTTTCTCTAATAGGAGCGCAAATCCAGCTTTGTCTGAAGAGGCAATTAATCTTATTCACTGAAAGCTGAATTTTAATTCACCAGCATGTGGAGGACATATTTGCCTATCACACAAAATTAGTTTAACAGAATTCAGAAGAAAAAAAAAAATATTGGAAGTCTTGGCATTCTAGGGGAGGCAAAGTATCTTGTAGGTGCATTCCTTTATTAGCCATCTACATACTAAGGATAAGCTCTTTTTCTAAAGATAACTCTATTAGGGTAAACTGGGTTTATTTTGTATTTGAGAGTGGCTGATAACATTTTATTTTGTATAAAGAAATCCACAAGATATGTGTGTTTTGGAAGAAAATGGACATAAGGTAAGAAAGATAAATTTTAGTTTTATAGAGATTCTAAAAGGCTATTATTTTTAAGGGCACAGTTTAGAGATGATCAGAAAAAAAGGGGACACATAAAAATCCTAGACAGCCTACATACATCCATATCAAATCACAGGGGTAAGTGGTGAGGTACAAAGTAGACCGTGCCTTGGAGACTTGTGCAAAATCTGGTAGGCAAATGCTGGGTTTCTGTAGTGCTTCTGCTGTGCTGTGTGTTAACAATTTTCCCCTGAGCAAGACCCCAGTTTTTTGTCTGAGGTTTGTTTCCCATGTAGACAAAGTGTTTGAAAGAAACAAAACAAAAAGACTTCCTGCAGCAGTTTCTTAATTCAAGAGATTTGGAGATTTGGACAAGAATATGATTTAATGCATGTTCATGCTTAGTTAGATATCAAATTCCCATAAGGTCAGAAAACACATGGGCTTGGTTTTGTACTTCTATTTAACACAGCACTCCTCAAAGACTGCTTGAAGGTACAGGCAAATATCAAAACATGTAGCAGTTTCTCCCCAGTGCAAAGAGGGAATTTAATAATTGTAAAAAGCACAGATGATCTTCTATGCCAAACAATTAATACAGCATAAATATTCAAGAGTTTAAAAGGTGCTATTGGTGCTATTGGTTTTTCTGTGGCTCCTTCTCCATTCTCCACTTACGACAGTCTCATACCCCTGGAATTAACCTCCAAATATGATTGCTTCCATTACCTCTTCCAAGGGTGCACTGTTGAATACTTAATAATTTGAGATGAGATCTCAGGGAACAATGGAAATCTTCAAAAATTGTCCTAAAGTTCTGAGAGTATTTTTTTGTTTTTTAACTCTTGGTGGGCGTGAAGTAGGAGTGGGCTAAGTACAGGGAAGCTATCAAATTAAGTTTGCCTAATGGTCACCAAATGCCATGGCATAGCTGTTTAAGCACAAGGCTGTAAAGTCACAAAGCTTTATTGCTGTGTCAAGACATTTGCAGTGCTAAATCAGGCAATTACTCTTAACGGAAACATTTAAAATCCAAGGTTTTTACATTATTACCAGAAAATGTTGCTTTAAGTAGTGTCAGTGTCATAAAGGTAGACTTTTGGAGTCCACATGTAAACACTGCATTATCTACATAATGTTTAGAATTTAAATTATGCAAAATTTGAATTTGGAGACATGAAACCCCAGAAACACATATTTGCAAATAAACACTTGCAAATATTCTAAGACTTGAAGGATGCACTGAAGGTATGGCAGTGTTTATCCATTATGTGATTTTTTTTTTTTTTTTTTGTAAGCTCTGCCTCCGTGCTAGGTGCTTAAGCTTATTTTGAGAGGAAAGTCCTTCTTCGGTGATTCTTTTGTCTATTTTGTGGTCAGATCTTTAACTATATTACCTGGGGGAAAAAATCAAAGATGAGATAAAATCAATGAAAAGGCAGAGCTTTCAATATATCTTGTTGCTTCTCAAAGTAAAAAAAAAAAAAAACAAGTTCTATTTCCATTTCTCTTCACAGACATAACAAGAAACACACACCCTTTAGGGGAGGTTCTGGGTGATGCTCAACCTGGCTCTCTCACCTCAGCTTGGCAGGGCTCATTAGTAGTGTCTTTTCTAGTACAAAGGTGAAGAAGCCCTCCATCAGCACTCCTTTTCAATAGAGGGCTTTTCTCTCCCATCTCTTTCAAAAGACACAAAAGTCTGTTCACAATTCTTAATGAAGCTCCAAATAAGTAGGTATATTTCCATGCAGAATTATTCCTTCAAAGCCTATAATTCTTTGTCTATATTGTCCTGAGCATTCCCAAAGTCTGTCTATTGGCAGCTTGTCTGTCAAGGTAAATTTAATGGAAGTTTTAATGAATATAAAATAAGTTTACTGTAGTCAAGGCTAGCTATGTTCCAGGTATAACATTGTTAGGCAATTTCTATTACACCCACTGAAGGATGGGAAACAGAGGCCTTAATAGTATTTAATACACGTGTCATATAATTTTCTCAAGGTAGAGAAGATCATAAGATTTGAATAAGGACCTTCGAATGCAGAGCCTATGCTTTAAGTTAGTTTGCTGTTTTGCCTTTTTATAAGCTATAGAGAATAAATAATTTCAGTGGTTTAAGAAATTAAAGTGACAAAATGAAAATCAGAAAGCACACTAAAATGAAGAGAGGAATTTCTTTCTGTCTTAAAATCATAGATCCCATCTCTGTTATAGCAGTAAGTAAAGATTTTCAGATGATTGCTTAAGCCTCTTGCCAAGCAGCCCTAGGAGTTTAAAGGCCTCAGATAAGGATCAGCTGCTGTAGTAATGAAACAAGATTCCTAGGTTCAGAAGTGCAGAGTAAGGAGCATTGCTAAAATTCATTTTGAGGAATGTTAGGACGTTTTAGGTTGCAATTCGTCAGAAAACTCAAAATATCCCGAACAGGATGGCATTTTAAAAAAACATTATATGCTAAGTCAGAAGGTATGGAATCTCAGGATTGGGTAATATAGCAGTTTATTTGCATTACCAAGAATCCTGATCCTATTCCTTTCCCCACTCTGCTATCCTCAGCATAGCTGTTATCCTTGTTGGTCTCAAGATGGGCACTTAATCCCAGGTATCATATCTTCATATACGAGCACTAGAGCAAAAAATGCAACTGTCTGTATCTTGTGTGTTTTTGTTGAACCTTTCCTAGAAAAGTCTCTAAACTATTTCCCTGCACATATGACATATATTATCATCTACAGCTTGGCTGCATGTCTACTCCAAAACCAATTACTAGTAAAGGGAATGAAATACACACACACACACACACATACATATATTAATATGAGAAGATGAGGATGGAGTAGAGGAATTATTTTTCCTAGGAAAATAAGTGGCTTTATGCCAAAGTCCAAGTAATGATGAGTTCCCAGGATATTAGTGGTTAAAAAATAGTTTGGAGAGAGGAAAAGATAGAGGGAGTTTCAGTGTGTACTGGATATTTCATTTGACAGGCTTAATATCCTCATGTGTATCCTAAGTCCTGTTCCCCTTGCATCTGTGGAGAGAGGATGAATAAGCAACATGCTCAAGTTTGCCATCAATTCCTTCTGTCTTCTTAGTAAATATTGAGTAAATGCCTCCATGTGCTATGTGCTGTTTAGGTGCTGGAATAAGGAACAGTGGGAGTGAAGATAGAAAATAGTAAACAAGTCAGAAAGGTGCATAAGACTCTGTGTGAACTTCTGGGCCTTTGTTCTGTGGCAAATCAGGCAGGCTTCACTGAGATCAGTGAACTGCAATGCGTTAATATATGATATTACTTTTTGGGGAGATCCAGCTGGAAGCTGATGGAAAGGGGATCATGCTCTCTGTTATAGTTCCATGTTGTTATTTCTATAATTGAGTCCTCTTAGGGAGGAGCTTCCTAGTGGAAAAGATCCTCATGATGTTTATTCTCTACCTTTTCTTAAGGATCTTCAAGCCATAAAAGGGTTACAAAGACAACTCCCTTTTTAGGTAAATGTGGTCGTGATCAGTTGTTTGGTTCCTTAAGACATATAGGAATTCAGTCCTTCCACCAAAGGAAGGCAAGTTCTGCCAGATTATCTAAGCAGAACCATATTTCTATTTGAAAGAATACTTAACTTTAAAATAAAAAAAAATATATATATATATATAAAACCTTCTGACTTATGGTAAAGTCTAAAACCTGCCTTTTATTCAACTTATTCCCTGAACCATTTTCAAATAAAAATGCTCATATTTATCTAAAGAATTATTTAACAAAATGTATTTTAAAAATAAATAAACGTGTCACAGTACCTAAATACAACTTCAGAAGTATGAATTTTTTGTTTGTTTCTTGTGGTATCTTTTTTTGTTGGCATAAGTAAGTATCCTACAAAGGTGATTATTTTGAATACTCCTCTGTGCAGTTAAATAACAACAAAAAATGATTGACATACATTGCTCTTTAAGCTAATGCTTCATATAAAGCAGGTTCCTTTTCCCTCTATATCAGTGCCTGGTTAATGATCCAGCTGACAGTGGTTGGAATAAAACTTGTTGGATGCCCAGCATTTGAGGAAATGAAATATGGAGAAATGGGATATCTATCATACTATCAGTAATGTTTTTTTCAACAAGCAAAAGGAAAGTGTAGAGGGGGAATGGGAGATGAAAAAGAGGAAAGATAAAGGAGATGAAGAAGATTAAGAAACAGGAAGAGAAAAAAGTAGGAGAAACATATATCTGAAATCTCAATGGATTATTATAAAAAGTACAAGGATAACTACAGAAGTCTAGACATTTGAATAGAGAGATAATACACAAGGCACCTTTTGAGAATTGCTGACAGAAGAATTTATAATGATGTTATACTTATTGTGAAATTGCATTGCTTCTACTTATTTCATAAAATATATGCCTTTAGGGACTCTGGTTAACATAGTTTGGTTGATTATTGTGTTGTTTTAACATCCTGTGGTGAAAGCAGTCTGGCAAACTAACCACATTACAGGACGGGTTCTAAGGAAATTTACCAAAAGAAAGAAAGCTGTCTGCTTCAACTCTGTCTGTACTTGGTGGCTCTATTGAGAATATGATTTGGAGACACTTTTAAGAGCTTTAACTCTCTGAAATATATTGAACATTCAACTACATGATGCTTGATACTTGTTATTATCAACTTGTTAATATCATTCATGAAGCTCTGGTTTCCATTTTATACATGCTGGCTGAAAAGGTTAATAAGATATAAATCACCCTTCCAAGGAGCTTATACTCTAGCATGCCAAATAAATATTTAGGCTTCTATAAGAGGAAACGACCCTAATGTTGGGAAGGATTGGGGGCAGGAGGAGAAGGGGACAACAGAGGATGAGATAGTTGGATGGCATCACCGATTTGATGGACATGGGTTTGGGTAAACTCTGGGAGTTGGTGATGGACAGGGAGGCCTGGCATGCTGCGATTCATGGGGTTGCAAAGAGTCGGACACGACTGAGCGACTGAACTGAACTGAAGAGGAAACAAAAATCAAAAGTTATGCTTCTATGATTATTATGGATTCACTAGGTCTTATAGATTGTTTTTCTATCACCTTAACAATTTGAATATGGCATATTACTTACTATGCCATATTTAACCCTGAAGAATTTTTTGAGTTTCTTGACATTGGTCTGAAATATCCTGACCTGAGATTGTCTTAACAATAATTTAGGAGTGAACTATGGGCAGGGGAGTACAAAAGAGATTTTGCTTTAGTAATTTAATTTGACGAAAATTTTTTGAGCCTTACACATTATTTATTAATCCCAGATCAGATATCTGTTACCCTAGCCCAGAGAGTCATAAAGATGTTGGCAAGAGGTATCTTGATGGACTCTCAGATGAAAGTGTGTGGCCTAGATGATCTGTTAGATCATGAAGATAAAGATCTTCACTGACCAAGAGGTTATTGCCTCTTTAGAGCAGGCTCAAGTTCTAATTCATCAGAACTTTGATTCCTAGAAGCACTGGGGAAAAAAAAAAACAACTTTTAAAATTAAGAGTTATTTAAGATGACCTGTTTATTGCTCTTCTGGATAGAGAATGCATATTTATAAGTTGTTTGTAAGTGTGTTTTTAAATATTTTAGAAAAAATTAACATAAATAGCAGATCCCTGTTAATGAATCTGCACCTTGTTTTTCTGAACACTGGCATTCTCTTATTTCATTGCTACTTTGGATTTTAAAATAAAAATAATATGCATAAGGAGCATTAATTATGTACCCAATAGTCATATAGTTCTAATGAAGATATAAATTGTTCACTAAATGTAGAGGGAGAAATCTAAATAAACAAATTTCAAATAACACAGGAAAATGAAAATGTTCTCATATTTTTTTAAAGATTAGTAAGATGCAAAGCATCCTAAATTCCTGTCTATTTTTTTCCTGTATCTTTGCCTTTCTCCTCCAAAGAACAGGATCCAATGTGATTTCAGCCATGAATACATTTCCTCTTGCTTTTGTAAGATTGAAGACAAAACACAGGTTAATATAGTAGATAACGTTAGAAAATACAGCTAACTTAGGTTAATTTTGTGGGTCTATTTTTGTGGAAGTAAGAGTGTATTTTGAGGCACTGTTAGTCTTTAAGAATATTTACTGAGGCTAAGTCCCTGTTAAATCAAAGTTTCATTCATAACTATGAAGTTCAAACATAGCATACCTTGGTGATGATACATAGTAACTATTGTGTAAGCATATATTTGATTGTCTAAGTTATAAGAAACAAAATATAGCTCAATTCAAATGAACAATTATCTATTCGAAAAGACATGAAAGTTTTCATGTGAGTGACTGTTCCTCAATTATGTAGATGAGTCCAAATTTGTCCTGTGGCACAGCCACTAGACAAAAACACACTAATTTTTATTTTTTTTTAACAATCTGAGTTATTTAGCTCCTCCTGCCTGAGTTATAGCTCAATGAAAGGTAATTTTGAAGATGTTTTTCTTTTAGTTTCATGTTTGAAGTAAATACTATGAACCTTTTATAAATGTAATATTTTTCTCTTAAAAACTCATATCTAACTATACTAATAAATGCATAATGTATATTATTAGGTCTGAACTCTTGGTCATGGGTATCTGTGCATTTTAGAGATGGTCTGTGCACAAGTGTCATAAATGACCATTTTATAGATAGATAATGTTCTTAATCCATAACTCTTTATTGCTGATGGTTATTGCATTAGATGATGACCCATAGCTATTAAGAGTCAGTTTTTAATATCACAACCATTTAGAAAGGTTAATGGACTCAGTTTTGAGATTTAACCTTTGAATGCTGCAGGTTAAGAGGTTATATTTGTGCACTAAAATGCCAGAAAATATCTACTTATTTTCATTTCACTGTGTACTTTTAGTAGCATGGTTATGTACAGTTACTGTTATTTCTCAAGCAAACTGAAAGTGTGTGACACATAAGATAACAAGTTTCTAGAGCAGTGAGATTCTTTCAAAATATGCATTTCATATTTGGCTTTATTATTTTTCATTTAGACACAAAAATTGGTATGTGAACAGATGTAACCTAAATCAGTTGAGGAATATTTATTAAGGCTGTTCAAGAAAAAAAGACCAAGATTATAATTCATAGTTTTCTTGGCTAGTCTGAAAAGTTCACATGCATATAACGGGGAACTGGTCATTTAGGAAAATCATGAATCCTTTCTAGATGATACCCAGCTATAGCCCAGAATTTTCAGAGCAATAAAATAGTGTCTATAAGGATTCAGATAATTTCACTTTAAAAATATAAATAGGGTTCCATGGTGGTCATTTATCATTTATTTTGCTATCCATTACCCATTTTCTTTTTAATATCACCCTATTCCCTTTTATTCCATTATTTGTTCATTGTGAGTAAGCTTTGTGGGATGAAATTACAGGCATTTCCCTTCTATTATGGAAGCCAGAAGCTGAATGTATAAATAGAGTAATGGCTCCCAGTGAATTACACTTTTTTGTACCCATTCCATTGTGTCTCCCCTCCACACTGACTCTAGGCATGACCATATGGCCTTATGTTTTGGCCAATAGGATATAAGTAAACATGATGCAAGCAGAGGTTTGGAAAACGCTCATCCATTAGGTTACTGTCTCTTGTTTGCTCCTTTTAAAACCTATCCACAATGTGAAAAGGCCTATGAGGTATGAAGAGAGACCCCTAAACCAGTGGCTTCTTTGCAAAATTATCATCAGACATGGAAGGGAGGTTGTCTAGAACCAGACAATTCTCAGCTTATCTGCCTGTCCCCATTTTCTGTTACCTATCCTCTCATGGGCCCTCTGAGCTTCTTAACAGTTTGCCAAGAAATTACATTCTACTAATTTAGCTAAAATTAGTTGCGAATGCAACCAAGAACCTGAAATAACATAGGGACTTTGAAAATGCAAAGGATTACTTGAGAATAACATACAACCACCATGAACACCCTTACACAGATTCACTTAGAAGTTATGAGTGAAACACATGTATGTTAGTTTGGGTTATAAATATTCCTTACCAGAGAGTGATGGAACATTTTATGCGGCAGACAGGGATATTAACTCAGCCGCTTCTAGACAGGAATCTGAGTTTCCATTTCTCATTTACTTTTTACATACGTTGTATGGATCTCAGTCTAGAAGTTACTCAAAGAATAATCACAGTATTTGAAAACTTTTGTGTCCTAAGCAGTATTCTTTTTTCCGGTTTCATTGATACAATTGTTACAGAATATTGTATTAATTTAAGGTGTGCCGTGCATTCCCTCTTTACTTCTGTATCCTCTTGTATTTCTTGTGTGTCTGTTTTTCCCTTTGTCCCATGTTTCTGCATCCTCTTCCCCATATTGTCAGGGAATTCTGTTCTTGCAAATAGCACCATCACAGTGCCTCCCGATGTTGTTCTGACATTCGTGGTGTGCTATTGCTTTCCTTTTAACAATCCATAACTCTGAGCTCAGCATCTCCTTTATGCTATTGGACACTTGGTGTAAAATTCACATACAACATGTGAATTATCCTAAAGACACAATGCATTTTTTCCCATCCATAGCTCTTCTCAAATGCCGAACTGTGTACATATTGATATGTATTTCCATCTTTACCATTTTAGAGACAGTAGCTCATTGTCACTTTATTGCATCAGTTCTAACCTGGGGTTAATGGATAGCTAAATTGTGGCATGTGTGGATGTAGGAAATTTATAGTGAGAAGGTCCTGGTTCTTAAAGCTGGCTATCACCACAAAGAGGCAAAGAATCATGGTACTACTGCCAGGCACACTGCTTTACAGGTTGCTGCTGTCGGTCACTAAGTTGTATCTGACTCTTTGCGACCCCATGGACTGCAGCATGCCAGGCTGCCCTGTCCTTTACCATCTCCCAGAGTTTGCTCAACTCATGTCCCTTGAGACGGTGATGCCATCCAACCATGTCATCCACTGTCACCCCCTTTTCTCCTGCCCTCTATCTTTCCCAGCATGAGGGTCTTTTCCAATGAGTCAGCTCTTCACATCAGGTGGCCAAAGTATTAGAGCTTCAGCATCAGTCCTTCCACTGAATATTCAGGATTGATTTCCTTTAGGATTGACTAGTTTGATCTCCTTGCTGTCCAAGGGACTCTCAAGAGTCTTCTCCAGCACCACAGTTTGAAAGCATCAATTCTTTGGTGCCCAGCCTTCTGTATGGTCCAACTCACATCTGTACACACTGCTGGAAAAACCATAGTTTTAAACAAATGGACCTTTGTCAGCAAAGTGATGTCTCTGCTTTCTAATATGCTGTCTAGGTTTGTCATAGCTTTTCTTCCCAAGGAGAAAGCATCTTTTAATTTTGTGGTGGCAATCACCATCTGGAGTGATTTTAGAGCCCAAGAAAATAAAATCTGTCACTGTTTCCAGTTTTTCCCTATCTATTTGCTATGAAGTAATAGGACCAGATGCCATGATCTTAGTTTTCTGAATGTTGAGTTTTAAGCTTTACAGGTAGATGATGTTTAATAAATGTTCATTGACTTGAAGTTAAATAATTTTCCAAATTTGGAAAATTAGTCTTCATTCTGGAACAAAAGAATCCATTGTTTCTGATATTGTATAACTACTTCCATGGTAAATGAAAAGTTATTCCCTTTTGATACACACATAAGAATTCAGTCATAAAAGAAAAAGGGCCATGAGAAGACAGAAGAGGAATATGAAATCTAAAATCCAAGAGAAAAAGAGACCTTGGAGGTTAACTAACATTTCCCTTTTCTTGCACTGCACCATGCCACCAAAGCTGTCACAACCTATTCAAAGACTGTAAATATGGAATTTTTGTACATTAGAAGGTACATTCAACTGACAATGCTAGGAAATCCATTTTTACAACTTAACAATTTCTGTCAACGTTTAAAAAATGTTTTCTGTATCCATTTCTTGAGAGACTCATAAAGCTGACTTTTTGGAGTATTTTGGTTTCTGCTGTTTGTTCATTCTTTAACTATTTTTTCTTTCCATTTCAAGAAAAAATGTTGGCCATTTTCTCACCTTCTTTGTCTTAGACTGTGATACTAGATGATTCCAATACAATTAGGTGAGATTTTTATAGGCCCTGAAAGGCTAACAAAATAATAAATGTGGCAGTTCAAATAATAGCAATCATAGCAGGTCAAGCAAAAAAAAAAAAAATCCTTTGAACTGAAATTTACAAATCTTAACATTACCAGAATCTGGAAATGCAATACTCTTTCCTTATTCTTAGTTTTTCAAAACTTTTTTTTTTTAGTATTGCATAGGGATATTTTCATTCTGCCTCAACTACTACTGATATCTTTTAAAATGTTCAATGTATAGATTCTGGTTACCAAGAAAGACTCAAATATTACTGAAATATGAATTCTTTTCCTTGAATATATTTTTTTCTAGACTCTGTCAAGAATACTTATTTGCCTAATAATTCTTATAAAGCAAGATGTAACAAATTTCTTTGAAATGCTTTTTTATTTGATTTTAAAAGTATTGTATTGCAGAAAATTAAATTTACAAAAAGGCACAGTGGAATTAGTATTTTCCTAATGGTAACTAGCATTGTCCTTTCATTTTGTATCTTTCTAGTCTTTTTTTTTTCTATGACTAGATGTACATGTGCATATGATGTATATGTGACTGGCTTTTTTGAGTAAGGAGTATGAAATACAAATTTCTTGACAATAAACACAAAGGCTTATAAAACTTCAAATAGAATCCTTTCATAATTAAAAATATGACAAAATCTATCAAATTGCTATTGTTTGGGTGGGAGTACAATTACTTCTTAGGTACAAATAGCTCTCACTGTTTTAGTGGGAGCTTGTCAAAAAAATTATGGCATGTGTAAATTAGAGATTTCAGATGGCACTACAAACAATGTCCTGAGATCAATTTTGGTATTTATTTTCCAAATAACTTTGCTTGCTTCAGTCCTCACCTGGCATTTTTTTCTCATGAAATTTCACAATTACATATAACTGATTGAAATAAGCAAAAATAAAGCTCACAGCATTTTACCTTTTTAAGCATAGTTTTATTTGTTTTTTCATCAACCCTTAAAAATGTGACCTCTGAAAGATAACAAGACATGGTTTCAGAGCACACCATAGCCTCTCCCACGCTCAGTGCTAACTCTTTTGTTTGTACAATATTCTTTTATTCTGAGCAATATAACATTTTAGTTCTTGTAATAAATGCCTTCATGTGAAGCAGTTCAGCTAAGAGAATGTTATTAGACTGTGCTCCCAGGCAGTGCACCTCCACACGATCAATACAAAGCTGGGCCTCAGCTCATTCCCTCTTTGCTTAAATTCCCTGCAAATGTGCAAGAGAAGCAGCAGAGGGTGTCATCAATCACAGGCCACTGTGACATATGCTGAAACCTGACCAGGGCCGAGATGTTTTAATAAGGCATCCATTAAAACCCTCAAATAAATTGCAATTTGAAAACAGAACATAATACCAGCCAAGTTTTCCTCATCCATCTTGTGGCATGTCATGTAATGTAATTGCGTTGTTAATTTATCCAAGAACTTTCTCAGTACACTGTTTTGTTGGCACCGCTTAATTTCCCTGTAGACTCTGTGTGTGTGTGTGTGTGTGTGTGTGTGTATGTGTGTAGACGTGCACACGGGTGCATGTGAGACAGAGAAAGAAGAGTGAGCAACTGGAGGAGAAAAAAAAGAATCCGTGTTTATTTCTGTATGTTTGTGTGTCTGTTGGTTCCTTGGAGGAAATAAGTCATGTTTCTGCTTAGCATGGCATTAACCAGAGAGCTAGTCAGAACTTTGAAATCTTTGACGTTTTGTCAATGGCCCCTGAGCATCCTGTTACTGCCTCACCAGCTCTGGCCTACAGCAGGACCACTTCCGTCCCTGCTCAGCTTGCCATGGGTTTATGCCCTTCCAGAGTGGGATCACTCAGAGTGCCTGTGAATCCTATCAATACATATTGACCAAAGTGTTTACGGGCTACTTAGGATCACTGCACAAGACACTCAGAACACTACTAATTTTGGTTCCCTAGCTCTTGGGTTATAAGTGAAAAGTTTTGACATGTGTAAGAAAAGTAAAAAAGTTATCAATCTAAAGGAGAGAATGAAAAAGTACATCTCTGGAATAATATCAAAGTAATTGCATTGTATATTATATATGTGTGTGTATGAATATATATGCATGTGTTTTTAAGAGCTTAAAGGAAAGATACAGGCAGGCAGGGGCTTAGATATATTTCTTTGTCTTCTAAGCATAAATCTAAAAATAAGTAATGCAATTCTTCATGTAGGGCTGCATCAGCAGATTCTTCACCTTTATTTATTCTTCTTGGTTTTCTTAGTCTGTTCTTTTATTTCTGTTAAGAGAAGCCAGTGGAAGGCAGAGGGAGAATCTACCTCACACATTCCATCTAGATCTAGGATGTCACAGTAAGCATGTCGACAATCAAATATTAGTTTAAAAGTGTAAAATGTCTTTCCTAGGCCTACTGTGTTGAAGTGATAAGTTGCTGAACTAATGACAGAGGAGACAAGATAGTGTGACAACAGGGGAAAAAATACACCATGAATCTCCTTGTGTAGCTTTTGTTTTATGAATATTAGTGAGTAAAATAGTTGAGATCTTAAAATGACAACTAAATGTAAAGCATACTAGTTAAAACATGAACAGCCACCTTCTCTCAATAGATCTTTATGTCTGAAGTTGCGTTTTAAGCTGGCTCTAAGAACGTGGTGGCATTCTAATATGCAGCCTGCACATAGACCATTCTCCAAGGCTCCGCCTTATGACCATGCAAAGTATTAGATGATCACAGAGTATGAAAGATGCCAGGGAAAGCCAAATTAATTTCTGCCTTCTGCTAATGGATGACCTTTGTGATTTGGATCAGGGGCTGAAATTCACTTAGTCAGAAAGGCAGGAGAGTAGGGAAAACACCTAAAATCATTTTCTCTCCCTATAGAGGAGATGTCTGCCTGCCACCTGCCCAATAAATGTCAAGTGAGTTATTTTTTTTAAATAAGCAGCCTGATTCAAAAGCATGGAATGCTTCGTTGAGACATTCAGGGCAGTAGGAGTGAGACTGCTTAAAAATATAAAATAAAAAAGATTAAGCATTTATATATAACATAGAAGAAAGAAAAACATTAAAGATTAGACATGAGGATGGATAGTTTTTTCCTAGGGACTTCGTTAACACCTCAGCGTTCTATGTATATTCTTAAAGCTTTACTGAAATTTGAGCTGATTTATTATGCTTAGGAGAAATCATGTTTGGTTTCTTATAGTTGAAAATATTTTGAAGTTTAGCTGAAATTTGTTTGGAATTGGGAGTGTAATACCCCAAGCAACATTCAAGGGATCAAAACCAACAGGAACTGGAATATACAAAAACACAGTTTCTTAGCTCCACGTGAGTCGAGGTTGCCAACTTTCACATGCTTCTAATGTTAGCTCAAGCTTTCTGGCAGTCCCATTGTAAACTCCATTTCACAGGCATCCTCTGCTATTTTGGCATTTTAATGTTGGCCTTACTGCTTTTTATTTCCTTGTCCAGGAATATAGTCATTTTAAAAACAGTATAATTATTATTGGATGTGTATATTTTTTAAGTTCCAGCTTGAGATGAATTCTTTCTTGCATTTAGCTACTACCCTTGAAATACACAGAAGGAATAAAACATTAAAGACACCAAGGACATGGACCTTTAATTCCTCTTGTGTTTTGCAAGGGCAAGAATGAAATGTCAGTTCCCAAGGTGATTATATAGCGCATGTTAGCAAGAATGGAATAATTGTGACCTACCCAGGGTGTGAGAAATGTATACATGGGGAGATAAAATTGTAAGGGGGCAGACAATATAGGGTAGGCACATGTACAGCACAAAAGAATTCAATTGGGTGGATGACACAGGTCTTTGGCCTTTGTGGAAATCAATGAACTGCTGTTTAGGTGTCTTTTTCAAAGCACAGGGATGTTGAAAGGATAAAGCTTTGACTCTCTGATCCATTGAGGCTTGCTCAGTTAACCTTAGGATATTTTTAAGAAAGTTGATTTGTTTCTCTTTTTGATTTCCTTTTTCTCTTGGCTTCCTTGAACTGATTTACAATTCCTGCATCTATTGCTGCCTTTAGCTATGAGCTCCATTATTCAGCTACCCTTTTTGTAATTAAATTCTGCTTGAATTGCTTATAGGCCTTAACCCTCCTTAACTTCTATCTGTGACCTATTGTTTCTAAGTTAGTTAGTGACATTGTATGGGACACACCATGAATAAAACCTTTCCTGGCTGCTAAAATACCCATGTCTGAATTCAATTTGAGGTTTCTTTGTACAAAATTCCCTGCAAACTTGCATACAAATTCAAAGCCTGATCCATAAAAATCTTCTAGCAATATCATTCTAATTTCAGAAGCCTAGTGAGATGAAGCCATGTGTTATGTTATAAACACCCCAACAAAAGAACTGTGATCTTACCATGTTATTTTTTTTCCCCAACGTAATTTTGTAAATGTTGTTGATTCTGCCTCACCATTTGGAGACTCTTGCATGTGTTACTCTTCCAAATTCCCTGCTTTAAAATTCCCTAGAGCCCTGTAAGTGCTGTATTTCTTAAAGAAATAGGTTACCTTCACCCCTACCCCCCACACTCCCCACTCCTCCAAAAACAATCCCCATACAAAAGTGCCAATAAACTAACTCAGCCGCATACAATGATATTGTGAAGAAAACCTCAGGAGAAAACCATTTAAATTTCATAGCATAAATCTGAGCTCTTGGCCAACCTTCCGTTAGCAAGTAGCAAGCACAAGTCTCATGCTAATTCTCCACCAAACCTCGAGTTTTATGAAAGCTACATTTTATCTGTTTGGTTATTTGCAGACACTCGAGAGTTGGAAAAGGAATATTAGCACCACTCACGTTTTATTGTGTAAGTCACAGTACTTGGTTGACCCCCTTTTCAGGTCCTATTGAATTTCCTATACAAAGGAAATGAAAATGTTTTATATTTAATACAGCAGCACATAACGAAAGGCTTAGTTATCACACAGAGAGCTGCAATTTTCTGCCTTTGTTTCAGCTATTACTGTGGAGCTGAAATTTCCAAGCACATTTTTTATGATTTGTTTATTGCTGACTTTAGAGATGACAGTGAGGGGAATGCCACCTTTATGCTACCTACCCTACAGTTACGGGCTTTCTGCTTGTACTTATTTATCCCACAAAAGAATGGTCCAGCTTTTTATTGATGTCCCAGTTTTTTTTGTGGATGGATCAATTTAAAAAAATGATCTTGCAGAAACCATGGATTGAACAGAGAGCGTATTCCTGATTTTACTCCTATGTGCTCTGAGACTGTGCAGGGGCAAGAACTCCAGTTAGACTATTGGCATGGTGCTAAGCACTTCACCTTTATTATTCAGTTATTACAATAATGATAGTGCAATAACAGGTGGGCTTCCCTGGTGGCTCAGATGGCAAAAAATCTATCTCCTATACAGGAGACCTGGGTTTGATCCCTGGATTGTAAAGATCTCCTGGAGAAGGGAATAGCAACCCACTCCTCTATTCTCACCAGAATCCCCATGGATAGTGGAGCCTGATGGGCTATAGTCCATGGGGGTCAAAAAGAGTCAGACACAACTGAGTGACTAAGCACATTCTTATAATTATTAACGTCTTTCTGTAGATGAGGAAACTGAGGTTTAGGGAGGTTTTCTAAATTGTCTAATATTGCCAACTAGGAATGGAACCTGATCTGTCTGATTCCAGAGCCTGTTCCCC